>NC_067402.1:225676872-226337428 GCF_016432865.1 Antechinus flavipes
ATGCACAGAAGAGAGTAAAAGGAAAACCAGAAAGAATTCCAGGCAAGCACAATAGCTTTGAAAGTTATATATTGATAAATAATATATATGAAATTGCTTATGGTCTAAGGGAGTCTGGGGAAAGAAGGGAAAAGCAGAAAAGAAGGGAGGGAGAGAATGAGGAACTCAAAAAAGTATTTTTAAAATTATTTTTACATGAAACTAGGAAAAAATAAAATGTTTATAAAAAGAATGCCCATTTAAAGGGTGGAGCACTAATAAGGCAGATGGGAAGTAAAAATCAGAAGCAAAACACTTTTGACAAGGTGAAAGGATAGAGAATAAGATAAATAGGGGAAATAAGATAGAAGGAAATACATGGTTAGTAATCATTGCTGTTAAAAAAAATTTATAGTTTCCATGATAAAAACCTCATTTCTCAAACATAGAAAAAACGGAGTCAAATTTATACAAGTAGAACAATAGTTCTTCAATTGATAAGTGGTCAAAGGATATAAATAGTCAATTTTCAGACAAAGTAATGAAAGGTATTTATATAGTCTATAATCTGTCCACATGGACTGTACTCATACAGATATATGCTCTAACTCATTATTGGTTGGAGAAATGCAAATTAAAACAACTCTGAGCTACTTATATACACCCTTTAAATTAGCTAATATGACAGAAAAGGAAAATGACAAATATTGGAGGAGATGGGAGAAAATTAAAACACCTAATGAACTGTTAGTTAAGTTGTATACTGATTCAACCATTCTGAAGAGCAATTTGGAACTATGCCCAAAAGGCCAGGCATTGTGTCTGGCCAAGCAATATCACTACAAGGTCTATATCCCAAAGAGATTTTTTAAAAAGAAAAAGAAAAAGATCCTCTATGTATATTTATAGCAGCTCTTTTAGTGTTGGCAAAGAATTGGAAATTGAGGGTATATCCATCAACTGGGAATGGCTGAACAAGTTGTATGTGATTGAGATGGAATATTAATGTGCTATAAGAAATGATGAACAGGATGCTCTCTGAAAAACCTGAAAAGATTTACATTAACTGAGGCAGTCAACTGATGAAAGTAAAATGAGCAGAACCAGGAGAACATCATACACAATAACAGCAATATTCTATGAAGATTTGCTATAAATAATTTAGCTATTCTCAGCAATACAATGATACAAGACAATTCTGAAAAACTTATGTGAAGGGTGCTGTATATCTCCAGAGAACAGACAAATTAAAAAAACAATAAAAGAACCCTAAATGAAGAGTGAAGGTATTTTTTTCTTTATTCATTTTTCAGGAGGGAGGAGAGTTATCTGTTTTTTTTTGTTGTTGTTTTTTTAAGTATGACTTACACAGAAATATATTTTATATGACTATCCATTTATAACCTATGTTAAATTGCTTAAATTCTCAGTGGGAGGAGGGAGAGAATTTAAAACTCAAAATTTGAAAAAAGAATGTTAAAATTATTTTTACATGCAATTGAGAAATATTTTTTAAAATTTTAAAAAGAAAAAAATGCACATTTGATGTAGCAGTAGTTAAATTAATGTTTGTGGTCATTCTAAATCCCAAATAAGTCACAAAGAGTTGGATCTGACTGGAAACAACTGAACAAAACAAAAATTTAAAAAGACATTCTAGCAATTATGAAACCTCAATTCCCTTTCTTCTATTCTACTATTGTCATCATTAAATCAGAAAGTGCTGGATTGATGACATTCGTATTTTAGGTTGCTATAGTAAAAAAAAAAATCATCTTCTAAAGATTTCACACTAAAGCCTTTTCACACTTAGCCAGGCAGGTCTTTGGGAAGCAGACACAGACTATCACTGGGACCATTCTCAAAATCTTTCCAATGAAAGGACAATTCCAGTGAAGGAATAATAATTCTTTCATTTTCCAGTTCAACTCTTACCATCCAATGAATCAATCAATGAACAAATTATAATAATAGATACTAAAAGTTGTACTCTGCTGTAGTAAAGAAGCTTAGCATCCATAGAGTCAAAATAAAATGGTTAAAGAAATAGATTGTTCAAATTTTGACCAATAGTTTAATGGGCAGTCTATTTTAGTAACTTGAAAGCACTATGGATAAATAATGAGTTGGGGTCAGATCTTCCAATCACATCATTCACCTGAAATTGCTCATTCCAAAGTTACTAATGATTTGTCAAATCCAATGGTATTTCTTTTTTAAAAATACAATACTTTTATTTTTCCAATTACATGTAAGTTACATGTAAAGATAGTTTTCAACATTATTTTTTTTAAGATTTTGAGTTTCAAATTTTTTCTGCCTCCTTCCCTTAAATTCTACTCTCTCCCAGACAGCAAGTAATCTGATATGTTATACACATACAATCATTTTAAACATATTTCTATTAATCACATTGTGAAAGAAAAATCAAAACAAAAGGGGAAAAGCATGAGAAAGAAAAAACAAACAAAAAAGATGAAAATAGTACTTCAATTGGCATTCAGTCTCCATAGTTCTTTCTCTGGAGGCAGATGGCATTTTTCATCCCAAATCTATCCAATGGTATTTCTTAGCCTTTATTCTTCTTGAAATTTCTACAGCACCTATCACTGTTGGGCATACTCTTCTTCTGGATACTAACTCCTCTCTAGGTTTCTGTGACTCTGCTCTTACTTGGTTTTTATCCTATTTGATGGATCATTCATGTCCTACCCTCTGACTTTGGGTGTACTCTAAGGTTCTGTTCTGTGTTCCCTTTTCTTCTCTCTCTGTAATCTTTCTTTTGTTTATCTGATTAGTTTCTATGAGTTCAATGACCATGTTATGGAAATAACTTCCATATCTATGTATCTAGCTAGGGATGTTATGAGGCTCAAATGAGATAATGGATATAAAGCACTTTGTAAACCTGAAAGCACTATATAAAGGTACTTTTATTGTTGTCATGTTTGATGTTGGTCTGCAGTGTTGTGATAAGTTCACCCCTTTTACTTCATTCCTTTTATTTCAAGCATATTCCTCAACAAATACAAAGGAGTTGAACAACTGGGCTCTTTAAAAAAAAATGTAGATGCTTTTAAATTTAATCTGCATCATTAAGATTATCTTAAGTCTAAGCAATTAAAAATAATAAATCAAGGCCTGATTTTGTAGCAATTCCTATTTCTGAGGTTTAAATTTTCACACTGAAAATTTAATAATCAGTTCTCACAAGCCGGTTAAAGCTGGATCCAGTATCCGCTTGTATTCCTTCTTAGTCTCTCCTAAACTCATCAATTGCCTGTTGCCTTGATCACATGTGTGCCTCATTATCAGTGTACTCTAGATGTCTTCCCATTGTTTCCTCTGAGACTAGGTGTATTTGTGGGAAAATATGCCCCAGGTTTGCAGTGGGGAATGTTTTGTAGCTACTGTTTTTACCATGCCATCTCAGGTAACAATTTTGCTTCAACCTGCCTACTGGCTGAATATGAAAGATAAGTAAACCAGTGGGGGCTTCTTGAGCTATTTAGTTACATAATGTATCTTTGAGCCTGAGGAGAGCCACATTATATTTATTCTCTATATACTTATTTATATCCTTGTCGTCATTCGAATACAGCAATCACCTTGAAAATAAGGATTGTTTCCTTCTGTATCTTTATGTCCCTAGGACCTAGCATAGCAATTGGCACACTTTTGTAGTCAGTTGCTTCATCCATTTTACAATCTGTGAGGGTAAATTGGGGAGGTTTCTCCAGGAGGGGGTAAATGTTTTCGATTCTGATAGTCTGGGTAGTCCAGGGGATAAAGAGCTCAAAGTTGCATGGCTACTTACTCCTACCGAAGGTTAGATTACTTTGGAGCAATTATATACTGGCTACTTGGCTTTATGTGCTGTACTTTATTGCATTTTTTACAAATTGAAGGCTTCTGACAACCCTACAACAAAGTAGTCTATCAGTGCCATTTCCCCAACAGCATATATTCACATTGTGTATCTATATCACATTTTAGTAATTTTTGCAATATTTCAAATTTTTCCATTATTATTGTATTTGTTATGGTAATCTGTGATCGGTGATCCAATTATTTTGGAGCACCAAGAACTTTGCCCATAAACCATGGCAAATTTAATCAATTAATGTATGTATTCTGACTATTTTACTGATGGAGATCTCTCCATCTTTCTTCCTCTCCTCCAGTCCCATATATCCTGAGACACAATATTGAAATAAAGCCAATTAGCAACCCTATAATGACCTCAGAGTATCCAAGTGAAAGGAAGAATCAAACAATAAGGCAAACTTCGATGCTGTCTTATTTTTAAAATTGTTATAGCCACCCCAGCCTTCAGCAACCCTGATTGGTCAGCAACCATCAACACTGAGACAAGACCCTCCAGCAGCAATTAAATAAATAAATAAAATGATTTTCTTAAGGTTCAGATAATGGTTAGAATTTTTTTGCAATAAAATATTTTAAATTAAAGTAAGGAAGGGATGGAAGAAGAGTAGAAATAATAAAGATGTCTCCATCCTCAAGGAGTTTATATTCTAATTGGGGCACCAAATGGAGGACTAAAGTCCTTCTGGGATCCAGGGGCAAAATTTCAATAGAACCAAGCATCCTTTTTCCATTTTCCCTATTCTAAAAGTTTGAATCATCTATATGAACAAAGAAAGCTAATGTTTCTGCTTATGCTTCTCCTATTCCTCTAGTTCCTCTAGTTCTGAGAGATATCACAAAGATTGAAGTAAAGCAATCCCTTGAGGTTCCTTCAAGTTCTGAGCAATCCTAAATCCATTATCTCCTGCTTTCTTAATACCAACCTAAAGAATGTTTCTCTGGATCTCCTAATTTCAATGGTGCAACACCTACTGTGAGATCAGAGGGCCTTCAGACCTGGAGAAGGATAAACTTTGGGGGAGGCATCAGGAATGAAGAAGGGAGTTGGAGAGCTCCAGGATAGAGCAGAGGTCTTTTGGGATGGAGATAGTAGTTCCACTAACAGGGAAGCTACTGCGTAGTTGCATATCCCTCCCTTATAAAGGACCATAGAATAATAGGGCAGAAAGAGAAAGGAAGGAGAGGAGAGGAAGATCTCATCATATTATAAAGACTTTTTTTTTTGAGGAATGGGAGGAGTGACTCAGAGAAATAGGAAGCACCCTCTTCCTTACACTCTCCAGCTTTTATAGCTGTACTCCTTAACCAATTTTTTATTCATTCCCCTATTCCACATACCTTCTTTCTGATATAACCCTATGAGATATAGGGCAGGATTTCTGAGCATTTACTCTCCCAGGGCTTATCTTCAGCAGAAGTGAATCTGAGTCTTTTGAGGATGTTCTTTAGGGAAAAGTTTCTTCAACCGGGAAACAGGGATGGACATTTTCATCTCTGAAACCTTCTGACCACAAGCTTACTAATTCCAGGCATTATCTAAGCCTATGTAATACCTGCTTTGATTAAGTTCAAGACTAGGAGATATAGTGGACAGTTCAAACCCAGCTTCAGACTTTTAACTAGTGGCTCTCTATCTCATTTTCCTCAACTATCAAAAGGAGATTGAAAATAGCACCTGTATCACCAAACTGTTGAGATCAAATAAGTCCTTTTTGTGAAGTGCCTGACATACATAGGTACTTAACAAATGCTTATTTTCTTTCCAATTTGAGATATTAGAGTGATTTATAGGATTAAGAAATCAGAGGTTATGAAATGTACTTTAAAAGCCTCATGGTCCAAAACCTTATTTTATAGGTGAGGACAATGGTTTAAGAGAAGGCAAACGAACCATCCAAGAACACAAAACAAGTTAGTCCTAGAGTCAGGGTGTGAGCCAGGGTCTCCTAATTCTTGCTTCAGCATTCCTGATCCTCTCTAAGATGATTTACCATAAAATTTAAAAGTGTAGTTTCTTGGAAGAGGACGCAATACCTAACTCCCATTCTAGGGAGGTTAGAAGCATTTCCTACCTAGAGGGAGCCAGCTTAAAGGAGTTAAGGGCAGTGAACTTGATCAGATTTAGAACAAACTGAGCTAGTCTTCCAACTCTGTTATTTTCCAGCATGTGGGGCTTACAGTGTAAGATCTTGCCATATCACTCTTCTACTCAATGAACTCCATTGGTTCCCTATCATTTCTAGGATCAAATATAAGTTCTTCTCTTTAACTTTTAAGTCCTTAACATTTCCCGATCTATTTTTCCATCCTCATTCATTGCACATCACTCTCTCTTATGCCTCCAGTGATTCAAGCAAGCTAGTTTTCTTTCTATGTCTCATACGAATTACATATCATCTCTTGTGTTTGCAGTGGTCATCCCCATTTCTAGAAGGCATTATCTCTTCACCTCTTCCTTATAAAATGCCTTTCTTCTTCCAGGATGCACTACCTTCCACTTGAAGCCTTTTTTCAAGACTTTCCCTTTGAAACTAGTAGGTGACATTGTGGAGAGAGCTCCAGACTCAGGAATATTTGAGTTTTAATCCTATCTCAAAAACTTATTAGTTGTGTGATACGGGCAAGTTACTTGATTTCTATTTGCCTCAGTTTCTTTTTCTGTAAAAAAAAAACTAGGGTTGTTGTAAAGATCAAATGAAATAGCAGATATAAAGTGCTTCACAATTCTTAAAGCACTATACAAATTCCAGTTATTATCACTATTATTTATATTTATTTTTAAAGTATTTATTCTGTATACTTATACATGTGCTTCTTTTTTCCATTAGAATGTAGGCTGCTTGTGAATAGGAATTATTTCATTCATTGTATTTGTACTTCCAGTGCTTAGCATAGTGCCTAGAACATAGAAGAAGCTTAATAAAAGCCTGTTGATGGGGTCGATTTGCCTCTCCTTCCCTTGAGTGAACTTCCTCAAGGAACAAGGACAATCTTCACGTTCCCTCCCAGCTTTAGATCTCACAATGCTATGAAAGAAGAGAAGGATGCAGTTTTTCAAGGACACGGGAAACCTTCCAAGGACAGATACAAGATTTGCCATTGTACCCTGGACTCTAGACCTGGGATTTCTGGAGCCTGGGTTTGTCCTGGAGTTTCTAATAAACTCCATCTGCCACATCCTCCCCTTACCCTACACCCCCAGGTCCTACTCAGCTGCACACACCAGCCCATCAGCCTAGTCAGATTTCCTGGTCTTAGCACTCCATCCCATGGTGCCAAGGGCACCAGGTTATATTGAGCCAAAATTTCATCATGTGTAAAAATAAGGTCCCTTCTCATTTCATGTCTCTGATTCTGTGCTTCCTCTAAGCTCAGGAGAGTTTAAGCTTAATAATTGGGGGTCTTGCCAAAGATGTGGCTATTAACACTTGAGCTGGAGAAGGTCAGGGATTTATCATGGACTATTTGAGCTGGAGGGGAGCTTTGAGATTATTTAATTCAATCTCTTCATTTTATACATTCAGTGGGTGGTGTAGGCACTACTTTTCTAAATCAGGATATTATTGGCATTAAATACAGTGGTGAATTTATGAACTAAAAGGTCCTAGGATGGTACCCCAAGTGGCAGGGAATAAATGCCGAATCATCCCCAGCCCTGGCTATTAAAAAGTAGGCACTTTCCTTTTTTGGGTCTTCTCTCAGACTCAGATAGAATCAGTTATTAGCTATTAGTGGCAAAAGACAAGGGAAGGAGATGAATTTGTAGTGGGGATGGATGGAACCTTAGACAATCTCAGAAAGCTCTAAGTATAGCCTTATATTTATTTTGGAAGCCCAGTCAGACTGAATGCTAGCCTTTTCTGACCTTTCAATATCATCACCACCTTTCTGTGACTTGCTAACAAATGCACCAGTCTCACTCTTGCTCAGCATTGACCTGGAAAAGACTTGAAAATTTGTGGTTTAATTCCAGGTTAAGTGGTTTCGGGCAGAGGCTGCTCCTTGGTCAAGGATATTTGATTTGGGCAGAATTTAGTAACCCAAAGTGGCTTCCCACATAATTGTTATTCCATGTCCAGTGATGACATCTGGGAGAGAGCAAGGGGTCCCTTGGCATTGAGTCCACCAGGTCCTTTGGGCGGAGACATGCTGGCTCTAGTCCAGTCCTTGATTCAGTCAGTGATAGAGAATACACGTTGTACTTAGGGTCAGTCCTCATGGCACAAGGGGCATATGATGTGGTGCTGTTCACAAGGAGGTTTACTCTGGAAAAGTGCCATCTGGAAGGGATTGGGGACCTTGCACTCTCTCTGCTGACCCTGGGAAATTGGGGCTGGGTATGGCAAAGGGCACAAGAAGCAGGTGAGGCAGAGAAGAATGGGGTTTCTGTCTCTGTGTTGGTGTGGGCACTTGTGCACAAGGGGAAGTGGGTGGCAGAGTGAATAGGAATTCCCTGCCCCGTAGTTGGTGGGGTTAGCTGGTAGCTACCCTATGATCATGTCTTAGGGCATAGTTGTCCTACAGCTGGGGCCAGCTGGGATCTAGGCTTCCTGAGGAAGGAGGGGTCAGTGTGGGTGTGTTGGGGGTGGGGGAAAGCCAGGCGTCAGGGAGACTGTTCCTTCAGACTGGGCTAAATGCCCTGGCATCAGATTACAGACCCAGCAATATTTTTGGCTGGGAGAGCTGGGGGCTGGAGGCGTGGAGTTCAGCAGCCGTAGCTGCCCTCTCAGGGGACCACACTCCCCATTCTTCTCCTTCTGAGATCGTGGATAATAAGAGAAGCAGACTCTGTAATTTCAGGAGGTCCAAGCCAGACAGTTCCATACAGCCCTCCCCAGGTCAAAGGGGGTATGGGCACCAGATGCCTAGTGTATCACTTTGGGCTTCTCTAGGTTTGCGCAGAGTTTCTGTAGGGTCTTTTTGATACGCAGGGCTGTGAGGCGAGCTGAAGGGTTGGGGTACCAACATTCCCGCATCATTTGTGCCAGACCTGAAAGAAACTGGAGGACAAAAAGAAAGAGGAAAAGGGATTGAAAGAGGGAAATAGGAAGTATGGGAAATGAGAACAACAGAGAGAAATGTTGGGAGAGAGAGGAAGTATGCAATGGAGGAGGGGAAAACAGAAAGAAGTAAAGAGGAATAAAAATGGAAGAAGAAAGGGAAGGAGATAGATTGAATAGAGAAAGAGGGAGAAAAAACAGCATTAGGAGAGAAAAGAAAGGGGGGGTAAAGGAAGAAAAATAGAGAGACAACAGGAGAAGCATTATTTCATTTCCATATGCTATTTGAATCCTGCCCCCATGAATAGCTCCCTCTACAGTCCCCTCTAAGAGATACAGAAGGAAGAGAGAAGTCCCAACCAAAATTCCCCATTGTAATTTTCCTCTATTCTGACTTTTCCAGGATGACCCTTCAACCAACAAAAATGCCACAACAAGATTTTAGAGGAAAAGCACAGGGCGGTGTTCGCTAAAGGTCTTATGGGCTCAGGAGAGGTAGCTCAAGCTTTTCACCCCTGCCACAGACCTTGACCTGTGAGGAGTTGGGATGGGCAGAGTTATTTAGGAAAACATATTAGGGTTAAGAGCCCAAAGAAGAGCAGTGTGGTCATTCAGCTCCTGCATTCAAGGCCAGGAAAGCTCTGCTTACCCCATTTCCAGAAGCAAAGGAATCTCAGAGGGAGTTAGTCCCAAAGACTTTCCCAGGATTTTGTGTATATGTATATGGAGCTATCCAGAAATGAAACAATACCAAGCCTGGAGGCAGCTTGATCTCAAAATCTGACCTCAGATATTTATTAGCTGTATGACCCTGGGCTGGTCACTTTACCTCTGTTTGCCCTAGTCATTTCATCTGTAAAATGAGGATAATAACAGCACTTGTTTCCCACAGTTATGAGGATAAAAGCACTTAGCACAGTGCCTGTCATATAAGTACTATATAATGTTAGCTATTATTATTGGTGGGTTCCCTGTAAGTAGTCAAGCTGAGCCTATATGATCATTTGTCCTCCCAAGACTGAGATTCTAGAGTGGGAATCTTTCTTGACCCTTCTCTAGAATGCTTGAGAAGCTCAAACAAAATAGGGCTTCTCCTTACAGCAATGGACATTTAGGAGATAAAGATGTGAAAAGATATGTTTCAATGTCCAACATATATGTTTTCAAGATATATACATATATATATATGCATTCTAGTGCCTGGCACATAGTAGGTGATTAATAAATGCTTATGAATTGATTTGACATATGCATTGATGGATGAATTGAATTCTCCAGGATGACTCCCTCTGTCCCTACTTCCTAACATCCCTAACCCACTCCCCACCTATACCCTGAAGCTTGTTCATGATGAAATGGATCTGCAAGTATTCAGAGCTGAGAATCCTTCCTCTTCTCCCTCATCCTCCCTCTGCCTCTTTTTGCAAGTACCAACTCACCGGATCTGCAGCCAGACGGTTGGGAATGTTGGGGGTCTGCTGATCGACACAAACCACTTTTTTCATTTCTTCAAAACTGGGGTCGTTGGGAACCATGTCAAAGAAGGGCGGCCTATAGTCCTCCACAATGCCTGGGGAGTAGGGCAGACACACCATGGTGACACGTGTCCCAGTGGGAGGTAAGACACAGAATGGGGAAGACCCCAATCTGGGTCACTGTTTTTAGAATAAGAGGTTCTTATTTCACAGCCTGGCTCTGCTACTTATATAAGATTAGCAATTCATTAATAGAAGTCATCAGCCAGGAGTTTCCTTTCTCTTTCCCATATTAAAACCTCTCTTTTGCTTTACTCCTGTGTCTGCAGAAGGGATGCTCATTCTTCTGGCCAAAGCCAATTATCTCTCTGCTTACATTCCCTCTGACTCCTTCAGGAGCCTCCTCTCCCTCCTCATTCCCCTTGAATTCAGCCTGACAACTGCATCTCTGACTATACATTTGAACAAGCCATTTCCCATGCCTAGGATGGATAGTCTTCCATCTCCTCCTTGCAGAACCTGTTTCCCTCCATGACTCACTCACATGCCAACTGATCCCCCAAGGTGTCAGTCAGTTAGTTTTCCTTGTAATTGACATAATTATCTCTCTATGTTGTACCTTCCCCATCACTCCCCACTTCCCAGAAAATGGAAGCTTTATGAGGGTAGGTCGGTTTTTTGTGTGTTCCTTACATAGGGGCTTAATAAATGAGTGATGGATAGTACTGTAGATACCTTGCTGGAGGAGACTATTTGAGCCTGAAAAATTTTAGTTGATTTATAATCAACCTTGTTTTATAATCAATGTAAAAATAATAAACATAATGAGATCTTTTTTACACTACATCTTTAAGTAAATGTATATTTACAAATTTACATTTATGTATTTATATTTTATTATATTTATTACATATACATATTATACATATATACTCATATTTACATGCACTTTGTACTTGTTCAAAGAGTTTTCTCCACATTAACCTTGTGAGATAGGCAATAACCAGTAGGTAAGTGATGCAGTAGAAAGTCCAGAACCTGGAGTTCAGAGAATTTGAGTTTAAATGTGATCTCAGACACTTACTGGCTGTGTGACCCTAAGCAAAGCATTTAGCTTCTTCCAGACTTAATTTCCTTATCTGTAAAATGGAGATAATAATAACACCTGCTTCCCAAGGTTGTTGTGAAAACCAAATGAGATAACAATGCCAAATTTCTTTGCCACCCTTAAAACATAATGAGAGTGCTAGCTATTGTTATTGTTATTTTATAGATAAGGAAACAAATTCAAGGAAGGGAAGAGAATTGCTTTAAGATCTCAAAAATAGTAAGGATAGAGTCAGAAAACTCAAGTACTTTAACTAAATCTAGTGCTCTTAACATTATGCCATAATGACTCAGATCAGACTACTGGTTCACTTTGGTTTCCACTATGTGTGTGTACACACATATGCATATATATAATAATTATATTATTATATATTACTACTATTCTAGGGCAGTTAGGTGGCACCATAGTGCATAGAGTGCCAGGCCTGAAATTAGGAAACTTCATCTTCCTGAGTTCAAATCTAGCCTCAGATACTTATTAACTGTGTGACCCTATGCAAGTCACTTAATCCTGTTTACTTCAGTTTCCTCACTTGTAAAATGATATGGAGAAAGAAATGGCAAGCCACTTCAGTATCTTTTAACAGGAAAACCTCAAATGCAGTCATGAAGAGTTAGAACCCAACTGAACAACAGTAACCTTGTATTCTAATTCATCTTCCATGCAGCTGCTATGGTGATGTTCTTGAGGTCCTCCCATGTCACTGAGCTGCTTCATAAACTCAAGTCTCCCTATTAACTTTGGCATCAATGTTTGGCTTTGAACATTCTTCACAACCTGGGTCTCTCTTATCATTCCAATCTTTTCACCTTTTACTTACCTCCAATCACTCTTTACTTAATATTCTTAGTGATGCCATAGAACTAGATAAAACCAATTTTTATTTAAAAATCTCTGTTTTTATTCTTCCTGGTTTAGGTTATCATTAGTTATCATTGTTTCATAAAAGGGGTTTGGTAGGATCCCTTCTTTACCAAATTTATTCCAAATAATTTATTTAATATTGGAATTGATTACTTTGTAAGTGTTTGATAGAATTCAGTTGTAAATCCATCTGGTCCTGGTGCTTTTCTCTTAGAAAGTTCATTTATGGCCTGTTCAATTTCTTCTTTCTAAAATAGATGTTTAGATATTCTATTTCCTTCTCTGCTAATCTAGGCAATTTATATTTTTGCAAATGTTCTTCCATTTTACTTAAATTCTTAAATTTATTGGCACATAATTGAACAAAATAACTCCTTATAATTGCTTTAATTTCATCTTTGTTAGTAGAATATAAAAAAGCCACTTTTAGAGAAATCAATCAATCAAATATGCATTAATTGCTTACTATATACCATGAGCTGGGAAATATAAAGAAAGGAAAAACCACAAAAATAGCACCAGTCTCATGAAAATAAATAGATTCATAAAAGATATGTACGAGAATAAAAAGGAAGATAATCTTTGAGAGTTAAATTGACCTATTCTTTTTAGAATCCAACACTCCATTTCTGTGCCTTTCTGATTGTTCCTCTTGTCTGGAATGATCTATCTCTTTATTTCTCCCTATTGACATCTTTGACTTCTGTCAAAACTCAGTTCAAATGCTATCTCCTGCAGAAAGCCTTTTGGGGATTGCCTCCCCTCCCCAGCTAACTTAAGCCTTCCCCTCTCTTCCATATTATGTTTTGTGTTGCTTTTCCCATTTTAGTAAGATCCCTACAAGAACCTTACCCTCAAGTGCTTAGCACATAAATGATACATATTTGTTGATATGAGAGAAGTTTTCCCCTGATGCAAATAAATAGTCCATAGCCCAAAGACTACAATCATTTGAAAATGCAGCGCTGATTCAGCATGAAGTAAATAAAATTAGAAAAATTTCATATGTAAATATATGTGAATGTTTATATGTATGTATGTATATTGATAAAAGATAGCCCAATTCTAACTTGAGAACAGATGATGAAATGCAATTTCTTTCTGAAGAAAGGTGGGGGACTACAGATGTGGAATAGTGTATACTCTGTTCATTACCTTTGCTACGTCAATGGGTTTCCTGCTTTATTTTGTGGGGGTTGAGGGGAATGAGGTAGGAGGAGCACGTGGGTGTTACAAGGTCTAGTTCAATGGGGGTAGAGGTATTTTGGGGTTATATTAAAGAGGATCCTGATATAGAAACAAAAGGCATCAATGTAAGACATGTTTGAAAAAAAAATGAAAGAAAGAAAATGCTTCCTATAGAGCTACAGAAAGCTCTTAGGAAATCTTTGTTCAAATGGGAAGGACCTCTAAGCCTAGAGATAGCCAGCCTTCCTACTCTGTCCTCCAAACTCTTGAATCACAGGCACCGAGCCAGTGACCAAGACCACACAGGCCACATCCCCATTAGGGCCATGCTCCAGCTGTGCTGGAGGTGGCTGCCTTCCAACAGGCCCCTCCTGACTTGCATGTCCTAATCAGCAGTACACTGAGGCCTGAGCATGTCTAATGGGCCTTTAATCAGAGCCAGGGCTGACACCAGATTACAATGTTTATAATGAACACTGTCTGTATGAAGCGAATGAGCTTGCCTTGCCTTGCCCTAAGGAATAATTGAACACCCCTCTTCCTACTCTCCGTGGGATTCTAGGCCCTCACCTGCTTCTGGGATGGGAAAAGGAGTCTCACCTAATTCCAGCTGCCTCCATCCCTTCCTTTCCACCCACCTAGAAGTTTCTTCAATCATCCTGGTGGGGGTGAGGACGTGGAAGAGGCAGATCAGAGTTGTAGGGCTCAGGTTTGGCTTGTATGTCTGAATTCCAATTTCCTCATTTGTAAAACACAGGATTGGATTTGCTTTCTCAAGTTCTCCCTCTGCTCTAAATCGTATGATCTCATAAATCCTAATGCTTCTCCTAAGAGAGACTTCAGTCACCAAGGTTGGTGTGGAACTTCCCTCACGTACGCAAAGGATCCTAATACCACCAGAATGCCAGCCCAACTGTGATTCCCAACATGATTCTTCTTGGTAGGAAAATGCAAAGAGGATACGACTTTGAGATAAAACTCAGATGAATCCAAACTCTGACATTTAGTAGCTGTGTTAACTATATAGACAAGTAATCTCTGAGATAGCTTCTTCATCTATAAAAATGGCAGTTATAAGATACAGTGATAGAACACCTTCCTTTGAGTCAAGCTGAGTTCAAGGCCACTCTGAGATACTAGCTATGTGACTCTGGGCAAGTCACTTAACCTCCATTTAACTCAGTTTTTTTTTTTTCAGTTTTAAAATAAGGATAATAAGGCACTGACTTCCTAGGGTGATTATTTGGTAATATTTGTAAAGTGCTATATAAATGCTAACAATTATTAAAATGGAGATAAAATCATTTTATAAAACTCAAAAAAACTATAGAAATTTGAGGTATCATCATCATCATCACTATTATCTATCTAGTTTTCCCTGAATACCTATTAAGAATTTGTTTTCCTGAAATCAGAGAGCAATTGTCCTAGATGCTCCATGGCCAAGAGAGACCCAATCAGGCGCCAAAATCCATCAGCAAGTCAACTTGAGTATCTATTAAGAAGCTACAATATGAAGCTGGTAGATGGTACAATAGATAGAACACTGGCTCTGGAGTCAAGAGGACCTGAATTCAAATGTGATCTTAGATATTAGTTGTATGACTCTGGGCAAATAATTTAATTCCAGCTAAAAAAAGTCATTATAATAATGATTATAATAATGGGAAGAGAAATTGATCTGTATTTTCATTAGTATATTTTCATTGCCAATGGAAGTAACATCTTTTCAATTTATAATGGTGAATATTAAGTGACTTGCTCAGAGTTACACAGTTTGTATGTATCAGAGACATTACCTCTTGCTGATAGTAATATCATTTAAGGAAATAGTAGAAATTATACAACATGTTACTTTGAACTATAATATTTAACATCTATCAAATACCTAGCAAGACAACTTGTTGGCTAAAATTATCCATCAATTCACTGTCATTAATGGGCTTTCAGAATCCATATTCTATAAGTGCAGACCCCAAAATATTCTGGAGAACTGTACTAGGAAACTGGTCCAAACCTGCATCCAATACCAAACTATTGTGCATAATTGCCTAGACATAACGTAGACCCACAAAAAAACCAAGAACAACATTTTACTATATACCTTTTTCCTAGCTCTTCAGGCTTCCCTAAATGAAAAACTTTTACAATATACACTTATCCCTTCCATATCACAAAGGTTAGGGGCACAACACCTCCTCGATCTAGAAAATTGTATAAAAACTTTTGGCTTTCCTTTTATACCAAAAGAAATCTGAATTTTTTCTTTTTCTTTTGTGGGTTGTTTACAGGATATTAATATAAAATTTGGGTTAAGTATGTGGTTATAGGTTATATGTAGGTCAATTTAAATAAAAATAACATAAAAATTTAAAATACAAACACTATAATAATTTTTTTATGCTGACTCACAAAATATTGAAACCACAACGGGGGATGTGAAAGGGATAATTAGCAGAGGAGATAACATCATGTGGATGATCAGCCCCATAATCCTCTCTGCTACTAGAATTGTACTGAGGATACTTTCCATGAAATTATATAGGATAAGCTGAATTTGAATACTTTTATTTAACTCTAGAAAGCTCCCTTGAACAATACCATGTAGAGCTAGGGGCTGTTGTTTGTCTGTTGTTGTCAAAGACAACCATGACATCAGGGAGGTGATGCCTTAACATGCAAGTGAATTGGATTTGAGAGAAGAAGGGCATGCAAGGTCACTTCCCTCACTTTCCCCTCCAGAGCCATTTGGGTCCAGGAGCCAGATATAGATCAGGATGACTGGAGATGGCACTGGATGCAATGGGAGGCGCCAGCCTTTTTAAGCTAAGGTCTTTAACAAGTCTCAGTTTGACTGAGGCAATGTCTGTTCAGTGATTAAGGCTAGGAAAAAAGAAATGAGACAAAGAATGGCTTTTTTTACCTTGGCCAAAAAAATATGCCATGTAGAACATTAACTATAAAGTAGCATAGCAAGCATGCCAGAACTATTTCTTTCTGAACCCTACAAAAAAGGGTCAAAAATGATAGGGATAATAATAGCTCATATATCTATAGCATTTTAAAGATTTACAGACTGATTTCTTCATAAGAACCCTGTGATAGACCAATATGATAGCCATTTGAAGGAGAAAGAAACTGGGGGAGTGGTTAAGTGATAAAGCCAAATCCACACAGGTAATAATCATCCAAACCTAGATTGGATTCAACTTAGATCTTCTGACTTCAAAAGTCTATGCTCCCTTTAAGAAAATGTTCCTTTGACTGGAAACGGAGTGGATGCCCATCAGTTGAAGAATTGCTAAATAAATTATAGTATGTGGAGGTAATGAAATATTATTGTTCTATAAGAAACAATCAGCAGGATGATTTCAGAGTGGTCTGGAGAGACTTATATGAATTGATGCTAAGTGAAGAGAACACGGTATGTAGCAATAACAGAATTATGCAACAATCAATTCTGA
This sequence comes from Antechinus flavipes, assembly GCF_016432865.1. Lineage (NCBI taxonomy): Eukaryota > Metazoa > Chordata > Mammalia > Dasyuromorphia > Dasyuridae > Antechinus > Antechinus flavipes. Next base: position 225,693,842 of record NC_067402.1, read on the forward strand.
TGGATGTGGCTCTTTTCAACAATGAGGTGATTCAGGCCAATTCCAATAAACTTGTAATGGGGTGAGCCAACTGCATCCAGAAAGAGGACTATGGGGACCAAATGTGGATCACAATATAGTATTTTCAGCTTTTTGTTTTTGTTGTGATTTGCTTGCTTTTTTGCTTTTTTCTCTCTCACTTTTTTCTTTTTGTTCTGATTTTTCTTGTGCAGCATAATAAATATGGAAATATGTTTAGAAAAAATGCACATGTTTAACCTATATAGGATTATTTGCTGTCTAGAGAAGGAGGAAAGTGAGGATGGAGGGAGAAAATTTGAAACACAAGATTCTACAAGGGTGAATGTTAAAATATATGTATATTTTATATGCATATATGTATGTATGCATGCATATATACATGTATGCAAAGTTAGTTTTCATCATTCACCCTTTGCAGAACCTCATGTTCAATATTTTATGTCTTCTTTTCCCCCCACCTTCCCTTAGATGGCAAGTAATCCAATATAGGTTAAATGTGCAATTCTGCTATACATATTTCCACATTTATCATGCTGTACAAGAAAGATTAATTCAAAAAGAAAACAAAAAGCAAGAAAACAACAACAAAAAAGGTGAAAATACTATGTGGTAGTCCACACAAGTCCTCCCTCTGGATGCAGATGACTCTCTCTCCATCACGTCTTTTGGAATTGATCTGAAATCACCTCATTGTTGAAAGAACCATGTCTGTCAGAATTGATCATTGCATAATCTTGTTTTTGTATGTATTTTGAAAAATGAAAAGATATTTTAAAAAGAAAATGTTCTTTTGATTCTCTTTTTTAAAAATGATTAGCTGTCACTCTTGTAACAAAGAAGAAAAAAACAAATCAATACATTGGCCATATCTGACATTTTGCATCTATAATCTACTCTCTCTCGAGCCAGCATTTTTTCCAAAGGTTCCCAAAGACATCCCACCTAAACATCATTTTACTGAGATTATAATTCCATCTGCTAATCCCTCCCTCCTCTGGCACTGAAGACTGAATTGGATACTAGGAAGAGGAGTCAACCCATTAGTCTATCATTAGACCAGGGAATAGGATACCTTGGGCAGGGTGAAACAAAATATCACTCACCATTCACTATGGTCCGGCGGGCTATCTCCCATAGCACCAGACCAAAGGCCCAGATGTCTGTCCACTTGTAGGATTCAAAGCAGTCGGTGCGAAGCTGCTCATCCAATACTTCTGGCGCCATGTACCTCTTGGTGCCCACCCGAGGGTTGTTGCCAATGTCCAGGGAGTCACTGCCTTGAGAATGCATTACTGCCAGGCCTGTGGGTACAATGCCTCATCAACCCATGACCCCAACATGCTACCCAGTTTCTGCTTCTCGGGACATTCCCCAAGGCCTGTGGCCCAGAAAAGAAAATCAAGGTGAAGACAAGGGAAAGGAAGTAAAATCCAAGAGAAAAAGAGAGGAAATACAGGTGAAGAATGAAAAATCAAGATAGACTCACACAGACACAGAAATAAGGGCAAATTAGAACATCTTATTTTTTATAACTTTTCAAAGTGATTCTGAGATTATCCCATAGAATCCCATGAGCTAATAACAGCTTCTTAGATTTCTTTGTATTCCTATCACTTGGCTGAATGCCTGGTATGTAGTAAATACTCAGATTTCTATAGCTTTTAAGGCTTAATGAAGCATTTTTCCACACAACACCTCTGGTATCATTGCGACCATTTAGCTGACAGGGGTCCTCAAACTATGGTCCGCAGGCCAGATGCGGCAGCTGAGGACGATTATCCCCCTCACCCAGGGCTTTGAAGTTTCTTTATTTAAAGGTCCACAAAACAAAGTTTTTGTCTTTACCATAGTCTGGCCCTCCAACAGTCTGAGGGACAGTGAACCGGCCCCCTAGTTAAAAAGTTTGAGGACCCCTGAATTAGCAGATGAGGAAACTAGGCCCAGAGTGGTTACAGTTTGCCCAAAGTACATCACTGGCACATGCCAAAGTGGGAGTAGAATCCAGGGCTCCAGACTTAGCCTGCGGCTTCCCAGGCTGACTGCCTCTGCACTAGCAAAGGCTGAGACATGCAAAGACAGAATCACAGAAGAGGCAGAAGCAAACAACAACACCAAAAAGAGGCAGAAGGACTTTTTGCCTGTCTCCCTTCCTATCAAAGAATGAAGACCCATTCCCCTCCCAGGAGCAGCCTCGTCCCATTGCCCGGACTCCTCACCCAGGTCCGCGATGCAACACTGTAGGTTGCTTTTAACCAAGACGTTGCGGCTCTTCAGGTCCCGGTGGGCGATGGCTGGCTTGCCCTGGGTTCCAAAGATCTCCACATGAAGGTGGGCCAGACCGCAGGCAATGGAGTGGGCCAGCCGCAGGGCCAATCCTCGGTCCAGTGGCTGCCGCTGCAGGAAGTCATACAAGGAGCCATGCTCATGATAGTGGGTGATCAGCCACAGCTGGGTACTGGAATTCCGGGAGGTCATGTCAGAAGCAATGAATCCTGGGGGGAAGGGAGAAGAGAACTCAGCAGTGACAAGGACAGGGCTCAGCTTTAGAGGTTGCCTCTTTTATCATGAGACTCAAAGCAAACAGGTGGCTGGCTTTTACGGGTCCAACAGGAGCCATTCACATTTCTATGGTGTTCAGAATTTTAGGTGGGCAGTGCAAGGATTTGGCTGTTTTACACATGACGGAATTAGATCGGGAGTTCTGTTTTGCCTAGGGTTACAAACAGCCGAGGGCAGCTAGGTGGCACCAGAGAGCATAAAGTCAGGAAAGCTTCTATTCCCGGGTTCAAATCTGATCTCAGACACTTAACTAGCTATATGACCCGGGGCAAGTCACATGATCCTATTTGCCTCAGTTTCCTGAGCTAGAGAAGGAAATGGCAAATTACTCCAGTATTTTTGCCAAGAAACCCCAAATGGGGTCAGGAAGAATCAGATAAAATTTAAAAACAATTGAATAACAAAAAACAGCTAGAATCAAAAGTCTGCTCTTCCGAGACTGAATAGTTCTCTTTCTGCTCCATTTTAGATGGGGTATGTATATGTGTGTGCATGTGTGTGCATGTGCATGAGCCCGTGTGTGTGGGTGCTTTGTGGAGGTAGTGCTGGGGCTGGCGCAGTCTGCTCACCAAGAACATTGTCATGTCTGAGTAGCACCGTATTGTAGATTTCCGTCTCCCGGAACCAGGACTGCTCATCCCTGGAGGAGAAGATTTTGACAGCCACACTTTCACCATGCCACAAGCCCCTCCACACTTCCCCATAGCGGCCCTTGCCTGTAAAAGGAATATAAGAAAGGACAAGATGGAAGGGAGAGTCTCATGCATAGGGCAGCTCTATCCTTGAACAGATGCCTGTCCTGTATCCATAGGACCCAATCCTGATTATATTTCAGACCTTAAATCAGTCTCAGAGTCTAATCATAGCTCGTGAATCTCCTCATCCCATTCTCCTAAGAACCCATAAGATAACCCCTCTCTTGCCTTCTTCTTCTGATTTTCCCACCATAGACTGGACCCTTCCCACACCACCCCACACACAGTGACCCCTCTTTTTCCTCCCTCTCTCCATAGCATAGTCCCCTCCAACATACAGGATATCATTTCCCTCATCCCCTGCCCCCATGCACATAAGGCGCTATATATTTAATTTCTTCCTCTCTCCCCAGCTCACCCACACACTCCACCAGAGCAATTTGCCGAGCTACTGTCCGCTGGACCAGGAAGGGAAGGCCAGAACCACTGCCTGTAGTGCAGTCACTGTCCAGAAGATCCTGGGGTTGATCAAGGAAAAAGTGTAAGAGGAAAGCTTGACTTTTTTTCCCCAGCTTTCTCTTTTCTGGAAGTCTCCAGCCAAGTGTGGGCTCACGATGGACTACAAAGCGCATAGCTGTCTCTCTGTATGTCTGACTTCTTTATCTGTCTTTGTGATTTGTGACCTTCTTTCTTTATCAATCACTGTGTTCATTTCTGTCTCTCTTTGTTTTGTCAGTATTTCCAACCATTTAGTTCCCTGCTTGTTTCTCCCTGTCTTGCAACTCGGTGCCTCCTTCACTGACACCCTTTCTCCCCTCTCTGCACATCCCTGAAACTCTGAGGCCCTCACCCACAGTGTGCTGTCCCCCAGCTCCGATGCCTTCAGGATGAGGCTGGATTCTCCCAGATCACTGTGCAAGGCTCTTTGTTTCTCACGCCTCCGACTGAGGTGCCACAGGCCCAGGGCCCCCAGCCCCAGGAGGATCAGCAGGGCCAACCCAGGGCCCAAAATCAGTGGCAGTTGGTTAGTTCGATGGGGTTCCTCTGGTGTGGCCGGTATGGCTGGTGAAAGTGGAGAAAGAACTGAGATCCACGTTCTGTAAGGAACTCATTCCCCAGGGGATAAGTCAAGACCCTACTCCATTTTAATAATCTTTTGTCCACTGGGCTCTGTAAAGTCCACATTGGGTATAGGTAAACATGGATTATAGACTTTATTTTATCTCTTTGGGAGAAAAATATACCTAATCCCCAGCCCAAGATGGAGACAGAATTAGTATGGGTGGCCTGCCTCCTTCCCACTCCCAGGGGACTCATAGAAACCAGTGAGGGTGAGAGCTTTTGAATTGGTGTATCAGGACTGAATAGGTCAGAAGCTCAACTGGGTTAGTTAGATGGACAGGGTATGATGGGAAAGGGAGCAAAGATGCTAGCTGGGTAGGAAGGATGACAATGCCCAGGAATGTGGGCAGAAAATGAGACCCGCACTTGCTAATTTCAGGGTGATGTTGAGGTTGCAGAGAGGCTGGGAGCAGCAACGATAGGCAAAGGCCTCAGTGGGCAGTCCCAGACATGTCTCTTGGTAGTGGTGGTTACTGCAGCCCCGGTACTCTCGGGGTCCTTCTGCCTCTTTTATCAGCCACACAGTGCACCAAGACCCCTGGCAGGTTGAAGATCCCTTGCAGTAATAGTTCTCACAGGCACAGGTCAAGAGAGGGCTGGGTGAAGACATCGTAGAACCACCTGACAGACAGAAGGACAGAAAGGCAACTCAGGGACGTGGAATACCAACTCACAACATGGGAGACTCCGACATATACCTCCCAAGACTGGTCCCAGGCTCCCAAAGCAGAGGGGCTTAGAACTGACAGCTGCAACAAAGGCTGCCCTATTATAATGCATTTCTATCAATATACCTCATATCCTGTGCTTGTAGCTCCAAGATAGGTCCTATCATAGTGCTATGCATGTATACCTTGAAAGGACTTTAGAGGCATTATAGTCTTAGCTATCGCCATTAAACAGAAGAGAGAAATGAGACTCAGAGAAGTAGACTGACTCACATCAACAACAGTCAGGATTTGAACCCAAATCCTCTAATTCCAGCTCCCACATTCTATCATGGCTGTCTCTAAGTCTCTGAGGCATCATCAATCACTGTGGAGTCTCACTCTGGTTTTTAGCAATTTAATACCTACCTTAGGCTTTTAAGGATGTTTCCTACCCCCATTTACCAATCAACTCCATTACATTAGCTTAATATTGCTAGCACAACCTTAGGGGGAGAAGGAGCGGAGAAAAAGAAATGAATGGCACCTGTCTTTCACTACTATAACAACTGAGCTCTGCTAGTCCCACTCAGATCTTTAGGAGTCTCATAGTCACTTCCCTTGCCTCTCTTTCCCCAGAAGTCCCATACAAAAGAATCAGAGTCAGGGTTAAAGCTGTTTCCCAATAATTAGATCAAACAACCTTATTCCTCTAATCACCCTCTATGGGATTAAGTTTGGCTCAGGTGGCAAGGAGAAAAGGCTGAGGAATCCTAAAAGAGCAAGGTCAAAGCTTTTTCCCACATTCATGTCCTTGGCTTCCATTTTTGCCTTCATCACTCTTGTCTTTTTTTATCTCCTCAAATTCTACCACTCCATCATTTTCCATCTAATCTATTCCCTCATTTGTTCTGTTCCAAGTTTCCTCCACTACTCATCACATCTACAGTGTCTTTCTTTTATCTACTTCATGTCTCATTTACTCTCTCAGGTTTCCTCTCCCATCACCTCTCTCATCTACTTTAATTCTAACTGTAAAGATGTATCTAGAAGGACTGTGGTTCTCTTAATTGAACCCCAGGCCACTTTTTAGAATGGCTTATTCATTATCAAGTAGACTTGCAGCCCTTTTCTGGACAGTGGGGTGTCCAAAGTTAAAGAGAAATCCTGGCCTGGCAGGGAACAAAAATACTTCCTCTCAGACTGACTGAAACATAGTAAGGGTTAAGAAAAAATCAAAAGCATGCAGATTAAGGAAAAATGCAACAAATTAAAATATAAGTTTAACCAGGCAACAAGATAGTGAAATGAGTAGAAAACTGGGAGGCAGGAGATCTAGATTCTAATCCTGCTTTTGTAGCTATGTGACTTCCATATTATGAATCTTGATTTCCTTAATCTGTAAAATGGGATAATTACTATTTGCACTAATGACCCCAAATTGGTGTGTAGTTTTCCGAGGAAAGTGTTTTTCAAACTTTTAAGCTCCATAAAGAAGAGAGTTTGTTTTTGACCTCTGATTTCATTGGCAGAAGGCAATCCAGTGAGAACTCACTTCTACCAATACAGATGTGTATCTAGTCTTCAGTTCTGAGCCTTAGAAAGTTTTCTGGTGGCACCTTAAGATTTCACAAGATATCACACAGCGAGTATATGTTAGAAGTGGAATTCGAACCCATGTCTTTCTGATGCTCATATGAGCTGTTATTATTATCTATAAAATGCGAGACAACCAGACAGTTTTTTTCTTTCTTTCTTTTCTTTCTTTCTTTCTTCCTTTCTTTTTCTTTCTTTCTTTCTTTCTCTGTCTTTTTCTTTCTTTCTTTCTTTTTTAGCAGCAAGAGTGATCCTATTTTCTTTAAATTTAAATAATAGCTTTTTATAGCCAATTGCTTTGGGATCAAAAATTCTGTGATTCTGTGACTGGATGATCTTTAAATTCCTTTCTGCCTCAAATTTTAAGGTATTAGCCCTCTTGATCATAAACCTGCCTCTGCCCAAGTGAAGCTGGCAGCAGCTAGGAGAAAGCACGATTATTCATTTCACTGTCTCCAACAGTACAGGATTAATTGAGACTAACAAAAGGGGGCTCTGGGATTCAGCTGAGTGCCCTATCTCCTTTACTTTCTCAAAGCATTCTAGAACATTTCCTTGTACCCATCTACATCCTCTTCCTTCTGCTTTATCATTTATCCTCTATCTCTCCACTTTTAATTACCCATCCACCTGAACTTCATTCTACCAACCTATCCCATTTGGCTACCTCTTCATAATTCTTACAAGAGATTCTCTCCTGGCCTTAACCCCCCAAATCTGGACAACATGTCAAGACAAAGCTGAAGCAGCATCCTTAGATCCTACTTAGGGGATCCTGGGCCCTCCCTCCAATCTTCCTTTCTGTCTTAGTTCTAGATGGGTTTCAAGGTCCTACTCCCCCACCTCATAGAAACTCACCATCAGCCAGGCCCAGAGCCAGCAGCAGCACGAGCAGGTCCATCCCAGGGGGACTCAGGACCTCCTCCTAGATGGGAAATAAGGAAGAAGGATGGGCAGATCTTATTCTTCCTCCCAGGACCTCAGACACTGACCGTACATCCAGTCCTACATGGAGCCCCCTAAAATGCCCTTCTCACTCAGAATCCCCTGGAGTTGTGAATGTTGAGTGGAGTGTTTTGTTGGGTTGGCTTTTTTTTTTTTTTTTGCATGGGGTGGAGTTGGGGGGGGGGGGTTATCCTCCTCCCTTCCCATACAGCTCACTCTGGGGAGTGGCTTTGTAAGGGAAGTCCGGGCCAACTTCCCCAATGGAAACCAAATCGCCTGGGAGGAGTAAAGGGTGTACATAAGGGGAGGGGGAGGGGAGGGGAGGAGATGCAGTATCTGTGACTCAGAGCTTATGAAAGCACCCCATCCTCTTATGCTCCAGCCACTAGCTTGGTAAAAGTCAGAAGCAGGGCATTTTGAGATACAAAAGTCATTTCTTGGTTCTCTTTGGCCCACCATTTTTCTCCTGTCCCGTGTGTGTTTACCCTACCTGACCCCTTTGCTGCTTTTGAAGCACCCTTTCCAGCCCCATCCCTTTGCTCTTGCCTGATCATCTACCCTTGCTCTTTCCCTTTCTTTCCCTCCCCCCCCCCCCAGTACCACCTTCTTCCCCACCCCTCCCAGCCCTGGCGGCCTGAAGCATAAACAAGCTACTGTCTCCACTTCCTGCCATTCACCATCCAGCCAGGCTGGGAACAGGAATCAAGATTGTTTAGATTGGGGTCTGGATAGAACACAGAGGAGTCACGAAAGCACTGGTGGGGGGGGGGGGAGAAGGCCCTCTAGCCACATTCCTTGGATGGAACAGGTCCCTGGAGGCCAATAGCAAGGTAGGCTTGGGGCCAGCTATCCCCATTCCCACTCATCCTCAGAGAACATTAAGGTGAGAAAAATCTTAGAGATCATCTTATCTGATCCTTCATTTGATAAAGAAGTAAACCAAGACCCAGAGAGGAGGGGAAGTAACTGACCGAAGTCACACAACTACATCTTCTGATTCCCCATTCAATCCCTTTTATATGCAATAGAAAAATTAAAGGATCTGGGTTTAACTCTCGCCTGCTATTTACTACCTGGGTGAGCGTGAGAAAGCTCTTTGGGTCTCAATTTCCTCATGTGGAAAAAGAGGATGTGGTCTCTTCCAGCTTTCAATCATATGATCTTATGAATGAGGATGAGAAATCAGAGCTTGGGCCTTTGGGAGACCTGTCAGGATCCTAAAGCAGGGGACAGACCTCAGGTCTATTTTCATTTTATAATTGAAAGACCGTAAGGAGTCTATGTGATTTGCCCAAAATAGATAACTGACATCAAAAGTCAATCAAAGTAGACCTTGAATAGGAAATGCCATCTGCATCCAGAAAGAAAATTATGATGATTGAATGCAAATCAACACATGCTATGTTCACTTTTTTTCCTTTTCTTTTTTTCTCTCTATTGGTTTTTTTTCCTTTTGTTCTGATTTTTCTCTCCCAACATGATTCATAAAGAAATGTGTATTTTAAAAAATGGCAAAAACAAGATTATACAATGATCATTTCTGATGGACTTGACTCTTTTTTTTTAACAATATGACTGAAGTCAGTTTCAATTCTCATGATGAAAAGAGCCATCTACACTAAGAAAGAGGACTGTAGGAATTGAGTGTGAATCACAATATAGCATTTTCACTCTTTTTGTTGTTGCTTGCATTTTGTTTTTTCTCATTTTCCCCTTTTTGATCTGATCTTTCTTGTGCAGCAAGATAATTATATAAGTATGTATACATATATTGGATTTAACACACATTTTAACATATTTAACATCTATTGGATTACTTGCCATCTAGGGGAGGGGTGGGGGGAAGAGAGAAAAATTTGGAACACAAGGTTTTACAAGGGTCAATGTTGAAAAATTATCCATGCATATGTTTTAAAAATAAAGAGCTTTAATAAAAAAGTACATGTATAACTGGAAAAAAATAAAACAATTTTTTTTTTAAAGAAGAACTCATGGAAGGAAACCATTCCTGGTCCTGCTCCTAGCCCATCTCAGCCACTTGAGAGTTGAGAGTTAAGCCCTTTACTACACAAACTCTATTGATTCCTTTCTACTTGGTCATCTTTAGAAAAAGCTTCTTTACTTCTTGTGGGAAGAGAATGAGGGAGAAGAAGAGCCCTTGCTAAGGGAGAGAGAAGTGAAACAGTATGACCCCAGATAGAGTGGTTAAGCATGTTCTAACCTGAAGTCCCCAGCTCTGGCTCTAACTTGCCATCTCTTCCCAGTTCCCAGTTCTTACTTGTTAAAAGCTGAATGTCAAAAGTCATTCTCCTAGAGAGAACTGGTCAAAGGATATGAATGAATATTTTTGAAGGAAGAAATCCAAGCAATAAACAACTTTATGAAAAATGCCCTAATAATTGATATTCCATATAATGAAATAAAGCAGCTCAGAGGTTCTACCTCATTCTGATCAGATTTTCAAAGATGATAAAAGAGGAATATGGCAAATTTAGAGGGACTATGGGAAAACAGTATCCTAAGGTCAGCTTGTTGGCACAATGGATAGAGCACTAGATCCTAGAGTCAGGAGAACCTGAATTCAAATCTGGCCTCAGACACCTGACATTTTCTAACTATGTGACCATGGCCAAGTTACCTAACCTTGTTGCCTCAAAACAAACAAACAATAGGTACCCTGCAACTATAAGTTGGGCTAGTCATTCTGGAAAACAAGTTGGAATGGTGTCCAAAAAATCACTAACTTATGACTACCATTTGATCAATTAGGATCTAGGTGCCCCCTAAAAAGAAAAGAAATTGCTTTTTTAAAAATTTTTTTAAATTTAAAAATAAAACAAAATTGTTTATAGTTATCCTTTTTACAGTAACAAATAAATGGAAACAAAGGGCATACCCACTTATTGAGAAATGACTGAACAATATTTGTGGCATACCAATGTAATCAATGGGCAATGAGGTGGTTCAGTGTATAGAACACCAAGCTTAGAGTCAGGAAGACTCATTTTCATGAGTTCAAATCTGTCCTCAAATACTTACTGTGTGACCTTGGGCAAGTCAATTAATACTGTTTGTCTCTGTTTCCTCATCTATAAAATGAGCTGGAAAAGGAAATGACAAACCACTCCAGTATCTTGGCCAAGAAAACCCCAAAAAGAGTCACAAAGAATCAGAAGTGACTGAATAACAACAAAATGTCATCAGCTGTTGCTTTGTAAGAAATGATAAAAATAGATGGTTTTAAAGATTAGAAGACTGGGAAGATTTACATGAACCGATGCAGAGTGAAATGTACAGAACTAGAAAAACAATTTTTAAAATAACAAGATTGCAAAGCAAAACAACTTTGCCAAGAGTTCTGATCAATGCAATAATCAACTATGTTTCTAGAGGACTGATATTGAGACATACTATCCTCTTCTTGACAGAGAGGTGATCACTCAGAGTGCAGAATAAGATACAGATTTTCAGACAGAGTCAATGTAAGAATTTGTTTTGCTTGCCAATACATATCTGTCAAAGGGTTTGTTTTTCTTTTTCCATGGGGAATGGATAGGAGATCAAAGGGGGATAGGAGTAGAGTACTGAGAGTAAAGAAAGAAGAAAAAAGAAAAGGAGAGAGAAATTTTTTTAATGCAGAGAAGAAAATAGAAAGCTAGAAAAGAACACAGATAAGTACAATAGTCTTCAAAGTTATAAGTTGGATTTATAATATACTTTAAAAAAACTGTATATAATAGAGACCTATAGTTTCATTTATGATCCTCTTACTCTGTTCTAATATGTATATGGAAACATCCAGTTTATTTAGTGTTTGTTATGTTCTGAATAAAATAAAATAAAATAAAATGCCTATGGCAAGAAAACATGAATAGAGCACAGCATGGTTCAGTCTTGGGCATAATGAATAGAGCTCTGGGCCTGGAGGCAGGAAGACTAGTTTTGTAACTCTAAGCAAGTCAGTTAATCCTCTTTGCCTCAGTTTCCTCATCTGTAAAATGAGCTGGAGAAAAAATGGACAATCGTGTCCTTCCAAGAAAACCTCAAATAAAGGTCACAACTGAAAATGACTCAATAACAAGGACAACAAAATGGTGTAACAGAGACTAGAATGCTTACTCTGGCTAGGTCATTCAATAACGCTACACATAGTAGGCCCTTAATAAATGTTTGCTTCCTTTAAGTCTCAAATAAAATCCCATGTTCTACAGAATGTCTTCTCCAACTCTTAATTCCAGTGTTTCTTCCTCCCTAGCCCAGATTAATTATTTCCTTTTTATCCTAAATATAGTTCCCTTTGTATATACTTGTTAGCTTGTTATCTCTCCAGTTAGATTGTAAATTCCTCGAGGGCAGGGGCTGTCTTTTACCTTTTTTTTTGTATCCCTAGTACTTAACACAGTGCCAGGTATACAGTAGGTCCTCAATAAATGTTTAATGATTTATTTTTTATTAACTGATTGACCAATTTTATCATTATCTCAGTGTCCTCACCTTTAAAATGGAGACAGTACTCCCACACTGCTTCACTGAGTTGTTAGATCATGGGATTTAGATCTTGAAAGGACTTTAGCTATTCCAACCCCAACAATTTAAGGATGTGGAAACTGAAGCCAGGAGATGGAAAGGGATATGCCAATAAGAAGCAGAGTTGGGGTTTGATTCCAGATTTTCTGCCCTCAAAACCAGTAAAGACTACTGTCTTTACACTATACCACAATGTCTCCTAGAGGCATCAATGAGATCTTATTGATAACTAAACAAAGTAATATGTGATGGATTATATTTATGGACTGAGACTGAAAGTAGAAGTATGATGATTTGAGGGGGAGAAGGGTTTTCTTTGAGGTAATTCCAGGTGTATCCTGGAGTGACCTAGAGGTCCCAAGCAATAGAAGAGGATTTCCTCTATCTATAGGAAGAGAAGGGTCCTCCTGCACCGGGAATGAAGTGAGGCAGGATAACCCTGAATATAGCAGACACTTCTCACACTGGGGGCAATTCCAGTCTTCCTGAGTGTGCCGGGGGCCTCTGTTTCCTCCAGGCCTCACCCCACCCCCATCTCAGGCCAGCAGCTATAGAGGAAATGGAACCTAGAGTCCTACCTTCATTTTCAGTTAGACTTCCCTTTTCTTATCATTATGTTCTCTGAGAACAGACTCAAGAAACAGATTTCATCTAGAAGAGAAGGGCCCTCATCTACCTGGGGTGGGTGCTATTTCCCCAGAATTAGCGCCTTTCTGTAGGGACAGCTGGGGAGGGGAAGGGGAATCTGGAAGAAGATAGAGCCATATATTATTATCACTAGAAGGGACGTTAGATGTCACCTAGATGAGCTCCCTTATTTTCCAGGGGAATATATAATTACAGATGAGAAGGCACTTGCTTACAGCCCCAAGCTAGTAAATGCAGACCTGGGACTCAGCAGGTGGGCAAGTCAACAGCTTCAAGGAAAGATTAGGGAATGGAAGTGGGAGGGTTAAGGCAGGAAGTGGGATGTAACCTGATACTGACTGATATTAGGGTATGTGTGGATATGTAATAATGATTAGGGTTATGGGTATATCTCTAGGTGTTTCACACATGTGCATGTATATGTGCCAGTATATGTGTCTCTGTGTTTGTGTGCATGTATAAAAGTTGTTCAAACTGCCCAGCAAAGGTCTCTGGGGGTGGATGTTCCCAGTAGAAAAAACACTAAACTCAGAGTCAGAAGCCCTAGGTTAGGATGCTGACTTGAACAGTTATTGACCACATGAGTCTGAATAAGTCATATTCCTTTCCTGAGCCCTGCTTTCCTTAGCTATAAAATGATGATAGTTATATTTGCACTTCTGTGTCCTGATGTTAAGTGAAAAAAGTTTTATAAATCTAAGAAGCACTATTCTTCCATAACCCATGCTTTTCCCCTTCCCTTTCCAAAGTGGTTGTTAAATATTTACTGGAGTACCTATGTATTGTTCTATAAACAAGCCAGAGCTCAGCAGGAGTGCAGTAGAAGGCTCAGAGAATAGTCATCACTAGATTTAAGGCTAATTATAATAATAAAATAATAATGATGATGAACAATACTTTTAAATTTGCAAAGTGCTTTATATTTATCATCTTATTTAGGCCGCACATTGGAGGAGAAGGGATATTATAATCCTGGGCATTTATGATATTTATGATCCTGGGAGATTTAAAGTAGATCTCAAAAGAAGGCTACCAAGCTCAGACTAATCTTATGCCAAAAGTTAAAAAGGAAAAGGTCTGTTTCAGTGACTATATAAGTGAAATGGATCAGACAAGGCCAGGCCTGAATATCTAATCCTTTTATAACAGCCACATTCCAAACCACTCTTCTTCCCATCCCTGGAACTTCAACCAGAGACACTGAGAACTGAGATTCTTTTTAAAATGTTTCATACCTCTAAAAGTCAAAAGCTCAGTCACTTGTATGTAAGTTTAATCTGCCTGAAGGGATGAATGGGGACGGGATCTAAGTCTTCCATGATCAACCTCTACCATTGTCTCTCCAAACCTTTTGTGCTTTTAGTCACAATCAGAAGCACTGGGGCACAGTAGCAAGACTACTGGGCTTCCACTCAGAAGGTTGAGGTTTAAGACCGCATTCAGACACTTATATAGTAGATAAGGAACAGAAACTTTCTGAGCTTCAGATTTCTTCTCTGTCAAATGGAGATAAACCACTTCAAAAGTTTATTTGTTAGAAATGTCAGATCAGACAAGGCCCGTACCTTCCTTCAAAACCAGTTTGATGATTAGAGGTTAGAATTCTGAGTCTTGAGGTTGAAGAGCTTACCTCTTCTCTTGCCTGTCCCTTCTCCCTTGGTCCAGACTAGGAACTTTCAGTGGGCAAGAATCCAAAAATGAGAGAGTAAAACTAGATAATCTTTCTAAAGTCCTTCCCAACCATAAACCAATCATCAAATCAAATATATCAACCATTTACTAAGTGTAAGACACTGAGAGTGCTGAATAGAGATAAGTTAGTACAAAAAATTCTGAGCATGGGGAGTGAAATTTCCTAGTGTGCTTAGGAAAAATTTTCTGTAAGAAATAGGACCTGAACTGAGCCAATTGGTACCTCTTGGGAAAGTCAATTATTAAAATTTCCCTTAAGAATTGGCAAATGCTACAAATCAGAGCTTGATTTATTGTTTGGTTAATTTTTAGGTTTAAGAAAATGATGGAGAAAATTTATTAATGTAGATTAAATGTAAAAGTATGTCTGAATTCCAAGACTTGTGGAAAATGCCATCCACATCCAGAGAAAGAACTATGGAGACTGAATACAGATCAAAACATACTATTTTCACTTTTGTTTGTTTTTTCTTTTACAATATGGCTAATGTGAAATTATGTTTTAATGATTGTACATGTATAAACCTATATCAGACTCCTTGCTTTCTTGGGGAGTAGGGAAAGGGAAGGAAGGGAGGAAGAAAAAATTTGGAACTCAAAATATTACAAAAATTAATGTGGAAAACTACCTTTACATCACTGGAAAAAATGAAATACTCTTGAGTGTGGGGGGGAGTATGTCTGGATACCTTTGTTCCCTCAACACACACACACACACACAAACACTAGCCTGTTGTTAAACATTACCAGAACACCTATGCCTTGTAAAAATCTTTATGAGATTCTAAGTTTCTGACCAACATTCCAATAGTCTTTCCATTATTTCCTGATGCTTCTCAGGATAGCTAAAAGCATAAAGGGGAAGGTTGAGGGCTACTCATAGAAGATTTAGATCCAAACCCAGTTCAGTCCTTCAGGCAGACTAAACCTTTACAATTGGAAGAGATTTTTGAGGTCATCAAGTTCAACCCAGCTTAAATGATTAGCCCACAGTACCAAGGTAGGATTGGAATACAGCCGTCTTTCCAGTACTCTAGGCTGGCTAAAGGAAACTAAGGATTCTGAGAAGCAAAAAAGAGGAGGGAACACATTCCAGACATGGGGGAAGGTCTGTGGGAAGGCACAAAGACAGCAGATGGAATTTTAGGAATACTAGCAGGCCAGTTTGGCTTGAGTATACAATGAGTAAAAGATGGTAATATGAGACGTCTACAAAGGCATGTTGCAGCCAGAGCAGGGAGGGCTGAAATCGTTGTTGGAGGAGTTAGTGTTTATCCCAGAGGAAATAGGGACCCTCTCAAGATTTTTGAGCAAGGATAAGACCTGTGAAGACCTGTACTTTAGGAAAATGGTTTTACAAGCTCTTTGAAAGGTAGATTGGAAAAAGGAATAGATCGGAAGCAGAAAGCCTCATTAAAAGGCAATCATCTTGGGGTGATGAGGGCCCTCTATTAGGGTAGTGACCATGGGAATGCAGAGAAAGGCTCAGATGTGGGAGGTGTTAACAGAGGTAAAATGCACAAGATGTGGGTATATCTAATTATGATCTATGTCTCTTCCTCTCTTCAGATCACCATTGTCCTGAGGGTTCTGGGTTAGGGACCTACTGAGAGAAGTGAAAACCTCACAGCACAATGTGTCACTGTGTACACATAATTAGTAAACAGAAAAAAAAAAGAAACAAATGTTCCATCTAAGTAGCATCTATATGTTCTTCTCTGCTTAGAGTCCTAAACTGCTTTTAGAAGATCAAATTGTTCAAACCAGGTATATATTCTCATCTCTTGAGGAAAAGGATAGCTTTTAGACAGTCTGCCAGTGGATGCTGGTCTTCAACTTAATCAGGGAGAGTGGGAGTAAAGAGGGCAGGGAATGGGTTTATAGGAAAGCCACAGGAAGAAGGACAGAGATTCTGGTCCCCTAAAGGACTGTCTCTGAAAGAGGACCACATAAGCATGGAATTTAGAACTAAGACCACTGTTTCCCAACTTGCCCATTAATAGAGGTTAAGAGAGGCCAGTTTGATCAAAATCATGTAGCTAGATAGTATCAGAGTCAGGACTGACTATCAGGAATCTTTATTCCTTTTGGCAATAAAAGGGTTGATGACTATAGAGTTAGAGTTATGGAGTCAGGTGTGGACACAACTAATGGAGGACCCTGGAATCTAAGGGAAGACCTAACTGAGGCAAAGATCAAGAAGAGGCCAAAATGCCCAGGCCAGGAAAGACCAACTTGATTCTGCCCACACACATGGGATTTGATATTTCATAAAACCTCCTCTGCAACCAATGGAACAGAAAGGAACTCTTGATGGGATCCTGCAGCCTTTTTTGAGGCACTCAGGAAGTAATCAGTCTAAAAATGACCAATTTTGTTTACTACTGTACTCCAAAACTTTCAGTAGCTCTCATTACCTACCAAATAAAATAAAAACCCTGGCAAAGTGCAATCTTGTTGCAAAGTGATGTCAAATTCCTGGAGAAAGTAGGGCTACTAAATCATACATAAGGCTCCCTGTTGACTTAGAAAACCACACATTAGCATTATCTATATTGTATATTATTTTTATGTTTTTGTTCAGCATTTCCCAATTACATTTTAATCTGGTTTTCATATAATAAGCACCTCTGTCTATAATATAGTATCAAATATGTTTACTTCGTACTCTTCTTCATGAGACTTCATTCCCATTCTCTACTTGCTAGCTCTCATCTGTATCTCTTTATTCTTGAAAATATCACATGCCTGAAAAGGATACTTCTATCTCCAGTCTTTTAATACCCCCTTCTTTCAAAGCCACCCCTTTCAAAAAATCTCCCCTAAAACTGTCCACCTCCATTCCCACCCCACCTCCACAGTGATTTTTACCTCCTTGTCTTTAACACCTTGCCTGAATTTATACTTTGCACTTATCTCACACCGTCTTATATCATATTTGATTGCATATAATTATTATTTTTCCACTTTTCCCGATTTAGATTGCAAACTCCTTAAGAAAATATATTAATCATCTTTGTACCCTTTACACCTTGCACAGAGTAGGCCTTTAAAGATTGTTAAATCGAACTAAATCAAATGCAGAAAAGACTATACACACTTTAGAATTGGGACATGTTATTGAAAGTACTGAAAAAAGTGAGGGAAATGATGTGATGAAAAAACCAGACATTTAAAGGACAGGTTGATGATCCCAAGTCTGGACCTTTTGCTCACTGGAAAAGCCCATCTATCCCTGCAAATCAGCAAATAAACATCTTGCTGTAAATAACCAGGGAAGGGGAATCTAGAATCTGATTTGGGAGTGAGTTAAGCAATTGGGAAGATTGGTCTTAGGAATTTTAGACTCTGTGGGTATCTAAACAACATTACTGCACCAGTGACCTCCCATATGTAGGGAACCAAAGTTATAGACTAGGAATTACGGTTTAGGCCTACGGAAGGGAAGTTGTAGAAATACCAGTTATAAGGCTGAGGTTTTCTGGGAATAGTGATATCCCATCCTGGAATCACAATATGGGCTCCCCGCTGGGAAAGCAGCAAACTCTTCCCCCTCTCCACGCCCCCAGGGCTGACCCCGACTCACCTCCCAGCTCTGCCTTGGGCTGTAGCCCCAGGGCTAGAAGCCCTGGGGGCGGGGGGAGGTGTGGACTCAGGCCAACTTCTCTCCTCCTCCCCCGCCCCTGACACCTCCTCCTCCTCCTCCTCCTCTTCTGAAGCTGGGCTGCAGATGCTGGGCCGCTTGGCCGATTGCTGGGGTCCTGGGGCACTTGGAGGCCGGGGACAGGGTGGGGATGCTCTCGATCCTCTCTCGCACCCCACCGGGTCCCGGGGGGCGCTGGCTCCGTTAGCCGGCACTCGGGACAATCTGGGAAGTGGGCAGGAGCTGTAAAGTGTCTTCTTCCAGCTTCTTCCTGCCTGGCCTCGCTCCGCCACTCCCTCCCCTCTAATATACCGTTTCCTATTGCCAAATGCGTTTACTTGGAGTGCTCTCTCTCTGTTTATGGGGCCGCCTCCCCTCTCTTCCTCGCCAGCTGACCGTTCCCTCCGGTCTCCCCGCGCCTCGTCCACAAACCTCCCACATCCGCTGCTCCCTCCAGCCCAGCCCAGCCCGGCTATCAGCTCTCTGGTCCTGCCCCGGGATGGGGATGGGGATGGGGATGGGGATGGAGGGGGTGGTGGGGGTGGGAGGCGAGCTATATTGTAAGTTTCTTGTCTTGGGTGCTTGAGTTACAAAATACAAATCATCACCAATTCAACAGGACTTAGCTGTTCCAAGTGAAGTTGTGGGGGTCCAGAGCCCCTGCTACTCAAAGGAAGTATCTTGGTTTAAGGAATGACCTTTCTCACACCGTGATCTTAGGCAAGTGAAATCACTTGTCGGTCCTTTAAGGTCTTTAACCTATAAAATGGGAAGGACTTAATCTGCAACTTTCTTTTCGGTTCTTATAAAGTAGATTCTAAATTTAAAAAAAAAAAGTAGATTCTAGTCTATTATCTCCTTAAGGTTGTATAGTGAGAGGATTGGGGGTGGGAATAAGGGATTCTGGAAAAAGCAGCTCAGGCCTGAAATTGTAAGTCACATCACAAGGATGTTGGAAGAATTTGTTCAAGTCTGTGCTAATACATACCTGTTGGAAGAAAAAGGCTCTATTCTTGGGGAAGTCAGAAGGAAGGAATCAGATTGAGCTTCCTGGGACCCACTCCTATTGTCCCCACTAGCCACTCTTTCTTTGGGAAAGAGGTTCATCAAAGGAGTACAAGAACATATAAAGGAGGGAAAATATATGGAGCTTTCTAAATGAAATAGGATTGGACTACCCCTTTGTAATGATGGGAAAAGGTCTGGGTATCAGAAGGTAACACAACCAAAAGCTGTGAGGTTTAAATTATTTTTGCTTTATTTCAACTCTTTTGATGATTGATTTCATTCCTCTGTTGACATTTAATTATCAGTTGTGAAGGCTATAAATTTCTAGAACCTGTTTGAGACATAGTAAGGGTTAAAAACAAAAATCTTTAAAGGCCAAAAAAAAAAAAAAAAACTTTAAATCTTAAGAAAAGAAGTGGAAAAATTAAGGAAAGAAGTAACGCACACAGAGAAAAGCAAAGATATAATTCTAAGCATCTAAAACAAGAGGAGGGTTTTTTTTTTTTTTTTTGAGAAGAGAAAAGTACATCTGGAGTCTGGAGAGGGAAAAGAGTTACATTAAGAGGTGGGGAAATAAGAGATGATAAGAGTCTCTGCTCTTTTCTCTATTTTAAACAGCCAGAGCTGACCTAGTTTAAGTCTTCTGTTGGGTAATGGATTGAGAAAGAGCTAAAAGTCAGACGTCTGAGGGAAGGGGAAAGGAATTAGAATCTGTGTCCAAGTCTACAAAGATTTACTGCTCAGAAGGACCAGCTGTTCCTCATATACATGGAGGAAGCAGGCCAGAGGCAGATATTGAGATTAGATATGTAGAAGAACTTCCCATCCAAATCAGGCAGGAGACAGGGGATCAGGGACCTAAGGGAGATTGGGAAATGAGATCTTAAAACGCAGGAAATATACTCATATGTGTGAGACAGAAATGAGATCCTGGGAAGAGAGGAAAAAGGGCTGTCATCTTGAGTCCAGATTTGGAGCATGATGGGGGCAACATAGAGTAGAGAGTGATGAAGTAGAAAGCATTTATGGATCTGATTAGATGGGAAATTTTTTCCTGTTCTCTGATTGTTAGGAAGGGATGATGAGGCTAAATCGCCGGGGGAGTGGAAAAGGGCCCACCAATCCTCGACTCCTACAAACACTAACAGCATCTACTAGTGTTTTTAACCATAGGGAGTTTGGCCCTTAATTATAGGTTGTCTTCTGTTAATTGCCTCAAGTCATTTGTGAGCTCCTGGAGAACAAGTCACTGAACCTGTCTTGGATGCTGTTGCTTTACAAAAAGAGGTGGTGATCTTGAAGACCCCTGTCCAAGTTTAAACCTATGATCTAGTAATTCACAGGCATCAGGATGCTGACTCAGAGATTTCATAGTTTATTAGTGTTAAAAGGGGTCATCGACAGCATTTTCTAGTCTAATTCCTCATTTGAAGGATGAGATCCATAGAAATCTAACTCTATAGAGGTAGCTTCCAGCAAACCTTTTCACCCTGGGAGAGCCCTGTGGCCCTATGGCCCCTTCCTCTGATTGGTCAGTTCTTTTCAGAACCTCCATTTTAATGAAGGAACCAAGGCCAAATATGTTTATTTCTTCCTTCCTCTCCAAGCTCCACTCCTTAAACTCCAATCTTCTTATTCTCCTCACACGCCCTTTCCTAGCTTCCTTTTATATTTTTTACCATTGAAATATAAGCTCTTTGAAGACAGGGTCTTTCTTTCTTCCTTTCTTCCTTTCTTCCTTCCTTCCTTCCTTCCTTCCTTCCTTCCTTCCTTCCTTCCTTCCTTCCTTCCTTCCTTCCTTCCTTCCTTCCAGCACCATTCTTCTTTGGAGCTGGTGAACAAGAACAGTGGCTGCCTGTGTTGCCTAGTCTCTTCTATAATGATTAATAAGGAATTATTATTCAAATTTGTATAGTTAAAGCATAATTTATCTATGACAACATTGTGAGCTAGGTAGAAGCAAAGCAGATTTTACAGATAGGTAAAGTGATTTGCCCATGATTGGAGCTTGTATTCATATATATTTTCTGATTTCTTTCTATCAAACCACGATGCTTCTTCTCCCCACTTAGATCTTGCTTTGGGTCTCTAAACATGCCTACTTAATGGGTACCTTCTACTTCAGGCTGGCCAGGCTCGATTCTGCAGGAGTCAGTTTCCCTAAACCAAGTAGCTTCTACCATCTTTCCATACAGAAGTAGCCAGTCAGTCCTCCTGCCTTATATCAAGCTCTAGAGAGTTCATAGAGTCTAAGGCCAGGCACTCATACAACAGGAAATAAAAATGATAAAATAAACAGATATAGGAGCATAAGATATTTAGAGAACTTTATAAAAAGATCTGGGATAAACTTTGGATAATAAATAATTCAACTCTCCCCTTTCCTCGTCTTCATTTTAAAGAGATGAGGAAACTCAAGCACAGAGTAATAATTGGCTTGCTCAAAATTAGACTATTTAGTAGATGCGTGATTTAAATCCAGATCTTTTGAATAAAGCAGTGATTCTCTTCCCACTATATCATTCTCACTTTAGGTGCCAGGCCCTTCCATTATTCCTCCCAGATTTATCCTTACTTTCTCCTCTTTTCCCTCCCCTTTTTAACCAATAGGGTTGTACCTTTTAACTATGCAATTAAAAGAGCAGTGAATTTTAAATCAGAAGATGTTAGTGTTGGTGGAAGGAATTATGTGCCAAGCATTAGGTGCTAATATTATTCTCATTTTACAGTTGAAGAAACTGAGGTAGACGAAAGCTAAATGACTTTCTCAGAGTCACACAGATATTATAAATATCTGCAGTCACATTTGAACTCAGATCTTCCTGACTTTAAGAGTAATTAGATGGTGCAATGGATAGAACATTCAGTCTGAAGTCAGGAGGACTCATCTTCCTGAATTCAAATCTGGTCTTAAAAACTTACTTGTGTGAACTTGAGTAAATCACTTAATCACTTGCCTCAGTTTCCTCATCTTTTAAAATAAGAAGGAAATAACAAACCACCCCAGTATCTTTGCCAAGAAAACCCCAAATGAAATCACAGAGTCAGACAGAACTGAATAAAAATCACTTCCTGAGTCTAGATTTAGAGTTTGTGCACTATGCAAAGCTCCGACTACCAGGTTGGAAAATTTGGCAATAGTAAAAGGTTTATGAATGCTCTATGTCCTGCAAAATCAAATATCCCGCCAAGATTTAACTCTGTATGTAAAAATAAGCAAGCACATACATCTCATTAGTATGCAAATTTGCTTTCATTTTTAATAAATGATCAATTAGATGTATATCAAATAATTGCTTTAAAATTTCTTCATGATTTATTTATAAATGTATGATTTGTATTCCTATTTTATATATTTATATACCTGGGGTTGCATAAAAATTTTTCAGACAAAAAGGAGTCTTGAGTGGAAAAAGTTTGAGTTCCAGCACTATGATACCACCTATGTAAAATTATTCTAAATGTGCTTCTATTTATCTATTCTATTTTTTTTTCTGGTTGCAATGATTAGGGGGAAGGAAGTGAACCTATATGTTCCAAAATGTTCATAACAGCTCTCTCTCTGGTGGCAAAGAATTGAAAATTGCAGGGATGCCCATCAACTGGAAAATGGCTGAACAAGTTGTAGTGTATGATTGTGATGGAATAGTACTGTGTAATAAGAAATGATGGTTTCAATGATCTTAGAAAAACAAAAAAACTTTCATGAAATAATGAAGAATGAAATGAGCAGGACCAAGAAAACATTGTATGAATAATGGCAATATCATTTTAAGAAGGACATTGAATGAATAAATCATTTTGATTATTATAAATTCCTAAATTAACCATAGAGACAAATGAAGAAAGATGCTATTTTCTGACTTTCACAGCCAAAAGCCTAGAAGAGGTCATTTATACTCTTATTTCTTTTTCCTCACCTCCCATTCACTCCTTAATTCCTTAAAATCCAGCCTCTTGATCGTTTCACTTGGCTGAAGCAGCTCTCTCTCAACTTATCAATGATAACTTAATTGTCAAATTCAATGGCCTTTTCTCAGGCCCCATTCTACATGACCTCTTGGTAACATTGAACTCTGCTACTTAGTCCTCCCTTCTGCATTCTTGCTGGATTTTTTTTTGTCATTTCTCTATTTGGGTCCTTTACCTGTCTGAATACTCCTCAATTTCCTTTGATGGATCATTATTCATGTCCCCTCCCATAAGGTATACCCTAAGTTTGTTTCTTGGGTCTTCTTGTTTCTTAGTAATTTCATGGGTTCCCATGGACTCAATTCTTTTCCTTGCAAATAGTGGATAGATCTATATATCCAGTCCATGTCTCTTTCTTGATCTCACCAACTATGTGCTAGACATCATGGAATGTCTCATAGGTATCTCAGAATCAGTATGTCCAAAATTAAATTCCCTCTCTTTCTCTCTAAAAATCTTTCCGAAGTCATTTCTGCCAAAAGCATACCACCCTTCCAATAATCCAGGCGCTCCAACTACTTGGGCAGTTAGGTGGCACAGTAGACACAATGCTGGGCCTGAAGTCAGGAAAACTGAGATCAAATCTGCCTCAGACATTTTCTAGTATGACCTCGGATAAATAACTTAACCCTGTTTGTCTTAGTTTCCTCATCTATATGATGAGTTGGAGAAAGAAATGGCAAACCGTGCCAGTATCTTTGCTAAGAAAACCCCAAATGGGTTCACAAAGAGTTGGACATGACAGAAAATGTCTGAACATCATCATACCAACAAGTCACAGAAAACCCTTCCTTGCTACCATATCTAATCATTTAACAAGTCTTGTGTATTCTTCTCCAAATATATTTTGTATTCTCCTTCTTCTCTCCCCTTACCTAGTTATGACTCTTAGTTCTTACCCTCATTTGGGCTATTATAATAGCCTCTTAATTAGACTCTCTGACACCACATTCTCCACTAATAAATCCATCCTTCCAATAGCTGCCAAATTGATATTCCAGCATGATTCCTATTGTTTCACTATCTCATTCAAAAAACATCAGTGACTCCCTATAGTTTTTCTCTAGGATAAACTACAAATTCTTCTATTTGATATTTAAACCCAAGATGGAGCCAACTCATCTTTTTAAACTGATTTCATTTTTCTTTCTATAATATACCCTGTATCTCAGCCAAACTGACAAACACAGGATTCCATCTCTCATCTAAATGTCTTTGCTCTGTCTCTCTCCCACTGTAATCTCTAGCTCCATTCTAGGTTCAGTTCTAGTGCCTCTTCCACAAAGCCTTTTCTGATCTTCCCCAACTGTCAACACTTTTCTTCCATCCTAATAATTCCATTTTTTATGGATATTGACATATTCCTTTTTAAATATTCTTTTTAACATTATTAAAAAAAATTTTGAGTTCCAAATTCCTTCCCTCCTGCTTTTCCCCTGTACACTGATAAAGCAAGCAATATGATATCAATT
Organism: Antechinus flavipes; assembly: GCF_016432865.1. Taxonomy (NCBI): domain Eukaryota; kingdom Metazoa; phylum Chordata; class Mammalia; order Dasyuromorphia; family Dasyuridae; genus Antechinus; species Antechinus flavipes. Next base: position 225,718,389 of record NC_067402.1, read on the forward strand.
ATACATATGAAATCATGTGAAACACTTATATATTAGATATATTGCCAAAAAACAAGAAAAATAAAGTGAGAAAATTATACTTTATTTTTTAATAAAGCTTTTTATTTTCAAAACATATGCATAGATAATTTGACAACATTGACCCTTGCATAGCCTTATGTTTCAGATTTTCTCCTCCTTCCCCTTCCCTCCTCCCCTAGAAGGCAAGCAATTCAATATATGTTAAACATGTTAAAATATATATTAAATCCAATGTATGCATACATATATTGCTACACAAGAAAGATTAGATCAAAAATGAAAAAATGAGAAAGAAAACAAAATGCAAGCGAACAACAGAAATTGTGAAAAAGAGTGAAAATGCTATGTTGTGATCCACATTCAGTTCCCACAGTCCTTTCTCTGAGTGTAGATGGCTCTCTTCATCACGAGATAATTGAAACTGGCTGGTATAATATTGATGTTGTCATGTTCTGCTCATTTCACTCAGCATCGGTTCATGTAAGTCTCTCCAGGCCTTTCTGAAATCATCCCCTTGATCATTTCTTATAGAACAATAATATTCCATAACATTCATATGCCACAACTTATTTAGCCATTCTCCAATTGATGGGCATCCACTCAGTTTCCAGTTTCTTGCCACTATGAAAAGGGCTGCCACAAACAAAAATTATATTTTAATTTAATTTTAATGTTCTAGGATGACCCCCTTGAAATTGTATTGGAACATTATCTACATCAGAGTAGCTAAGTCCTTCACAGTTGATCATCATACAATATTGCTATTACTGTGTACAATGATTTCCCAGGTCTGTTCATTTCACCTTGCATCAGTTCATGTAGGTCTTCCCATGTTTTTCTGAAAATAATCCCTTCCTCACTTCTTAGAGAACAAAAGTGTTCCATCACAATCATCTACAATTTGTTTAGCTATTTCCCAAATGATGGACATGCTCTCGATTTCAATTCTTTGCCACCACAAAAAGAGCTGCTATAAATATTGTTGTACCTATAGGTTCTTTTTCTTTGATCTCTTTGAGATACAGACCTAGTAATAGTATTGTTAGTTCCAAAAGTATGACATTCATAATGTATGTTTCCCTTTTTATCTTTGTATCTCTAGTGTTTAGCACAAATAAAGCACATAGTAGGTGCTTGAATAAATGCTTTTAAAAAAATTAAACATGAAAGACTTAAAAACTCTGATCAATGCAATGACCATCCAAAACTCCATTAAGATCATTGATGAAGAAAGTGGTAACCAGCTCCTGACACAGAGGTGATGAACTCAAGATTCAGAATGGAATAAATATTTCTAATCATGGCCAATGTGTGAATTCGTTTTGATCAACTATGTGTATTTGTTTTAAGAGTTTTGTTTTCTTTTGGCGGGGAGAGAGAAGAGAAAATAAATGCATACTATTTGAAATTTAGAAAATTTTTATTTTCTATTTTTAATATTTTTAGCCTTTTAAATTTTTAAATTTTAAAATGTTGTTGAATTACTATGGAGGCTGAAGAAGAGGAATAAGTCAAAGATGAATGAGTTTTTGGTCTTGCATTGCTTCGAAGAGCCAAAAGAATAGTGTGTTTGAAGTAGTGTATCATTATAAACTTTTGCCATAGTTTAAACTATTATTACACTTATGGCTGAGTTTGAGGTTGGGGAGGGGACAGGCTGTGAAAAAGGGCCTCAAAGGCTGTGCCGAGGTCTTATATCGTTTTGACTTTTGAAGAGAAATGAGAATTCAGACACTAGTGAATGACAAGAATGAAGTTTGGACTGTGGTTTTTTGAGGCCAAAGTAGGCTTAGGGCCAGGTTCAGGGAGGGGTAGGAACTTCTGCAAGGCTCTTCATGGAGAGATCAGAGAGATCCTGGGTGATCTGGGTGATTATCAGGAGTAGCAGAAAAAAGAAAAGAAGCTTGGAGAGAAGTAATGGAGAAAAGTCATTCAGAGATTGAGGGTGAAAGATGAGGAGCAGAATGTTTGTGGGGAAAACTGTGTGTAAGGGGAACTAGTGAAGAAAGAGATTTTAAAAGTTGGGTGAAGGAGAACAGCATCCAGGGAATACTATGAAACAGAGAGGACTGGACCCCCTGCTGTTCACAGCTGGCACCTTCGAGAAATCACTTAAACCTCAGTTTTTACATCTGTAAAATGGGGGTCGTGGTATTTATGTTACTTACATTCTCAGGCTATGATGGGTGAAATACTTTTACTCTCTAAAGCACTTTATATAAATTTCACTTATTAATAAATTGGTGGACCTTAGCACTCAGCAGCAGGAATAGAGGCAGACAGGACATCTCTTAGTCCTTCTAAGGCTAAGGTGGGTGGGGTCCAGACGGCTTGCTTGGATACAGGAACCTGCCTTTGTTTGCAGCCAGAACGGAAATTCCATTGAAAACCAGCCCCTCTGCCAGACCCTCCCTTCCCATTACTACCCCTCTCCCACCCCCATCCACTCCTGGCTCCCTTCCTTCTACTCTGCCCCAGGGACACCGGTTAGGTGGGCTTCTCTCACTGCAAATCTCTCTCCTTCTAGATGATGGATAGCTTCAGCTTCTCTGAGTCTTCCTAAGGAGAAGAAGGCTAAAAATAAATAACTTTGCTACAGGAAGACATAGGCAAAGGGAAGCAGGTCTTTCCTATACCAATGACTGTGTGTGTATTATGTGTACATGTAAAGAGAGACAGAGAGAGAGAAACAGACATAGACAGGCAGGCAGACAGACAGACAGACAGACCAGAGGGGAGAAAGTGAGAGAGGAGAAAAAAGGAGGGAAAGGGAGGGAAAGAAAGGAAGGAGAGGGGAGGGAAGGGGAGGGAAGGGAGGAGAAGAGAGGAGAGGAGAAAGAAGGGAGAAAAGGGAAGGATAAAGGAAGGGAGAGGAGGGTGAAGGAGGGGGAGGGGAGGGCGAAGGAGGAAGGGGAGGGAAAGGGAAGAGGGGGAAGGGAGGGAAGAGAAGGGAGGGATGAGAGGAGGGGGAAGGGAGGGGAAGAGAGAGGAAGGGAAGGGAGGGGAGGAAAGGGGAAAGGAAGGGAGGGGAGGAGAGGGGAAGGGAAGGGAGGGAGAGGAGAGAAGTCACATCAGTAGTAATTAGCAGAGCTGGAATTTTAACCTGGTCCTTCTGATGTCATATTCAGTACCCATTTCAGGGGCAGCCTTTAATGGATAATGAAGGGGGTTCCCCCCAAATCTCCTCCTCCCCATATCTTCTTACTATAACCAGATGAAAAGTCTCACTGTTAGTCACTCTCTGGGGTTGAACATCAAAGACATTTCCAAAAAGTCCCTAAGAAAAAATACAAGTTTCTGAGTAGGGTAAAAAGCATAAGAAGGAATGGAAGGTGTTTATTTTAACCCTTTCCCATGAACCCCCTGTAGCTGAGTTGCTTTAACTAGCTGTTACCTGATAGAGAGCTTGCTCCCAAGGGGAATAGAATTCAGGGCTAGAAAGTTTTGATGGCTATGGATGAAGGATAGGATTAGGGAAGAATGGCTGGAAAATCTTTAGAGTTGAGAGAAGGGAAAGACAGATTGGGCATCAAATGGGACCCTGGGAAACCCCCAGTACTTCAGAGGTTGTTTGGATTGGTGTCAATTGGTAGCGAAAATAAATTTAAATCACTATACAACTCTATAGCCAGTTTCTTCTTCTATGAAGTAAGGTAACCATCATATATAACACCAAATAATCTTAGCTGCATTTTGCATAGTAGCAAAACAAAAACAAAAACAAAAACAAAACTTCTGAAAATCAAGCAGGTACTCAACAGTTGGGAAATTGTAGTGGTGGAATGTCACATATGCTGCCAGACTCAGTCTAATTAATTTTGTTTTCATTATTTATTTATTTGAGAAAAGTTTTAATGGTGAATGTATTGGAGGCTACATTTAGAAGTAATTGTGGCATGAAAATAAAAGATATTAATGGAACTTTCTTTTTAAAAGAAGAAAAATAAGGATATAAGTGGAGATAATCTATGAACTCAGGATTTAACAGTTTTGCCTTTTGTGGGCATATAAATCATCAGTTAGTATCATCATACTCATTTTTAAAATGAGAAGTAAAGGTCAAACAGCTGGTAAATGTCAATTGAGATGCTAAGGCAGATCTCCTGACTTCAGGTCCAGAAAGCTTCCTACTTACATCATCATGCCTCCCTTTAGTGGCCAAGCAATATCAAGGGATCTGTAGTAAATCCCCAAAGCAAATTGTGTGTGTGTGTCTGTGTTAAAAGAAGTTATGGATAATCTTCAGAAGAGAAAGTCTAGATAGATCCTCAACAGGAGCTTATCTATCAGTAAGGTTCCAGATTCACTCAATTCTGGAAAGCCTTATGTGGATCTGCTGGATGCATGGTGGTAGGTTCAAAAACCTGCTGTAGTTTGGCCTTTCTCAACTTCTAGGAGCATTCTTTGCACCTCCACTTTCCCCTACTCCATGCTGCTCTGGTCGGGTATGGAAGGGATTAAGGAAGGCAAGGAAGTGTCCCATTCCATCCTTCCTATCCCATCCTTCTTCCACATGGTTAGTATTAATTAATAATGCTAATAACAGAAATGGAATATGTCTCCTTCCCCTCCACCTCCCAGTCCCAGATCTAGATGGGCCCTAAACCAATCAGAATTGTGGGAGAGAAGCTAGGAAAGGATGACCCCATAGATATTTGGGAAGATTTGATGTACACAGAAAAAAAAATGTTCAAGCTGAGTATTTAAAGGATTTTGAATCAAAAACTTACCAAACCTAATCTTGGATTCCTCATTTTCAGCAAAAATTCACTTTCTATCCTCCCATCCCAACCTTCCTCCAGCTGAGAACAAAAAAAAAAGAGAGAGAGAGAGAGACCTATTACAAAAACCTATAGTCAACCAAAATAAATGTCCACAATGATCATGACTAAAAGAGTATTTGTCTCATTCTGCAGTGAGTCCACTTCTTCAAGGGGTGGGTATCAGGTTTAATCATTAGTCCTATGGAATCCTGATTAGTTATTATGCTTATCAGAGATCCTATTTCTTTTAATTTGTCATTACCATCTTGTTGTGATATGAATTATCCTCCTGGTTCTGTTCACTTCATTCTGCATTAGTTGATACAAGTATTCTCTGAAACTCTTTCCATCATTTCTTACAGCACAATAGTATTGCATCACCTTTATATACCATAACTTGTTCCTCCACTCTCCAATTTATGGACATTCTCTTAGGTTACTATCCTTTCCACCTCAAAAAGAACAATAGGTATGCTTGTTTTGTTTAGGACTGACCCCTCCTTTAATCTACCCTCCTTTTTTATGTCTATATATTGATATGGCTGACATAGATTTCTCTCTTGATTGAATCTTTAAATTTTACTTAAATTGGGACAGCGAGGTGGCACAATGGATAGAGCACCAACCCTGAAGTCAAGGAGAACCTGAGTTCAAATTTGATCTCAGACACTTAATAGGCCCTAGCTGTGTGACCCTGGGGAAGTCATTTAATCCCAATCGCCTCAGCAAAAAAAAAAAAAAAAAAATTAAAAATTTTTTTACTTAAATTGATCTAAGATCAATGACTACTTTTAAAAAATGTATTTTATTATAGTTTTTTATTTACAAAATATATCTTGGATAATTTTTCAACATTGACCCTTTCAAAACCTTCTGTTCCAAATTTTTCTCTTCCTTCTCCCTACCCCCTCCAGATAGCAGGTAGTCCAATATATGTTAAATATGTTAACATATACATTAAATCCCATATATGTATACACATTTATACAGTTATCTTGCTGCACAAGAAAAATCGGATCTAGAAAGAAAAAAACCTGGAAAGGCAAGCAAACAATAACAAAAAGAGTGAAAATGCTATATTGTGGTCCACATTCAATTCCTATAGTCCTCTCTCTGGATGTAGATGGCTCTCTTAATTATTGAACAGTTGGAACTGGTTTGAATCATCTCATTGTTGAAGAGAGCCACGTCCATCAGAATTGATCATCATATAGTCTTGAGATCAATGATTACTAATCCAACATTTTCCCCCTAATGAATTATACTCCTGATGATAAAAGTTTTTTTTAAAGATAGAGGAGACATGAATATATTGATAGACATCAGGGAAGGAATTGGTATATAGGGAGAGACTGAAGTTTAGCAGATGATAGTAAGAGTTATCTACTGGAGAAAATTGGAGGAGAGAGAATCAAAGATATATGGAGAGGGGGCAGTCCTTGGTGAGAGATAGCCATTTCATTATACATGCAGGAGATATTTGGGGGAGATATCTGAGCCCTTCTTCTACTCCAAATCATTTTCACTATGGCACATTGTTGCTGCTCTAAGCCTTAGTTTCCTTCTCTGTAAAATGAGAGTAGTTACTACCCTCCCTGCTCTCAAAGGTTATCTAGGAATTAAGTAAGATGATACATACAAAGTATAAACCATAGAATGGTATACAAATCATAATAAAATGCTATGTGAATGTGGACTATTAATATATCTCCAAATCCAGCAGGCAGGATAGACAGGAGTTGCTTTCCTCCAATTATTTCTGGGAAAATTTCCCCCAAGGAGACAGGGCTGGGCCTGGAGATCCCCAGGATGGCAGCAGATGACTCACTCCCTGTCATCCCTCCCCCATCTAAGGGCAGCCCAGGGGAGTCTGCAAGTTCCCAAAACTGTATGAACAGCAAGGGTCTAGTAAGATAGTGCTGGGGATGGGAGCCAAGCAGGCAAAGGCTGAGGCTTTGAGGGAAAGAGAAAAGAAGTGAAGGCTAATCTGGGTTTTCTAGGCAGAAAGTGAAGGTCTTCCCTTGCTATGGCAGGCATCCCAACCCCTGGTACAGAGTTCAGTCCAACCACTAAGGGGAAAGGGAGAGAGAGGAGCTCCCAGGAGTCCCAAAAGAGGGTAATAAAGAAGTCAAGGAGCAGGACTGAATGTAAGTTAGTCTTGAAAGGTTGCCTGGAGGAAGAGAAGCTAGGAGGATTTGGATAGAAGATACAAGGTTCCTATTCAACAGCTACATCACAATATTTAATGCTGGAAGAGATCTAGTCCCATCTCTTTTTTTTTTTTCACAAATGAGTAAACTGAAGTGTGGAAGCAATTTTCTCCAATGTTATACAGGTTAGAGTTATATAGTGTTAGAGTCAGGTTTTCAATCTAGACCCTCTGATTTCAAACTCAGTATTCTTTCTAAAAAACCACCAATACTCTTCTTCCCTCCTCCTCCCTCATCTAATATCACTTAGATATCTCCCCCAACTATCTCCTGCCTCACATGATGAAACGGTCCTTCCCCTCACCAAGGACACCCCCTCTCCACATACCTTAGATTCTCTCCTGTCCAATTCTTCCAGCAGATGACTCTTTCTATGACCTTCTAATCTTCAGTTTCTCCCTATATCCCGGTTTCTTCCTTGTTGCCTATCAATACATTCATGTCTCCTCTATCTTTAAAAAAAAAAAAAAAAAACTTTCATTTTCATTCACTAGAGAAAAAAAGTAGGGCTAGTAATCATTGATCTCAAATCAATTTAAGTCAAACTTAAAGATTTGGTCAAGAGAGAAATCTATATGATATGTCAGCCATATTAATATTCTTTTAGATCCATGTCTATGTATAAATACATATACATATATGTGTATGTTTATATGTGTATATGCATATGGGTATGTGTATATATATATGGAGGTGGAATGCATGAATATATAGAGAGATATATGGACCTATAAATATAACTGTGCTTAATTATATTTACATATATATATATGGTTATATTTATATATAGTTATAACTGCTTGGAGGAGATGGAGGGAGTGAAAAAGGGAAAAAAGAATAAAGTAAAAGTATACAGTAGAGAACTAAAGAATAACCTATAAGGAAGCAAAAAAAAAAAAAAAAGAACAGTCATGAATATAATGCCTTCTATTATAATATATACTTTCTTGAAATAGAAATTTATTGTTACATATTTTGAATTCTCCCAGATGCTCTGCTGGTCACATAACTATGTTTAATTTTTTATTTTGTTTTTTAGTTTTCCTTTTCAGTCTTTCATTTTCTATTTTGTTTTTCTTATTTTATATTTAATTTTAAATAAATAAATAAATAAAAACAACTTTGATTTGATTTGACCATCTCCATTAGCTATCAATCTATGGCTCCCCTTCTTGGCTAAATTTCTTAAGATGATCGCTTTAGGTGCTTCCACTTCCTTTCCTCTCCCTCTTCTTAATTCTCCATAGCCTGGCCTCTGTTTTTATCATTCAAGCCAAACCAAATCTAAGTTACCAGTGTTCTCTTCATCATCTTTTCTTTTATAATTATATATATATAATATATATGTTATATATTTTATAATTTTATAATATCTTTTCTCAGTTCTCATCCTTTTTATTAACATTCAAATTATTCTTTTTTTATATTACAAATTTATTTTATTTTCAATTCACAGAACAAAACAGGCATGTCCATAATACAATGTTTTTATTGTGCTTTTCCTCACGAATACTCTCTCCTCTTAGCTTTCAATGAGACTGCTCTCTCCTGATTTTCATCTTACCCAACTTCTTCTCAGTGTCTTTTTCAGGATCTTCATCCAGATCATGCCCACAAAACATAGACATCCCCTTAGGCTCTGTCTTGGGCTCTCTTCTCTTTGTGATATTATCTCCCTGGGTGATTTCATCACCTCCCATGAGTGCAATTATCATCTCTAGGCAGATGATTCCCAGATCAAGCTATTCAGCTTGGATTTCTCTCCTGAGTTCCAATCCTATGTTGCCAACTGTCTTTTGGAGCTCTTGAAATGGATGTCCTATAAAGATCTCATGTTCAACATGCTCAAACGTGTCTCATTATCTTTTCTTTTCAAACTCTCCTTGACTTCACTTCCCTATTATTGTCAAGGGGAACATCATCCTCCCAATCAGGCCAACAACCTTGATGCTATCCTTGATTCTCATGCTCTGACTTTCACCTTTCCCTATACAGACAGCTTATTGCTAAAGTTCATTATTTCTATCTTACCATCTTTTCTCATAAGTGCCCCCTTTTCTTCTCACACATAATCATAACCCTACTTTAGTGTCTTATTACATCTCCCTTTCTAATTGCTCTCTTTCCACCTCCTTCTTTTCAATTTGTCCTCCATTCAATGGCCAAAATGCTTTCCTAGGGGCAGCTAGATGGCACAGAGAATAGAGAATTAGCCCTGAAGTCAAATATGGTCTCAAATTAGTTGTGACCCAGGACAAGTCATTTAATACCAGTTGCAATTTCAATTGCAAACACACACATACATACACACACACCAAAAACCAAAACGATTTTCCTAAAGTGCAGATTTCTATTTTTCACCCACTATTCAATAAACTAAATTCCAGGGGCTTCTTACTATCCATAAGACCAAATAGAAACTCCACTGTATGACATTTAAAGCATTTACAACCTGGCCTTTTCTTACCTTTCCAATCTTTTTTTTTTTACAAAGGCAGCACAGTGCCTGGCACACAGTAGAACCTCAATAAATATTTCTTGATTGACTTTATTCCCCTTCATAGAGTGATTTAGTCATGCTACTCTGGCGTGTTCACTATTCTTTGCACAGGATACAATCTCTCATCTTAGCACAAAGAACTTATTTCCTTAGACAAGTGAAAATAACTTTTACCTTTCAAAGAAATAGAAAGGGGATTCTTGGAAAGAGCTTTTTAATGGATCTCCAGAGAAAATCAAACTTTCCAGAATGGAAAAGTTAACAGTTGTAGTGATGGTAAAAGACGTGGCTGTATTCTTTCTCACAGTTGGAATATTAAAAATAATTGGCTTCATTTTATCACTGTTATAGCATACGTAAGTAGAGCATCCAGTAATCATGATGTTTGTTTAAGCCTAGGAGGTTGGGGCAATGGGTGGGGGTAGAGAGAGGTGAGCAAAAACTCATCTGGAGTTTTTGGAGGTTTCCCCACTTTATCAGATAAGTCTTTCTTAATAAACTTAGGTGTTGGTCTCAAGGCTAATTGATTAATTAATAAGATATGTTATGATTTTATAATCATGCGGAAATATCAGAACACGCTCCTCAGATTCTGGCATGAGGACATTGAGCTAGAAGCAGACAGAGGCAGGTATCCAATTTCTGGGCAAGAATTCTGCTTCTGATCAGAGGTGGGCAAGGTGGCCATCTAGTGGTGTGAGACCAGAGCCCTAAGGAGAAACTCTTGATCCTCCCACCCCAACAGAGTGCTTAGTATGCAGTGATTAGTGTGCTGGCCCACCAGAGAGCAACTATTACCTAATGTAAAGGGAAAGGGCCAAAGTTAATACCTGCATATAATGGAATATCATTGTTCTATAAGAAACAATCAGCAGGATGATTTCAGAGAAGTCTGGAAAAACTTAAAGGATCTGACGCTAAGTGAAATGAGTAGAATCAAGAAAACATTGTACACAGCAACAAGATTATGTGAGGATCAATTTTAATGGATGTGGCTCTTTTCAACAGCAAAGTAATTCAGGCCAATTCCAATAGACCTGTGACAGAGAGAGCTATCTGCACACAGAGGGAGGACTAACTGAATGTGGAGCATGACACAGTATTTTCACCTTTTTTGTTGTTGTTTGCTTGCTTTTTTTTCTTTCTCATTTTTTTCCTTTTTGATCTAATTTTTGTTGTGCAGCATGATAATTGTATATAAATATGTATAGATAAGTATGTATAGAAGAATTGCACATATTTAACCTATATTGGATTATTTGCTGAATAGGGGAGGGAGGGGGAGAAAGAGAGGGAGAAAAATGTAGAATATAAGGTTTTGCAAGCAAAGGGCAATGTTGGAAACTATCTTTACATATATTTTGAAAATAAAAACATTATTATTTTAAAAACCAGCACATCCATTAAAAAAAAAGTTAATACTTGTTTTGGTCCATATTCTATGTGCATGTACACACACGCACTTTCCAGAAGCTTCAAAATCCTGCCACTAGTATCAAATCCTTGGCAAAAAGTGAAAACCCAGTCAGAAGGAGAACTTTAGCCTTTAAAGCTATTGACATTCCAGTCTGTGGGTAAGGGACCTTTTCCTAAGGGCAGAGTTGGAGACAAGAGAAAACATACAGAATAGGGAGAGAAGATGGACTGTGGCCTTTATTCCCATTCCCTCAGAGTCCTACCTAATACTTAGGTCCTCCCTAGCCCGTCTTCCCCGCCGGTGGCCCATTCTAGTCTCTCTCTTCTGCCAATTTCCTCTCCTCCCTGAGTTTCTGGTAGTGCCAAGAGGGGGGCACCAGTCCTTGATGCCCTTTGGGGATTGAATTCTGCCTCTGCTGATGGAATTGAGATTTGACCTTGGTGAAGCGAATTTTGGGGATCTGTGTATTAGAGGGACTACTTTCCCTGGCCAGCAGCCAACTTGGGCACAGGCTGAATGCGCCCGATGGCCTCTGAGATGGAACCAGGAGCCGCGGGCTGGAGGGAGGCGGGGAGACGCTCGGCGTTTGGGGTTGAAGAGGTACTGTGCCTTGAAGCTCCGGCACAGAAGGACGAAGCATGCCCAATTCAGGTGGGAGATCCGGGCACAAAGTGTGGCAGGCAGTGATGATGAAGGGGCTGGCTAGACTGGTGGTCACTCTCACCAGGTGGTCCAGGACACCACCCTCCTGGGGAGACTGGGGGAAGGAAAAGCTGAAGGCACTCTGGAGTCTCTCCAAAAAGGATGGAGTGGGATTGCTCTGGGCCTGCGCCACAAGCCCAGCCAGGGCCGGCCACTCAAGCGCGTAGTGCGGACTCAGCTGCTCAACCCGCGGATGCCGGATCAGCTGACGGATCCTCACCACCGTCTCAAAGCTGTCCGTCAAGGCTGCCCATTCCAAAGCTGTCTTGCCCCGAGCTGGGTCCACAGCTGTCAGGTCAGCACCTGAGGGAAACAAAGGGCTTCTGTGACAGCAAGAAGGATTGGAGTGAGACCAGAAGTCTGAAAAAAGCAGGAGGTTTCAGGATCACGGAATGCACACAAGGAAACCAAAGTCCAGAGCACCTCTAGTTAGGAGCATCCCCTACACCCGCTACTCCCACTCTAACTTTGGTCCAGGAGGAAGTGAGGTTAGTCAGACTGGCTGGGACCTGTAGAGAATGAATGTGTCTCTGGCCATCTCTTAGCAGGAGGGAACCTTTCTCATGCCTCCCCTTCCTTCTACATCAGCGAGGGAAGGGAGGAGATGGGGGCCAACCCTGCTGAGAGGGTCTCAGGGATAAGCGGGATTTACTGCGCTTCCTTGGGCTCCCTGCCCTGATCCCTTGCATTGGCATCCTTCCTGCTCTCTACCTCTGCTCCAGAGATGTTTAGAACTCAGAAATGCAGCCTGGCTGAAGCTCCCTCGCACCCTCTTTTGGTTATAGAGCTGTTCTCATGCTTTTTCTCTTCCGGTTGGCTCAGTAACACGATGTCCCAAATAATTAAATTAGGAATGGGGCTTGGAGACAACCTCTGAATAATATTGTTTGATTGGACGTTCTCTAAAGTCTCTGTCAATTCTAAACTGATTCCATGGTCCTACCCTCAAAACCAAGCCCAAGACTTTGTCCCTTGGAGAGAAAGGTGATCTTCAGGGGCTGGTTTTTCTGAGAGTGGCCACAGGGGGGAAGCATCTACCAGGGAAACAACCATGACAACAAGCTGGCCTTGGAGTTTCTTACCATCAGCATCCTAGCCCACGCTTCTTTGAGTCCCTGCTGCTGTTGCCCTCTCTGAGGCTCATTAGCACTCTTCTCCTTTCAGAAGGGGCCCTAAGCCTCTTGGGGCCCTGGATACTCCATTAAGCCTGATTTCTCTATTAGGCACTCATACAAACTTAATCCTCTGCCAGTGTTGACTACCCAAGACTACAGCCTCATCTCCAGCTCCCCAGGGCTAACCACTTGCTGGCCTGTTTCTCTGCCTCCATCCTAATGGGTGACACAGAGCAGGGTCTCCACCTCCCTCTACCCTCTGGCCTGGCAGATGTAGGGAGGAACAGATGGATGGCCGAACCCGTCACAGGGAGCCCACTCACCTGACATGAGGAGAGCAGTCACACAGTCCGAGCAGCCCCGGACCGAAGCCTTCATCAGCGCGGTCAGGCCTCGGCCATCTCTCCGATCCAGATCCAGGCCAGGGTAATAGTTCAGCAGGTAATTCACCAGGGTGATGTGTCCTGTAAGGACATGGTCAGACAACAGACAAGCCCTTCCCTAGCATCCTAACCCTCCCATGCAACCTTCAGGGACCACATACTAACAACTAAGGGAGAGGAGAAAAGGGAGGAGAAATCTAATGGATTTTCCTTAAAATGAAGGTGAAGAAGGAAACTTAGCAATTATTACTCCCACCCCCTCTTCTCAGCAAAAGAAAACTTTTCTTTAGGGATAGTCCTAAGGATAGGAGCTGGAAAGAGTAACTGTTTTAGAGGAAGGATTTGTAATCCAGGGTCTAGAATTTTGGTTTAAAAAATAATTTAATAACTTTATTTCAATATAATTATGTTCCTTTGTAATGGCATTTTTTATGCATTTAAAAAGAAAGCTCTATAAGCTTCCCCAGATTGCCAAAGGGGTCCAGGACATGAAAATGATTAAGAATCTCTGTTTTAGAGTCAAAAAAGACTTTTAAGGTTATATGGTTAACACCCTCTTTTGTTTTATGGATGAGGAAAATTGAGGCCTTGAAGGAAAAAATGACTCATCCATATATGATTTCATATAGTCATTAAGCATGGGCTAGGGGTCAGAAGACTAAGATTCTTTGCTTGTTCGATTCTATGATAAAGCCTTCTTGGATTCCACTCAGTCTAGACTTTGGACTATTAACCCCTCTGAGACTCAGTTTGCTCTGATAATCCTTCTCTGACACTAAGAACTGGACATGTGATTTGAACTTTTCTCAGAGCCTCAGTTTCCCTAAAAACAATCCAAGGAAACCTAATTTCTCTGACACTGACATTTGGCCCTCTCAGAGCTATAGTTCCCATTTTTGAATAATCTATATCTGCTTTAAAACCCTAGATTAAGTGAGTCATACAGAGTGCTCTGAATATGAATGGGAGAAAGAGGATAGAGTTTAATTCCATGGGCCTTGAACCTAGGTTATAAAGGGACTGGGTGTATGAAGAAGATGGTTCCAGGCTGGGAATGTTCTATATTTTGTGTGTGAAGTTATTCCGAGGTTTCACCTAAGAGTATTTTAGACGCTCCAGGGGTCCTCAAACTTTTAAAATAGGGGGCTATTGTCCCTCAGACTGTTGGAGGGCCGGGAGTATAGTAAAAACAAAAACAAAGTTTTGTGGGCCTTTAAATAAAGAAACTTCAAAGCCCTGAGTGAGGGGGATAATTGTCCTCAACTGCTGCATCTGGCGCGAGGGCTGTAGTTTGAGGACCCCTGCTTAAATACTCAGAGTGGTGACTACCAGTAGAGGTGAATCTGAAGAACTGGGGGAAAATGTGAGAGTGTTCTATTGTCAATACACCATTGGGTGCTGCAACTGGGAAGCCAACTCCCAGTGGAAAAGTGCTTTCCATAATGCAATTCTGTAACTCATCTGGAATATGAAGTCTTAGAGAGAAGCCTGGGAAAACTGAAAAGTTAAGTGACATGCTTAAGGTGATATAAGAATATACCCTAGGCCTTGGTGAGTTCAAGGCAGCCCTCTCTCCAGCTGCTAAACTGACTCTAAGACAAACAACAAAAACTAATAGCCACAACTCCAACTTATATGATAGAAATGTCTTTATATCCATCCTATGTGAGAAATATATATATGTATGGGTATGAATATATACAAACTGTATATACATACATATATAAGTTCATATGTAGTATATGTTAGTAAATTGAGAAATTCTTTCCTTTCTTTCTTTTTTTTTGTTCCTGCTCCCCCACCACTTGTAAGTCAATAGTCAATACACATTTATCAAGAGTCTGTTATTTGTTAAGTCCTGAGGATATTAAAAAAACAAAAGCCAAATAAACAAAAAAAGGTAGTTATTGTTCCCTAGAAGCTCACAATTTAATGTAGGAGATAAGATGCAAAATATATCTATATCTATCTATCTATCTATCTATCTATCTATCTATCTATCTATCTATAGATAAATAGAAAATAAGTAACAGAAGGCAGGCATAAGAATTAAGAGGAATCAGGAAAAAATTCCTGCAAAAAGTAGACCTAGGTGGTTCAGCAAATAGAGTACTTGGCCCAGAGGGAAGCAGACCCAAATTCAAAGCCAGCCTTAGATACTTTATGACTGTGTGACTTTGGGCATGTCATTTCACCTCTTTCCTCAACTGTAAAGTTAGGGTAATAATAGTATCTACTAAGCAAGGTTGTTGTGAGAAGCAAACTGTTAGCTATCATCTTCATCATCATCAAATGCAGTGTGTCCCCAAAGTCTTAATGCAGTTTTAAGCTTTAACGACTTAAACTGACTTTTGGAACACTTTCTACAGTAGAATTAAAAAGAATGAGGCAGGAAGCTCATTTTACAGTTGAGGAAACTGAGAAGAGAGGGACTCCGAGTACGACCCCTTTTCAGCCCCACCAGGGCCCTGCTCCCTCCCTCCAGCTTCCCCTCTGCCATCTGTCCCTCCTCCCCCCTCCCTCTCCCACCTGCCTGGGCCGCCAGCATGAGGGCTGTGTTTCCTTCTTTGTCCTGCTGATTGACATCGAGGAAGGGGCAGTGGCTGAGCAGGACCACGATCCTGTCAAAGCCCTTGTAGCAGGCGACCATGAGGCCTGTCTGAGAAAGGACACGACTCAGCAGAGCCTCCTCCTCTTCCCGCCTCTCCTCTCCCAGAATTCTCACCCCGGGCGCCTTCTCCAGCTGCCCTTCTCCTCCTTCTGCGCCTCGCACATGCACGTCCTCCCTGGGTGCCCCCTTCCCGCTCCCGCAGCAGCCTCGACTCTGCCCAACTCTGCCTTTCTCCCGGCGCCTGTCCTGGCCCAGTCGAGGGGTCCCCACAACCTCATCTGCTTCCCTCCACCCCGCACCGTGCCCTGGATGTGATTCCTGAGGGGCCAAAGCCGAGAAACCATTCTCTCTCACTCAGCATCCCTTCGTTCTTCCGGGACCCTTTTGGGGCACTCCCTGCCTGTGGAGGCAGGGAGGTGTCATCTATGGGCCCGGGCCCCCTTCGGGGGCTCCCTTCTCTGCCTGTGGAGGCAGGGAGGTGTCATCTATGGGCCCGGGCCCCCTTCGGGGGCTCCCTTCTCTGCCTGTGGAGGCAGAGGGTGTCATCTATGGGCCCGGGCCCCCTTCGGGGGCTCCCTTCTCTGCCTGTGGAGGCAGGGGGTGTCATCTATGGACCCGGGCCCCCTTTGGGGGCTCCCTTCTCTGCCTGTGGAGGAAGGGAGTGTCATCTATGGACCCGGGCCCCCTTTGGGGGCTCCCTTCTCTGCCTGTGGAGGAAGGGAGTGTCATCTATGGACCCGGGCCCCCTTTGGGGGCTCCCTTCTCTGCCTGTGGAGGCAGGGGGTGTCATCTATGGACCCGGGCCCCCTTTGGGAGCTCCCTTCTCTGCCTGTGGAGGAAGGGAGTGTCATCTATGGACCCGGGCCCCCTTTGGGGGCTCCCTTCTCTGCCTGTGGAGGAAGGGAGTGTCATCTATGGGCCCGGGCCCCCTTCGGGGGCTCCCTTCTCTGCCTGTGGAGGCAGGGGGTGTCATCTATGGACCCGGGCCCCCTTTGGGAGCTCCCTTCTCTGCCTGTGGAGGAAGGAGTGTCATCTATGGACCCGGGCCCCCTTTGGGGGCTCCCTTCTCTGCCTGTGGAGGAAGGGAGTGTCATCTATGGGCCCGGGCCCCCTTCGGGGTGCTCCCTTCTCTGCCTGTGGAGGCAGGGGGTGTCATCTATGGACCCAGGCCCCCTTTGGGGGCTCCCTTCTCTGCCTGTGGAGGAAGGGAGTGTCATCTATGGGCCCGGGCCCCCTTCGGGGTGCTCCCTTCTCTGCCTGTGGAGGAAGGGAGTGTCATCTATGGGCCCGGGCCCCCTTCAGGGGCTCCCTTCTCTGCCTGTGGAGGCAGGGGGTGTCATCTATGGGCCCGGGCCCCCTTCGGGGGCTCTCTTCTCTGCCTGTGGAGGCAGGGGGTGTCATCTATGGGCCCGGGCCCCCTTCGGGGGCTCCCTTCTCTGCCTGTGGAGGCAGGGGGTGTCATCTATGGGCCCGGGCCTTCCTGACTGCCCCTGCTGGAGGCAGGCTGGAGCACTTCTGCCCAAGCCCTCTGGTCTCCTCACCCTCCCGTTCCTGTCCACCTGGGTGGCCTCTTCAGGGCTGACGCCCCGGTCCAGGGCGGCTTGGAGTTTAGTTGGGTCATTGTAGACACAGGCCCAGTAGAGAGGCCCCAGCTCCCTGCTGGGGGAAGGCCTTTCAGTCGGAGGGGGGTCCTCAAGCTGTTGCACAGAGTCTTCTGAAAGCTCCCTGTTTTCCTCCTCCATTTCTGTGGCTTAGTTGTGGGGTCCGCCGCCCGTCATTGCCCCATCCTCACCACCAGGGAGCCCTCTGAAACACAAACAGATGCTGAGTGAGTGTGTGTGTGCTCGGAGAGGGAAGGGTGGTTCTGGCTGCAGAAGGCATCCCTCCTACGCCCTCTCCCAGTTGGGTGCCAGGTGTGAGTGGGCACAGGCAAGAGGTGTTATTTCACCCTCCGCCCCCATCGCCAATCACACACGCCCAGGGTGGAGGCTGAGGAACATTATGACAGAACCCCTTCTAGGTCCCCCAAAGGAAAGCTGGCTGGGGAGCCTGAGGAGCTCCCAGGGACCCCACTCCCTCAGTAAACTCACCTCTCAAACTCTGACACCTCGGACTTCTAATAACCAGCAACACAGAGCAGTCATAGCAGATGGACGAGGCTTAGGGGAAATGACCCCGAGAATCCCTCCCAGCCTGAGCTGGATCAAGCCTGGGTTAGCCAGGGATTGAGGGGGTGAGGATGACAGAGGGTGGGCAAAGCTAGGGAGGGACAAGGTGAAAAAGACGGGCAGATGGAACTGCTCTTAACACGGGAAAGAAGATAAAGGTTCCCCTGACCTCAGATCTCCTTCCCCCATGGAGCACCCCCAGAAATGACTGTGATGTGAAGACAGGAGGCATCAATAAAACATTTTTTTAAATTAAAAAAATTTGGCTTCTGGAATCCTTGCCGCTTCTAAATATCCTGAGATTCTATAAAACTCGGTGTCCTGCTGCTTGAAGAATAGGGGGCACTACCAGCATAGGGCAGCAGGTGGCCACCCTAGGCAGGATTAGATAGTGAATTTCTACTAGAGACAAAGAATCAGGCTAAAGTGACTAAGGCTGGCTGTGGGGAGGCAGCAGTATTAAAATAGAATGTAGAGCTTGACAAATTTGGTAACACAGGCAGAGGTAGCTTCAAGGTCTGTCTGGTACACAGTAGGCATTTAATAGATATTTAATTAATTGAACTGAAAAGAAGGAAGAGGAAGAGGAGAGAGGAGGAGGGGAGGAGGAGGAAGAGGAAGAAGAAGAGGAGGAAGGAGGAAGGGGAAGAGGAGGAACAGAGGACAAGGAGGAAGAGGAGGAGAAGGAGGAAGAAGAAGAGGAGAAGGTAGAGGAGGAGGAGGAGGAAGAGATGAGATGAGATGAGATGAAATGGAAGGAAAAAACGAAAGGGGAGGAGGACCATAATGGGGGAGTGATTTGCCTAAGATCTCTTAGCTTCTAAGGTGAATGAAGGTGTCCTAGTTACTGACAGTCACAGGAGGCCAAGGGTGACAACCTGGTATAGTGGAAAGAACCATATATTTGTAATCTGAGGACCTGAGTTTTTTTTTAATTTAATTTTATTTAATAATAACTTCATATTGACAGAATCCATGCCAGGATAATTTTTACAACATTATCCCTTGCACTTGTTTCTGTTCCGATTTTTCCCCTCCCTCCCTCCACCCCCTCCCCCAGATGGCAAGCAGTCCTATATATGTTAGATATGTTGCAGTATATCCTAGATACAATATATGTTTGCAGAACCGAACAGTTCTCTTGTTGCACAGGGAGAATTGGATTCAGAAGGTATAAATAACCCGGGAAGAAAAACAAAAATGCAAATAGTTTACATTCATTTCCCAGTGTTCTTTCTTTGGGTGTAGTTGCTTCTGTCCATCATTTATCCATTGAAACTGAGTTAGGTCTCTTTGTCAAAGAAATCTACTTCCATCAGAATACATCCTCATACAATATCATTGTCGAAGTATATAATGATCTCCTGGTTCTGCTCATTTCACTTGGCATCAGTTCATGTAAGTCTCGCCAGTCCTCTCTGTATTCATCCTGCTGGTCATTCCTTACAGAACAATAATATTCCATAACATTCATATACCACAATTTACCCAGCCATTCTCCAATTGATGGGCATCCATTCATTTTCCAGTTTCTAGCCACTGCAAACAGGGCTGCCACAAACATTTTGGCACATACAGAGGACCTGAGTTTGAATCATAGTCCTGCCACTTACTAAGTAAGCCTGTTTCTTCAATTATGATACGAAAAACCTTTTATTAAATGATTTTTTGATTAATTAACTTAATCAATTAACTACCTCCCTATTTAATTATCAAATAAATAAATTACACTTAAATGTGATCAACTATGTGCCAAGCCCTGGGTTATAAAAACAAAAGCAAAGATAGTCTCTATCCTCAAAGAATTTATATAGGAGAGCATAATACATGGGAAGGGATAACTAGGGTAGAGGATTTTAGTTTGTAAAATTAATAGGTTGGTGACCTGAAATAATGGCTCTTTGGGCATTTTTGAGATGAACTGCTGGCCAGGCAGCTAGTGGGAATATGACAATTTATCTAAATAGATTGTGAGCTTTTTCATGGCAGGAAATGATTTTCATTTCCTCTTGGTGTCCTTAGCACCTATGGATAATAAATGCTCGTTGGATTAGTTGGTGACTTTTAAGGTCGCCTCCAGCTGACCTCTGATTTTGTTAGACTTAGCCACATCTCTAATGGCTTTTTTGTCTCTTTTCTTCTCTAGATTTTTGAGGGCAGACTCGTTTTGACCCAATTGGTTTTATTGTATTATCTCAGTAATGTGAATAGAACACTGGGGCCAAAGACTCAACTTCATCAGTTCAAATCCCATCCATTGAAATAATCCAGTTATTAGCTTATTTATCCTGGGCAATACACTTAATCCTGTTTTCCTCAATTCTTCATCTATAAAATAAGCTAGAAAAGGAAATGGGGAGCCACTCCAATATCTCTGCCAAGAAAAACCAAAATGGGATCATAGGGCTTTGAACACGACTGAACAACAAAAATACATTTCCTTTTCCAGAAGGGAACTAGGTGGCTGAGAAGATAGAGCACTGGGCCCTAGAGTCAGAAAAAGGCAAGGGCCTAGCCACATTTTACTCAATGCATTCTTGTTGGTCAATTAATGGGATGAGAACCATGTAGCCCAGAAGAGGATGCCATTCCTACTTCCATTGGCTCTTCACTTCCATTTCCCTACCAGGCCCCTAAAAAGTAGGGTGAAGTTGATCGGGGGAAAGGATATGATATGCCTGAACATTACTTAGATTGACATAATAGAAATGATTAACATGAAGATTGTATTGATATATATCAAAAAATGGACAAAAAGATACTCAAAGAGGCCACATAGCTAGTAGGTGACAGAGTATAGATTAAATATGGATCACTTTTGAATCCAGGTTTCATCAACTTTCCAGTATCCTACAGTGTTTCTTCTTATCTACAATGAAGGGATCATCTGAATGTTCTGTGTTTTTCTGAGTTTCTGTATTTATTAGAATTATTATTCTTTATTTTTATTATTATTTACTAGAATTGTTATTATGCTAGTCACCAGTTGTGGAATGACTGAATTTAGGGTATATGAATATTATGGAATATTATTATTCTATAAGAAACAATTGGCAGGATGATTTCAGAAAGGCCTGGACATGTACTGATGCTAAGTGATGTGAGCAGAACTAAGAGAATATTGTACACAGCAACAAGATTATGTGATGATCAACTGTGATGGACTTAACTCCTTTCAACAGTGAGGTGATTCAGATCAATTTCAATAGATTTGTGATGGAGAGAGCCATCTGCATCCAGAAATAAGACTATGGGGATTGAATATGGATTACAATATATTTTTTTCACCTTTTTTGTTGTTGTTTGCTTGCTTTTTTTCCTGTCATTTTTTTTCCTTTTTGATCTGACTTTTTCTTGTGCAGCATGATAAATGTGGAAATATGTATAGAGGAATTGCATATTTTTAACATATGTTTAACATATATTGAATTACTTGCTATCTAGGCAAAGGATGGGAGGGAGGAGGAAGAAAAATTTAGAACAACAAGTTTTGCAAGAATGAATGTTGAAAACTATCTTTGCATATATTTTGAAAATAAAAAGCTATTTTTAAAAAAGAAACACACTAAGTAAATGACAAATCTTGTTTAAATTTTCTTATCATGATTATTTTTTTCTTTGCATACAAACATATACATACATACACATACACAGTCCACAGTATTCTCTCTATAACCAATAAAAACAGTGATGCAAAACAAACTAAAATATCAACCATGATTGACAAGGCATGTAGCATTCCTTACCTGTAAGCAACCACTTGATTCCTGGAAGAAGTAAAGTATGCTTCATCACTGGACCTCTGGAATCAAGAATACTCGTATTAATCTGATTTCTGATGTCACTTAAGTGTATTCATTCACATTATTGTGGTCATTGTTTATATTTCTTTCCTGGCTTTACATTCTATATAAGCTCATATAAGTCTGCCTCCATTTGTTTGAATTCCTCAAATTTGTCATTTCTTGCAAATTAG
This sequence comes from Antechinus flavipes, assembly GCF_016432865.1. Classification (NCBI taxonomy): domain Eukaryota; kingdom Metazoa; phylum Chordata; class Mammalia; order Dasyuromorphia; family Dasyuridae; genus Antechinus; species Antechinus flavipes. Next base: position 225,740,255 of record NC_067402.1, read on the forward strand.
GACAACTCTGAGATACCACTACACACCTGTCAGACTGGCTAGAATGACAGGGAAAGATAATGATGAATGTTGGAGGATATGTGGGAAAACAGGGACACTGATACATTGTTGGTGGAGTTGTGAACGAATCCAACCATTCTGGAGAGCAATCTGGAACTATGTTCAAAAAGTTATCAAACTGTGCAAGAAGGGAAAGGGACCTGTATGTGCAAGAATGCTTGTGGCAGCCCTATTTGTAGTGGCCAGAAACTGGAAACCAAGTGGATGCCCATCAATTGGAGAATGGCTGAATAAATTGTGGTATATGAATGTTATGGAATATTATTGTTCTGTAAGAAATGACCAGCAGGATGATTTCAGAGAGGTCTGGAGAGACTTACATGAACTGATGCTGAGTGAAATGAGCAAGACCAGAAGATCATTATATACTTAAATAACAATACTATATGAGGATCAATTCTGATGGACATGGCCATCTTCAACAATGAGATGAACCAAATCAGTTCCAATGGAGCAGAAATGAACTGAACCAGCCACACCCAGCGAAAGACCTCTGGGAAATGACTAAGAACCATTACATAGAATTCCCAATCCCTATATTTTTGCACATCTGCATTTTTTATTTCCTTCACAGGCTAATTGTACACTATTTCAGAGTCCGATTCTTTTTGTACAGCAAAATAACAGTTTGGACATGTATACTTATTTTGTATTTAATTTATACTTTAACATATTTAACATGTATTGGTCAGCCTGCCATCTAGGAGAGGGGATGGGGGGAAGGAGGGGAAAAATTGGAACAAGAGGTTTGGCAATTGTCAATGCTGTAAAATTACCCATGGATATAACTTGTAAATAAAAAAACTATTTTAAAAAAAAAAAAGAAAGAAAATAAATAAAAAATAAAAATTTATATCACCAAAAAATTTTTTTTGCCATTTCTTATGGCACAATAATATTTCATTACATTTGTAAACCATAATTTATTCAGGTGAGAATCTTTCTTTGAGCAGATATGTAAGCCACTAAGTGGACATCTTTGGGGTTTTTTTTCATACAAAAGAAAGTTGTATTTAGAAGGAAGTAGATAAAACACACACTATAGGAAATAAATTTTGGTGCTCCAAAACATCTGCAAGTCTTTGGAGTCTCAAACAAGTTCTATCTTACTTCTGTTCACCAAATTGGGATTGGAAAACATAACTATGGCAGCTTTTCTCTCTCCATTGTTGGGGGGAGGATATGGGACAACTCCTCTCCCTTTTTCTTCATCTCTTTCTGCTGGACTTCATATGTACAACATTTTTCAGAGAAGTTGAGGACTTTTGGAGTGGAACAATCTTTCCTCGTTATCTTCTTTGTATAAACTGAGGGGCACACAACTTCCAGGGTCTGTTTTTCTCTCATGTTACCCCTTTCACTACCTTTTTCCCCCTTTTCTCTTATCTCTTTCCAGTTTGACTTATTCTCATATATTGCTTCAGGAATAAAAATATTTATATTCCCCATTTATCAAACATAAGAAGAGGAGGGAGAAGGTGAAGAAAATATCAGCAACAACATTTCTGTTCCCACAGTCAAAAATTTTGCAGCCCTTAAAAATAATCTCAGCCTCTACTTTCTCTCCATTCTATTCCATCCTTTAAACAGCTGCCAGTGCCATCTTCCTAATGAAGAAATCAGAGCACATCTCTCGGAAATTTTTTCAGTGATTCCTAATGCCTATAACATAAAAATCTAAATTCCTCAGGCTGACAATTAAATTCTTCTAAAATCTGGTACCAACCCACCTTCCCAACTTTATTTCTTTTCATGAAGTTTACATTTCAGCCAGACTTTTAGACATTCCTCAGTCTCATTCTGTTGTTTCCCACCTCCATGCAGCCAGAAATATTCTCACTTATCATCTCCATTGCAGTCCTCTTCCTGAAAAGCCCAGCTTAATGGTCAGTCCCCTTCTCCATGAAATATTGGAGTTATAAATTCCATGAATAACCAAATTAAATTGATTTCTTTTTCATTGATTTTTTTCTAAATTCCTTTGTAGCTTTCTTCTGTCCCAACCATATTCTACCATGTTGCACATTTACTTGTGAATAACTTATCCTGCCTCTTAAAGTCTAAACTACTTTAGAGTGAATTGTTATTTTTCATTTTATGCCTCCAAATAAAATACCTTGTATGTTACAAATAATTCATAAATATTAGCTTTAAAATTTTTCATTTTTACAGTTGAGAAATCTCAGAAAAGTCAGATTACTTCCACTCAGTGTTATTATTCTATTTTGTCTATGTGTTCATCTTTGAGATTCAGAATTTAGTGTTGAGAGACCTAGGTTCAAATCATTCAAATCATGACCACAGTAGTATCATAACTTATAGTTTTGCCATTTAGGGCAAGCAGCAGGAGACATATGGTTTTAAATCATTTCAAAAACAAATTTATTTGGGTTAGGGAAAAGACCCCGGGACATTGCTATAGGTAAGGGAGATAGAGACATGGGAATCTCTTACAGTCACTGTTGGAGAAACTTATTTCAGGAGGGTAAAAAGTATGGGGATGAATTTGCCTCTGGTGTTGACCCTGTGATGTGAGGGCCAGAAATTGTGCTATTTGGTAGTTCCTCTTTTAATTTACAAACTAGTTGCTCATTTCTTTTTATGATGGAGTCTTCTGTGATAAAGTTCCCTAATTATAGCTCTCAATTCCAGGGACCAATGGCTTAAGCTCTATGAGCCTCAGTTTCCTCCTTTGTATAGAAAATGTGATGATCTTTGTAGCTTTTACTTCACAAGATTGTTGTAGGAATCACTCAATGCACTTAAGTAGTAAAGGATTTTGCAAATTTAAACATTAATTGTCATTAGCTCTAATTCTATCACTATCTTGAGCTGCCTTCTATTTAATCTCCCATGTCTAAAATTCCTTCTAGCTCTAAGACTAGAACCTTATGATTCTATAACCTTTACTCAGAACAATATATTCTTATTTTACTCAGAGCAATTTCATTCTTACTATTCCCCCTACACTCTTCCCTTCAATTACATTCTAGTTATAGACCACAATCTCTACTCTATCCTTGATTTCCTACCCTACTCCCAAATATTTTCAATTCCTCCTCAATACAAGACACACACACACACACACACACACACACACACACACACACACACTGCTGCTGCTGTATTTTAAATTGTCAATCACGCCTGAAGGTGGGGGGTGGTTGAGGGGAGAGGGAACTGGGAGGTCATTTTCCAGAGCCTAGGGCAGAGCTTCCCTAGTGACTCACTCCCTCTTGGGGCATGGCTTTTCTTTCAAACCCAATGTGCTATCACTCCAGGAGAAAGGGGGAAAAAAAAATACTGCCCCTGTTTCTTGGACTATACCAACTAGAATCTACTAGGAATATTTTCTCCAGAGGTTTTTTTAAACCCCTTCTCACTTTCTGGGGAATTTTAAAAATTTAAAACAAATTAATAAAGCTCTTATCTCTCTGAAATCTGAACTCCCAGACAGTTTGCATTGACAAAATCCACATTATGTTTACAAAAGCCTTAATGATTTAGATCTCTTTGCTTTCTTGTTCATTATTATTATTATCAACAACAAAACAATAGTTTCCATTTATATAGTACCTTAAAGTTTGCAAAGTGCTATACTAAGGCAGAGAGGTTGAGTATCTTGGTGGAAGTCATACAGGTTATAACTTTCTGAGGTCTGACTTCAGTTCCAGCACCCTCTCTACCTAGATACTCCTGGAATGTATCTTTGGAAAATCAGAACAATATTTATCAATCTCAAACCTTTTGGCTCATCTTCCATTATCCACAGCTCCTCTAAGCTCCCAAGCAGGGGTTTCTTGATTATATCTTCAAATTCTTTCAGTAACCTGAAACACTTTTCGAGGAGCCCGAAGAGCTGAATTTAATTAAGTTCAAAATAGCTTTAATTAAAGCTACTAGGTGCACTTTTACTAACTCTGCACTTTACCTGGACTTAAGTACATGATTAACTATAATTAGTAAGGTATTTGGGTATACTTGGACTAAAATATTCCAACTGATTTTCTTGTGAGTGGGGAAAGAGATTCTAAACCTACCTAGGAATCCTGGGATTCGAGGTTTGGACGGACAGATTGTAATCATCTGTCCAGGAAGAAATTGAGGTTAGTGCAAGTTCTGAGCCAGGAGGCAGACAACAGTAGATCCCAGGAATTTTGAATCAGTAAATCAGCCTGTGGAAAAGGATGAGGAGATAGAATAGAAGGTGGAGAGAAGTTAACAGAGATGAGAATGGAAACAGCAATAGCCTTGATACAGGAATGGAGTTCCAATAAGTATCTTGAGATATAACTCTAGGATTGGTTGCTGTCCTTCATTTTTGAAGAGGACCAAAATGATATCACTGTATTAGAGTTGAGTTACCGTGTGTCCAGCTGTGGCTGATCAGACCAGTGATCTGTCCAGCTGTGGCTGATCAGACCAGTGATCTTACTATTCTCCCTACAGAACTATGGACTAACATAGCAGGCTAGCTTCAGCAGCCTCTACTCTAAAGAGCAAAAACTCAGATCGAAGCTTCTAGTTGCAAGCACCCTTTAGAAAGAAAGGCTCCATGAGGTTTTAGTCTTCCCAAATGTTTCACATACACACACATACAATTTCTATAAGCTATTGATATTTTCTGATATTATGATGTTTCATGTAAAAGTCCAGAATCATTCACTCATGTTTTTAGCTGCACATCTATATTTATGCTATAATGGGAAAGTACAAATAGAGAACATCAGCAGCTTGCTGGAAATATACAGAATTTAATAAGTTCAGAGATATAGATCTCTATCTAAAATAATAGGAGTTTTCTCCCTAAGTGGATCTTCAGAACTATTTGTCTAAGAAGATTTTATAGTGATAATTTTCATTCATAACATTTATTTACAAACTCCTAAATTCTCATAAAAACACAATCACATTAACTGAGACCTAAACTAAAGCTTGCCTGAGCTACTATGGTAACCAGATTCAGATCAATGGAACTTAGGGATTTTAGGAAAATCTTGTCTCCCATGGAAGGGCAGGTAGAGGCAGGGCTTTCAAAAAAAAAGAGAGAGATCAAACTTTTCTTCTTAGTGATACCTAATGGTTACATATGTATCTTCCAACTATTCTAGTTTCAACAATAATAACTAATGTCTCCTGTGATCTTCACAACAGCCCTGTGAAAGAGCTGTTATTGTTATCTCCATTTTAAAGTAAGGAAACTGATTCCAAGAGAGATAAGTTATTTGTTGGAGTCACAAGATTCATACTCTCCGTTTTCACTAGAGTTGGACTCTGGCAATGAGTGTGTGAGACAAGATTTGAATTCAGGTCTTCCTTTCTCTAAGTCAAGTGCTATGCAACTTAGTGGCTTTTAAGGCCATTCTCAGGGTGATAAAATGAAAAGACACCTAGACTGAGCATTAAGAGCTGGATTCTAAGCCCAGCTACCTGTGTGACCATCTATCCATGTTGAGTCCAGTTAGACTAGACCAGTTTTCAAAATTTAGCCTAGGCAGCTAGGTGGCACACTGCATGCACCTTTATTCAAATCTGACCTTAGGTAGTTACTAGCTGTGTCAATGGGCAAGTCACTTAACTGATTACTACCCAAATAAATAAATGTTGCCTAGGAATCCCAGCATCTGTGCAAGTCCCTTTCAAAAGTATTTTTATAATAATACCGAAACATTTTAATTTCTGATATAGCAAATATTATTGATATCATTTATAAATTAGATATTTATAATATATAACATAATTTATAAATTTACAAAATGTATATAATATATAATTTATAAAATTATAAATATAAATGGAGTACATTGGCAGTGTATTATAGCTACTGATTTGTAGCTTTTACTGATTTCTAAGGAATAATCCTTCTGAAAGTTTAACTTCTGACTCTTGCAAACCAGAATGAGCTGGCTCTAACACACATCTTGGATATAACCCATATTTTTTAAAAGCTCTTTGTGGGGGCTTCAACAACTTTCTAATAAGCATGTGAAGGAAACCCAAGACCAAAAAGTTTGAGAATCACAGGAGTAGATGATCTCTAAGGTGCAGTGATACATGGTACAGTGGGAAGAATATTGACTCTGGAAAGGAGATTTGGGGGTTCACACCTCTTGTTGGAATCTTACTTTTTTGGGGGGGGAGTGAAGTAATCAGGCTTAAGTGACTTGCCTGAGGTCACATAACTAGTGAGTTTTAAGTGTCTGAGGTCAAATCAAACTCAAATCCTCCAGAGTACTGAGCCAGTGTTCTATGTACAGCTGAATCTGAATCCTTACTTCTTGTGTGACTTTGGGCAAATGACTTAACCTTTCTAAGACTCAGTTTCCTTGTGTGTAAAAAGGGGGATTGGACTAAGGAGGTTTCTAAACCTATGATTCAATGACACATTAACTTTATACTGTTTGCATTTTCCTGACTGGGCTGCCATGACTTGGGAAATGTTGGATAGGATGGAGAGCTTTCTATGTAACTAGCACTTGCTCTCTGGGAGACACAACCCTCAGGAAAGCTGATAAAAGAAATTGTAGTATAATGGAGGAAATCTTGGATCCAGAGCAGAAAAACTTTGCTATTTGCTGAGTGACTTCAGCCAAGTCATTTCTTTCTGGTTTTCAGTTTCCTCGGTTGTTAGATTCAGTCTCTAAGATTCCTTTCAATGCTGATGTTTTGTGATTGCATTCTGAACAATCAAGGAAAGACTGAAATTTCAGATGGACAGATGGAGCATAGATGTCAGGAAGGACAGCCTGACATTCAGGTCATGACAAAGTACACTGCATATCCTGGAACAACTGTGGGTCAGGTCAGGCCCTTCCACCCCCTCCCACTCCAAAGCCTCTAAAGATGGATTAAGATTCAGGGTAGGGAAGCTGAGGTCCAGGAGCTGAGCTTGGGGCCTAATGGAGACACTGGCAAAGGGTACAGGGAACAGAGTCCCCTTCCCACCCAGGGGAGGGGGAGGAGCAGGAGCTCAGACCACCGGCAGATTTATGGCAGCTGTGGGTGTGGTAGGCTGTTACTCAGCATCTGACTTTTTAATGTGCATCTCCCCCTCCAGCCTCCAGAAACTCAGGTCTTTGTGCAGGACAATAAGAAACCTATAAATTTTGGGGGACAGGGAGCTGGGGGAGGGGAGCTCTGCTCTGGCATCTCTCCGCTCAGACACATAAGAGCACATTGTCCATTTTGCCCAGGGAGGGATGGGACTAAGAGGATGCTAGATTTGTGTAAAAGGGATAGGGAGGGATGTCAGGGTCAGTTCACCTTTGTTACCCCCCCCCCAACTACAGGCTTCTGAATTGGGGGAGGGAAGGTGAAAAGGCCCATCATGGGTGGGAGCAAGGGGAGAATACATCCTGACCACCCAGTGACCTCTGTGTAATGGAACTGAGATCCAGAGGTCACATGTATGCCTGTAATAATAACAATAATAATAGGTAGCATTTATATCAGGCTTTAAGATCTGCAAAGTGCTTTATAAATATCTCATTTAATCCTCACAACCCTGGGAGGTAGCTGCTCTTATTATCCCCATTTTACAGATAAAGAAATTGAGGCAGAGAAAAATTAAATAACTTGTCCAGAGGCATCTGAAGTAAAATGTGAACTCAAATCCTCCTGATTCCAGATTTTAGAACTCTATCAACCACATTATGTTGGGGGGACGTGTGTTTTGGTGGCAGTCTATATGATCCGTGATGGTCAATGTGGTATAAATAAAGCATGATCTTATATTGAGGAAGTCCATATTTTGGATTTGGCATTATAACACAAGATTGTGTGACCTTAGGTCATTTCACTTCTCTAAGACTCAGTTTGCCCTTCTGTTAAATGGAGACAAAATGACCTGCCTCCCTACTGTACAGAGTTGCTTTGAGAGAATGCCTATGAAAATGTGTTATATCATAAAGAGCTCATTATCATTCATGACTGAGCTATTAGAGAGAACCTGTGTCAAAGTAAGGACTCTCATTTCCAAAAGGATTTCACTAGTACTTTCTTCACAATAGCCCTATAAGGTAAGAAAACATAAGCATTTGTTCCCATTATATGGGCCAAAAAACTGAGGCTTGGTAACTTGCTAACCTTGATTTAGCTATTACACAGCAAAACCAAGATCCCAAATCAGTTTTCTCCCAAGCCCAAGTTCTGTGCTCTTGGCAAAATTCCACGCTGCCTATATTAATAGCATTGGAGAGCTAGAGAGGCTTGCTTCTATTAGGGGAAGAAGAAAAGAAAGAAGAGAGGAAGGAAACATTTATTAAATGCCTCCTCTTACAACTCAATCCTCACAACAACTCTGAGAGGTAGATGCTCGTTATTCCCATTTTACATATGGGGAATCTGAGGTAGGCAGTGGTCAAATGGCTTGTCCAGGGATACACAGCTGGATTTGAATTCATATCTTCTTGATTCCGAGTTCAATGTTCTTTCTATGGACCACATAGTGGCTCGATGAGAAGCTTGGTTTCTCCAAGAATAGTGGGGGAAGGGAGAATAAGTAGAGAGAAGGGACAAGAACTTCTGGGGCTTATCTCTATCCAGCCTGAGGCCTTCGGAAGAAGGACAGAACAGGAACTGCTGCCTGCACACCTCGGTATGCACAGGGCAGGGGAAGCTCAGCTTAGACTCAGAGGCAACTGAGTTTGAATCCCCCATCTGACATGTACTTGCTGGCTAATCACAAACACCACTCAATCTCTGAGTCTCAATTTCCTCATTGTTAAGTTGAATAGATAATAATACCAATCTTATTGCTGACTTGTTTTAGATATGTCCCATTCTTTGTGACCTCATTTGTGGTGTCCTTGACAGAGATACTGGAGTGGTTTGCCATTTCCTTCTGCTGCTCATTTTACAAAGGAGAAACTGAGGCAATAGGGATAAGTGATTTTTTCCAAGATCATACAGCTAGTCTCTGAGGCTGGATTTGAACTCAGATCTTCCTGACTCCAGGGATGGGCTATCCATTGAACATCCAGCTGTCCCTCAGGGTAGAATGCCCATTTCACAGAGTTATCACAAGAGATGATGCATATAAAGGTGGACCTGGTGGTTAAATTGATTGCTTTCCTCGTTCATTTTCCTAATTGCCCATGGAGGGGGGCCCTGAAGTCACCCCTAGACTGGATAGCTCCCTCAACAGCTACATTAAACCTTAAAGGAATCTTTATGAATTGAAATTTCTGTGTCAAATTTGAGATTCCTCTTGTCTTGGATCTCACACCTGGTAGTAATTCAATCCCCCTTTTCAGAGCCCCTCCACTGGCTTCTATTAAAAGGTTTGTTTTTATTGCCAAGGCAGATGGGGCTTGCAATAAGCCCACTGCTTCCTCTGCTTTTCCCTCCTCTATTTCCATCTTTTGTTGACACTCACCAATCTCACCTTTATTACTTTCTCTCTCTGGGCTCAGTTTTCTTCCTGGTAAAATAGAGATGATGACACTTCTATTAGCTATCTCATCGGAGTTCACAAGATCATAGATTTTTGCTGCTAGAAGGAACCTCTGAAGTTCTCTAGTCTAACTCTCATTTTAGAGATGAGGTTTATAAAGTTGAATATAGAAACTAAAGCTTCTTTAAAGAAAGGTTATAAGAAATGATAACAAGGCAGTGTGTAAGTGGCGCAGCTGTGATTTGAACCTAGATCCTCCACTCCATTTCAATGTCTTTTCTAGGAACCATACCCCACTGCATGCACCCCAAGACCGAGTTAGCTTTCTTGGCTACCATATCACCCTGCTGACTCATAGTGAGTCAAAGCTCCCAGATTTTTTCAGACCAAGTGTGGCCTAAGTACTCAACTTGTACTTGTGAGGCTGATTTTTTTGGGTGCAAGCTGTAAGATTTTACATTTATTCTCATTTAATTTCATCTTAATAGATTTAGTCCAATGCTCTGAGAGTCTGTCAAGATTCTTTTGGATTCTGACCCTATGATCTACTATATTATATTTTATATTATATATATGCTATTTATATATTACATATAATATTATACTTACATAGTATATGCAATATTCTAATTACATAGAATATGATATTATAATTCTTATATTATATTACATATAATAAAATATATAAAATAATGTACTTCTATTATATTATTAAACATATAATATATTTTATTATTTATTTTCATATAATACATTTCTTATATTTTGGCTTTTTAGAATGTTACCACTGAAACCAGTTTTCTTTTTTTTATGATTTTAATTGTCTACTTATTATTTTTAGTATTCTTTTTAAAATTTTGAGTTCCAGATTTTTTCTCTCCCATCCCTCTTTCATTAACCAAGAAGACAAACAATACAACATCAATTAAAAACCAGTTTTCTTGCTCCATTAACCACATTAAAGTTTTTCAAGGTACAGCCATGTTTATGTGATATCTTAGTAAGAAAAATATCATTTTAATAATAGGATGACAATATTACTCAAAATAATTTTCACAGAAATAATCAAGAAATAGGGAAAGCGATAGACATGTCTATTTCTCTTTTTCAATATGTCTCACATCTTTTGTATGTGTATATGTTTATATATTTAGCCGGTCTACTTCAATGGTTTACTGGCGTATGCCAGCTGAACATAGCTTCTTGGAGCTACAATGAGAGTTGGGTGATGGGTTGACGCCAAAGGTGGATGAACAGCTCTGAAAAGGGCTTGGCAAATCTTCACAGCAGAGGAGGGGGGTCCTCCAGAACAGAGCAACTGAGTTCTTAAACCCTTAAACCCAATGGTGAGTTTAATGGGATGTCTAACCCAAGCATGTGAAATTGGGCAGATGAAAACAATTTGTTCCAAACACCATGAAGGCAGCTGAATGAGATCCAGTGGAACTTTTAGAGCTCGGTCAGATAACAAAGTCATCCACCGAGTCTTGGACCATCACCAGCCGTCTTGACTTTGGTCTTGTCACTGGACTTTCGATGATTCTGGAAGACAGAGTGAAGTTGATGACTTTGTAAAGCTCTGCCTCACTTCAATCCAATTTATAAGCAAGTCAAAACACCAGCCCATTATGTCGCTGGTCTTATTTGAAAACAAACAAAAAAAATGAACAAAATTTGCTTTTAGGGCAGCTTGCCTCTGGGCCACAGGAATTTGACACCTCTGGTCTACATAGCACAGTAATTGTGACCGAAGGGTTACCTTCCAGGGTTACCTGGACACGGGGCCTGTTTTGACCTTTATCTATACATAGTAAAGATTGAGGACAAATTCCACAAACTCTACAAGCCCAAACTTTAACTCACTCTTTTCTGGTTCCCTCTCTTGGAAACTCTTTCTCTCTGTGTCTTTGTGTCTCTGTCTCTGTCTCTCTGTCTCTCTGTTTCCGTGTGTGTGTGTGTGTGTGTGTGTGTGTGTGTGTGTGTGTGTGTGTGTAATGTCCCAGCTAGCTTTCTGAAGGATCTCTCTGGATTCTGGAGTCTGAGATTGAACTCAACCACACTCTCATTCAGGTCTCTCTCGAGTCTCCCTGTCTCCCTGTCTCTCTCTCTCTCTCTCTCTCCCTGTCTCTCTCTCTCTCTCTCTCTCTCTCTCTCTCTCTCTCTCTCCCTGTCTCTCTCTGTGTCTCTCTCTCTGTGTCTCTCTCTGTGTCTCTCTCTGTGTCTCTCTCTCTCTGTCTCTCTCTCTGTCTCTCTCTCTCTGTCTCTCTCTCCTGTCTCTCTCTCTCTGTCTCTCTCTGTCTCTCTCTCTCTCTCTGTCTCTCTCTCTCTGTCTCTCTCTTTCTCTCTCTCTCTCTCTCCCTGTCTCTCTCTCTCTCTGTCTCTCTCTGTGTCTCTCTCTCTCTCTCTCTCTCTCTGTCTCTCTCTGTCTCTCTCTGTCTCTCTCTCTCTCTGTCTCTCTCTCTCTCTCTGTCTCTCTCTCTCTCTGTCTCTCTTTCTCTCTCTCTCTCTCTCCCTGTCTCTCTCTGTCTCTCTCTCTGTCTCTCTCTGTCTCTCTCTCTCTCTGTCTCTCTCTCTCTCTCTGCGTCTCTCTGTCTCTCTCTCTCTCTGTCTCTCTCTCTGTCTCTCTCTATCTCTCTCTTTCCCTGTCTCTCTCTCTCCCTCTCTCTCTCTCTCTCTCTCTCTCTCTCTCTCTCTCTCTCTCTCTCTCTCTCTCTCTCTGTCTCTTTCTCTCTTCCTCTCTCTGTCTCTGTGTCCCTCTCTCTGTCTCTGTCTCTCTGTCTCTTTGTCTCTGTCTCTGTCTCTGTCTCTGTCTCCCTTCCTCTTTCTTTCTCTCTCTCTCCCTCCCTACCTCTGTCTCTGTCTGTCTGTCTGTCTGTCTTCCTCTATCTCTCTGTTTCTCTATCTAATTCTTACTCTTTCTATATCTCTCTATCTCTGTCTTTCTGTGTCTCTTTTTGTCTCTGTATCTATCTTTCTGAAATTCTACTTACAAAATGTCACAAACTGGTGGATTCTGGATTAACAACTGCCCAAGCATCTCATATCATCAGGCTTTGTGCCTGGATAAATGAAATCCCTTAGCATTGGTATAAAACTCCTCCATGACAACTTTTTAATCTGTTCACCAAACCTTTTTACATATTTCCTCTTTCTTTCCAGATGGGCTAATTTGCACCAATGACAAAATCACTTTTCTTTCTCCCTCCACTGAATTTCGATCAATAAACATTAACTAAGCACCTACTCTGTGCCACCCAAATACTCTCTGACATTTCTCTGCCCCCATTTTGGATTTCCTAACATATAAATATGCCTCTCCTCCTTTGCCTTTAATGAGAGTCCAGAAAAGGAACAGACCCCTTCAGCTTGCTTAGTGGCCATAACTGCTCTATGCAGAGGACATTCAGGAGCTGCACCTTGTTGTATAAGGAAAGCACCTTGGAAAGACTGTCATATATAGGTAGTTATTCTGAACTGGTTCTAGTTGGCTAACACTATGGTTCAGAGAAGCCTTTTTTGAATTGGCTGTATAAAAGTAAACTATTGGTGTCTTCACAAAGGCCCATCAGATTCAACTGTTCTGTTTTTGCTCCATTTAAGTCTAGGAGAATTCAGATGACTTCCTCTCATTTTGGTATCCAATAAGAGCCCATTTGGTAACAGGAAAGGCATTAGGGCCTTCTCCTCTGAGTTTGGGTGATTTCCCTATTTAGGGTCACATAACTGAATGAAGGGGCCTTGAAATTATGATTTATTATCAGTGAATGTTTGATTGGTATACCTATTTTGGATACTTATATACCTAGAGTCACAGAAAAATTCCTCAGGTGAAAAGGGGTTGTGAGTGGAAAATGTTTAAGAAGCCCTGGAGTATATCAGTATTATATGGGTAGTCTTGTACCTATGCTATAACCATTCATAGCCTTAGCCCAATCATAGATTCTACATCACTAAAGTTTTAGTGATACCTTAGGTCTAATTTGCCTCCTGTATTAAAAGACTTCTAGTCCTTCTTTGTTATCTAAACTTTGGGCATTTGCATATAGACATTTGAGGCCATTGGGTCTCTTCTTTAATTTTGTTTTCTCTGGATTTCTGGGTATTTCAGTTTCTGTTTTTTCTTCATATACACACATGTGTGTGTATGTACTCCCCGTCCCTATTCTTTTTTATTTTATTTATTTATTTTAGTATGAGGAAACTGAAATTATAGAATTATAGAAATTATAGAAAAAATATAGAAAGGCAAGAAAGACTTAACCATGACTAAAATTCCACTGAGTCAGGATAAGACCCTTAATTTAATGCTTTTCCTAGTATTCCTTCCATTAGAGGAAGTACATCTTCTATGTTTCCTTTTTCTGTCCTCAGCTTTCTCTGAAACTTCCTTCCTCTCTAACTAAAAGTATTCTTGTGATAGTCTTTAATATCCAAGTATAATTTACAATACTATCATAAGTCTCCCAGAAGAAGGACTCAAAACCCCTCAAAAACTACTTTAAAAAAAAAGGAAAGGTTTTATCCTTGTAAAGGAATTTCAGACCTTATCTCCTCTGTGTGTCTTCTCTTGAAAATATCAAGGTGGGTTTGGAGGGAGTTGTGGGAGATGGGGAAGGGCAGGGATCAGCTTAGGAATCCAGTCTGTCTTCTGGAAGACTGAAGCCCAGACCTAGGGCAACTTTTAATGGGAACCAAACACTGAGTAAACCCCAATTGTTGGTGAATTAGGACATCTGGCTTCTCTAGTTCTGATGTGTTGATGTTGATGTCACAGCCTGGGGTCTTTCCACTCACTAATAAATGGCAGACATGCCCCACTGCCCCTCCTCCCCCACCCAGAGCCAGGGTCTGCTGAGGGTGAGAGGCTAACTTTTATCTGTCCCTTTCCATTCAGAGGGGTAGCAATGATGGAGCTCTGTGCATGGGGGAGGGGGAAGGAAAGGTATCAAAGAGCCAGGAGTTCTCACACATACTGATTAAAAGCAGGACAAAAGACGACTGATAGACGCTTTAGAGATGGAAAGCGCCTTAGAAACCAACTAGTGAAACACCTCATCTGCCCCAGATGAGGAAATTAATGCCCCAAAAGATAAATTGATTTACCCGATGTAATGACTTACCCAGTTGTTGTTTGGGTTCTGTTTTCAAAAGACATCTTGACTTGCTTGTAAATTTAAGTGAGACAGAGTTGCACAAAATTGCTAGCTTCATTCTCTTCCAGAGTCATCAAAATCCAGTGACAAGACAAAAATCAAGACAACTAATGATGGCCCAGGATACAGTGGATGATTTGGTGCCTTCAAAGTCTGACCAAACTCTAAGGGCTCCACAGTGCCTGCTTCAGCTGCCTTCATGGTTATTGGAACATGTTGTTTGTTCTCAGGGGGCCATTACACTGGGAAAGTCCTACCATGCTTGGGGTAGACATCCCCCAAAACACTGATGAGAATTGAGGTCTGCTGCTTACCCTCAATCCGGTTTAGCCCTTCTGCTGAGACAATTTACTGTACCTGCTACAGCTTCTCGGAGCTACAGGTGAGAGCTGGCTGAAAGATGGACACCAAAGGTGGATGAGCAGCCATAAAAAGGGCTTGGTGGCCCTCACACCAGAAGTTCTGGTCCTTCTTATACACTCTATATAGTCCCGTGTTTCATAGGTAGCAGATAGTAGAGATGAGTATAAATCAAGTTCCACAAACTCCAAATTTATTTCTCTTTTTGCTATTCTGTGACTGAAGAAGCCCAGTGAATTGTCACTCCTATTAGAATGGGAACAGGGACTTTCTTACTTTTCTATTGGTATTCCCAGCACTTAACACAATGCTTTAGACACAGTAAATGCTTAATAAATGTTTTTTCCATTCATTGAGTCATCCATTTCCCACATTCCCATTTGAAACAAATTCTATACTCTTGATCTCCTTTTATCAAAGGATAAAAAGAACATTTTAAATTTTAATTTAATTTTAAAATCTGCATTTCAGTAGCTTTCAATAGCTTCTACCTCCATCAAACAACCTCTTTGATCCTCTGTTGTTCTACTCTCTCCAGATTTGGATTATGGTCTATCCTGCCCTTTAATAGGTTTGAATTGCTGGTGAGCTTCTCTGGCCATCAGCCTCTTCTACAAAGTGCAGATAATGCTGTTTGCTCAGACTATTTCCAGAATTGTTGTGGGGAAGATACTTTGTAAAATTGAAAAAAAAAAAGATAGAAACGTGACCTATTGTATCAGTGTTGTTGTTTTTAAAAATGTGTGCTTTGGATTAGATTAGAAGTTCTTAACTGGGATTCACAGACAGATTTCAGGGGGTCAATAAACTTGGATGGAAAAACATAATTCCATTTTTATTTCAATAAAATAGATTTTCTTTGTAATCCTATATATTTTAAAATTAAATTAAATTTATTTTTAATTTATAAAATAAAGCAAGCATATCTATACCATTTTAAAATAATAAAAAGATAACAATGAAACTGTAAATCTGGAATAAACTATTTGCTATTCCTTTTAAATATATATTTATCATGTAAATTTCTTTTTTTCTTTTCTTCCCTCCAGATGGCTACCATTAGATACATATATGTGATTATATGTGTGTGTGTATGTATGTGTGTATACAATGTAAAATCATTTTATACATACTCCTATTTATCAGTTCTTTCTCTGGATGCAGATAGCATCTTTTATTTTTGTATTTAAAAACATTATTCTGAGTAAGAATTCATCAGTTTTACTAGATTGTTGAAGGGGTCCAAGGTCTAGGAAAAAAAGAACTAAAGAATCTTTACAATTCTTTCAAATGCCACTCGTCTTCCATTCCTGAAATAGATTAACTTCCCTTTTAGTTGTACCTACAAAATCCTTCCCTTCAAAGCCCAATTTAAGTATTACTTCCTCCATGAAACCTTCCCTGATATTCCTTTCCCCTCCCCCAGCTGGAAGTGATTTCTCCCTCCTCAAATCATACCTAGTCTGGATCTCTCTTATGCTTGACAGAGTTTAAATCTCACCTCAGAAATTGGGCAAATCACTGAACTGCTCTGGATATCAGTTTCCTCATAAGTAAAATCCTCATAAGTTGAGATACTAATCACACCTACTTTGAAGGGTGATTGTGAAAATTAGAACATTTTGTCTCTATCTCTCTGTCTCTCTGTCTCTTTCTTCCTCCTTCTCTTTCTCTACCCCTTCTGTGTGTGTGTGTGTGTGTGTGTGTGTGTGTGTGTGTGTGTGTGTGTGTGTTACAGTGACATCCCTCACCCCCAAGGCTTGAAGGTTAGGTTTCATTCCTCCACCAGAAGACAGAGGAATCTCTGTCATGGACTCAAAGGCCCATTAATCGTGTTTCCAAATTTTGAAAGGTCCTTAAGCATCCTAATTCCATTTACCTACTTAACGTGCTGAATTAGCTTTTACAAAGGAATATTTATTGCAAAAGTACAGAAAGAACAAATATACAACTCCTTCCCTACCACCACTGCTTCCAGTACCTCCACTTTTGCCATCTCAGTCTCTGCAGAAGGGATGAGGGTTAGATTCACAATTTAATTCAATTTCTAGTCCTACAAAATTCAAAGTCCAGGGATACCCTCCATTCAGGTACCCTGGTACCCAGGTACCCTGACTTCTCAGGGCTAGTAACAACATCTGGTGTGGAATCCTGGGCTTCAAGATCTCCATGGGTCAAGGTTTTGATTGGGGAAGGGGGACCTCCCCTACTCCACTCCCTCTTAGAACTAAAAAGAATAAATGAAACAGACCAAAACTTGAAACCCAGTTCTCAAGTTCATTATGTCTAAAAAGGAGATGGTAAGTAATCACCTATTTTAGTTCATAGTACCTATACTTTGGGATATCAGGACCAGGGATGCAACTAGAAAGAGAAGGATACTGTTCCAGTTTGGTGATTTTAAAGATACCACTCATTCTGACTGCATAGCCAACAGGAAAGAGCCTGTTCTCCCCTATTGTATTCTCACCTACATGGTAAAAGAATGCCGGATAATTTTCCCAGAAACAGATTCTTGCCATCTTTCATATGCATCACTCTCTTTGGTTGCCTCGGCATGTGCCAAAGCTGGATCCCATGGGTCAACCTTAAAATATCATATAAAAGTTAATGTGTAAGGTGGCTATGCTGTCCATGTAAGTTATGTACCTGTCTATGTAAGTTATAAAAGTGCAGCTCAGGTAGAAGCAATAGATAGCTCTGGAATTTTATGCCATCCTCTCTAAGGAAGGGTTTGATTCCTGTCTGAAGGGGACTAGGAGAAGGACCATGGATTCTCAGAAGAGTATCCTCTCTCTAAACTCCCAGAGACCAAGAGTACAGCCCTACGAAGAAATCTATCTGTCTGCCTGTTAAATATTATTGGTCTAGATCAGAACTTCTTAAACTTTTTCTACTCACAACCCCTTTTCATCTGAGAAATTTTTATGGGACTCTAGATACATAATTATATAAAATAGCTATACAAATCAAACATTTACTAATCATGTCATAATTTCACAACACTTACATTTAGTTACAAGACCTCAAATGGGGTTGTGACTCACAGTTTAAGAAGTTGGGCTTCAAGAGAAAGCTGTTTTTAGGTTCAAGCTGTTTTTCTGATCACTATCTCTTAAAAAGAAAAGAGTATTCCAAGTTGACATGCTAATGTGATTCCTTCCAACCTTGTTCAAGATATGCAAAAGAATATCACAGTATATAGCAAGCAAAACTTATTTATTCCAGCAGAGAGCAAACATTATACCTGAAAATGTACAAAGTCAATGAGTTCTCCTCCTGGGAGCAAGCAATCTCAGTTCAGCCAACCAAGAAGAGATTTCCCACATTCTCTAGGGAAGCAAGCTGAAAATGTGGGACATGTTGAACTGGCTTCCTCTTACGTGTTTGTCTTACAAAATCTACCTTTCTCTATGAGTTTCTCCTCGAAGAGACTCTGGAACACATGTATCCTCCCTCAAAACAGGAATGAAGAAAATGTTCTCTTTTCTCCAAAGTATTCAAACCATCGCCACCCTTTAGACAAGTAATACTGAATCACTGTTTTCTCCATCAGTGATGAGAATTTTTTGCAAATGATCCAGGATTGAAACCTCAGTTACATTTATTATATAAATGTTAGATAGTCTGACTAGTAAAGATGAATGCATAAGCAGGCATTCATGAGCTACAATTTTAGCCCTAAGAACCCAGAGAGAAAATAAAAAGTTTTAATAAAAATATTTTGTAAAAAGAATAAAAGGCAATAAGTGCAATCTGGTGAATAACTAGGATTCTAGCAATGAAACTTGGATACCCTTTGAGGAGTCATTCATCTTATTTTTTATTTTACTTTTGAATAAATCTAGAGTGCTTGCCTTACTGTGTGACCTAAGTCCAAACAATTTGTCTGAGATCCTTATAGACTGTACCACTGTACCATAAGGTCTGCCTGATAGTCTGGGAACACTGAGAAATCCACCCCAAGCACTTAATCTCTTCTTAAGAGCTAAAATAACTTCCTTCTTGGGGTTGTCTGAATTTGTTTGATTTCTTTTTAAGTTGCCTTGCTTGTTTTAATGAGAATTAAGTTTAGACATCTATTTCGATGTTACAAGAATGCATTGAACAAATTTCACCTTGACTTCTCATCTGTAGACAGGATGTATACACATATTTATATGTGTATGTGTTTATATTAGTATATTGTGTATTTATGTGTGTGTAAACACACATGCATATTGTTATTGTTCAATTATTTCAGTCATGTCTGATTCTTTATGATCCCATTGGGGATTTCTTGGCAAAGATACTGAACTGGTTGCCATATCCTTCTTCAGCTTAAATTACAGCTTATTTCACAGATGAAGAAATGAAGATAAACAGGGTCAAATGACTTGCTCAGGCTCATACAACAAGTAAAATTCTGAGACCAGATTTTTTAATTCAGGAAGACATCTTCCTGATTCCAAACTTAATGCTCTATCCACTGTACCACCTAACTGCTCCGTTTAGACATATATATATGTTGTATATATTCACATGTTATGCAATATATACATATATACAGTACATATTTAATATATTGGTGAATAGTCTATATGTATATGTGTACATTTTTTCTCACTTTTCTCTTTTGTGTGTATATTTTTAAATATATACACACAATTTTGTGTGGCTTTTTGTATAGGGTTACAAAATATACAAAAAGCCACACAAAATATATTCGTATATATGAATACATATGTGTAAATATATTTTTCATATGTATGTTTTAAGAAAAGCATATATGTATATACACACATATATACCATCTATATATATGCCTCTTGTTGTTATAGTAAATATATATACTATTATATTTTATATGCTGACAGAGTAACAAGCAAACAAATGACAGACATCAAAAATATGCAACTTCAGATTTCAAAAGAAGAAAGCAAGCAAGTTGTATTTCCTTCAACAAAGTACAAAATTCTTTTCATGACCCCTCCTGAAAATAGAAGTTTATGTTTTTTTAAGACCAACATTTTACTGATACTGCTACAAGTCAGTGAAACCTTGGGTACAACAAGAACTGAAGGGGATGATCCCTTGGGACAGTATCTACTAGGGAACAAAGGAAGGGTTGATGAGTTGTGGGCATGGTGGATGATGGCTGGCTGAGCAGAATCTTCTGCTGACATCCTCAGAAAACAAAGAGTTGCCTCATGTGAGCAGGTACAGTTGATTGTGTTCTACACTCGTCATTGCAGGGAAGGAACCCCCAGACCTACTGGAATAGTTTATAGTCATGCCATTCTTCCTCTCTAATAGGGAAACCCAATTCCTCCACATTCATTAATCTTGATTCTTCTCTCCCTCCAAGCCACTAGCCATGATTTGATTGTTAGCTCCTTGATTGCAGGGTCTGTTTCATGTCTATTTTTGCATTCCTATACTTAGAATAGTAAAGCAGCTGATTCTGTGTTTGTTGAATAGCTATTCTCTATACCATCTCTCACTTCCAGAGTTCATGGCTACTCTGCCTGAGGGTCTTTAGGATTATGCCGAAAATATGATTTGTGTAGCATTCAAGGATGGGACCTTCTTCCTTCCTTCCCACCTTAGAAGAATAAAAAGCTCAACAAAGACTGTTTCTCTCCCTTTCTCCTCCTCCCTTTCAAGGCATTTGATGAGCTCTCCCAATAAATGGATTTAGACTTTTAAGACTGAGTTGGAGTAATGATCCTACAATTCCTACAATAACAGTGTTATTAAGAGCACTGTACCTCCTTCCTTTGGAGTTTATAGACTTTGGACATGAAAGGGCCAATCCTTTTTTTAGAAATTTTTTTGTATTTGATTTATTTATTTAAGATTTTCCCTCAGTTACATTTGAAACTAAATATATGTATATATTTGTTTGTAAAATTTTTGTGTTCTAGATTCTCTCCTTTATCCTCACCCACAACTAAGAAACCACATGTGAAGTTATGCAAAACATTTCCATAAAAGTCAAGTTGTGAAAGAAAACATGGATCTCTTACCCTAATGAAAATTAAAACTCTCAAGAAAAATAAAGGAGAGACAGACAGACAGAAAAACAAAGACAGAGACAGAGAGAGCAAGAGAGAATAATTCAATCTATATTCAGACACAATGTGTTCCTTCTCTGGGTATGGATAGGATTTTTCATCATAAATTGGAAGGGCCAGTCCTGCTGAAAACAGCTTCTTCTTTGCAAGAGCAAAGAAAGAGTTTTAATATAGTGGGAAGAATATTGGATTCAAAAGACCTAGATTTGATCTTGGCTCTGATATCTATTTTATACACACACACACAGAGATACACACACACACACACACACACACACACACACACATAAACCTATCATGTATAACCTTGGATAAATCAGGTCTCCTTGAACCTTAATTTCCTCATATTAAAATTAGAAGATTGGACTTCATGACTTCTTAAGGTCTCTTCTAACTCTGAGTCCTCTGACCCACTGAAAGTTATTTATGAGTTTCATCTTAAATTGGCAAAGACAGCAAAAGATGAAAATAGTCAATATCAGGTGACTTGGAGGAAGAAAGGCACACTAATCCACTGTTGGTATAGTTATGGATATGTCCAACCATTCTGAAAAGCAATTTATGCTAATAAATAAATAAATAAAAATGTAACTGATGCTCTTTGACCCAGAGATCCTACTGCTACAAAAGATATGGCCATCTTTTGCCTTGGACTTCCTTGACCACACACACATCATGATAATCATAGCAACACTTTCAGTGGCTACAAGGAATATGAAATATAGTAGCTTTCCATCAGTTGGGTAATAACTAAGCAAATTAGGATACATCAATGTAATGTGACATTATTGTACCAAAAGAAACAATGAATATATTAGAATTCAGAGAATTCAGAACAAGGAAAACAACATATATAGTAACAACAATGTAATGTGAAGAACAACAACTCTCTACCCCCAGTTTTATACTGTGTAATTATATTTGGCTTTGGAGGAGAGTTAAGAAAATGAACCTCTCACTTTTCTTTGCACAAAAGTGGAATAGTGTATATACAATCAGACTCAAGTAAAATAAAAAATAGATTTTATATACATCAAAAATAAGTAGCAGCACTTTTTGTAGAGGCAAAAAAGACCCTCCAAAACTAGGGGAAAAAACTCAGAAGACCATTGATTGAGGAATCAGCAACCAAGTTAAGGAAAATGAATGGAATGGAAAAATTCTGTAAGAAGAAGGGAAAGGCTTTATGTTGATTAGCTTTGCTGAACTTTTTTTTTCACCTTTTTTGAGTCTTTATTACAAAAGGAATAGGGGAGAGAGAAAGAATAAATGTGAAAATTTATAAAAGATCCCTATCATATACACACTCATAAACAGTTATTTTTTAAAGAAATAAATGTTTATCATCTTTTATTTTTATATTTCCCATCATGTCCCTTCTCCCAGAAAGCCATGTCTTATAACAAAGCATCAGAAAAGTGGGGGAAAACATTTCAGCAAAATTAACTGACACATCGAAAAAAGTCTGATCTTATATATACCTTATATATCAGAAGATCATTAGAACTGGCTTTAATCATCTCATTGTTGAAAAGAGCTACTTCCTCTTTTCAACAATGAGATGATTCAAACCAATTCCAATTGTTCAGTGATGAAAAGAGTCATCTACACCCAAAGAGCGGACCATGGGAGCTGACTGTGGATCACAATATAGCATTCTCACTCTTTCTGTTATTTGCTTGTATTTTGTTTTCTTTCTCATTTTTTCCCTTTTTGATCTGATTTTTCTTGTGCAAGATAATTGTATAAGTATGTATGCATATGTTGGATTTAACATATTTTTAACATGGTTAACATTGATTGCTTGCTATCTAGGGGAACGGGTGGGGAGAAGGAAGGGAAAGTTTGGAACACATGATTTTATAGGGGTCAATGTTGAAAAATTATTCCTATATATGTTTTGAAAATAAAAAGCTTTAATAATAGAAAAAGAATTAATTTCCTAGACTGAATGTGGACCAAAGCTTAGTATTTTTACCTTTTTCATTGTTGTTGGTTGTTTCCTTGTTTTTTTTTTTTTCCCTTTTTAATCTGATTTTTCTTAGGCAGCATTACAAAAATGGAAATGTTTAAAAGAATTGCACATGTTAACCTGTAACAGATTTCTTGTTATCTTGGGAAGGGGATGGGGAAAAGAGAGGGAGAAAAGTTTGGAACATAAGATTTGCAAAGGTGAATGTTAAAAAACTATATTTGCATGTATTTGGAAAAATAAAATACTATTTAAAAAATAATTCACTTCCTACATTGAGTTCAGTTTTTTTACAATTCTTTTTGTCTAGTCTGTTTCATTCATCTAATTTTCTATTTCCTTTTATCCAATACCATGTTGTTTTGCTGTTATTGCTTTACAATATGATTTGGAATATGGAAGTATTATTCCTCATTCATTTCTAGATCATATCTAAATCATAGGTTCTTAGCACACAGACTGGTGAAGTGTATGGATCTCTTTTCAAAATATTGCCTTTCAAATTCATAAAATAAAATGCATACTATTACAAAGGAAACTAATTATGCTGAAATACAGTTATCAAAAGTTTTTTTTTTTTAAGTTTATGGACTCCAAGTTATTAACTTTGGTTTAAATAATTTTTTTCTTCAGAGGAATTTTATTTTATCTTGTCCAGATCTATAAATCATCTTCTTGATAATCTGAATGTCATAACACGAAATCTTTAAATTAATTGTGGTTGCTATTTTAATTTTTATTATATTGGCATGCCCCAAACATGAGCATTGAAAATCCCTTCAATTATTCATTCTTAATTTCTTTCATTGTTAATGTGTGCATTAACTTTTGAAAACTTTTTTTTTTTGTTATAAACTTAAAATTCAACAAACATGAGCATTTTCACAAACAAGGAACAAAACCAAGAGAATTGTAGGTGAAATCAGAAATCTGTTACAAATAGCTTGAATTTTTAAAAATTTTGGAATAAATTTAGCATGACAGTATTAATATTGTCCTACTTATCTTTATTCATTTCTGAACATGTTTTTATTTTTTGGAATCACTGTCACTTACCACAGTGCCTTGCACATAATAGTTTCCTTTAAAATGTTAATTAGTTGATTTCCCTATTTCTCTCTAAATGTCTTTCCTCTTTCCCAGAAAAAAAAAAAAAAAAAACTGGCTTCCTTGTAACAAATGAGTCTAATTGAGTAAAACAAGTCCAGCCACATGTCGGCTAGAAAATGTATGCCTCATTCTGTTCCTCTGTCCCTTACTTCTCTGCCAAGAGAAAGAAAATCATGATTCATTGGTCTAATGCACTGGTCATTGTATTGATCAGACTTCTTAAGTCTTCAACAATTACATTCTTTTCCCTTACTCGTGGCATAATTTATTCTCTCGGTTCTGTTTACCTCATTCTGAATCAGTTATAACAAATACTCCCAGATTTTTCTGGATGTATCATTTTTCGCTTGTCTTATAGTGCAATTGTATCTCATTAAGTCAAGCGTAATAATTTGGTTTTTATTCTCTTTTTCATTTTGCAGCCTTTGGTTTTATTAGCTTGCTTACTCTATTCATAGTTAGTTATGAATGTTAGGCTTGCATTTTTCTCATTTTTTTAAAAAAATATTTTTATTCCTTTCTTTTAAATCAATACTTTGCCTCTGTCAATTTTCCTTTCATTATATTTGCTTCCCTCAGGCTCTCTTCATCCTCACTATACTACCATCTGCCTACCATGCTCGTAGTCTGCAATTTTTCTTAATTATTGATTTTTTCTTTTTCTTGTTTATTTATGTAACAACACTAAACTGCGGCTGAGCCTAATGCTAGGCCTCTTTCTTTAAAGGGATCCCTAACTCTCAATTTATGAATGGGGACTGGGTTTAATCCTGAAGGGATCCTCACCCCTAAAGATAAGACCTTTTCCCTTTCACTACAGCTCTTTAAAGTCCCAACCTGGAGCCTCAGGGAGACTCATTTAAAACTTAGGTTAGGCTTCTGTCTAGAAGCCTTTCCTTAAAAGGAAAACAGAAAGTTACTCTACAAATAACTATTTATTTACCTCACACAAAAGAAATGCTACACAAAAGACTCACCAAGATTTAAGCTTGAACCAGTAATTTAAAATTCTCCCACAAGGTTGATACTTAAATTACCAAAACTTGAGACAATATCTGAATCCACTGAATTGACATTTCAACTTCACCTTGCCTCTGCATTGTCCATCCAATCAATTCCTTTATAATCCATGTCAACTGCCACGCCAGGTTAAGAACTGAGCCCATCTTTTTGTGGGTGATAATCTCCTCTGAGAAGTATTATAGATAGTAATCATAGGAGCTCTCAAGGTAGCCACTCTCCCAAAGTCTACTTTTCAAAAGCACCACTCAGACTCACCTGGGCGGTAAATGCGTTCAAAGCCTCTACAACTTTCAGGAGTGGGCTAGAAGAAATCCTTCTTTCCTGACCCCCTTACAAGATGTTCCAGAGGGGAAGTAATATGCCATACAATCCAAAGGGAAGAAAGAAGAAAGCACTAGAGGGAGAGTTAGGTCTTCTTTAGTCCCAGTTCATGAAAGTGGGGAGTGGGAAAGAGAGTTGGAGGTGAGGTTCTCCTAATTACATTCAAAGTTAGTTCTCTTTCTTCCTTTTAAAAAAGTGATTTGTGAATTGAACTGTGAGTTCTAAAGAGTCTGTTTCACCTCAACTTTATTTCTCTGATCTTGTCTACCAAGTATCCAGCTGAGGATTGGCAGCTCAACTTCACCTTGTCTCTGCACTGTCCATATAACTCTTTTAACGTTCATATCAACTGATGTCAGATCAAAGATTGAGTTCATCCTTTTGCCGGCGATGATTTCCTCTGAAAAGTATTATATACAGTAATCATAGGAGCTTCCAAGGTAGCCACTCTCCCAAAATCCATTTTTCAGAATTACCACATGGTCCCATAGACATACACCAAATACCTAGCACAGTGCTCTGCCCACAGATGATGCTTAAAGAATAAATAAATGTAATTTTTATGATGCCTTAAAGTTTTCAAAGCACCTTACCTATGACATTTTATGTAAGCCTTGCAATAATCTACAATAATCTTATATTGTATGTTCTGTTTTATAAGCAGTCTTATACCTATCTTACAGATAAGAAAACTGAGTCAGAGCACATAAATGATTCTACCATAGTGTCATAGCCAGTAAGCATCAGAGGCAGTATTTGAACCCACTTTCCTGACACTAAAGTTCAATATTCTATCCACTATGCCACTTGATAAATTTTTTTTTTTGATTTGTTGAATTGAGAAGAGTGGTAGCAGGGGAAAAAAGGACATGGATTTATGAATGGGATTTGGAGCATCTCAGACTTAGCTTTCTATCCTTTCAGATATTGTGTCTGTAGCTCCACCACACCCACCAAAGTCCCAGATTTCTCCTGGCTGCAGATGTCCTTATCTCTTTCCTCCAAATAAACCTCCTTTCTGACCTCCCCTCAATTCCCAGTATCTCCAAATCTCCTCCCAGTCTGCATTAAGGACCACTGAGTTTGAGATTTCCCAAGGATTTCTCATTTGTTTCCTCATTCTAGATAAAGAAACAAAAAGAAAAGTTTTAGTCCTCATTTCACAGTGTAACTGGAGACCCAGAGAGGTCCATAGCAATAATAGTTCACGTGTCTGTGCCTACTACAAGTTTTATAAACTTGCAGTTTTGCTTAGCAAAGTCCCATGAGGAAAATAATGTAACCCCATTTTACAGATGAGAAAACAGGTTCAAAACAAGCTGCCTATGGTCACTCAGCTAGTACTTCCAGACAGAGTCCAACCTGAATTTAATTCTCTGAGCTATCTTTGCCATTCCCTTCCCCCCTGAAAAAACCCTCTCTTTGGAGCTAGGAGAGGAGGACTCAGAAAGAGACCCATATTTGATAAAGAAATGAGATACAAGATATACAAGACAGAGCTCTGGACATCAGTACTGGGGAGAGGGAAGAATGGGAGAAAGGCTTGCCCTACCACATACTAGCCATGTAACCTTGACCAAGTTTTCTGAGACTCAGTTTCTTCATCTATAAAATAGGGATACAAACACCCTGCCCATACCACAGGCGCGTGTATGGTTGCTCTCTGTCCTCCTGCTCGATTTGTGGTGAGAGCAGCCTGCTGACTCTGCTCTTTTTCCACCTTCTGCACAGTTGTCCAGATTCATGCAGCAAGTGAATGATACGGGCTGCTGATCTAGGACCCCTGGTCTCTAAGCACCTCTAGCAGTTACCATACATGATAATATCAAGAACAGCATGTGCCCTTTTATTGAGGATTTGAGAAAAGATTCCCTTTTGTCAGACTACTTGTTCTTTTTGAATACATATAGCCAAATCAGGATGGAGTGGGAGTATGAGGAGCAGGGGGAAAATGAGCTAAAACACCAGGTGCTGCTGGGTATAAGTCAGTCATTTAGCCAAGAATGGGAGGGAGAAGAATTGAAGAGCATGCCAGGGGACAGAATGAGGGAGTATTCAGAACTGTATCCCAAACCTATGTTAAGAAGCTCAGCCAATGAATATTTAATAGCTCAGTGCTCCGCCTGATTGAATTTTAATGGCCAGTCAGAGCTCTGGATCCTAAGTCCTAGGTAATTAGTCAGGAGCCATTAACACTGACAGCCCAAGATTTATGGTAGAAACTCTTTGATTATGCTTCCAACCTGCTGGATTGGACAGACAAAGGATTTCACTCTGGTCAGTCCAGAAGCAGGAAACATGTCTTAGTTTTGCATATAATTTACATAGTGTTATAAAGGGGTGAAATAAATTCAGAATAGTTAGTGATCTGTATGAGGCTGGACCTGTATGAGATGAAGGTAGGATAAGACGAAGTCAGACAGGGTGGTATCTTTTGTTTGAACAATAGTGGTAGGTTATGAGGAAGGGGGAAAGGAGAGAGTATCCCTGAATTAGAAGCAGATCTTGCCCTCTTAATCATTTAGGAAGGCAGGGCAGCTGTGGACAGGCAGTGAGTCTGTTTCAGTGATACCCAGAGATGGCCATTGCCTCCAAGGGTCTCAGATGGAGTAGAAACCTTTCCTCTCTACTCCCCTGCCCTTTGTGGGGATGAGGATTGGGAGAGAATTCCATCATATACCCATCTCCACAAACCATTCCTCACCTGAATCCCAGAGACCTCTTTTGGGTCTGGGAGGAGGGGACACACAGAATCGCTGTCACAAGATATACAGGACAATGCTCTGGACATCAGCACTGAGAGACCAAAAAGAATGAGGGAAAGGCTTACTCTGCCACTTAGTAGCTATGTGACCTTGGCCAAGTTTTCCAAATCTCAATTTTGTTAATTTTAAATAGGGATCCTAACACTTATACTATCAACCCCACAGAGGTGATATGAGGATTAAGTGTGCAAGGAGAGGTTGCTTCCTGTCCTCTTGCTTGATCTGTGATGACAGCAGCCTGCCAGTTTACACTTGCTTCCTGCCTTATTCTCACCTTATTTCTGATTTCTCAGGATAGCTTCAGTCTCTTTGGAGGAAGATGGAGAAGAGAAAGATAAATAAAGAAAGGAAATTTTTGCAACTCCACTTGTGATTTGTCATTTCCTTCTCTAGCTCATTTTACAGATGAGCAAACCGAGGCAAACAAGGTTAAAGTGACTTGCTCAGGGTCACACAGCTAGTGAGTGTCTGAGGTCAGATCTGAACTCATTCGAGAGGTTCTTTTGTACTTCAAGGCTCAACAGGAGATGTTGAATGAATGGAGGCTCCTCATTTGGAGGGGGGAGAAAGGGAACACATGGCATTGATTTACTCTGATTAAGCCAAAAGTAGAAAATGTAATGTCCAATGAGAAGGAATTTTGGCAAAAGGAATAACATGAAAAATTCCAAGTAAGCCCAGTTAGTTCTTCAGAACCATTTCAAAAGCAATAGAAAATAGTGCCAGGTGAAACAGGAACAAGAGGCAGGCAATCAAGGAGCACTCTGGGCACATTCCAAATGGGGAAATAATGTAAATAACCAAGTACATACAAGGTACATGCACAGGTAATCTGAGAAGGAAAGGCAACAGCACCTACATCAGGGACCAAGAAAGACTTCTTGCAGAGGATGGGATTTGAGGTGAAACCTGAAGGAGGACAAGGCATTCCAGACACAGAGGAAAGACAGGATCAGCCAGTAAAGCTGAGGGCTTGGAGGAGAGTAATGTGTAAGAATACTGGAAAAGTAGGGAGGGGTCAGGTTATGAAGCATTTTAAATGCTAAACAGAGAAATAAGAGGATCACAAGTGAGATAATCCCCACCTTATCACCTATTACCTCCCTGCCAAAAAAACAAAAAAAAAAACAAAAAAAAAACAAACAGATAAAGAGACACAATGAGAAAGGAATAGGTGTGAGTTAATACAAAGGAGGCCCCATTCTAGATCATCAAGGCTCTTTCTAGAAGCTATAGAGAAGTTGAGACCCAGAGAACAGGATTCCTGCTTCAGAACCACAATCTGCAGCACCTCTGGCAAGAAGCAGATGCCGGCTTGGTGCAGTGAGGGAAGGGAGGGAGAAGGCGGGTCTAACCCTGCACAGCATCCCATCTGGGATTGTATGGAGTGGGGGGAAGCAGAATAGCACCATGATCCTAGCACATAGCTACTCCAGCTATGAGAGCTATCGGAGCGGCCATACAGATATTAAGTTCTGAGGACCAGCCCCAACCATGGAATATGAATTCAATTTTCATGCTACAAATCAAATTTTCTGGGGGATCAGGGTAAAGAAATCTATCTCTGGCCAAACTTACCCAGGTTCTTTCTCTAGACTTGGGGATCTAGGAGTTGTCCTAGATTACTCACAATCTCTGAAACCCACCTCCCCCAATATCCAAGCTGTTGCCAAGATTTATCAATTTCACCTTTGTAACATCTGTCCAATTTATCCCTTTTTCTCCTCCAATATTGCCACTATATAGCAGGCTCTCATCATCTCATGCCTGGACTACTACAATATCTGCTGGCGGATCTGCTTGACTCCAGTCTCTCTTCCATCCAATTTCTTCTCTTTAAAAAAAATAATAATGATAGCTTTTCATTTTTCAAACTACATGCAAATATAGTGTTCAGCGTTCAGCCATGCAAAACTTTGTGGTCCAAATTTTTCTCCCTCCCTCTCTCCCTCCCTGCTTCCCTACACAGCAAGCAATCCAATATAAGTTAAATATGTGCTTTCTTCTAACCATATTTCCACATTTGTCATGCCACGCAAGAAAAATCAGATCACAAAGGGGAAAAATCAGAAAGAAAAAAACAAGCAAGCAAACAAGAACAAAAAGGATGATCCATATTTAGTCCCCATAATTTTCTCTCTAGATGCAAACAGCTCTCTCCATCACAGGTCTATTGGACCAATCTATTCTCTATTTAGCCACCAAAGTGATTTTCCTAAAGTGATCTACCACTCTCCCCTACTCAATAAACACCAATGGCTTCCTATTGTCTCTGGGAACAAATAAAAAATATTTTATATGGCATTCAAAGTCCTTCATAATTTAGTCCCCTCCTACCTTTCCAGGATTTATACAACTTGCTCCCCAATACACACTCTGGTTCAGAAATACTGGCTTTCTGGTTATTTCATGAAACAGATATTCCAACTCTTGGTTCTGGACATTTTCTTGTTCCACATGCCTGGAACGCTCTTTTTCCTCTGTACTGACCCCTCTGGCTTCCTGCAAGTCCCAACTAAGATTCCATCTTCTACAAGAAGCCCTTTTATGTTTAATGTCTTCCCTTTGTTGATAATTTCACATTTATCCTATATTTAACTTTCCTCATATATGTCTGCATGCTCTCTCCCATTAAATTATAAGCTTCTTGAAGGCAGGGACTGTTGTTTTGCCTCTTTTTGTACCTCAGTGCTTAGCACTGACACATAATAGTAGAAGTGAAATGAATGTTTATTGATTGATTGAAAGGACTGAAAGCAATGCTATAGGTTAAATATGTGCAATTTAAAAAAATATATTTCCATATTTGTCATGTTGTGCAAGGAAAAATCAGACTAAAAAGGAAAAAATCATAAGAAAGAAAAAGCAGATAAACAAACAAAAATAGGTGAAAATACTATGCTTCAAATCACATTCACTTTCCATAGTTCCTTCTCTAGATGTGGAAGACATTTTCCTTCCCAAGTCTATTGGAATTGTCTTGAATCACTTGAATCACGGAGAAGAGCTAAATCCATCACAGCTGACCATCACATAATCTTGAGTTCCTATATACCATATTCTTCTGGTTCTGCTCATTTCACTCACATCAGTTCACATAAATCTCTTCAGGTTTTTGTGAAATCAGTTGTTCATCATTTCTTATAGAATAATAATATTCTATTACATTCATATGCCATGACTTATTCAACCATTCCCCAATCGTTGGACATCTACTCAATTTTCAATTTCTTGCCATTACAAAAAGAGCAAACATTTTTGCACAGATGGATCCTTTTTCCTCTTTTATTTCTTTGGGATACAGACCCAATAGTGACATGCTGGATCAAAGGGTATACCTAATTTTATAGCCCTTTGGGCATAGTTCCAAATTGCTCTCCAGATGGTTGGGGCATTTTATAACTCCATACTAATGCAATAGTATCCCAGTTTTCTCACATTCTCTTTAACATTTATCTTTATCTTTTCCAGTCATGTTACCCAATCTGAGAAAAATGGTGTGGTACCTCAGTTATCTTAATTTGCATTTTTAATCAATAATGATTTAGAGAATTTAGCATGATGTTTTCAATAATGATGTCAGATGCATCCAACAAGGATGATAATGAAATCAAGATCAGCTACTGCAATGACAGTAAATTATTTAACTTGAAACATCTACAAGTTAAGACTAAAGTAGAGGAAGAGTTAGTTCATGATTTTTTTTTTATTTATCAATGATAGGGCACTCAATGTAGCCTCGTAAGCTAAGATGTAATGAAGTATTGATTGATTCTCTGCTGTTTGTCCCAGTTTTGACCTAACAATTAACACCAAGGAAACACAGCTTCTCCACTAGCCAGCATCACACTATCTATATGTGAAATATGGTTATAAATGAAGAAATATTGAAGGCTATGAATAAGTTCACTTACTTTGGCAGTCTACTTTTCAGGGATGTACACATAGATGATGAGATTGACATATCATTGCCAGAGTTAGCTCAGTGTTTGGAAGACTCCAAAGAAAAGTGTGGGAGAGAAGAGGTATTCGATTGCCTACAAAACTGAAGGTCTACAGAGTCATTGAGCTGACCCCATTGTTGCATCCCTATGAAATCTGGATAGTATACCAGAATATGCCAGGAAACTGAATCTCTTCCATTTGAATTGTCTTAGGAAAATTCTGAAGATCATCTGGAAGACAAGGTACCAGACACTAGGATCCTTCCTCAAGCTAAACTGCCAAGCATTCAAACTTTATGCAGACAGCACCACTCTGATGAGCTGGCTACATTGTTTGAATGCCAAATTTACATTTTCCTAAAAACTGTTTTATAGAGTACTCACACAAGGCAAGTGATCACATGGAAGTCAGAAGAAGTACACCCTCAGTTTCTCTCTGAAGAACTTTGAAATTGATCATGTGACATGGAAGACACTGGCAAAGGACTGCCCTAGCAGGGTTTGTCTGCATCAAAGAAGTTGTCGTGCTCTATGAGTGAAGCATAAGTTCAGTAGCTCAAAAGAAACAAATTTAGATGCACAAATTTAGAGACATTTCCACTTCTAATGTTCATTTGGACTATTTGTGCCCAACCTGTGGTAGACTCTTCTTAGCTGGTGCTAGTCTGATCAGCCACAGTTGGACACACTATACCTTGATTCCAACACAATGGGTGCCATTTTGGTCTTCTTTAAGAAAAAGCGCACCAACCGGCAAGCCATGTAAGCATGTGTGTGTATACACATAAACACAGAGTCAAAAGATCAGGCATGGTTATATACACACATATATAAAATATTGCATGTATGTATATATACACTCACGAAATGCATTTCTCCTAGGAGGAAGATCTAAATAGGCAAAATTTCTCCTACTATTTGAAGCTTCCTCTGCCCCAAACAATGGAAGAAGACTATTCCATTTTATAGTGTTGAATAAACAAAAGGCAACATTCCTGCAAGATAAAACAAAGAAAGAGTAAACAATGTCAATATGTAATGGACCCTTAAAAAAAATCACTTCCCAAACCCCAGATTTCCTTTTTAATCATTCAATCAATCAACTTTTATCAAATGCTTACTATATGGCAGAGGATTTATCTTTCAATCTGTTCAATGTCCAATGAATTCAAGAGATTCTGCTATTAAATTGAATTAAACAAAAATACTCACTTCCACTCCTAATTTGTCACAAGAAATGAAATAAAATATCTTAATTCCAGGAAATCAAGATCTTTTCTTGATCTTGATTGTCTTCTGTTATAAGAACTTACTGGACCTTTATTTAGAATGAAACCATTGAATTTGGAGGAGAGTCCTGTCTTCTTGACAGCGAGTAATCCTTCCTATTCAAAGGAGACCGATTAGATCTTTCACATGATACCACAGACTTTAGATCCTGACATCAATATAATATTATTGCTTAATATTTCCTAAAATAAAAAGAGGTAATAATAATGATCAGGAGTAGAATTTATTAGGAAAAGAAGTAGGAGTAATAATCATTGATCTCAGACAAAATGAAACTTAAATATTCAATCAAGAGAGAAATCTACATTATATGTCAGCCATATTAATAATTTTAGATGTAT
This sequence comes from Antechinus flavipes, assembly GCF_016432865.1. Classification (NCBI taxonomy): domain Eukaryota; kingdom Metazoa; phylum Chordata; class Mammalia; order Dasyuromorphia; family Dasyuridae; genus Antechinus; species Antechinus flavipes. The sequence continues at coordinate 225,774,044 of NC_067402.1, forward strand.
GTATATGTATATATTTGTGTATGTATGTATATATGGATATAGATAGGTATATGTATGTATGCATAAAGATATGCGTGTGCAGGTGTGTGTGTATATATATATATATATATATATATACATAAATATATCTGTGCTTAACTGTAGCCTACTTGGGAGATGAGAGGGGGAGGAGAAGAAAGGGGAGAAAAGAATAAAGTAAATCATGCTCAGCAAAAAAAAAGAAAAACTACAAAGAATCAAAGAAAAGATGGATAGTCATGAACACATTTTCTATTATTATATATACTTTCTTGAAATGTAAATTTGTTGTTACAAATTTTGAATACTTTCTGATGTTCTGAGTAGGCATATGATAATGTTTTTTTCCCTTTTTCTGTCTTTGTTTTTCTATTTTTTCTTATTTCGCATTTAAGTTTTTTAAAAATTCAATTAAAAATACCTTTTTTAAGAAAAAAAGGAGGAGAGCAAAAAAAAAAAAAGAGCTATTAGTGAATATATTTCCATACTGGTTAAAACCTAGAAAATGAATCAAAGGTTCAGAGTAGGTAAACAAAACTTAGAAGTAATCAAGCATAGTTTAAGATACCCAAGAGTACCAATAACTAGAGTAAGCATTCCTTAGCTAACAAAAACCACTGGGCAAATTGCAAAGCAATTTGGCAGAAAGTAAATTTAGGCTATTATCTTTCAGTATGCTACAATAAGGTCCAAATGGATACATAACCAAAAATAGAGGAAAATGGAAGGAGGTACCCTGTCCAACTCTGGCTAAGGGAAGAATCCTTAATTAAACAAAAGGTAGAGGTAGCCAAAGAAGATAATTTGTTTCAAATTGAAAAGGTTTTACATGAATAAAATTAATGCAGACAGAATTAGGAGGGTAACATTTAATTGAACCTATCTTTCTCAAAGGTCTGATATTTAATATATAATGAGAAACTGGTCAGTAAGTATTGGCATTTTGGACTGATGTAATTCCCCCATGTGGAAGAGATATGGGGAGGGGCTGGTATTACAGAGATGTATTAGAACTTCCTTGGAGAGATTTGGAGCATTGGAGTTATTCTACAGCTGCTTCTAGTTTTCTAGCCACATGACAAAGAGAAGCATTTTTGAATGTATCCAACTTCTGGCAACATCCAATCATTGGAAAAAGGATCATAGGAGCTATAAACCAGTCACTATAAATCAAAGCATCCATAGTTTTATGGAATCTACAAATGATAAGAGAGCAACAGGAAAGAACAAATCCTGATCTTGTTCTCCCCAATGCCACTCAAAGCAGGAGTGAGTCAACAAGGCTGCATAGGTGTCCACTGGAGTGGAGGGAGACAGGATCCACCAAGAAGGAAAAATCACTCTTTTATTTCCAAGAATGAGCTGTATTCTTGGTTTGATGTTTGTGAGCCTCAGTACTTGTAAAAGGAGTTGAAGTCTAATCTTAGGCAGGTACTAACTGGGTTGGAACAAATGAGCCAGAAACTGAAGTCCAAAAGTTTCACTTAAGAAGGGTAGATGGTAAATCAGACATAGAAGTGAGAGTTTCATAAGATTACTTTGACCTTTCATGTCTCATGACTATCATGAGATAGTATCTCAACTTTGAAAGACTTTTAAAAACTCTGATGAATGTAGTGGCTGATGGCCACTCAAGACCAATGAGAAAACATATCGTCCACCTCCTAACAGAAATTAAAAAAGTAGAGTGAGAGGTACATTTTTTTGGATGACCAATTAAAGGCAATTGTTTTGCTTGATTATGTATGTTTCACTGAGGACAAACAACACAAGATAGAAACAAATATCTCCCAGGTTCACTTTTAGAACTGGTTTAAAAGAGGGCGGGCAGGAGAATGGAAGTCCTTCCCTCTCTTACCAAGTCAGTTTTTTTTTTTTTGTCCACACTGGGCTCAGCAAATAGGCACTGCCAAAAGGAGCACAGCTGCTTTCCAAAATGCAAATGGTCAATAAAGAAGCCTAGATGGAAGAAGACAAAACACACTCCATGCTGGAAAAACTGTGAACACTCAAAACAAGGCTTCTCTCTCTCTCTCTCTCTCTCTCTCTCTCTCTCTCTCTCTCTCTCTCTCTCTCTCACACACACACACACACACACACACACACACATATGTACCAAAAAAGTCTTATATGTTTTAACAGCTTAAAACTGCACGACAATTTTTAAACACCCAGAATGCTTATAAACTGTTAAGTGCTCTGTAAATGTGAGACATTAACAAAATATTGGGAAATGTAAGAACAGGAAAAATTTAAGTTAGGACCAAAGAGAAAAAAGGATAATTTTATTGTTACCTTCTTAAATAGATGTGTGTATGTATGTATGCATATATATATACATATATATATATACACACACATAAAATATGCTTTCAAATAGAAAAATAAGTTTATCATTTTATATTTTTTATTTTCATTTGTGCATCTGAACATTTTTATTTGCTAGTTCTTGTTTATAATGATAAAATGACAAATTCCTTTCAATCAATTATTATCCTTTTCAAGGATGTCACTTAGCTTTGCCTCAGTTTTCTCATCTGTAAAATAGAGATAATGATTGCACTTACTTTACAGGATTATCATGAAAATGAAATGAGATAATATTTCTAAACCTATCTGTAGTTACTAGAACATAGTAGGTAGGACATAATAAAGGCTTATTTCTTTCCTCTTCCCCCATGCATGATTCACCATCTTTCACCTTGGTTTCATATCGTCACAATATCCCTGTGAGGCAGGTGCTATTATTATTCCCATTTTACAGATAAGGAAACAGTGAAGCCATAAGAAACCAAGGTGAAAGGTGGTGAGGACCTGAACTAGATTGGTGGGTGCTGAAAGTAGAGAGAAGGGGATGAATGCACCAGATGCTGTGAAGTAAAATAGATAAGATCTCATGTGTTTGGCTGGGAAGGAGGAAATAGATGGTGAGGGAGAGGGAAGAGTCAAAGATGATTCCAGAAAAGATTTGAAAGTTATACTGCCCTAAATAGTTTTTCTTTTCTTCCTCTTGTGTGAAAGCTTTCTCTCCATCTTTCAACTCCACTGAGTTTGTTAGAAATAAAAGGACTTTCTCATGATTATACAAATGAGGAATTGCAGGATGGTTTTTGAACCTAAAGACTTTTATTTTTAATAAAAATCTTGTTTCAATCACACTACATGACTTCCTTCCTCCTTCCCAGGCTAAAAAGCACCAGTTTCTTTCAATCACAGTTTTGAGGCCATAGCTAAGAAGTATTCTACTATCTGTCCAATAGCTTGTCAGTGGTCTTCCTAAATGGTGGGATTCAAAACTGAAGGCCATATGTGGGATCAAGCCAGGGAGCTATCAACTCTTCCAAAGCTGTTTGTCCTTACAATATTATATTGTGTGTTATATATATGTGTGTGTGTATGTATACATATATATGTGTATTCTCCAACTAGCTCTGCTCCTATTTTTTTGTTGTTGTTATTGTTATTCAATCATTTTCAGTCATATCTGACTCTTCGTGACTCTATTTGGGGTTTTCTTGGCAAAGATACTAAAGTAATTTGTCATTTCCTTCTCCAACTCATTTTACAGATTAAGAAACTGAGGCAATGGAGAGACTTACATGAACTGATGCTAAATAAAGTGAGTAGAACCAAGAGAACATTGTATACAGCAACAAGAAGATTATGTGATGATCAACTCTCATGGACTTGGTTGTTTTCAACCATGAGTTGATTCAGTCCAATTCTAATGGTCTTGTGATGAAGAGAACATCCAGAGAAAGGTCTGTGGGAACTGAATGTGGATCACAACATTGTATTTTATCTTTTTTGTTGTTGTTTGCTTGCTTGCTTTTCTTTCTTTCTCTTTTTTTCCATTTTTGATCTGATTTTTTTGTGCAGCATGATAAATATTAAAATATGTATAGAAGAATTGCACATATTTAATATATATTGGATTGCTTGCTGTTTAAGGGATGGGGTGGCGGGAAGGGAGGGAAAAATTTGAAACACAAGGTTTTACAAGGGTGAATGTTGAAAATTATCTTTGCGTATATTTTGAAAATAAAAAACTATTATTAAAAAATATTTTAAAAAGAAAAAAAAAACAGAGGCAAACAGAGTAGAGTGACTTGCCTAGGGTCACATAGCTAGTAAATGTCTGAGACTGGATTTGTATTCAGGAAAATGAGTCTTGCTGACCTCAGGCCAGCATTCTATTTTTTGCATCCCTTTATCCTGCATCAATTCATATGAAAATTTTCAAGTTTCTCTAAAATTGTCCCTTTTACAATTCTTACATCCCCAAAATATTCCATCACATTTTTGTGCCATGATTTGTTCAGCAATTTCACAGCTGATGGTCATTCCTTGATATTCCAGTTCTTTGCTAACACAGAAAGAACTGCTATGCTATTAACTATTAATAGCAGTAGCTATTAACTTTGTAAACATGGACTCTTTTTCATCTCTTTGGGATTTCAGGAGTAATTGTGGTGTTACTGGGTCTTAGTTCTAAACTGTAAAAGCTACAATAGGATGGGGGCTGCTTTCAGGAAGCTGCCCTTGAGTTTCTCAGTCTGAAACAGTAGACAGATAGAGATGAGGTTTCTGAATGACAATAAGTGAACTTAGAACATGGAGGGATGATAAACAAATAATAAGGAGGGTTAAATATTTACAGAATGTGGAGCCAGAGGGTGAGGGCATTAGTCCAGGTATGGCTAGGGGAAGATTTGGAAAGAGTATTTATACAGAGTAGAGTTGGGGAAGGTTATCTCCTTGGATCAACAATGGATTTGAGATGTTAGGAGCTGAAAGAGTGAAGTAAGGGAGACTATAATAACAACAACAATAATAATGTTGTAGAGTTATTTCAGTTGTGTCTAACACTTCATGACCTCATTTTGGGGTTTTCTGGAGTAGTCTGCCATTTCCTTCTCCAGTTCATTTTACAGATGAGGGAACTGAGGCAAATTGGGTAAAATCACACAACTGGTAAGTGTCCTAAGCTAGATTTGAACTGCATCTAGGAGTATTGCTCACTCCAAGCCCAGCCATTGTCACACTTAGCTGCCCAATAATAATACCTTGGGATAAGAGATTTCCCCTCTCAGAACTCATACTATTATGTAAAATCACACAATTGGACTATATCGACCCTAAGTCCCCTTCCAGCTCTAATGTTCTATAATTCTAGACCCCATATTTGTATCATTTTCTCTTTTTCAAGCACTTTCACATCTATTATCTTATTTGATCTTTGAAGGAACCCTCTGGGGTACTTAGAGCAATTTTTCATCCCATTTTGAAGAGGAAGAAAAGAGCATAAGAAAAGTGATAAATAGCAAGCAGTGCTTGCTCCCAATCCTGAGTTTGTTTTCTTCACTAAAGTATGAGTAACTTGGAGAACTAGATGGGGAAGAAGGAATAAAACAGAGAGGTTGTCTGGGGACTGAGTCCTTCCTTCAACAAACACATATTGCGGGGGACAACCAATGAAACAAATCTATATAAGCTGACATTCTAACCTGTATTCTAGCACTCACGGGCATGTTTGCCTTTCCTCCTAGACTATAACTGCCATGAGTTCAAGAACAGAATCTCAATCTTTTATCCCCTACAATGCTCTGAATGTTGGAGGTTTGTTTTGGGCATGAATGTTTTGGAAATGTTTATGGAATAAATGAATGAGATTGTGAGGAAGGATATTCTGCAATTACAATTTTTTCCTTCCTGCTTTACTATTCTGATTCTCTTCTTTTCCCTTATGAAAGAGTGCTCTATTTTAATAAGTATTTATTAAGTGCCTATTGTTGGTTCCTCATGATTCCAGGGATATAAAGACAAAATGAAAAATGGACCTTGCCCTCAAGAAGCTTATATTCTATTGCAGAAATACAACATGAACATGGGGTAAGTATAAAAGGAATGATTTGAAGAGCAAATTATCAATTACTGGAATCAGAAAGAACTTCCTATAAGAGATGATTGAGCCTTAGAGGGAGCTAATGGTTTATTTTAAAATTTATTTAAAACTTAAGTACAAAATAAGAAAAAACAAAATAGAAAAAAAAAACAGAAAAAGGAAAAAAGCAAAACAAAACAAAGCATTATCATGTGCCCTGCAGAACAACTGAAAGGATTCAAAATATACAATAAATTTCTATTTTAAGAAAGCATATATAATAATAGAAGATGCTATATTCATGATTGTCTATCTTTGCTTCCTTGTAGGTTCTCTTTTGTTGACTTCTGAGCACTTTTTACTTTATTCTTTCTTTCCCCTTTTATACTCCCCACCTAAGCAGGTTAGTTAAGCACAGATATATTTATATATACATACATACATACACACACATATAAATATATACACATATTTATCTATGCATACATAAACTTACATACACATACATAAACATAAAGCATATATACACATATAGAATGCATATAACTATATACATGCGTACATTAACCTACATGTATGCACACATGAACACATGTATACTTATGCATATATAATATATAGACATGCATCTAAAATAAAATTAACATGACTGACATAATGTAGATTTCTCTCTTGATTGAATCTTTAAGTTTGACTTTGTCTGAATCAATTATTATTATCCCTACTTTTTTTCCCTAATAAATTATACTCCTAATCATTGTTATTGTGTTTATGTACGGAGCGTGGGGTTTTAAGAGGCATGGATGAAAAGTGAGAACACTCCAGGCAGGAGGAAAGCCTGTACAAAGGCATGGAGGTGGGAGATGGAATGTTCTATGAAAATGGCAAACAGACTAGAGCTTAGGATCCATGAAGAATAATGTGTAATGTATAAACAGCCAGGAAACAGGCAGGAGTCAAATTCCAAAGGCTTTAAAGATCAATCAGAAGAGCACATTTTATCTTGAAGGAAATAAGGAGCCAATGAAGCTTCTTGAAGAGAGGAGGCACATGTCCAGATGTCCACTTTTAGAATAGCAATTTGACAACTGTGTGGAAGGAATAGAAGAGACTACATCTATGGAGACTAATTAGGAGGTGGGATGTGGAATGCTTTGTATAAAAAAGAGCAAGCAGACCATTTTGTCTGAAAAGTGAAGTGTGGGAGATGAATAAGTGTGTATTAAGCCTGGAAAGATAGGCTAGAGATAATTGTAGAGGGCTTTTGATGCTAAAAAGAATGTGCTATTTGGAAGCAATAGGGATTCACCAAAAGGTCTTGACCTAGAGAATGACAAAGTTGCATCTATACTATAAAAAGATGACTGTGTCTGCTGTATGGAGGATGGATTAGAGACTGGAAAAGAATTAGCAGAGAGTCTGCATAATACAGGCAGGAGGTGATGGGAACCTGAATTTGGTTAGGAGTCTTATGAATGAAGTGAAGGGGGAATAGCTGGAAAATATGTTGCTCTGGTAGAATCAAGAGCTGCTAACTAAGCACTTCTGGGTCATGAAAGATCCTGGAGGAGTCCAATTCTCCCACTTATACCCCAGCAAATACCTCAAAAGACCACCAGACCGAACAATGAATGAGACACAATGAGACAACATAACAAAAGTTTAGGGGTGCATTTAAAGCAGTCCCTCAGAAGAAAATTCAGATCTTTAAACACTTTGATTAACAAAGGAGCATACATTAATGAATTTAGTATGCAACTAAAAAATGCTAGAAAAGAAACAAATAAAAAAACCTCAAAAAGTGAGATAAGTGAAATTACAAATTAAAAAGAAAACTGCATAAATACATAAAATTAGGAGTGATTTGATTAACAACTGACAAACCTTTTAATAATCTGATAAAATAGAAAAATCAAATTCCCATAACAAAAATGAAAAAGGAAAATTCACAGCAAATGAAGAAGCAAAAGAAATTTTATTGAAAACTATCTTGTCCAATTACTTATCAGCAAAAATGTCAAAATAAATTACATAGATGAATATTTCAAAATATAAATGCCAAAATTAATAGAACAAGAAAGATTGTTAAAATGTGATTATGTTAATAAAAATTTTTTAAAATTTTAAAATTCTAGAAAATACAATATTCCTTTATGTTTAAAAAAACACATCAAAATGCATAGAAGTAAATGGATTATCCCTTAATGTGTTAAATAGTATCTATCTAGAACTAATTTTTTTTGTAAAGTAGGAATATTAAATTATATGTATGTTTTCAAGCTTTTCTAGGAAAGAATAGTGAGGTCAATGGAAATGACATATATTTCTTCCATATTTAATATATATTGGACTACTTGCCATCTAGGAGAGGGTGTGGGGGAAGGGGAGAAAAATTGGAACACAGGGTTTTGCAAGGGCTAATGTTGAGGAATTGTCCACACATAGGTTTTGAAAAATAAAACACTTTAATTAAAAAAAAAAAAGAAATTAGATTTAAATCAATCTTTCACACAATATACACACTAATCTTCAAATGGATACATGACCAAAATATAAAAGGTAATAATGTTGGGATCTAGACCTGTTACTTCATTAGGAATTACCAGGGAAGGAAATTTTCTACATTAATGCGCGTCAGTATCCTCTCTGTCACTTAAAATCCTGTAGTTTTCTAGAGCATTGAGAGCTTAAGTATTTGTCAATGCTCAGGGAGCCATTATGGATCAGAGACTGGAATTCAAACCCAGGTTTCTACAGTTTCTGGCCTTTCTCCACTATCCTTAATTGCCTCTTCACGAAATATCATATATTAAATAAATTAGAAGAGCAGGGAAGGAGATATTTTCACAACTGTTGTTAGGGGAAGATTGCTTCACAAACAAGGATCAGAGTATCATAGGAGATAAAATTGATGTATAAATTTTGAAATTTTTATAAGGCCAATTGCTAACATATATTATCTATTTGTGACTCAGGCCCTAAGGTCCACTAGTATGGAGCTGTCTCTTCATTGGTATGGGTATATGCCCTCCACTGGGGAGGAAGAATAGCCAGCTGATAACTACAGAAAATAATCAGGGTCTTTAGTTTCTTTGCATTTTTCTGGGCTCTAAGAATAAAAAAAGGAAGACATGAGGAATTTCAACCTCTCTTCAGGGTCATAAAGGGAGAAAGGAAGAAGCTCTATCATGTCTCCATCCACAACTTACTACTCCAATGACTTTGGAGAATTTACCTTTGGGCAAAATCTGGGACTCTCTCTCATTTGATCTGAGTTACATCATTCCTAATGGGAGAACTCCTTAAAATGATATCATCTGACCGAAACATAAATATAAATATGCATAAATATAATATGCGTGCACACACATATGTTTCACATATATATTTTCTCTGATTTCTATTTTTGTATGAACTTGAATTAATGAGTTTCTTATTTTAAAAATCTGGAAGCTTTTGTACAAACAATTCAGTATTGTTAAAATGATAAGGAAACTATTTTTTGCAGCTAGTTTCTCTGATGTCTAAGATAAATAGGAAATTGATCAAATAGATGAAATCCATTCTCTGATAAAGGGTTGAAGGATCTAAACAGACAGTTAAGTTCACCTTCTTCTGAACCCAGATTAGTACACTTGGATTAGGTATATTTAAGGGTGACAGATTTAATTCCAGCCCCACATCCCTGTTAGAGACTAGAGGAGAGATTGCCCAGCTTCAGCAGTCTGGGATCCTGCAATCCTCTTCCTCCCCATCACACAGCCAGGCGTTTGGCTGTGTCAGTACAGCCTTTCTGTTCCCTAAAAAAGAGGAAAGACAGTTGGCCTTGGTGCATTAAATCAGATGACAGATCATATCTAACTATGCTACCCATTAGCCATATTTATATACTTGGGTAGCCCCCACATATGTATATACATCCTTTAGAAAGAAGATGCCAGCCTGTGCTGATAGAGGGATTATCTTCACCAGGGATCCTTTCTATCAGTAGTTTTCAAAGTATGGTCTGCAGACTCCTGGGGCTCTCCAAGACCTTTCAGGAGGTCCACAAGGTCAAAATTATTTTGATAAAGTACAAAAATACTACCTGCCTATTAAAATACTCCTCCCTTTCCCAAATATATTATCTGTATGAGGCTGGGTTTTCTTTTTGTACTTCAAAATAATATATTACAAAAGACTGCAAAAGCAGATATGGGAATCCAACTGTTTCCTATTAAAGTAATCATCAAAGATTTTGCAAAAATGTATAGAACAAGTCCATTATTCTCATTAATTATTTTTAAATAGTAATTTTAATATCACAATGTTATTATATGAACATGTAATGGGTTTATTGTTACTTTAAAAAATTAATATTTTAAAATATATCAGTTTTGATGCTAGGTGAAGTGAATAGAACCAAGAGAACAGCAACAAGATTATGCAATCATCAGTTTTGATGGACATAGCTCTTTTCAACAATGAAGTGATTCGTCTTGTGATGAAGAGAGTCATCTGAATCCAGAAAGAGGATTGTCAGAATGTGGATTACAAAATAGTATTTTCACCTTTTTTGTTGTTGTTTGCTTGCATTTTGTTTTCTTTCTCATTTTTTTCCTTTTTGATATGATTTTTCTTGTGCAACATGATAATTGTGGAAACCCACATAGAAGAATCTCACATATTTAATATATATTAGATTATTTGCTGTCTAGAGGAGGGGGGAGGTTGAGAGGAAGGGAGAAAGCTTTGGAACACAAGGTCTTGCAAGGGCAAATGTTGAAAACTATCTTTGCATGTATTTTGGAAAAAATTATAAATTTTTTTTAATTTATCAGTTTTAATTTCTAATATGAAAACTTCCAATAGAAAGCAAGTGCTCTTAGAGATTCTGGGTTTTTAAGACTCTAACAGAATTCAGAGACCCAAAAGTTTGAGGACCATTGCTCTGAAGCCTATACAATCTTGGGTTAAATTTTTTTTGGACCAAACACATGATTTTATCAATATGGGGAATGTTGATGGAGGAATTCTCACTACTAGCTTCCTTATTAATGCAGAGCTCTCTCTGAGTCTTCTAGTCCGACAGATTTCTTCACTTGCAAACAAGGGACAGAAGTTCATAGGAGATATAATGAATAATTTTTGATAATTTACAATTAAAAGATTTTTTACAAAAAAAAATCAAAGTCATTAAAATTATAAAAGAAACAATTAACTGAGGAAAGTTCTTGCAGTATCTGGGAGCACTGAGGGCTTGGAGTTTTCCATATAGTGGAAGGCTAATAAATGCTCATTGAACTGGAATTAATATAGTATATCAGAGATAATACAGATCCAGAGTCAGAAGACCTAGTTCTGTGTGACTGATGTAGGCTTCAATTTCCCCATCTATTAAAAGAGAGGGGGGGGGGGGAAGGAATTGGGCCAGATTTTCTCTAAAGTCTCTGCTACCTCTAAATCTGTTTTCCCATAATACATAATAAGTACTCCAAAATCCTAGCTGATTTGGCTGGATTTTTTCCCAATCAGATGAGGGGAAAAGACAATGAAGCAAGTGTTCTATTAATGTCAAAAGACCAGAATATAAGAAGCTCCCTTACCAGCACTTGCTTTTTATTCTTTTCTCCCCGTCTTTCCTGTATCAATTTCTAAAATCCATCAAGGAAGAATCTCTTTTTTTACTTCCCCTTCACCAAAGAGCTGTATTTTGCTTCTGTCTCTCTGTATTTTCCTCTCCCATTATGGGTCTAATGAATTCATGGACAAATGCATTACAGTGTGATGTCATTGATCTTTTTAGAGGATGAAAGATGAATCTCCTTCTTCTGCCCCCTCCTGGATTTAGAGTGAGAAAGAGCTGAGTTCAAATCCAACTTAATTCATTTGCTAGATGCATGATCCTAGGCAAATCATTCAATATTTCTCAGTCTCAGTTTCCTCATCCATAAAATAAGGGAAATAATAGCATACAATAGTGTCACAAGAACCTGTGTAAAGTGCTTTGTAATCTTTTTTGTAAACCTACATAATATCTGCTATTACTTACTAAAATCATTCTCTCTTAGTGACCCTCTGCCTTTAAAGATTATTTCAACAGAGGGTAATTTCCCTAACAAATTAAAAAGGCTTTAAATAAGGACCTGGCAACTATGTTGGTCCCTCTGGACCAGACTACTTGGCTTTGGTGGCATTGATCATTCCTGGGTTGGCCATTAGTTAAAGAGTCTTTTCATCCACAGTAATTTATGAAAGCATTTAAACATTTTTATTTATTTATTTCTTTTAGGTTATGTATATGCATTCATTTTTTATGTATTTCTATATGAGTTATGTTGGGAGAGAAAAATTAGAAGAAAAGAGAAAAACTATGAGAAAAAAAGGAGGCAAAAAAAGAGTTAAAATAGCATTAATTCATATTCATTTTCTATAGTTCTTTCTCTCTGGGTGCAGATGGCATTTTCCAAACGTTATTGGAATTGCCTTGAATGGCTGAATTGCTGAAAAGAACCAAATCTCTAGGCATGATATTTTCCTGGTTCTGCTTGCTTCACTCAACTGTTTATGAAAACCTTTCCAGGTTTTTCTAAAATCAGCCCATTCATCATTTTTTATAGACAACAATATTGCATTACTTCCACATACTTTTACTTAGCCACTACCCAATTGGTGGGTATCTACTCATTTTATGAAAACATTTTGAAGACATAGATCAACCTATAGAGCTTTTATGATTCTACATAGATTTGAAGTATCCAAGTGTAAGCATTTAGAGTTGGAAGGTATCTTCACAATCATTGCAACCATGGGTTATTCAGATATGGTCTATAGACTCCTGACAAGCCCCACCCTTCATGAAATCAAAATTATTTAAAAAATAGTATTAAGATACTATCTGATTATTAAAATACTTCTCTTTTTTCTAGCTGCATGTATGTGTGAGGCCAGATTTTCTTCATATATTTTGGCCAAAACAACTTATCACAATAGATTGAGTGCAGAAATTGATAGAAAAATCCAGTAGTCTTCCATCATTTGTAAAAATACGTGAAGCAATGCCACTCTTCTCATTGGTTTTTTGTGTGGAAAATATGGTTATTTTCCATTAAAATGTTATTTTAACATCTAGTGGGTTTATTACTATTTTAAATTAATTAGTGTATATTTTTTATCATCTTAAATTTCTGATATAACTATTGGTAGATAACGCTCACATAAACAAAAGCTCTTTGGGGGGGGGGGTTCCCTCAAAATTTTTTTAAGAGTATAAAGGGTTCCTGAGACCAAAAGGTTTGAGAACCACTGATCTAGGCTAATTTCTTCATTTTGTATACGAGGAAAGGATTGAACACAGCAAACATGAGAAGCAGAATTTAAACTAGTTTCTCCACCATACTGTAAGATTATGTCTTTAAAATGTATAACTACTTTCTCTTCCCTTTCCCTCCCCACCTTAGTGTTTTATCTTTCTTCCAATTTCATAACATGCCCAGCCATATTTGAATTCAGGAAAATGAATCTCCTGACACTAAGCTCAGAACTTTATCTTCTGGGCCACCTAGCTGCCCTCTCTAAATTACTTTGTCTTTAATTATTTGTATAAAAGTTGTATCCCCACCACCCATTCCCAACTACTTTTTTGTGACGCTTAAATAGTCACTTAACCTCTGTGAATCTGCCCTTCCTTGCTTTATCTATGACAGGAAAGGATTGGATTAGGTAAAAAGTAGTTTCCTGCTCTAACTCTACTGATACTTCTGTCCATAAGCTTCTTGAGGGAAAGGATTTTTCCCCTTTTAGTCTTTGTATTCTCAGGACCTCGTTCAGTACTTTGCAAATAATGAACATTTAATAAATGTCTATTGACCTGAACTGAATGAAACACTGATCCACTATGGCCAAAGTGACCAAAGAGAAAGTTTACTCTAGGAAAGTACTTCCCAGTAGGGAGAAATAACATCTTTTACAGAGATGATCAAGGGAGGCTGTGCCATCTCTTTCTCTCAGCTGAATGAATGGGATTCTTTTTGGAGGAAGAGGATCAATCAATTCTTAGGTTTATTGACCGTTAAAGGTAGAAGGGAACTTAGAGATCTAATCTAAATTCTTCATTTTCCAGAAGAGGAAACTGAGGCCTTACAGTTTAAGGGATTCACCAAACAAGAGTTAACTTGAAATTTTCAGACTCAAAGTTTCTTCTATGACAGGGCCTTGATACTCTTAACATGCAGAATGGATTGACCCTTTTTGTAGAAATGCTTAATCCCTGGGGCAGGAGGGGGCAGAAGTAAAGTGGGGGTGAGGAGGAAATCTGAATCCTACACACACACACACACACACACACACACACACACACACACACACACCATCCACCATCCTGGCTGAATAGTCAGGAAATGAAGTGTGGCTCCTTCAGCCTCAAGCTCATTAAATCCCTGTTAATACATCATTCCAGCCTTCCTAGCTGACAAATACCCAATCCTACAGCAAATGACCCTTAATCATCTGATGGGAGGGGGCAGTGGCAGCTTTAGACTCAGCCTCTCCTTGCCCATGTCAAGAAACAACTTGGTGAAACAAAGGTGGCCATGGCAAGGAGTCCAGGGAAATCAACCAGTACACACAAATCATGTCAGGTCCATACTTTCGAATCCATGTTTTAGCTTTTGATCATCCTGTAGATCAAGTCCAAAGCAATGGACTGAAAGATGGATGACATTCTAAATTTATGGGTGCATTTTCCCAAGTGCATTCACACATATCACAAACAACATGGAGAGCTTCTGAACTGAACCAGAATGAGGTTAGACAGTCCAGTATTCTATAAGTGCATTTGACTATTTCTGGTTCAGTGTTCATGTTTCAGCATTTGTATGTTTATGTCTGAGATCAAATGGCATATAAGTAAAATAATTGTCAAACCTTAAAATACTACATAAATTATCGCTACTATATGTGACTATATTAATATATGTCTGTGTGTGAATGTGATATCTTTCATCAAGTAAAAAATTATAATGGGTTATTTATGTGAATATAAAGAAAATATAATGAAACCCATCTGGTGCAGGTAGTTTACATAAAGGTTAAGAAGGGATTTGAATTAGTAGGGAAAGTGAAGAAGGAGTGGGGAGTGAAAAGAAAGAGGGAGGTGAAAAGGAGAGAGAAAAAAGTTGGGGAGAGAAAAGAAATTAGGTAAGAGAAGAGGGAGAAATGATATAAAATGGTGAAGAAAAAAGAGGGAAGGAATAAAAGAAGAGAGGATGGAAAAGAGCTTTAAAAGAGGTGATCATTTTTCCTATTTGTCTACAATATTATTAAGTAAATAGGAGAGGGGAAAGAAATTCCCAGCCAAGAGCCATCATGGTGTTTTTGGGAACTCTGCTGAGTGTGTGGATGAGGATAATATTATCTAACTGAATGGATGATTGGAACAGAGATGCTCTAACTTTGGAGCTTTTCCATGAGTACCTTGCAAGTCTAGACATCTGACTTCTCTGTCAGATGATCTACCAAACTGAACTTGGCAGGACATACAGTAATTCAATTCCATGAGCATTTATTAAAACCCTACTGTTTATAGGGCACTCGAAGCAATCAAATAAAACATTATGTTGAATACCTATTTTGAGCAACTCAAATAGTGCCAAGATTATACAAAGTTTAAACAAGGTACATCCTTGCTTTTAGAGAGCTTATAGTGTAGTAGAGGATTCAACATGTAAAATAAATATGACAGACTACATGTGTATTAGAGGAACCGACAGAATTCAATGGGAGGCACAGTGCTGAAGAATGGCGGGAGTGGGGGGAAAGGTCAGTCTAGATTTTATGGAGGAGATGGCATCTGAGTTGGGCTCTAAAGGATAGATGAGAACTTACTAGGCAATCTAAGCAGAGTGCTGAGATACCCTTTCATGTATTTTTTTTGTTTTTTGTTTTTTTAAATCTAGCTCAGTTTAGCTGGAACTTGGAGTATGTAAATGGTTACTCCACCTACTTAAATAGTAAGATTGTACTGAGAGCCTTCAAAAAAAGACTGGATTTGAACTTTACCTAGGAGACAAAAGGGAAATCTTGCTGACTTGTGTGCAAAGAAGTGACTGTGACACATCTGTAGTTGTGTGACCTTAGACACTTAACTTTTCAATTTTTTCAGTTGTTAAAAGGAAAGGCAGCATGGAGTGGAGTCAGAAACAACATACTAACTGTGTGATTTGGGGCCTTTGTCCAAGAGAATTTTCTAACATCCTAAGTACAAGCTGCTAACAGGTCTACATCTGTGGGGAGCTTTTATGTCAGGGATTCTCAGGTTGATGAAAAAAAAAAGTGGTGGATCTTCCCATGTTCCCACTTCTTATCCCTTCCCACACCAAAAATGGAGGGCTTGGGGTTAAATGATATGTAAGATACTTTTCAGTCTTAAGTAGACTGGTTAGAGACCTTTAGGTGAGGAGGCTGGTTAGGAGGTCTTACCCTCCTCCATGAAGCCTCCCTTGACCATCTCAGCCCATAGTGATCCTTCCTTTCTGGGATATTATTTACTTCCAGTCTTGATCAAGGTATATACTATCTCAGCTCTTGTATTGCTGTTTTGTTTCAAGCTTGTTAATTTTGCTTCCCTGTGTGGTGGAAAGAACACTAAAGCTGGAATTACAGATGCTCTCCTACTTGCTAGCTGTGTGACTCAGTTTTTTCATCTGTAAAATGGGGTGTAAAAACAACAACAACCCAGAGTCAGTTGCAAGGACCAAATGAAATATACACGCATATGGGATGTGGAACTACAAAAAGGGATAGAAATGTAAGCTATTATTACCATAATTAGTATTTAATAAATATTTATTGAATGATTAAAGGGTAACTAAGGGGAAGAATGCTAGTCTTTCTGTAGAAAATAGTTTCATTTCCTTACGTGGGGTGGAAGTTCAGAGAGAACGCTTTGGGACTGAATGGAGTTTTCAGATTTCCCTTTCAGCACCCTTATCCCTACTTTACCCTAGGAAGCCTGCTCAGATCCCAGCAGACCTTGGGCAGGAGGTCCACAGGGAAAACTCAGTGGCCTTCGATCAGCCACACCCTACCCACTTCTGCTTCCTTTTGGGCACAGGGGTCACTCCTCAGCTGTTCCCTGGCCTTTTCCCTTGAGTCCGTTTCTATTTAAATGTCCCCTGACTTTCCAGAGCTTTCTCCAACTCTCCCTCTCCTTGTCCCCCAATCTCTTGCTCCGAAGGCCCAGATGGGAAGGGGGAGGGGAGAGAGGAAAAGGGACGCCGCTGGGGCACTCCTGGAGAGAGAAGCCAGGACAACTCTCCACGCACCATTGGCCACTCGCCGCCCCCCCCCCCACCCCCTTTCCTCGGGGCTAATTTATCTTAGAGGAGAAGGAGGGGGGAGGGGAGAGAAGGGGGAGGGACTGGGAGAGCCCTGGGGAGGTGGGGGTGGGGGACAGAGGTTAGGAAAGGAGAGAAGAAAGGAGGTTCGGAAAGGAAGAAGAGACTAAGGGGAGGGAGCAGAAAGGGCGGAGGGAAAGGGGGGAGGGAAGGAGTGCAGGGAAGCGAGGGGAGAGGGAAAGGAAGGAGGGCGAAGCATTGAGAGGAATTGGGGGAAGGAGGGAGGGGTAAAGGTAAGGGGAGGGGGCGGGGAAAGGGGCGGGAACCGAGGTAGCCGGGGAGGGAAGGAGGCGGGGGATGGGCGGGGGAGGGGGGTCCTCCCTGCTCCGGGAGCCAGGGCCGCCCCTTGTCCGGCCACCCCCACTGCCCAGTCCCGCTCCCAGCCGCGGCAGCGGCAGCGGCAGCAGCGTCCTCAGGATGGTCAGCGTCGCGGCCGGTCGGCCCGCCGCCGCTGCCGCCGCCCCCCCGGTCCGGCCCGCAGTCCCTGGTCCGCGCCTCTGCTCCCGGCCCGGCCCTGGTACCGGACGCCCTCCCGGCCCTCGCACACTCACCTAGAACTGGGGCCGGGATGCCGAGGTACGAGCGGGCCGGGGGCAGTGGACTGCGGGTTGGGGTCGGGGCCAGATTGAGGAGAGACAGGGGACGGGGAGGGGAGGGGGGGTGGAGTAGGGGCAGCAGGCCAGGGGTGGGTGATGGGTCGGGGCGGGGAGTCCGGAGGCATTGTCCGAGAGCGGGACATCGGCGGAGCCGTGTTGGGATGGGTGGGGTAGGGCTGAACTGCTCGGCCCAACCGGGGCATGGGGTCGGAGGGAGGAGAAGGCCAGTGCTAGTGCTTGGGAGCCCAGGGTCACCTCCTACTCTGAGGAAGGCTATCTCCAAACCACCACCGGCCGCTTCCCCTTCCGAGTAGGCTCTGTGCTGCACCCTTGACTTGCATCTGGCTCTGAGGAGGAGCCTGGCAAGGATTGGGGGATGCTGGGAGGGCTTGAATTTTGGGGGTTCAGGGTTCAGAGGGAACCTCTGAGACTCTACGAGCTGAGGGGCTGGCCCTCTGGCCCCTCCCACCCCTGTTAGGTCTTTGTCCGGAGGCCTCTGTGTGTGTGTGTGTGTGTGTGTGTGTGTGTGTGTGTGTGTGTATATGTGTGTGTATGTGGACTGGGGGAGCAGTAACTACGCTGAGAGATACTGGAGCAGGATAGGTTCTCCATCCACCCCCTCCCCAAGTGACAGGAGGATAAAGCACTATCCGGCACAGTCCGTCCCCGCCCCCACTCCCTAAAAGACGCCCTAACCCCTCCTGGCTCCTGCCTGGTGCCCCGTGGACATTTGGAGACTGCTGTATCTTTGCAGTTCATTTCCTCCCTCCTGACCACAGACTCCAGGCTCCAGAAGGAGCAGGGTGTTTATAATAGGGGCACAAGATCCCTCTTTTTTTCCCCAAACCTCTTCTCCACCAAAGGAAAGGCTCTGGGAGAGTCTAAGGGAGTCTTTAGATACCCAGTGACCTGCCAGGAGAGCCTTCAAGATCCATTAGGCTTCCCCAGAAATCTTCCTCTGGATTTGAGTCCTGGAGGTGACTATTTCAAAACCACCAAATATTAAACATAGAAGGCATCATAAGAATTAGGTTTACAAGGCACCTCTGAAATCATCTAGTAACCAGAGCCTTTCATTATCTAGTTGAGAAAAATGAGCAACAGAATAGAGGAAAGTGATTTGCCAAGCTAATACATGGGCAAAATAGAGAGGCAAAATTCAAACCAGGTCTTTTGACTCTTAGGCAGGGAAGTAGAAGGCAACACTAGCTAGAGAGCTGGACTTGGAATCATAAGGACCTCCATTTGAATCTAACTTCATATAGGAGCTTGTAGTGACTCAGCTTGCTCATTGATAAAAAACAAAAACAAAAAACTGCACTTATGCCACAGCTGTTAGACTGAAATGACATAATATAAGTAAAGTGCTATGAAAAGGCAAACTATTATTATTGGGCCTTGGAGGTCATGTAGTCCAACCCCCTCATTTTACATGGATCAGTTTTGATCAGAAAGGTCAAATCGTCTCCACCCCACTCCCATTCTGGCCAAAGGGCAGAAAACCTTTTATTCCTGAGGGTATCCCTTGCCTTGTATCCTGAACCCCACTTTTAGGGTCTTTCAGGATCTTTTATCTTCTCCACCTTGTTAAGGAGAAGGCTTGGGAAATGAGAAGAGAAAAGGAGAGGAGAGGAAGGGGAGGGCCTGAGGGAAGCTGGGCCCTGGCTGCTGGGGTGGGTGGGCTGTTAAAGGGATGGTCACTAAATCAGGATTAGGCTGTGGGGCTGTCAGGCTGCCTGTGCCTGTCTCCATAGAGACCTAATTTGGAGGAGAATAGAGGACGGAAGAATGTTTGTGTTGTGTTTTGCTGTGGCCGGTGGCCAGTGGCTGGGCTAGGGGCTGTTGTCCCAGGCTGGGACAGGAGGGGCTGCCTTATTCCAAGACCAGTGCTGGGGAGGGAGGGAGGGAGGGAGGGAGGGAGGGAGAAAGGAAGGGAAGAGGTTGATAGGAAGGGGGAGGAGGATTGAGCACAAGGCACAGAGCCTGGTGGCTTAGGGTAGAATCCTGTTAAAATTTCCCTCTCAGCTATAAGAAAAAAATATTCTCAGATATGAATTCCTACATGCCTATACCTGAGCCCACTATCCTCAAAACCTTCACTACAGGTGAAGAAAGGTTGAGGAAGAGGAGTTAGAAAGCTAGAGCTTCGGGCCAAAATTAGTTACAGTTTGCTGACTGGAAGGGGAACCTATAGAAGTAATTTCCTGCTGTGGGGAGTAAGGAGAAAGGAAGAAGAAAGATAATTGCCAGAGATTCTGAATGAAAACTACAGGTGTC
Organism: Antechinus flavipes; assembly: GCF_016432865.1. Lineage (NCBI taxonomy): Eukaryota > Metazoa > Chordata > Mammalia > Dasyuromorphia > Dasyuridae > Antechinus > Antechinus flavipes. The sequence continues at coordinate 225,794,194 of NC_067402.1, forward strand.
CACTAGAGACTGAGGATGAACTGGTTCCAATGAACCTGCTGAAGATCTAAACTGGAGGAGCAGGAGACTCTCCTAGGAAAGAATCTTTACTTCTTAAAGAAAGTGCCCTATCCTCTGAGTCACAGGAACTACTCTGTCTCTAATGTTCCATATCTGCTGTAATGGACAATGAAGAAAAATGCCAAAAGTGTTTGGAACTCAGGGACAGTCTCTATATGCTCCATCTCAGGAGTAAATATAGGAAATAGCCTATGAGTTTAGTTCTGCCATAGTATTATATATGAGGCAAAGTCAGACACATTCAACCTCCTCTTCTTCCAGTGAAACAGATCAAATCTCCATGATGCCAGGCCAACTAGATAGAAGTTGAGAATGGTGCGGGGGTAGAGCAGGGATCTGGAGCTACTGATATATGTGTCCCTGTCTAGAATGTATGTAAGTGGGTATTTGATGGCTTGAGTTGTGAGTAATGAGTTATTACTAAGAGACGGAGTCTTACTAGACTAAGTGACACTCTATGTGATAATAACAGCATATTTGTAACATAATGCTTTAAGTTGCCAGACATTTTTTCACATTTCTTTTTTGAGGAAGGTAGTACAAGTAATATTATTCTTATTTTACATACTGGAGCCTCAGCTCAGAGATCACAAAGATAGCAAGTGTGGGAATCTGGATTAAAAATGATATAATCTTGCTGCATATCCAGTGCCTTTCTACCATATCCATCAATAAAATCAAGCATTTATTAAGCACCCGTTTGGTGGCAGGCACTGTGCTAGGGTGATAGAACTACAAATGTAATCATTTCCATTTTATCAAGGAGGAGACAACATGTACATTTTTATGTAACTGGGTTTTAAGATCAATCACATTGATGTATGGCATATATTATATCTCATAACTTGGCTTGTTACCATGGTCATTCTCATTATCTTTTATTCTAAGGTAATTGGGGGCATATTTGTATATTTCTTTATCAATTATGAAAATTTCAAACTCATTTATTAGACAATCAGTTCTAAATTCCAAGGCCAAACATTTTTATTTAATAAATTAGAGAAATTTATTTTCTTATAAATCATTGCTTATGTCTCAAAATATTTGAAACCCCTACTCTATTAGGCTTAAATAAATATCAGTTGCCAATGATGTGATTTATTAATAATGTAATCAGTAACAACACAAAGACATAACTATTTACAATGTTTTGGTTATGAAGAAGATTATAGCTAGACTTGTTTTTTAACTATTAGTTATTCTTGATTTCACTTCTGGATCACAATCTCACCTCTCTGTCCCAAGAAAATCCAGAGTAAATTCACTTCTCTTAGGAAATCAGTACTTTATCTCTATTCTTTTAGTTTCTCTCCAGGTGTGATAGATAGCTTCAGAATGAGAAATATTTTCTGTGTCTCCACACAGATGATAGCTAAATCTAGATCTACAGATGACAGTTAAAACTCAGTCTCTTTATAGATGATACTTCAGCTCTTCATTTCTTCTTAGAGTCCTTATGGTCCAAAGTTAAAACTCACATATTCACCACTGACTTCTCAAGTAATGAAAGTTCAATTATCACTGCTCCAAGATTCCAAAACTTGTTAAAGATATAGATATGATAAGTATTGTCTTTGAGGAAGACTATTAGAGTTAGCGTTATATTCTCCACATGGTTAAAACTTTTTTAGGGCTCCTGAAAAATCATTTGGTGTGTATGTCAAAATACTCATTAATATTAGACCCATGATACAAATATATAATGTAAAGACCACTTGATAAGTTGTTCCAGATAAGGAAAAAATAATTCAACGCTATTAATAATAATAATAATAATAGTTAAATGCAACTTTAAAATGATAGAGTAACTATAATCATAGTTAATACAATAATATGTTCATAACACTTCTTACACATAAAAAGTATAGAGTAACAATGTATATAATTTATCAACAGGAACTGATTCTGTGACTATCTACTTTTCTTGTTTCTATAACATCATCAGTCTAGTTTAGGCAGAAGTCAAATGGTGATAATTCTTTTGTGATATACTTACCTTTTTGTATCCACACCCAAACTTATATTTGAGCTTTGTACCCTGGACGTGGTGTCAACCTTACTGGGAGCATACCTTTCCAAGCTATTTTGCAACTCAGAAAATTTAATTCTAACTGGTAGATAATCTCCTTTCAAACACCTCTTAATTATTTGCCTATCCTTACTCAGGGAATCCAACTGATTATAAAATAGGCAATAGATGATTTAAATGAATTTGTATTTTATAGAACCTCCATTACTTTCCAGTATTATTCTATACACTGGCAAGTTATCCAGTCTCTCAGCAACTTGAAAGGGGTGGACATCTCCACATGTCCAATTTGTGATGGGTTCCTTGAATCCCAATGTTTCTCAGCAAAGCCCTATCACCTATTGTAGTTCTTGATAACAAACTTGGACATCGAACCTTTGTTTATTTCTGATAGAGTACTTTTAAGCTGAGGTCATAGCTGATAAAATTTCTTCAACTTTTGTCAACTGAAATTAGTATTGTTTGTAAGTAACTGTATCTCTTTCAATTTCTGAGACTCCAAATCATGTCAATAGGTATATATGATTTATGGGCAGACATTAGTAAAGACGTTATAAAACCTGTCATATAATTTCTAATAGATTTATATTAATAAAAAAAAATACACGTTGACCCCAGAGAACTTTATGTTTAACCTTCAAAATGTTCTCAGTATGTGCATCAACACCTGATTGAAACATTCAGGATATTGGTCTCCTTGAGGGCTTCAATGTACAATTCTCAATTACCTGCCAAAGCTAGCATTTCTTTAAAAAAACTTGGTTTCAAAGCTCTTCTTTCCTTGGTCAAAATGAATCTAAATACTAAAAGATACTTCTATATTACTTAACAGTGGAAGCTTTTTGATTTCTACTTGGATGTGCCTTTGCAAATATAGCAAAACAATTAGTCAATGCTAAAATATGGCTTATATTCTTCTTATCTCTTTCCAGTGATAAAATGTCAATGCATATGAATTCCAAAGGTTTGCTTATGTTCTACAAACATGCTGTACTAGTTAGTAATAGTTTTTCTTTGCAGTCAGCTATCTTGGATCAATAAAATCTATTATTTACTGGTTGTAGGTCCTCTCTTGATCTGCATATCCAGAGTTACAGTGTAGAGCTTTTAAATAAAATATCTGTAAAGGGTTTAACACAGTATCTGGCACATAGTAGACCCTTGGTAAATGCTTGTTTCCTTCATGACTATTACAAGAAACAACTACTTGCAGGTATCTTATATGTGGTAACAGTGACAATCTTTTTACAACTTAAACTTCTGTCATCATAACCACCAATGGAACTCAAGGCCTTTTTAGCATTACAGCTTTACTTCTTAACTTGTATTACTTCTCACAATCCATCGCCAACTATCTATTTATCTCTTCTAGTCATCCACAGACAGCCAAGACAAATAGAGGTTGGTTTAATGAAACAAAGCTCACATGAGTTGCTGACGTGTTGTCTAGTGGACGTTCCAGACTTCTGTTGTCTATTTGGTTATAATCCCACTCCCTAGGGATGGCATTGAGCCTTCATTTCTTCCTTAGAAATTACTATGGCTTTTGTGTCACATGTCCTTTAAGAGAAGTCAGCAACATCCACATTTGTTTTCCCAGGCTGTTAGCATATGCGAAATTCAAAATTGGCTACTGTTGCTACCAAGTTTTGGTGAATAGCAACAAACTTTCCATTAGTCACATGAGTATATTTTTGTCAATCTACACTAGGTATTTAGCTTCATATACATAATCTTCAAATTTTTCAGTGACAATCCATTTCATTTTTTGAGAGGGGAAGAGTGTTTCCTGAGTTTGTTAGAAATCAAAAGTAAATATTTATCAACTTCTCTTGCTGTTTTGGAGGCTATCCCAACAATGGGCTTGTAAGTTGGACAAACTTCCAAAGTCCAGGAGTTTCAACATTTCTTTGGTATCAGGGTCCACTTCAGTGATCTCCTGATCCAAAGCTGAGATCTTGGGGACAGAATTATCCCTTTTTTTTTTTTTTTTTTTTTTGCTTTATTATTCCTGCAATTTGATGGAGCTACCTCTCATGGGGCCTCTCTGGATCTCTTTTATCAGATGAGTAATATATCCTACAATTTTGTTGCAGAGTTTCTTGCTGGGGTTGATGATAATGTCCTAGCACAGGCACTTGTTAGTATGGAATTGCCCAGGCAGCTGTTGTTCTTTTCTATGATGACCCATGTCACCTTCTTCATGGTCTTGGTCCAAACATGATCCATGTTGGCTCTGGGGGGTGGGGTGATGGAGGTAGGAATGGGGAGTTGTGGTGAAGGGAGGATAGTCCACTTCAAAAAATTCCAATTTATGTACAGAACAGCTAGTCTGATTGTTACCAAGTGACTTAGTGCATGGACACATAGTTTAGTGCATAGGGCAGTAGAGTTGGATTCAGGAAGAACCAGATTCAAGACTTGCCTCTTCTATATTTACTAGCTATTTGTCCCTGAGAAAGTAACTTAGTTTCCTTACCCCTGTTGGTGAAGGTAAATGATTTCCAGTGATATCAACTCTTGGTACAAGAATGCTCTTAAGCTTTCCAGGCTAGCAATTGCATTCCTGACAAAAGTATTGTCTGGATCTTCATAAACCATCTCCCCTGAACATTAAATTCAGAATTTTAAAAGTTGGTTGACATTTACCTAATAATATACAGATTGCTTTGAGGACTTCAGAGTTGTTAAGAGTGATATTGATTCGATTCATTACCTTGTTAGTTCAGGTTTGAAGTTGGATCAAAATGAGGACATTGAACAGTTAATAAAAGGAGATTTACTTAATACTAATATGGAAATGATATTCAACAACAATACAGGAACATATAGTCTACATAGATGTAGGCCCCTTTCATCTCCGTATGTAAACATATCAGATCTCAAGGGTTGGTGTGGTGATTAAGGTAATCTTGGGACATCCACCAAATCTGAAAGACTCTCCACTCCATGAAAATGGGATTTTTTATGCTTCTGGATAACCAGGAAGACACATTAATAAGACAGAGGCTCTCCAAAAGCTGCATCCAAGGACACAGCTTAAGCCTTCCCTCCTTCCCCTTCTTCCCTTGGACTAATCAAATCCTAACCTTTGTCATCTCTTAAGGAAAAACTAGCCTTAACTCCTATTACTAGAGGTAGGAAGAGCCCAGACAGATTTACCAATTAGCTTGGGGCTTCAATCTCAGTTTATGAAACTATGTATTTAATCAAACTGAAAAAAAATCTTTTTCTATAAACACTATGTTTCAAATCTCCACTCTCAAAGACTTATATAAAACACCAGTGACAATGTATTAATATTGTAACAAATATTAACACAAAGTCAAATTATTTAGTTTGTGAAACACATACCCATCCATCATTTCCTAAGATTACATCCAAAGTCTCTCAAGAAGCCTTTTCTTATTTACTCATAAAAAAGAACTAAATTCATTCCTCTCAGGAAGTCAGTTTTTTTCTCTTTCTTTTCATAGTCTCTCAGTCACAAGACAATAATGCTTCAGAATGATAACCTTTTAGTCTCTTCATTAATGATAATTAAAACTCAGTGTTTTTATAGATGACAGTTAAGGCTCTTCATCTCCTCAAAGACATAAGTCAGAGTTAGTGTCCCCAAAAGCCAGAGAAGATCAACAGTGGGGAATGCATTGGAGATGGCAAGTAGAATGAGCACCAAGAAAAAGACCATCAGATTTAGCAATTGAGAGATCACTGAAAACTTTGGAAAGAGCAGTGTTCGTTGAATGATCAAATCAGAAATCAGATTGCAAAAGTTGAGGAGTGAATTTGAGGCAGAAAATGGTATGTTGACAGCTATTTTTCTAGACATTTGGCTGAAAAAAGAGGCAAGGTACGGAATGACAGCTTGAGGGAATAGTTGGGCCTAAGTAAAGTTTTTAGTTTTTCTTAAGGATGAATGAAAAAGGAATGTTTGTTGGTAGTATCAAAAGAATGGGTAAATAGTAATGACTGAGGGAGGGATCTCTTGGAAAATAAAAGAGGGAATAAGATCCTAGGCACATGTATCAAATAAGATCATCAGATCAGATGAAACCACTTTTGTAAAGCACTTAGCCCAGCGCCTGTCACATAATAGAGCCTATATAAATGTGTTTTTCTTTTTTGCTCTTGTGTTGAGGAGAAAGAAACCCTAATTATCTTAGAGCACAGTAAAGGAGGAGCAAGGAGGGATGGTGTCCAGGAGTTTTGAGATAAAGGGAGAGGGAGCTTGTGGCATATAGTTTGTATTTTCTGGGTAAAATATGACATTAGATAACCAATTATTAAGTGCCTGCTGTGAGCCTGACACTGCTAAACTTCGGGAATACAAAGAAACACAAAAGAAAGTCTTATTGTCATAGAACTCACAGTGTAATGGGAAAGACAGCATATAAACATCTATGTGCAAACAAGATATGTATATGTATATATATATGATAAATTAGTTCTAATCAATAGAGGAAAGGCACCATAATTAAGGGAACCAAGAGGGAGAAAATATTATTTTAGTTGGGACTTTTGAGGAGAGCCAGAGAAATTAGGAGCTTAAAAAACATTCAGGTATAGGGGATGGTTGGTGAAACTGCCAGGATTTGGTTGATGGAGGTGAAGTCCTCAGCAGAGATAGCAGAGGAAAAGGAAGTTTTGGGGAGAGAAAAGAAGGCTCACTCTTTGTGAAGAGTGGAGTAGAGAATTACTTAGGGAGGAGCAAAAAGGACTTTTTAGTGGCACTGAGGGTCCTATTGAGATTAGATAACCATTTGTAGTGGATCTAGGTAGCTCCAGTCATTAGCAGTGCCTGAGTAGGAGGGGTAAGATAAATGGTGGGGAAAATATGGCACTGGCATTTAGCAAGGCATGAAATGCAAAATGGTTTCATGCATAGAGCACTAAACTCAGGAAGATTTGGCTTCAAGGCTTACCTCATATATTTATTAGTTGTTTGTCTCTGAAAAAGTTATTTATCCTCTTTGTGTTTAAATTTCTACATCTGTAGAGTATTGGGATTGGTTTTTAAGATCCCTTCCAACTCAAAGCCTATGGTTCTGTGTACTGTGGGGGGTGGGGATGGGAAGGGACTTCCTGTGTTGAGTGACAAGCCTTGGGATATGTGTGAAAGGGTTGGCCTTCTGGGAAAAAGAGATCTCTAGCCAAAGATAGTTTAACTAATCTGGACACTTTGCAGTTTGAAGTAGGAGTATAATAACCTCATGGTCACTCATAAGAAGTAAACAGAAGGTGGAATAAATAGAAAGAAGCAAGGAATTAGTTCCTGGATAATCCAAAACTAGGACTGATTTCAAAGTACTCTCTCTCTGTGGCTTTGGAATCCTTCAGAGGATCTTCTTGTTTCAGCAAGTTTCGGTCCTGGCTGTAGTTTGGTCCAGGCAATATTCAAAAAAAGGGTTCAATTCCTAGAAGAAACTGAGGAGAAGGGGCCAACACTTGTAGGAGAGGGAAGGCGAACTATTAACTGATGGCTAGATCTTAGTTGTCTAATGCTTTCCTAAAACATGGTTGTCCTTTAATTCTAAATTCCCAAACAACCCCATGAGATAGATGGACTGGTAGAATCATTGTAGTTTTATAGATGAGGCTCTGAGGTTCAAAGGAACGCAACATTGCCCCAGATCTAACTTTAGAGAGGAGATTCCAACACAGGTCCCTTCACTACAAGCTAGAGTTCTTCCCATGTTGCCTTTCCCAGCTCAATGGATTACAGACTCTTACCTCTTCCTTATTAAAGTAAATAAATATTTATTAAATGCTCTACCTTCTTCATGCCGAGAATACAAACACAAGTTCACATACATAAAAAAGAGACAATTTCTCTCTTCTATAAATTGAGCAGGTGGTGGAAAGGTTGCATCTGGTACAAACCCACCTCTAATACTTGAGTGCATTACTTTGGACTAGTTACCTAACCACTCTGAATTATAATTTCTTCCCCCATTGGTGGTGGTGAGGATTATAAATATAGAACAGAAAGATGTCAGAGGGTCTTTATCTGAAGAAATGGATTCCTTGCCCTTATGTTATTCAAGTAGTAAGTTTCTAGTGTGAAATTTGAACTCAAATCCATTAACTTAAAAGCCATTATGCTTTCTTTTTTAAGGGATTTTAAAATTACTTTTTTAATGATCAAACATTCATTCTTTTTCTTCTACCCACAGAAAAGGAAGGAAGAAAGGAAGGACACACACACATACATACACACACACACACACACACACACACACACACACGAAGACAAAGAAATAGAGAAGACAGAGAAGAAAGAGAAAGAGAAGAAGAGAGAGAAAGGGAATCACTGTCTTACATTAAACAAAATATAGTCATACATTTATCATCCAAAAATGCCTTTCTTATATAGCATATTAATCCATCACCTCATTCATTAAGTGGCTAACAGTCTTATTTCCTCTGGAGTCATAGTTGGTTATATAGGTGATCATACTTCTTAAGTCTTTCAAAATTATTCATTTTTCTAATACTAATTTATATTGTATTTATATATAAGTATGTATTTCTAATACTAATATTATAGCATAAATTGTTTTCTGGTTCTGCTCAGTTCACTCAGCATCCGTTCAGACCAGTCTTTCCATAGTTCTCTGACATCATCTTTTCCCTTGTTTTTTTAATTGTATAATTATCTTCCATTCCATTCAAATACCACAACTGATCCAGCTCTTCTATCTCCCACTTTGTGTTAATTATTATTATTTGATTGTGGGGATGCAACATGCACTCAAATAAGAAAATACAAAGAGATTTGAGGAAAGAGAATACTCAAAATTGGATTGGAAGGAAAAGATTCAAGGTTGGCCTTGGAGAAAGATAATTCTAAGAGGCACAGATACCAAAGGCCTGCATTCCAAGCATGGTCAGATGGCCCCTGGGAATTCAAGGACTCAGTAAAAGGAATGTGGAATTCAGGGAACAGCTAGGCTAGTTGTAAGGAAGGAACTTGAAATAGACCAGGAAAGGCAAATTGGACCAAAATTATCCAGGCCTTAAATGCCTGACAATAGGGATCTTCTAGTGAGAATTTCCAATATAGGGGCTATAAAATGTAAGCAATTTGAAAATCTAGAAAACTTCCTTGCCCTTTGCGGAAGACCTTTTTTTCCATTCAGCAAACATTTTAAAAACCATCTGCAATGCATAGGTGCTTTGTAGGAAGCTAATGTAAATAAAAAGAGATGGGAGAAAATAGAGGCTGTCCTTGAAGGGTGTGCTTTTTGGGAGGTGGGGGATTGGGGGAAGGGAGAGTAATGAGATGGGTATGCAAATAAGCATGAAACAAAGCAGAATGAATGTCAGATAAAGAAAAGATGCAGACCAGACCCCTCTTAAGAATCCTTCCTTCTTGGCTGCCTTTCTTTGGGAGAAAGGACCTAAATTATACCATGTGGAAGAAGAATAATATCAACAGATAGGGATGAAAAGGGAGCTGGTCCCAGTCTTCCAGGAAATCTGGGAGAGGGATAGTTTGGCAAAATTCAGAAAAGGTTTCATTGTTCAGTTCGGCTGAATGTAGCATGTATGAAAGGGAATAAGAAGAAAAACTTCACAGTAGGCTGGAGATAGCTGTTGAATGTCAAGCTGGGATCACTGTGAGCATTACTGTGAGTGTTTCTTGCTCCCTTTCCAAAATAGAAGAAGCTACTTGAAACCCTCTTCCTAAGGCAAGCACTCTGGGACATCTGGGTGGAGTTACTCTGTCTTTTCCTCATAGCTAAGGAGGATGGGCACCTTCTTTTCCAAAATAGCATTCTTTTACCTCAACTAAGGTCAGTTTGTTAAACAGCAGGTCAGTGGAAGTCCACATGGACTGAATTACAAAGCAATGGGGATCATAAGTTCTGGAAAATTCTTAAAAGTTGCTGGACATCTAGTCCAGCAGTATCAAACTACAAAATAAATGGGGGCCACTATGTGGAATATAAGGATCTCTGTGGCATATTGACTTAGAAAACCTCATAGTAATATCATCTATATTCTAATGCATTTTTATTTATCTTGTTAATGTTTCCCAATTCCTTTTGGGGGAGGAAGAAGAGGGCAGATGAAGCAATCAGGGTTAAATTACTTGCCCAGGGTAACACAGCTAGCAAATGTCAAGTGTCTGAGACCATATTTGAACTCTTTGATTCTAGAGCTAATGTTCTATCCACTGAGCAACCTAGTTTCTCCCCTCTAGCCCCAGTCTCTCAATAACATTTTAATCTGGTTAAATTGTAATCTCTGTTTTTGACAGCTTTAATTCAAGATAATTCCCTCATTTTACAGATGAAGAAACTGAGTTTCTCAGAGTGGAGAATCAAAATTACATAACAAGGAAAATTCTTGGAATTTTCAATTTTTTTTTTTTAACTTTTAACTCTTTGATGCAATTCAAGGGTTGTTGGGTGAAGTCAAGTTGGTTCTGCTTTCTTGTAGCTGGCTCATTAGCAATCCCAAAGCACACTTTAGGTTAAAAGGATCCATGCCTGGAATGAACTTTGGATAGTCTTTTATTCTGGTAAATTAAAAAAAAAAAACCCACATACGTTTTGAGGTCTCTGGTTCTAAATCCTTCTTTTTTTTCAACGTTCTACCTCAAAGTCATCTCATTCAGGAAATCTTCTTAGATTAATCTTCCTGGACTCTGGTCCCTCCTTCTACTCAGTTGACTCATCAGGAATTGCTCCAGCTTGCATAATATTTATTTAATCTTCTCCTCTGTGATTCAACTCAACAGACATTAAGTCCTATAGTATACAAGGTACAATGTTAGGTGCTGATCATGTTGGGGATGTGCAACCATACATGACCTAGACCTTGCTCTCTAGGAGCTTACCACAATCAAATAAGTCATAGACATAAATAGCTAAGATTCAAGATAGAATATGATAAGTACAAAGAAGTGTGCCTGATAAAATAGTTGGTGAAATTTTAAGGATGGAACCCTTTCACATGGGGAGAGTCAGAGAAGGAATTCTGGATGAGACTGGTACCTGACTTGAATTTTGAGGATAAGGGAGAGACTTTAGCAGATGAAAGTAATGCTTTAGTCCATTTGAGACATGATGGATGGTTATGAGCAAAGAAGCAGAAAGAAGAAAACTTAATTGAGAATGATGGGCAGGGAGGGAGCAGTCTAGTTTAGAATTCAGAGTCTATAATAGAATCATAAATTTAGAACTGAAAGAGATCTTAGAGGCTACTAACTCCCTTATTTTTCAAATGAAGAAACTGAGCCACAGACAGATTAAGTGACTTTCCCAAAATCAAACAGCTACTGTCTGAGGTTTCCTTGATTCCAAGTACTATATCCATGATGAGAATTAATTCCCCTTCAATACAAAGGGGAATAATTTGAGATAAGGCTGGGAAAGAAATTTGGATCCATATGTGGAGGTTCTGGAATACCAAAATCGGGAATTTTACCCTTTATTTAGCAGGCAGTAGAAAATAACTAAAAGACTCTGCCTATAGAATTAATTTCACAGAAGCAGTGGTTAGGAAAATTTCTTGGGCATTGGCATGAAAGGTGGTGTCTCATAAATGTCCACATATCACTCTGGGGGAGGAGAAGAAACCTAAAATTTTGAGTCAGAAGACACAGATCCAAGTTCCAGTGGCTACCAAGAGGTTGTGCCAGATTACCTATCTTACCTCGAGCTCCTCATCCATCAAATGAGGTTCGATAATAGTACTCACCTCTGTCTGCCTCCCAGGGTTGTTGTAAGAATCAGATGAGAGGATGTATGATAGAAAAGGTTTTGTTTGCCAGCACAAGTTCTACAAATGGGCACCATGCCTTCCGTAATTCCCTGGGTCTTTGGTATATATCTCATCCTATGGTGTCTTCATGGAGTCCTTTGGCAAACCTTAGTCTTTTCTCCGCCTCTCAGTAGCCAAACTACTATGGTTAAGACAGAGGAGTGAGTTGATGTCCTAGGTTATTCAGCCTTTCCCAGGAATTTCCTCAGAGGCCAAAGGTCATTTCTTATTGATTTTATGCTCCACTTCTTTCAATCAAGCAAGGGAAAACCAAGGGGAAGGCTGCTCTTTTCTGGTTGTACTTCAAGGTATTGGGTCTAAGCATGTGTTTTCACAGTGATCTAACTAAGGTCAGGTTGTTCTTGGAGATGACTGAATCCGAGAATGATTGAGGACCAGAATTAATAGATATCTGAGGAATGACCCAATCCAACCCCTTCATTTTATAGAAAAAGAAACTAAATCTAAGAGAGAAAAAGTGGTTATATAGAATCACAATTGTGACAAAATGGTGACTGTCAAAGAAAACCAGAATCGATTCAGACACTAAGATCATCATCACTTTGATCATCCAAGATAAATGTTCACTTCAGAAAGGATTCTCTTCATTCCTTTGTTACCTTATGAAAGGTTTCTAGACCACTACCCTCTCCAACCCTATTGTTCAGTGCATATTCAGAAAACTCAAGTTTGTTTAATATATATAGCTGTGTAACTGATTTCTATAATAATAATAATAGCTGTAAGGTTTGCAATGGTCTTGATTCTCAAAACTCTACAAGATAAGTGCTTTTATTCTCATTTTATAGATGTAGAAACTAAGGCTGAGAAATTAAGTGAATCGCCCGGTGTCTCACACAGCTGGCACATGCCTGAGACTTTCCTCACAATTATGTGAAATAGGGAGTATAAGAATCATCACCCCCATTGTACAGAGGAGAAAACTGAGATTTGCATGAGAAAGCTGAGGTCCCACAGCTAAAAAATGTGAAATGGGGTCTCTTTGCTCCAGATCCATTTCTCTTTCACACCAAACTGGGATAGTGATACTTATATCTTGTGCTGGTTTCCATAGTCAAAGAATCCCTTATCTAGTGTTCAACAGAGATGTCTGTCCATCCTTAACCAGGCTAGTCTCAGTTAGCCAGGAAGGTCCTTGGGAGTTTGGACTCCACTATATAGAAACTAGGGTCATTGCCACACTATGCTGAGGCTTTAGAAGATACACACATTCATCTGTAGATGTATGTATGTATACGTGTGTGTGCACACACACATATATACATGCATGTCCATAAAATATGTACATATAAACACAGAATATTCAATATTACATAAATATATTACATGTGATAGCACATGCATAGAACATGTAATATTAACAACAAAAGATTAACATGGTTTATAATATTTATAATATATACAAATCATGGGGTAACTAGGCGGCACAGTAGATAGAACACTGGGCCTGAAGTCAGGAAGACTTATTTTCATGAGTTCAAATCTGGCCTCAGATGCTTACTAGTTATATGACTTTGACTATGTCACTTTAATCCAATTTGCCTCAGTTTCCTTATCTATAAAATGAGCTAGAGAAGAAAATGACAAACCACTCCAGTATCTCTGCCAAGAAAACTCCAAATGGAGTCATAAAAAATCAGACATGACAACAACAAAATATAAATAAAAATTATTTTATTATAAATTTTTTAGCCATAAACAAATAAAAAATATTTAGACCTTTGATTTCATGAATAGATAGAACTCCTGTGTGGAGATTCCCTCCACTATTGCAGATCTGTATTATCCTGCAATTTCTTATCAGAGAGTTGATCAGGAACACTGAGGAACATACAGTGAGAGGAAAGCCTTAAGATCAGGCCTTCCTAACTTGAGGGTTCACTTTTTATTCACTACTGCATTTTTCTTCTGACCCTTAAACACCAACCAGGTCAATTAAACTTTCAACTGAGCTTTTGTTTTTTTAATGGACCTTTCACACATAGCTATCTCTAACAATTTATCAGTTATCCATCCCATAAGTCCTTCCGTTGATTCAGATGTGTTTTCTATTGATCTGAGCCCAGCATGGTTAGCAAGGCCTATCTACTATAAAGCAGATCAGTTTCAGTCAAGTAGAACTAGAGATACCTTAGGAGGAAAGGGAATCATTGCCATTTTATGGATATGGGAAGGGCTAGAAAAAAAGGAGAATCTAGGGAGGGGTCCAGTGCATAAATAACCCCAAAGAGCAATACTCTAAAAGCTAGTCCTAATGGGAGGCTTGTGTGAGCCTCCCTACAATCTTTCTAGGTGTTATTATTATCTCCATTTTACTGATGAGGAAACTGAGGCAGACAAAGATTAAGTGACTTATCCAGAATTTCATAACTTGTAAGTGTCCAAGATTTGAATGCAGATCTTCTTGTCCATTGCTCCATCTGTAGTCTGATACACTGTTCCCTCCTGGACCTTTCTCAGCAAAATCCTACCACAGAACACACACAGGACTTACTTTTTCTCCACATCTCCCAAACCTCGAGGAAGGATTGTGAAGAAATCTAAAGACTTGGATTCTGGTCCTGATTCTGCTATGAAACCAGGAGCCAATTGGGTGGCTTTATATTTGATGTTTTAATTTGAATAGCCTAGCTTAGCTTAGTTTAACACTATGATTAGCACAAAATAAGCATTTAAGAAATGCTTTCTCTCTCCCAATCTCTCTCAACTTTTTGTTCATTAATTCATCTATCCTACAATTCACTCCTTTATCCATTAACCTATTAAACAACTCCTTGAGCACCTACATAAGACTAATGGCTAATAAGAGGTAACAGGAATATAGCTTGCAGAAAACTTCAAATGGATTGGAGCATTGGGGTAAGGAACATTTGCACATGACACATAGTAAGTGCTTACTAAATGCTTATTCTTGTTTCCGTATTCTTTTTCTGTAAGAAAGAGTAAGGTCACTTACAAAGTGAATATTGCAAACTGCAAGAATTTTAGGAACTCAGAGGACCAAGAAAGAGATCCCTAGTGATACAGAACAAGTTTTGTGGAGAAAGTGGAAGTGAAACTAGAGCTCTGGAGGATGGGAAAGATTGAACAAATGAAGTAAATGCAGAGATTTGCTAGATTCTAAACTAGATAGTCATTTGTATCTTCAACGTGAAATTCTGTGCTTTGGTGATAAATTTATCATATAAGAATTTGCCCATTTCCTACCTTGTTGAGATCTTTTTGTGTCTTAATTCATTTGCTCTGTCGTAATCATTTTTGCCAGTTTGGTATATTCTGCAAAATTCATAACCATCTTTGCTTTTATTCAAGTTATTGATAAGAATATTGAAAGCACAGGAGCAAAGACATTTCTGGAACACTTCTAGAGAATTCTCTCACAAAATCTCAGCAGAAATGCCAAATTGTTCAATCTATTAATATCAGTTCCATGGTCTAAATATTGAAACAGACCTTAATCCACTTAACACTATTGCTGGAATTATAAACAACTGCATACTTTGGGGACGATAGTCTGCTCATATAAAGTCCAGCTTCTTAAATTGTGGGGTCAATGCCATATGGGGTTTTGTAACTGAATGGGAAGGTCATGAAATTATGATTTATTATCAGTAAATGTTTGATTTGTATACCTGTTTTATATATCTATACACCCAGGGTCACATTAAAATTTCTTGGGTGAAAAGGGGTTGCAAGTGGAAAAAGTTTAAGCAGTCTAGGTATAAAGCATCCTTGGTTCTTGTGAAGAAAGGTAGGATTTATAAGCTCATTTTGAATTAGCTAGGTATTATGGTATCCCCAAAGGCTAATGCAATCTCAGGCTTTCTTGATCCCTTTTATTTTTGCATAATAAGGTCAAGTAACTTTTTCTGTTCATTATTCAGTAGGTAAAAATATTTCTTCTTTCCGTTGTCAGTCATTTTCAGCCATATCTGATTCTTTGTGACCCCATTTGGAATTTTCTTGGCAAAGACACTGTAGTAGTTTGCCATTTTCTTCTCCAGTTTATTTTACAGACAAGGAAACTGAGGCAAACAGAGTTAAGTGACTTTCCTGGGGTCACATAACTAGAAAGTATCTGAGGCCAGATTTCCTTCCTTTCCTTCGGGCTTAGCACTTTATTCACTACATTGTCTTAGCTGCTCTTTGTTTCTACCAATCACAACCCTATCTTTGGACTAACACTCCTTTTATTTCCTTTTAAATTTTTTTCAAATAAAAAGCATATATTTTGTCTCTATTGCATATCTTCCCTAACTGAACAAAGACAAGAGGGGGGGAGGAAAGAGAGAGAATCCCCATAATAAATATACATATATATATATGAAAGAATTTGCTTTGCTTTACTCTGTATATTATGAGGGTGCAGGATGTATTGGAAGGTGGAAAGATTTGGGGAAATTAGGCAAACAATCAATAAACAATTATTAAGCACCTACTGTATTCTGGGAATATGAAAGGGATAAAAGATAGTTCCTATCCTCAAGTGCTTATAATTCAGCACAATAACTCAAGGCTTAAATGATAGTAATAGTAAAAATACATTTTAAAAGTTTTAATATTTAAAGAGGGCTGGATTGAAGTTTGACTCCAAATTGACTCCAAATACCAGTCACTTATTCATTCTTCAACAAGCATCCAAAGAGCCCACTCTATACATGACAGACTGGAGATATCAAGATGGAAAACAACACAATCTTTTCCTTCACGAAGATTATAACTTACACTGGAATTCTTAATCTTTTTTGTATGTTCTGGCTCCTTCTGCAGTGTAGTGAGCCTTCCTCAGAATTGTGTTTTGTTACCTACGTTCATAATCAAAAGGAATGCTAAATTTCAGTTAAATGTTAATGAAATAAAGATATCTTTTTTTTTTTTTTCATCCAAGTTCAAAGACTCTGACATATTTCCATGAACTCTTTGGGGTTCTTTGAACCCTGGGTTAATAAACCCTAATGTAGTAGGATCATAGGATTTAAAGCTGGCAGGAACCTTATTGATTGTCTTACACTCTAACCCTTCCATTTTACAAATGAGGAAACTAGAGCCCAGAGAGTAAGCGTTGTGACCAAGCAATTATAATGTAGGTCATAAGTGTCAGAACTTGGATTCAAAGATCAGAGGTGCATGTACAAAATGACAATGCTAGGCAGAATGTGACCCGTGCTGTAAGAAAGGCTCATCATGGTGTGGCAGTTCAATGGAATCAGGCATCCTCGTGGGCTGAGGGGATCAGGGAAGCTTTAGTTTTCTAAAAATAGTATTTTATTTTTCTAAATGTTTTTCTAAAAATATAAAAATGTTTTTCAGCATTTGTTTCGATAAAAGTTATTGTTCCAAATTTTTTTCCCTTCCCCTTCCTTACCTCTTTCCTCCCCAAGACAACAAGCAATCTGATATGGGCTAAACATGTACAATTCTTGTAAACATATTTACATATTTGTCATGTTATGCAAGAAAAATCAGATCAAAAGTGAAAAAATAGAAGGACAAAAACCAAGCAAACAACAGTAACATAAAGATTAAAACACTATGCTTATCCACATTCAGTTTCTCTCTGGATGTGGATTGCATTTTCCATTCCAAGTCTGTTAGAATTGCCTTGAATCATTGCATTGTTGAAAAGAGACAAGTCCATCATGGTTGATCATCACATAATCTTGTTACTGTGTACAATGTTCTCTTGTACAATGTCAGTGTTTCGTTCACTTCATTCAGCATCAGTTCATGTCTTTCCAGACTTTTCTGAAATCTTTTGTTTCCTACCAATTGTTTCTTATAGAACAATAATATTCCATAATATTCATATATCATAACTTATTCAGCCTTTCTCCAATTGATGGGCAGCCCCTCAGTTTCCAATTCCTTGCCACCACAAAAAGGGCTGCTACAAACATTTTTGCACATGTAGGTTCTGTTCTTAGGGAAACTTCATAAGAGGAAGCAGCAGCAAAATTTTAAGGATAAAGAGGATTTTGATAGAGATGGATGAGGACGAGAGAGCATTACTTGACTTCATAGACATAGGAAGGTGTTTTTGATTTTGATTTTTTTTTATCAGAGAAGTGGCATTTTCAGAACTGTGCATAAGGAAAATTAATGTGGTCATAGTAGGAAGGATGACAATAGAATCTCAAGGTGAAGGATTTTGAATAAATGATTAGGAAATGGAGAATTGGGATTAGGGAAGAAGGAAAGACACCAAACTCATAGTTAATTTTCAAAAAGCTTTACCTTGACCATTCAAGTTCACATTTCCTATCAAATGGTTTCTTACTTGATCTTCTCACTCTTAGGGGCAGAGATCCAACTGTTGGGAAGAATTTTGAAGAGCAAGAAAAAGAGATAAGGAGAAGAAAGATAAGAAATCTAGACCTATCTGGGTCTAGATAAGCAAGAATATATGTGCAAACCTCAGATTGCTCTGGAAATGTTAGTTGTTATAGATGGATCTTGTTCCCATATCTAGACCAGATAGGGAAACAGAGCTGGAAGAGTCTATAATGGTCATTTTGACCAGCCTCCTCAATCAGATTAGATCTGGGACAGCTTCACTGACCCCAGCACTAAGGCTGTTGACTTTAGTATTTATTTTGGTAGCAGAATTAGGTGAAATGAGTATAAAGTAGTGTGGGGAATGCTTGATCTCTCCACCTGTATATCCCATAGGTATCTCAGACTCAGAATATAAAAAAACAGAGTTTGTTATTTCCCCCCCAGACCCAACCTTCCTCTTATTTCCTGACCTGTTTCTTCCCTAACTTTGCTTTTCTTGTCAAGCGCGTGACCAATCTTCCAGTCACTTTACTCCACAACCTCTTCACGCTTGGTGTCCAGTCAAGTGTAATTAATTTCTCCTCCTCAAGCTTCTCTTAAATCAGGCTTGTTTCACAACCCACATTAAAAAAAAAAAAACCTTCCTTATGTCTTGTCTGAATTATTCCAATAGCCTGTTATTTTGGTCTCGCTACAGTGCAGTGGGTGAACCTGGAATCAGGAAGGTCCGAGTTCTAATCCTCTCTCTCAGGTAATTACTAGTTATGTGACCTTGTACAAGTCACTTAAAGGGATTTAGGCTTCCAAGAGCTGAAGGTGAGGAGGAAGAACATTCTGAGCCTGAGGCACAGATAGCTTGTAAAAAGGCAAGAGGGGGAAGATGGAATGTCATGTGTGGGAAACAGTATGTGGGGGAGCTATGCATTTGAGTTTCTTTGTCTGTAAAATGGGGATTAACTGTAGTTTCTATTTCTCAAAGTTGCTGTGAGGATCAAATGAAATAATTGTCAAGTGCTTTGCACTTATATTCACACTTAAAATGCTATATTAATAATAATAATTATTATTATTATTCAATCCATTTTTCTACCACATGCTGACAAACTAATGTTACCAAAGCACAAGTCTGATTATATCAGTCCTCTACTCAAGAAGCTTCAGTAGCTCCCATTTGCCCTTAGATTATAATACAAACTTCTGTTTGACCTTTAAATTGCAATCTGGCTCCATCCCCCTTCGCATACTTGCATACTTGTAGTTCCCCATACATGACATTCCATCTCCCACCTCTTTGCCTTTGTACAAGCTGTCTGTGCCCCAGGCCTGGAAAATTTTTTCTCCCCACAGGAGGAACCCCTCTTGGAACCCCCAGCTCCCTTTGAGGCTTCCCTGCTTAAAAGGACTTTTGAGTGGTTAAGTTTGTTCCTTTCTCCTCCTAAATCACTGTTTATATTCTTTACATACTTATCAGCATGTTAAGTGAGGGGAGGATCTATTTCATTTCTTTACTCCTTTCCCCCCACCAGACCTAAGTTGTACACCATGTTGATTGATGGGTTGATGAGATAGCAAGGATGAAAGAACTCAGACAGCTCCATGAATGAAAACAGAATGTACTCTGCCTCAGGAAGTCACCATATTTGGATTCTCAGGACTGATTGAAGATTACAAGCAGAGCCATAGGTGGGGGGTTAGGAGCATGTGACCTCTAGTTTTAGGGCTTGGAGGAAGCTGAGAGTGACTCTTGAGCCTGAAGGCATTAGCCAGATCAGGGGTCCTTCTGTCTCTCCCACTTTGGTTCAGGCAAGGCTAGACTCAAGCCATAGAAAGAACACATTCTATGTGAACTCCTGGATCATTCCCTCCCAGAAATTAATTATCACAGTTGAACCTTTCTCTTAGCACTCAATTCAGTAAAGATTTATTGGGAACCTCTGCTGTACAAGGTAGTGTTCCTATATTGGACAGGACATGTATCCTGTCAGGAAAACGCCAGTAAATTTCTAACTTCTAATAGCCACTTCATCAGCTTATCCTCAGTGTTTTAGCTTTACCCCTTTCTCATGGGATTGCTAATAGAAGTGTTTTTATGTACATTTCACTGGGAACCCCAGTTTCTGGGGATTTGCCTAGTGTCACACAGCTAGTAATTGGTAGATTCAGAATAATAGTAGCAACATCTAGCATTCATCTGTGTCAAGCTTTTTATAAATATTATCTCATTTAACTCTCACACAATCCCTAGGAGGTTGATACTGTTATTTTCATTTAACAGATGAAGAAACCAAGATGGGATTTGCCCAGGTACACAGTTGTTAAGTGAATGAGGCTGGATTTGAATGCAGGTCTTTCAGACTCTGAATGTAGTATTCTATCCACTGTGCCAGCTCTTAATTCCAACCCCAGTGTGCTGTTTCCATGACAGTAGACTGAAATCAGGAAGATCTGAATGGCCTCAGATATCTACTAACTGTGTGACCCCAAGTATTTACTTAAACTCTGTCGACTGGAAATGGGTGTATTAATATTATATCCCTATTAATTGTTCTTATGAAGATCAAATGTGATAATTTATAAGTTGCTTAGTACAATTGCTTTGGCACATTGGAAGCACTATAACTACATCTTAATCCTTCTTCCTACAAGCCTTTTTTTAGGTTGAATTTCAAGACTGGTAATCTGTCCTCATCCAAGCAGAGAGAAGTGGTTCTAAAATTCTCTGCTTTTATGATGCACGTTGGCATCCCATTCCTTTGGGAAGAGGGAAATGTACTCCCCTACCCCAATCAGGAGATACTGTTTTTACTCTTAGATCTTATCCCATACTCCATATGTGTCCTAGCCTCTGGGCTTTACAGACAAATTAGAATCTGCAGTGAATAGGTCTGGAAGAAAAGACTTGGTGAGAGAATGGGAGATAGCATGGTAATTGTTATTTAAAATTTCAAGAGGATTCCTATGGAAGGAATATTAGGGCGGAGGGAAAGTAAAACAATTGGGTTGTAAAGCAGCAAAGTCTATTGAAATTATTATATGATTTCTGTTGGTTTTGTTATTGATATTGTCAACATAATAGTTTTTCTGATAATAATTTTTCTGAACCAGCCTTGCATTCCTGGTATAAATCCCACTTGGTCATAGTGTATTATCCTGCTAAGTTGCTGTAATCTCTTTGCTAATATTTTATTTAAAATTTTGCATTAATATTCATGTTAGAGATTGGAAATTTCTTTTCCTATTTTAGATCTTCCTGATTTAGATACCAGAACCATATTTGTTTTATAGAAGGCAGTACTCCTTCTTTACTTATTTTCCCAAATAGTTTACATAGTATTGGAATTAATTATTTTTTTTAAATGGTAGAATTCACTTGTGAATCCATCTGACTCTGGAGATTTTTTCTTAGGAAGTTCATTAATGGCTTGTTCGATTTCTTTTTCTAAAATGGGACTATTTAAGTAATTTATTTTCTCTTCTGTTAATCTAGGCAATTTATATTTTAAAAAAATATTCATCCATTTTGGTTACATTGTCAGACTTGGGCAGCAAAATCTTATATGGAAGGAAGAGATTGGATCAGGACAGTGATCCCCCAGGGGGGATGGGCAGCCAGTTTCACACATTCTTAATGGAAAATAAGAGAATAGTTCTCAAGTGAAAAGGACCCAGGTAGGATGGTATAATAATCAATCAACATTTATTAAGCACCTACTTATGTGCAGTGAACTGTGCTAAGTCAGAAACAAAAACAGTTCTTGTTTCCAAGGATCTCATAGTATATGGAATAGTGGTGATGGAGAAGGATTTTGATTTGTGTGTAAATTGAATATAAGTTAAGTAGAATTACATGAAAGCATCAGGCTCACTCACACGAGCCATCATTGTCCGTGGCGGGACAAAGTCAAGATAATAGAAGGTAATTTTGAGAAAAAGCCACATGCAATCAGGAAAGAGTTTGTAAAAGGTAGCATTTGAGCCTGAGCTTTGAATGCTTTTGGGATTCTCAGAGGCAGAGTAAGGAGAGAGTTCACTCCAGGTATAAGGCCCATCCTAGGCAAAGGCAAAGAGTCTGGAGGTGAAATATTGCAGGTGAAAAACAGCTCATTTGACTGGACAGGTGTGTGAAGGGGAGAATCACGTCTAATAAAACTATAAATAAAACATGGCTAAGTTTTTGTTTTTAAATAAAAAATGGAAGGTTTTGTATTTTTTCCCCTTAGAAGTCATACAGAGCCGCTTACTTTTCAGTGGTCAAACCAATTCTCAGCTTCACCAACTCTGCATTAGTGGTCCCCATCCTCCTACTTTTCTTCCAACAATTGTCATTTTTCCTTTTGTTACTTTGCTAATCTAATAGATTAGCAACTTAAGTTAAACCATTTTTGTTCTTATTAGTGACTTGGAAGCTTCTTGTGTGGTTGTTGATAGACAGGTGAGGGATGGATTGGAGAGGAAGGTTGAACCAGGAAGGTTAATTAAAGGGCTATTGCAATAATCCTTGTGAAAGGTGGTAAGGGTGTTAAGTAGGATGATTTGAGTGAAGTGAATGTGACAGATACAAGAGATATAGGCGGAATTTATAGCACTATACATTTCAGCATAAATTTAAGGTAAAAAAGAACCTAAGAATCCATGACTTGTCAAATGATAAAATACGTGAGGTGAAAAAATATAAGGTATTGAGATTTTGGTGTGAAACTGAAAGGAGGATGGTGTGCTGGAATGAAAAATGGGGATGTTAGGAAGAGGATCTGTGAATTTTGGGGAAAAGATTCTGTTCTGTTTTGAACATGAGATGCTTATAGGAGACAAATAATTGGAAATGTCAGTGCAATTAGGTGGTGCAGTGGATAGAGCACCAGATCTAGAATCAGGTTTCAAATATGATCTCAAATACTTCCTGACTGGGTGGGAAGTTTTCCCATTTGTAAAATAGAGGTAATAGTAGTAGCCACCTCCCAAGGCTGTCATGAAATTAAATGAGATATTATTTGAAAAGTGCTAAGGCTCAGTGCCTGGTACATAATAATAGGTGCGATATAAATATTGGCAATAGTCATGTAATTTTTTTTCTCTATTTTGACTCTTCTTGGTTTAGTATCAGAACCATATTTGTGTCTTAGAAGGCAGAACTCCTTCTTTACTTATTTTCCCAAATAGTTTACATAGTATTGGAATTAATTGTGAGCTCTTGAGAGAAACTCAAGCAAGGTTGTGGAGTCATTTGCAAAGTGACGCCAATTAAACTCACTGTGAGGGGAGGAGGTCATTTCACTGAGCCCAAGTGTGCAAAGAGAAGAGAAAAGGACCAAAGATAAGAGCTAGGGGTATTCGGGCAATTAGACAGAGAAGGACAAATAGGAGGACAAGCTAGAGGCAGCAATGCCTTGAAAACCTAGAAAAGAGAAAGTATACCAGAGGAAAGGGGAATCCACATTGTCCCAGGCTGCTGAGAGGTCAAGAGGGGTGAGGCCTGAGAAAGGACCATTGTCTCCAGCAGTTAAGAGATCACTGGTGACTTGGGAGACAGGAGGAGAAAGAGGATAGGACGAGTGATGGGACGTTTTGAGGGCTCAATTTCCATTTATAAATGGGAGGGTTGGATTAGATGCCCCCAAAGATCATGTCCAACTCCAGGTATTTTTTTTTTTTTAAATAATAGCTTTTTATTTTTCAAATTATATGCAAAGATAGTTTTCAACATTCACCCTTGCAAAACCTTGTGTTCCATATTTTTCCCCCTCTCTTCCCACCTATCCCCTCTCCTAAACTGCAAGCAATCCAAATTAGGGTAAACATGTTCATTCTTTTAAACATATTTCCACATTTATCATGCTGCACAAGAAAAATCAGATTGAAAAGGAGGAAAAAGAGAAAGAAAAAAACAAGCAAGCAAACAACAATAAAAAGATGAAAATACTATGTTGTGATCCACATTCAGAATTTATAGTTCTCTTTCTGGTTGTAGATGGCTCTCTCCATCACAAGTCTATTGGAACTGGTCTGAATTACCTCATTGTTGAAAAGAGCCCCGTCTATCACAGTTGATAAAAACATAATTTTCTTGTTGTTATATACAATGTTCTCTTGGTTCTATTCACTTCACTTAGTCCATGTAAGTCTCTCCAGGTCTCTCTGAAATCATCCTGCTGATTATTTCCTATAAAACAATAATATTCCATTACTTTTGTATACCATGACTTACTAAACCATTTCCCCAACTGATGGGCATCCATTCAGTTTCCACTAGTAAAAGGGCTGCCACAAACATTTTTGCACATGTGGATCCTTTTTCCTTGTTTATGATGTTTTTGTGATACAGGTCCAGTAGCAACACTGAGGGATCAAAGGGTACGCACAATTTTATAGCCCTTTGGCCATAGTTCCATATTGCTCTCCAGAATGGTTGGATCAGTTCACAACTCCACCAACAATGTCCCAGTTTTCCCACAAACCCTCCAACATTTATCATTATCTTTCCTGTCATTTTAGCTAATCTGAGTGGTGTGAAGAGGTACCTTAGACCAACTTTGATTTTTGATCTTGTGACTTCTAGGTCGTCAATTATTTTCTCCCTCCTCCCCCAACCCTATACCCCATACACACACTATCTGTGTCTATTCCATGCTTCTGGGATGATGTAGTGAAAGAACAGGAGAAGGGAACACACACAGCCTCTTCAGTGTTTTGGTGTATTAGGGTACATGAGGCAGACACATGGTTATAAAAGGAGAGAGAGACTGGACAGGAGAAATCTTAAAAAGCAGCAGATAAAGGAGGTAAATGAACTGAAGTTTTCTCATCAGTAAAAAGCGTGGGTGGGAGTAAATGGTACCAGGTGCTCTAACATTCTGATCAGGATTTTGTGATTTAAGTGCAGACTGGCACTTCAATGTGTTTAGGAGAGAGGCAGGTATATGTGAATATAACCTACGGCCCAGAACCTCCAACTCCAGACTTACATGATCAGAGTTCAATCTTGGGGACTTCTCTGTCCTGATGGTAGGGGACTAGTAGTAATGGAAGTTTGTGATCTTCCTGGAGAAAAAAAAAAGCTTGGACAGAGCAGGGCTGAAGTGGCCATGAGGGTGGAGAAGGGGTTTTATTAGGGACAGTGAGTAGGCTGGGCTCATAAACAACAGGGAATGGGGATATGGGTTTGGATGACTAGAGTAGGGGTGTGTGGTGATGAGACCTGGACAATCAGTAAGATATTATCCCTGAAGTTTTTTTTTCCCCTGAATGTTTGGATTCTAGTTTGAAATACATCTAGAAAGCAGGTCGGGCTCTCAGCCTTGGGAGCTGAAATCTGAGAAAGTTTGGTCTTGGAGACAAGCAGAATCTAACCTTTGGAGTAATTAATGTGTGCAGGAATCTTCCTAGAGCCCCTCCCTCCTAAATCCCCAGGACTTCCTTTCACTTTGAAAGTCTATTTTGCCCATGGTCTGGGCGAAAGCAATCAGAGGGACTAATGAGAAATGAGGCTATGAGGCTAAATAGAGGGGAACCCCACTGGCTTCTGCCTTCAGGCCCACTCTGTGCTTCTGTTCTGCTTGGGAGGGAAAGATACAAAGAGAGGGAGGGAAGGAGGGAAAACATGCTAGTTGCGGGGTTGTAGAGAGATCTCTGGGTTTGAATTCAAAGGACCTTGCTTTGAATTCTAGCTTTGCTGCAGTATAACTTTGAACAAATCACTTCTCTTGGCCTCAGTTTCCCCATCTGTGAATAAGGCATGCTGGGGGTAATTATCCCTGCTATTCCTCACAACTCTGACATTCTGTGAACCAAATCCTGACTGAGCTGCAGCCACAAATGAGATTTAAACTGGAGACTATCAAAACAAGGGGGGGAAAAGATGGATGACTGGGGAGGAAGGAAGAAGTTGTAGTCACTGGGCAGTAATAAAGTAGTTTCACTTATCCATGATTTATGAAGGGTTATTTTTCAATTCAACAAGTATATATTGAATAATAATTAAAATAGTTAAAATGTATATAGCATCTATCATATGCTAGGCCTGGTGTATGCTATATGCTTTAAAAGATGATCTCATTTGATCCTCAAAACAACCTTGTGAGGTAGGTGTCCTTATTATTCTGTTTATAATTGAGGACACAGGTAAAGTGACTTGCCTAAGGTCACAGGGCTAATAAGTGTTTGAGGATGCATTTGAACTCAGGTATTCCTGATTTATATTGCTACCTCTGTTATTATCAAATGGATATTTTGGACGCCTTTGAGGAATCCTGGATCCTGCTCTCAAGAACCTTAGAGTTTAAAAAAAGAGTTACAAGGTATTTTTTAAAATAGCTTTTTTATTTACAAGTTAGCTGCATGGATAATTTTACAGCATTGACAATTGCCAAACCTTTTGTTACAAGGTATTCTTAACCCAAAATAACAAGTACTCATTTGATGTGTCATTTTGGCAAAGATACTGGAGTAATAGATTTCCTTCTCCAGTCCATTTTACAGATAAGAAAACTGAGGCAAACAGGGTTAAGTGACTTACCCAGGATCACAGGGTAGTTTCTGAGGCAAGGTTTGAACTCATGAAAATGAGTTTTCTCGACTTCAGACCTAACACTTTATTTACTGCACCACCTAACCTGCCCCTATTAATTGGTACTCTCCAGAAGATACCAGTAAAATATTCGGAATGTTTCAGAAATTTGTTTCTAAGTTTGCTGCTGAGTATTTTTCCAGTGACACTGTGTTTCATGGGGACAATTAGGTTCCCCGACTTATACTTAAGACCTACTTAAACGGTAAGGGAGCAGAGCTTTCTTTGATCCTTCTCAGATATCTTGTCCTGGCATGGGAGTGATTCTGGGCTCTCCAAAGCCATGGAAGCACAGGCTGGCAAGGTACTGACCCAGGCAGGCCATTTCAAGGGCCACCCTAGTTAAATTTGGTGAGACCCATTTTAACAGTAACCATAGTGATGATTCCCTTTGACATGGCCACTCTTGGAGCCATTTCTACTCAGTTATGGAGGGCTTGCAAACTGCCTCAAAAAAGGGCATGCAGAATGGAAGATGTGCAAGGATTGGAGTAGAATACTAAAAATACCATTCAGATTTTAGGTTCTAAGACTCCCAAGTCATGTGGCACAGGAGGGCAAAAGTCCCTGGGTCAGCTTCACCCACTGATAATTTAAAAGCTGTTGCTGTAAGTTTTTTTTTCCTTTTTTCTTTCTTTTTTTTTCTCTCTCACTCTCTCTTCAAGCATCCTTGGGCAGGAGATCCATATATTAGGGATGGGATGGCATTAAAGAATGGAGATTCAGATGTGGATTGTCTGATGCCAAATCCAACTGTCCTATTTACTTTCACAATTTGGGGTTGAGGCTAGGAGTATTAACCCCATTTTACAGATGAGAAGAAATGTTAGGTGTCCTACCTAAACATCATATAGCTACTAAGAGGGAGAGCTTTTGGGATCCTAAGCTTTAGGACTGGAAGGAACCTTTGAAGATTATCTGGTCTAATCTCATTTATGAAGGTCCCTTGCTGAGGCCCCACAGGCAGAGCCAAAGATGTGAACCCAGGCCCACTGACCCCCATTTCTAGTGCCCCCTTTCTATTTGGGGTATTTCTAAATCAGAATGTGAAGACGGTTTACAGGGGATTCCTTTGCGTGAGTGGGGAGCCGAGGAAACGGCTTAGTGTCCACTGGAGGCAAGATGCACACCGGAAAAGGCTGCCCCCTGTAACGGGGGTCTGGGGAGGGGGTCCAGCGAGGGGCTCGGGTTGCTTTCGGAGAGGAGAGGTGCTGGATGGTGGCGAAGGACTAAGAAGAGGAAGGACAGAAAGGGCCAACGCGGGGGAGGGGAAGCCGCAGGGGGGCTGGAGAGCTCGGCCTGAAAGGACCACCGCTGGAAAAACCATTTGCTGTTCAAATGAGGTCGGAGCTGGAGCCGGGAGCCGGAGTCGGCTTGGAAGCCCCAGGGGCGCCACAAACGAGCTGTCACTCAGCGAGGGAACAGAACAAAGGGTGCCGGGGCTCTGGTCCTGAAAGAAGGCCAGATTGCAAGGGGAGGGGGCGGAGGGAGGTGGAGAGCCGGCCCCTGCCCGCCCTCCGCCCCTAGCCACTCCTCTGCCTGCCCACTGGCAGATGCCCAGGCTGGGGGATGGATGTGGATGTGTGCCTGTGCATGCGTGCGGGGGTTTGTGTTTGTTGGCCGGCGTGGAGACCAGAATGAGGGGCGGCTGCTTGAGGGGCGGGGCAGGGGTAAGGGAGGAGGAGTCAGCTTGTTCATTTGTTCTGTGTCGTCCAGCCTTCCTATAGAGGTCAATAGCTGGGTGATGTTGGAGGGAGGACAGGATTGGGAGATAGGTCCTCACCCCTCCAAGACCCCCGGGCATAATAGATGGGCCATTAGTCTCTATTTCTGGAAGCTGCTTTATCAGTGATTCATTGTTTTAATTAGAAATTAAGTGCCCCTGGAATTGCTTATCTTTAGCCTCTATCCTGAGGGGGGAACGAAAAGGGGCTGAGGTTGGGGAGAGGAATAAATTCTCTTCCCCCTTTTTAATTTAAAAAGGGCCTCCCTCCCTTCTCCCCTTTCTCCCTTCTCCCTCTCCCACCCTCCCTCCGCCTCTTGCTTTGTTAGTTGTGGGTTGAGTGGTTCAAAAGTGCTAATTCCCTCCCTTGGGATTGAACTGGGCATTGGGACTTTCTCTTGAGCTGGTTCGTGATTGGCCCAAACCATTACAATGCTCCAGGGGCTGGTGGCAGCTGGGAGGCAGCGGGGTGGGGGAGACTAGAAGAACATTCGTTCCTGTCCCGGTCTCCTCTCCCCCTCCTCCCAGGCACCCCCTCTCCTCCACCTGCCTGGGCCACTGGGCAGAGACAAAGAGGCTCAGTCCAGGCCCCAAGAATGAGGGAGTCCCTGGCTCTTCCTTCCCTTTCTTTCTCTTCGCCTCCTCCCACCTCCATCCACTCACTGTATAGATAAACCTGCCTTTTTGAATGGAGATTGTAAAATTGTATCTCTACTAGCTAACCCTAGTGTTCTGGAAAAGGGGCTGGACAGCCTGGACAACCCTCTGTGATTCCTGTACTGTATTTTCTCCGGAAGATTTTCTCAATTGCTCTTTCCTTCCCTTTGCTGTTCCTGGAATATAGTGAGGATGGTGGGAAAGAGTAAAAGTTGAGAAAGATGGTGAAGTGGAGGGAGGGAGGGAGGGAGGGAAATGGGTCAATCCTTAGCCTAGCCTATACTCCTCCATAACAAACTATTCATCTTTCTTCACCCAAGAATTCTTGAATGGGCCAGGCCCCTTACTCTTTCTCTCTGAATGGAAGCAGGGAGGAAAGATGGGCCACAGATTTTAGGAGCCAGATGCACAAATCTATTCAGTACCAAAAGCCTCATCAGGTGACCATTCTATGGCCCTAACATAGAGGCAAAGGACATCAATGGGATGTCATTGACTCTCTCACTAAAATTAAAGGTAAAAGATGATGCAGTATGCTAGATATTAGGAAGATCTTACTTGCCAGGATAGGTAGCTAGGAATATTTGTAGACTGATCATCTGTAGAGATGTGTTGAAACTATGATTGGCCAGGATTGTCCCTCAAAACCCCAACTGAAGAGGAGCCACTTGTGAGGGAGTGTTGAAGCTCAGTCTACTTTTCTCCTTCATAAGTGGTAATTTAGAGGGAATATTTGATCTAGACACATAGAATGAAGGGCATCATAGACCCATAGAAACTTGGACCTTGGAGTTCATTTTACAGATGGAGAAACTGAGACCCAAAGAAGACAATGGGGCTTATAAATTTAGAACTGGAATGGATCTTGAAGATTATTGAGATGACTAAGACCCTTAATAAAGTAAGTGATTTGCTCAAAGTAACTCAGATATAAGTGACAGAGAATCTAGACCCTCTAACTCCAAATCTGGTATTCTTCTAAATGGACCTTTATCCAGTGTCAGAGAATTAGATTAGAATTCAGGTTTTTCAGACTTTTAATTCATTACATCATGGTATTAGCCAAATAATTATAACATGATATGTAGGAATTTTTTTTTTAATATGCATTTTTTGGGGGAAGATTATTCACTGTAGAAGAACAGGCAAGTTTTTCTGGCAGAGCTGAGTATGGATTGAGATTGGGAACAAGTAGTATTCTGCTCCTCTGTCCCAGGCCTGGGAGCCTGAGGAAATCATTATCCCCCTTCCATATTTGAAGAGCTCTGGCCTGGGCAGCTTCTTCCTCCTGAAGGAAGTTGCCCATCTTCCCCACCCTTCTTCTTTGGTTTTTATTGCTATATTTTATTTTTGCACTGCATAAATTTCTTCTTGTAGCATTACCCCTTCTTTTCCTAGAGAGTTGTCCCATATAACAAGATATTTTTTTAAGGAAAAAAAAATTCAGCAAAACTAATTAATACATGGAAAAAAAATTGTATGCCCTGTTCTGTACCTATGGACCCCATCCCTCCATTTCTATAAAAGAGTAATATGAAGATGTCTTTCCTCGTCTCTTCTTTGGGACCAAGCTTATTCTGTGCCATTCTGCAGCATTAATGGTCATTGTTCTGTAGTTATTCTTTCTTTTCCCATTGTTGCCATTGTCATGTTTTTCTCCTTGGCTCTGCTTGCTTTACTTTGTGTCAGGTCATGAAGCCTTCCTGATGTTAGTATTCCATTACATTCTTTTGCCACCATTTGTTTCCCCTGTCCATACCTGCCCCCATCTACTTGAGACTACTCAGTTACAGGCTAACAGATGGACACAGCTCAGCTGTGGCCCTGACCGAGGGGACAGAGAAGGGACTTCTCTATTGCTTAGAAGCACCCCCTCACATACAGTCCAGATGGAGGCAGTTTGGGGGTCAGACGGCTCTCATGCTGACCTCCTGCTGTTTGGCTTTTGACATACGAGCAGCCGGAGCTGCTTCTTTCCCTGATGTGGGAGAGAAGAGAGGGCAGGTCAAGTGGGCCCCACTGTCCACGAGGAAACAGGATCGGACTCATAGTGATGTTTTTACCATGTGTGGAGATCAGGGATTTGATGGGAATTCCATCCCTTCCTTTTGTCAGCATCATGAGGGGAGGGGAGACAGGTGGAAAGGAGGAACAGGGGGCAGAAGGAATTGGCAGATGGACTAATAAGCACAAATGAGGTGTGGTTCAGTGAGGCAGCTCTGTGGCAGAGTGGGTGGAATTAGGAAGCTCTGAATTCAAATCCTCCCTCAGATATTCAGCTTCTTGCAGCTTCAGTTTCCCTATCTATAAAATACATACAATGATAGCACTGTCTCATTGGGTTGTTGCCTGGTTTTCATTGGGGAAGAAGGGGGTAATGGTTAGGAGGTTAGGGGATCTGTCATCCATATCAGTGTTATTAAGTCTACATTTCTATTTGAACCACAAACTTTTCTCATCCCAAGAACTCCTGCTTTAAACCCTGCATATTTAAAGGTAACACATACAGGAGACAGAAGTAGTGTCTCCTGGGAATGGAGCTTCCACTCCTCCTGTGCTCAGGTGCCATTTGTAAACCTGTCCTTTTTTCTTAGCTCCTGCTCTGCTCCTTCTCACTTTCCCTATTCTGCTTCACTTGTTTCTTTCATTTAAAAAAAAATTCTCAATCATATTTTATTTTTCCAAATATATGTAAAGATAGTTTTCAACATTCATTTTTGTGAGACTTGGTGTTCCAAATTTTTCTCTCTCCCTCTTATATCCCTCCCCAAGATAGCAAGAAATCTTACGTAGGATAAATATGTACAATCCTTTTAAACATATTTCCATATTTATCATGTTGTAAAAAAAAATCAGACCAACAGGGGGAAAAACATGAGAAAGAAAAAAGCAAACAAACAAACAAAAAAGTTCACCTGCTTTTTTGGTAGAACTCTTCCTCTACTGAGTCCCTTGATTCTGTTATCTCTGCTTTTCACCTACCACTCAAAACATAATTGTCATCATCAGAACTGGTATTGATAGGTTTGCAAAATCCTTGAAGAATATCACTAATTTCCTCTTCCCTCAAACCTCGAGGTAGTTACTGTTGTCCCCATTCTATAGTTGAGGAAATAGAGGCCAATAGAAATTCACCTAAGATCACACAACTAGAATGTCTCTGAGATCACATATGGACTCAGATCTTTCTCACCTCAGTTCCAGCACCCTATCTAACATATCATCTAGCTCATTTGATTTGATTATTACAGGGCTCTGCCAGGCTACATCTAATTCTTTCTTTTTCTCTCTGTATACATGTATGTTTTGAATGTCTTTTTTGAGTTATTTGTGTCAAGGTTTACTTTTATTGTTTATTGATTTCCATTTTTTTCTCCCTCTTCCCTTCCCCATCTCCCCTCCCACCCCCCCAAAGGTGGCAACCATCTAATATAGGTTTTTACATGTACAATCCTAAATTCATATCTTTAATCTCCCTGTATCTTACTGGGATCCTCAGTGCTTGAGTCTCTTCTTGCTTCCTTGGGGTCTCTCCCCATTCCTTTTGGCTTTGATAGTCATTTGCCATAGGATTGGATGGGGAGAATGGAACAAGGTGGTTTGTTCAGTATAGGAGTGAATGGACTGATAAGTTTATATAGGCCCCTTTTTATACGCCTAACTCAATAGGCTACTGAGAAGCAGGGATTTTGTGGTCTGATGAGAGATGACTGAGCCCTTGTGCTGTAGAGGAAAGACTTGAGCTTGGAGACAAGGGTCCTGAATTTGACTTCCACCTTGCACGTTTCTAGATACAGGAATGTGTGCAAAGTATCCCTCTTTTCTTTAGACCTCAGTTTCCTCTTCTGAAGAGCATTCAGTTTGGACTTGAACCTTTAGTTCCTTTCCAGCTCCAAAGTCTGTGAGTTCGAGGAAAAGACAAGGATGAAATAAATGGTTTAGTATGATCAGGCGGGAGAGATCACTGGAGGCAGTGGGATTTGGACAAGCCCTCGAAGGTGGGTTGAGATTTCTATAGACTCTGAGAAAGAGGGAGAAAATTCATATCCCGTGGGGAAAATACCATGAGCGGAGGGCAGAGAGGCAAATGGCTTCAGCCCATTCATCTGGACATGGGGGAGGAAGGATTATTTGCCTTGTAGCATTATTTCCTGGTCCCAGAGGGGCCATAAAGACCTGTGGTGTCAGTTGACTTTCACAGATGGTGAAACTAGGGCACTGAGAAATTATACAATTTGCCCAAAGGTACATAGCTATTCACCCATAAAACAATAAGCAGAACTGACCAGCTGACTCCTCTCACTTTGAACTGTTTGGCCCTAACTCAGCAGCAAGATCACCACACATCCTCCCCTTTAAGTTCCATCCCCCTTTCCTTCAGTTCAAGGTCCCCGAAGACCCAGAAGTCTACCCCTAAGCGGGAGGGTGGACATCAGAAACAGACCCATTTCATGGATTGAAAAGGGATGAAGGACAATTTTAGTTAGGGGCAAAAGCCTCATTGTTCCAAATTGGCTATCTCACTTCATCTTGTGCCTGAAATTGGACCCTTTTATTTCATAGAATCATGATTCTCCCAAATTGGAAGGGACCCTCGGGGACCATCTAGACTAATTTTTCTCCCTTATGCAGTAATCCTTTTGGTATCAACCTTGACACAGTTATTCAGTCTCTGGTTAAATAGGCAACCTCATTTAATTTTTGGACAGTTCTCATTGTTAGGAAGTTCTTCCTCATATTGAGCCAAAATTTATCCCTCTTTAATTGCCCCCTATTGCTTCTAGTCTTGTCTGCTAGGATCAAAAATCTCAGCATCTGAGGAAGTGTACCTTTTTAAAAGGCAAACATCGCTAGTTCTTCATCCATTCATTTTGATCTCTCTTTCCTCACTCTACCTGGGTACCTCTGGTTAGAGGAAGAGTATCCAGTTGGGACAGAGGCCTTTGGGATCTCTAACCTACACCTGCTATGTTAAACAAAGCAAATCACTTCTTTTGTTCCTTGACCTTTTCACTTTGCAAAATGAAAGCCTCCTCATTTCCCTTCATTCTAGAAGGGTACAGTGGGATATTGAAGGGAAATATTATGGTGTTAATTCTTATGACCAGAGCCTCACAGAAATCAGACTGTGAATCTAAGGGAAATAAAGTTGGAGATTTGATAGAGACCAGGAATGGATTGTATAAAAGACAGTCAGCATCTTACTGATCATTTCCTCTAACCTTCTCTATGTGGGTCTTACAGATGTAAGCGACAGACTTTAGCTCTTTTTAAAAATATGGTATCATGACATCTCTATTGTATATAACTATTTTAAGTATATGTAGAATTTAACTTGGTAGTTCCAACATTGTCCTTGTTTTTGTCCCTTTCTGAATTAAATTCTTCTGTGTATTTTAAAATACTTTATTGATTTTTTTTCTTTTCTTTTTTTAAAGGGTATATGTGGCACTATGCCCCTCCCCTGACTTTCTATCATAACTCTTCACTCTCCCTAAATAAGAAATCCACACATTGGCCATGCTGGACGTGTGTTGCATTCTGCCCTGTCTGTCCCTCACTTCTCAGGCAAGAGATTGGAAAGGAAGCATGATTCACTATCAGTTTTCTGGAGCTGTGATTGGTCATTGCATTGTTAAGAATTCCTAGAACTTTTACAGTCATTTTCCTTTATGATAGCAGTCATTGCAGAAATTCTTCTTTTGGTTATGTTCCTCAGTCACTCGATATAGTTCAGTAGTACACTGTTACATTCATTTGCTGTAATTTAGTCAGCCATTGTCTGATTAATAGACATCCACTTGGTTTTGGTTCTTTATGATTAAAAAATGTTGCTATAAGTATTTTTATACATATGGGTCATTTCTCTCTTTCTTTAATCATTTTGGGGTTATGTGTCTGCACACTTTAGTGACTTTTGGCGATATAGTTGCTAATCGCTTTCCTGAATGGTTGGATCAATTCACAACTTCACTAACAATGCATATGTGTGTCTGTCCTCCCTCACCCCTTTTGAGACACTGGAATTTTCTATACTAGATGATAAAAGGGGAGAGGAAGGGTCCCCATTCTAAGATGGGAGCAAAGTAAAAGGGTTAACTAGGGGTGACCTGGGGGGGGTCAATGTTAATTCAGCAGACTTTTCCCCATTCCCTATTCTCATGTCCTTTTTCCTCTCTTTCAATCAATCAATCAATCAACAAGCATTAATTAAGTGCCCACTATATGCCAAAGACTGCTAAGTACTAGAGATACAAAGGCAAAAGTAACCTCTCCCCTTTCCCTTCCTCCCATCCATCTCTTTTTTTTCTTTTTTTGCCCTTTCTGTCATATGCTTCTTATCCTCTCCTTTTTGAGAACCTTTTTCTCTTCCTCGGAGAAGTCCTCTTTTATTCCCTTCTTGAAGCAACTGAGGGGTTGGCATTTGAAGAGGAAGTGGGATAGGGAAATGACTTCTCTACCAGTTCTGCCCAGTGAGCTAGCTTCCCCCAACCCCCAATTCTAAGCAGTTGACAAAAAGGCTTCCATAAAAGGCATGTCAGAGCTGTAGTGAATAGATTAATGAGATTTCCATCGGGAGACAGAGGACAATAGGATCCATCCCTCCCAAGGCCCCCTTTGTCCCAGCCTGAGATATTGGGGGGGGAGGCTATGGTGGATATAGAATCTTTTAAATTTTTTCCTTTTTATTATGAACTTAATATCAGAAACAAGAACATTTTAGTATTAGGAAAAAAAGCAGCTGGCATATGAAATTTTGAACTTCTAATATGTACTGTTTGAGCTTTTCCTCTCGATGTCAGAGGTTTTTATTTTCTGTGTCATGGACCCCTTTGACCATCTGGTGAAACCAAGGGACCTTTCTCAGAATCATTTTTAAATAATTCAAGGTAATGCTAAATTTTAAGTAGAGGTGATTGAAAATAACAATATAAGTTTTTTTCTATCCAAGTTCATAGACCCCCTGAAATTTACCCTAGGTTAAAAACTCCCTCTTCCCACACAACTTGTTTTTTTTTTTTTCCCTCCCAAATCAAAATTTAAGAGAGTAGTTAACAGAGAGGGAAAGTCCATCTATTAAGTTAGAAATTTAGCAATAAGATCTAGAACAGAGAGTTTTAGAGGTTTGGGATTATTTTTAGGATAATCTCAGTGATAATTCATTCTGTGACTTTGGACAAGGTATTTCATTTCTTTGAACCTCAGTATTCTCATTTGAAAAGTGACCGCTAAATCAGATATTTCACAGTGGCTCATGTTTGTAATAACATTGTTGGGAAGGAAGTGCTGGAAAGAGTATGAACCCATTTGACAGATGAACAAATAGGCCCATGGAGGCTAAGGGATTGCATAGCATAGAGAGTGCTGGGGACCTTTTCTGATTCAAGTCTCTAGTTTATATTCACTGAGTCTTCCAAATAAGCCAAAAGTTGGTATAACATTTGAATGGGGCAGGCTGGGATTATCTATGGCAAGACCAAGTTAGTATTGGCCAGTTCTCTCCGGATAAACTCTCCTGTGATAGAATAAGGAAGAAGTCATTCATTCATTCATTCAATCCGGGAAGGAGGGCAAGTCACCTCCTCCCTCCCTTTCCAAAATAATCATGTTTTTAAAAATAACCTACTACGTAGAAAAAGCCTTGGAACTTAAAACCTTTAAGTCTCATATAGCAAGTTTATTTGTGTTCAGCTAGAGAACTTTTTTTCTCTTCCCCATGGCCTCTTTTATTTCTTTCTTGAAGAGAATATTCAACTATTTTTTAAATATTCAAAACTTTATCTTTAAAACAGATGCTTTAGTGGAAAACTCAGAAAATTAGCTTTATTTACCTTATAGACATCTCTTTTTTTTTTTGTTAGCTATTTGTAACCAGAGTGTTTGGCAGGGTTTGTATATTTAAAATAGAAGGCAAAAATGAAAGCCCAGCCCTTCCCTACCTTTGTAATATTTGCATGTCTACACATCCCAGACCACACTTTTATCCTCTTATCTGGATGTACTAGTATACTATCTTTGCTCCATTGAACACATTTCCTGGGGTAAACAGAGCACTAGACCAGGAGTCTTCAAGAAGACCTGAGTTCAAATCCAGCTTAAGATAACCACAAGTTGTGTGACCCTGGGCAAGTCACCCTGTTTGCTATTTGACTTACGGCTAAAATGTTCCATGTGTATTGTCTCCTATTAGAATGGGAGCTGCCCATGAGCAAAGGCTGACTTAGTTTTCTGTTTGAATCTCTGGCACCTAGAGAGAATTTTACATGTAGTAGATACAAAGAATTTTTTTTTAAGGTATTCCCTCATCTGGCAATAGAAAGTCATTGCTAAAAATAAATAGCAGAGGACTAAACACAGATTCCTAGAGTACTCCATTGACCTTCTTCCCAAATAGGGATTAATATTAAGTAGTTAAGCCAGAATTTGAACTACTCTCAACTGTAAATCTAGTGCTCTTTCCATTAAGTTATTATATATTTTTAAAAATATGATTATTTTGGAAAAGGAGGGAGGAGGTGACTTGCCTAGGGTCACATAGCTAGTGTATCTGAGATGGGATTTGAACTCAGGTCCCACTAGCTCCAAGGCTGGTGCTCTCTCCATTGTGCCATATAGCTGCCCCTCAAGACATCATTTTTATTGAACATTGGTAAGACTCATTTTTACATTATTACAAATGCTTTACAGTAAAAAAAAAAAAAATCAACTTTAAGAAAGGGGTATTTTCCTGAATTATCATTGTACAGTTTAAGCAAAAAATATGGTATCTAAATATGGTATCTTCAAGTATTGAAGCAGAATATTTATGTAATTACTTCATATAACATTTTTAAAAATTTTTTTATTTGATTTAGAAATTTTTTGTATTTAGTATTTTATTTGCTTTCACCCTCATAGAGAAGGCAAGCAGTAGATATAGAATATGCATAAGTAGTCATAAAATTCATTTTTTAGAAATTTTGAGTTCCAAATTTTCTTCTAGCCCCCTTTTCATCTTAATGCAGTATCTTAAAGGAGTAAGACCATTGGGTATGTTGTGTATCTGTTTAATACTTTTTCCAAATACATGCAAAGATAGTTTTCAACATTCACCTTTGCAAAACCTTGTGCTCCAAAATTTTCTGCTTCTCGAGACAACAAATAATCCTATATAGATTAAACATGTGCAATTCTTATAAACATATTTCCATATTTGCCATGCTACACAAGAAAAATCAGATCAAAAAAGGAAAAACCACAAGAAAGAAAAAAACTAAAAAACAACAACAACAACAAAAAAGTGAAAATAGTATAGTTTGATCCACATTCAGTCTCTGGATATGGCATGGTGTTTTCCATCTCAAGTCTATTGGAATTGTTTTGAATCACTTTGATTCCAATTCATTCCCTTCATTTTTTGTTATCTGAGAGTATGAAGTATGATACAAGGATCTGTGCCTACCAGAAAACCTTGAGGATAGGGGGCCAACTGTCAGGAATCACTTACCCAAGATTCACAGTCTATGCTTGCTTGTAAATGAATTCATTGGATTTGAAACTTGCAAGATAATATAGTCCAAACCTTTTATTTTATAGTTAAAGTAAGGGTTCAGAGAAAGAGGAGGCAGAATTCTCCAATTCTATGGGGCATGTATCCACTCAGGTAGAAAGGGAAACTCAGAAATTAAATTCTGAAGGCTAAATGAGAAACAATTCCTATGAGGAGTAAAAAAGGGAGTTTTCAAAAAAGAGACTGATGTGGTCACTGAGGGAATTAATTACTCAGCCTAGATTTTTAAAAAGACATAGCAGGCAACTATTTGTGATTCCATCCCCTCCTGTCTTCTCTAGTGGATTCCCCCCGCCCCTATCATCTTTCTCCTCTTGCTAAACTTTAATCTTTCCCTATATCAAATGAGAACATATTTAAAGTTCTTTGTAAAGTCTATATACATGTTAGCCAATGTTGTTTTGTTGTTACTGGTGTTGCTGTTTTGTACTGATTCCTTTCCTGTGCCCACAAATGACCCAAGTCTTCCTTATTATTAAAAAAAAAAAAACATTCAAAACACAAAAATCTTCACTAGATTCTCAAACTATTGTGCTATATTCCTTCTCCCCTTCTCTGCTGAGCTCCCAGAAAAAGATATTCTCACTTGTCACCTCCATTTCCTCTCTTCTCATTTACTTCTCAACAAATCTGGCCTCTGACCTCATCACTCAACTGAACCTGCTCTCTCCAAAGTTACTAGTGATCTCTTAATTGCCAGATCCAATGGCCTTTTCTCAGTCCTCATCCTTCTTGACCTCTCTCTGCAGCCTTTGACACTATTGGCCACCCTCTTTCTCCTCCTAGTTACTTTCTCCTCTGAGTTTTTTTGACATTATTCTCTCCAGGTTCTTCTCTCTCTCTCTGACTGTTCCTTTTCAGTCTTCTTTGCTGACTAATTGCTATCCTGGTCTCTAAACATGGGGGAATCTCAAAGATGGGCTCTTTTTCTATCTTTCCTCTCTCTTTCTCTACTTCTGTCTCTATCTCTGTCTCCCTCTGCCTCTCTGTCTTTCTGTCCGTATGTCTCTCTCTCACATCTGTTTGACTAATCTGTCTGTCTGATTGATCTATTTGGCAGCCTGGCTAGTCTGTTTATCTATTTGATCCATCTGATGTGTGTCCATCTGTCTAATCTATCTTTTTGTTTGTCTGCTTGCCTGCCTGCCTTTGCATATGTCTGTCTGTCTATCTGTTTAATCTATGTCTGTCTAATCTATCCATTTGTCTATCTGTCTAGTCTGCTTTTCTACCGTTCAATCCATTCACCCATCCATCTGTCTAGAAGGGACAGCGCCTTTCCCAAATCTGCCTGTTATCCTTGTTCAGGGTTCATGCTCATCTTTTCTGTCTCATTTCAATTTTAGTATATGTGTTGCCAAAATGAGCACACCTTCAAGCATCTAGCTTATGGTTTTGAACCCAGGTCCTCCGATGTCAAATCCATTGCTCTTTCCACGCGCATGGGTAGTGGTTTGTGCTTTGATATAGACATAGATAAGTGTTTATATCTTTGAAAATAATGTTCTGGGTTTTATATATGTGTGTGTGTATATATATACCTGTGCATTGTTCATAGTCTAGAATTTAAAACGAGAAGGGATCTTGGGAATTTCCTAGTCCAGCCCTCTCTCTCTCTCTCTCTCTCTCTCTTTTTTAAGGAAGAAACTAGTTTCAGAACCGGGAGGTGATTTACAACTTCCTAATGGCAGGAACATGGATGGATGGAGGAACTGACTCATAGCAAATTGGGTGCTTGTGTATGATGCTGTTTAGAGGGATGCCCCAGGCTTACCATATTGGCTTCTGATGTTAATATGTATCTGTTATGCATGTGTGTGTGTTATAGTGGAAAGGGACCCAGGTGATCAGGGTTCCTATCAGCCTGGTCAAGCTGACTCTCCAAAAAGGGATGACACACGGGCTTTTTAAGCATTCAGGAAACTCCTTTTCTATCTACCTAAAATCTGTGGGATCTCAGATCGATGTCCAGATTTAAGCCATAATATAGAAAATCGCTTAAAACCACACCAAACCAAACTTTGTAAGAGCCTCAAAAGTGAGTGGGGCTCCTAAAAAGGCAGTAGGGGTTTGAGGTTGATTATAAATTAACCCCTCACCTCCTGGATGAGCCCCTAGGATGTAACTGTGCTCTGGGGTCACAAACCTGACCCTCTGAGCTTGAAAGGGAGGACTTGAGAGCTGTCCTAGCCTGGTTGATGCCCTCACTGGCCCGGGCAGCCTTGGCAAGACCTGGGTCGGGTTTTCACGGATCCTTTTCTTGTGTTTTTCCAGCTCTGTCGAAGATGCACTGGACACCAGAACATGCCCAGCCCCTCAACCAGTGGCCGGACCAGCACCTGGATGTCTCTTCCACCACTCCGTCGCCGGCCCACAAGCTGGAGCTGCCCGCTGCAGGCCGTCAGCGCTGCCATTACGCCTGGGCCCATGATGACATCTCCACCCTCACAGCCTCCAATCTCCTCAAGCGCTACGCCGAGAAGTACTCCGGCGTGCTCAGTGCTCCCTATGATAGGCCCGCCCTGGGGGGCTACGCAGAGGCCGCCTTCGGAGCCATCAACGGGGCCAAAGGAGAGGTGGACTCCTGGCCTGGGACCCCCGGGACGGAGCCCCCATACCCAGTTACCTCCCTCCATGAGGGTCTTCCAGGAGCCAAGGCAGTCAGTGGGGGCGTGGGAGCAGGGTCGGGGGGCCTGGCAGGATCCCCCGTTTTAGCCGGGAATCTTCCTGAGCCTCTATACACTGGCAATGCCTGTGGGGGCCCATCTGGGGGGCCTGAGTATGGTCCAGGATATGGTGGGGGATACCTTACCACTGGCTACTGTGGGCAAGCAAGTGCAGCTCTGCCCCCCCCACCCTCAGCGGGGCTCCTCCAGCCTCCCCCTCCCCCTGGCTATGGCCCTTCCAGCTCCCTGTACAACTACCCCTCAGGGGGCTACCCAGCTCAGCCTGGATTTGGGGGCCTCCCCCCACCCCCCACCCCCCACCCCTTACCTTTCCTCGGGCCTGGCAACACCCACCCCTTTGCCCCCACCAGCCCATGCCCCTCCCACACCCGCAGCCTACAGTTTCCAGCCCCCCACCCCAGGCAGCGAGCCCAGCATTTCACTGAAGCGCAAGGCCTTTGACGAAGGTGGGGAAGGCCGATACCACAAATGTGGCTATGAGCCCGCCAAGCCCGCCATCCCTGACGGCCCCCCCTACCCTCCTTCAAACAATGGCGAATGCCAAGGCAACGGGTTCCCAGGGAAGCTGCCAGGGGCCAGGGAGGAGGTGTCGGGAAAATATGGCGGTGGAGGGGCCCCTTCTCTCAAGGGATTGGGCTCTCCAGCTTACAGCCCACACCCAGAGTCCTTTGAGAAGTTCCCCGAACGGGTGTCGGCGGAGCGAGGGCTGGTCCCAACCTCTCGGGGGGGCTTTGCTGTCCCCGGGGAGCCTCCCAAGGGTGTGGACCCTGTGGCTCTGGAACTAGTGACCAGCAAGATGGTGGACTGCGGCCCCCCGGTGCAATGGGCCGACATCGCGGGACAGGGCCCCCTCAAGGCCGCCCTGGAAGAGGAGCTGGTGTGGCCCATGCTGAGGCCGGCCACGTATTCGCGAGGGCCTTGCCCACCCCGGACTCTGCTGCTTTTTGGCCCTCGGGGTGCAGGAAAGTCCCTTCTGGGCCGCTGCCTCTCCACCCAGCTGGGCTCCATGCTGCTGCGCTTGAGCGGGGCAGCCTTGGCCGCCCAGGGGGCCGGGGAGGGCGGGCGCCTGCTC
The DNA here is from genome assembly GCF_016432865.1 of Antechinus flavipes. Taxonomy (NCBI): domain Eukaryota; kingdom Metazoa; phylum Chordata; class Mammalia; order Dasyuromorphia; family Dasyuridae; genus Antechinus; species Antechinus flavipes. Next base: position 225,836,606 of record NC_067402.1, read on the forward strand.
CAAGCTGCCTTCTTCGCCGCCCGGTGCCGTCCGCCCGCCGTGCTGGTGATCAGTGAGCTGGAAGCCCTTCTGCCTGCCCAGGATGAGGCCCCCGCTTCTGGAAGCCTGCAGGCCCAGCTCCTGGCCTACCTGGACGGGGGCGGTGGCTCTGGTGGGGAGGGGGTAGTGGTGGTGGGCACCACGCCCCGCCCGGGGGCACTGGACGAGGCTGCCCGGAGGCGCTTTGCTCACCGGTTCTACGTGCCCCTCCCTGACGCGGCTGCCCGCGGGCAGATCCTCCAGCAGTCGCTGGCCCAGCAGGGCTGCGGGCTGAGTGAGGGGGAGCTCTCCGCCCTGGTGCGGGGCACCCAGGGATACTCAGGAGGCGAGCTGGTGCAGCTGTGCCAGCAGGCCGTGGCCAGAGCCGGAGCTGGGGGGGGCCTCCCGGGGCTGCAGCCGGCCCCCTCCTACAAAGACTTTGAGGCAGCCTTGGCCAAAGTGTGTCCCCAAGCATCCCCCAAGGAGCTGGACTTGTATGTGGAATGGGACAAGATGTATGGCACAGGACACTGAGGGGTGGGGGGGATGCCCTCCAACCCCCTCGGCAGGGAGCGATGACTACTTTGGGATGTCTCTGTAACCAGACTGATATCAGGGAGGGGTCTGCGGTGGGGAGGGAGGGGAGGGAGGGGAATCGGTGTGAGCTGCTTCCTTCCGCGGTGAGGAAGAGGCTTTGGCCCTGCCTGGTCACCCAGGGAAGGCTCGATATACTCAGGTCTCTACTATTTATTACCCAGCCCTGGGCTAAGTGACCTCAGGTCCCAGGAGCCTTTCTTCCCATCTGTCCCTCTTTGTGGAGAGGATTGTCTTGTTCTCTCTTCCCCCATCTCATCTCCATCTTTACTGGCCTCTCTCTTCTCTTCTTGTCTAGCTCTCTCCAGTTCCATCCATCTTTCTGCGTGTATTTCCCTTTCTCTTGTTAACTGCCATCTCTTTCTGTAGCTCCTCCTTCTTTTCTCGATATCTATTCATCTCTGACTTTCTGTCCCTAACAGATAGCCGGAGCAGTGTTCATGAATAGCAGACAAAGGGGTCTGTAGCCTCTGTCTGTTGTTAAAGATCCCAGGAATGGAGAAATAATTCAATACTCTTTATTTCCGTCTCCTTCCTGGGACCAATACTCTGCTATCCCGGGCTGCCTTCCAGCCTGTGGGAGCCAAAAAAAAAAAAAAAAAAAAAAAAATTAAAAAAGAAAAAAAGCCAAATAATACCCCAAGCAAGGGATTTTTTTTTTTTGAGTGGGGGGAGTAGTGTGTTTCATATTCTAGACCTCCCTATTATTTTTGTAAGGTTTGTAGAAGTTGCTGTTTTCTGTCTTTTTTTTTTTTTTTTTTTTTAATGACTCAGGAAGAAACCCCAGAAAGAATGTCTTTGAATAAAGCTGCTCCCTTAGCTTCCCTATTGGGGCTGAGAGCAACTTCTCCCAAAAAAGGGCTTAGGAAATGGGACTAGTATCAAAAACTTCTTGACTCTGGCCCTCCTCCCAACTCCCAGCTCTTTCTGGAAGAGAAGCTGAATGTATTTCTGGGGCTTCCTCTCCAGGTCTGAGGCCATAAGTACAAAGATTTGGGAGGGAGCTGCTGGATTTGGTTATTTAAGGCAGGGGATGTTCCCTAGCCCGGAATCCCCTCTATCTTGGATGTTCTCCTATCTCCCCCTCCCTATCTCTCTGCCTGTCTCCTGCTGGATTCTGTAGAAAAGTTGTGAGTTTTGAAAAAGCTATTTGAAAAAAACACAAACAAACCCAAATCCTACTATGCATCCTGGGATCTTCCCTATCCCAATTCCAAAGCTCTATGTGCTGGTCATCTCCGGAGCTGGGAGAAGGAAGAACTCTCAGTGGTTTGGCAGGACTTCAAAGGGCTCTAACGAATGGAGGCTAGGAAGGGAAGATCCTCAAGTCACGCGTCTTGTCTGCTGGGATTTAGGACCCCATCCATCACTGGGATGTAAATTTGTGCTGAGATGTCCCTGGAAGGTTTTTGGTTTTCAGTTGGTGGGAAGTGAGAGGCAGCTATAGTGCCAGTAGGAGCTCCTGACTCCTGGGCAAATAGTTCTCAGCATTACCTTAGAAGGTTCAGGAAAGTTGAGTTTTCCAGAATTGGAATGGGAAGAGGATTGATGTCCTGGTTCTAATAATAAGGAAAACGTCATCTGAGTGCCCTGAATTAGAGAGCTAAGGGGAGGGAGGTGAAGTGAAATGTATTTCTTCCTCCCTCCCTTTGCTCCCATCGATACCAGGGACTCCCAGTAGATTTGTCATGGACACTTCTCCAGAGAACTGAGGCAAACCCAAAGGATCTTCCCCATTCTGCCCATCTCTCAAAGTACAGGGGATTCAGGGTGGGGAATAGTTAGATAGTGCCATAGGTGGGTGTCTTCCTGTTGGCCTTGGGCTATTTGTACCAAGCTCCTCCCTGGTCGTTTCCCCTCTCCCCCATCTCACTGGGAAGGCCTTTATCTCAGAAATTCAGAATTTCCCACACATCCAGATGCCCAGGCCTCTTGTGCTATAACCCACATGTGGCTATGACCGATGGAAGGTGTTTCTGTGCCTTGGTCTATGGAACTAGGAGTAGGGACAGTTATTAGCACCCAATTTCAGATTTATTTCCTGATAGCCTGTCTCTGCCACACTCTTCTCTCTTCCTTCCCTGTCTGCAGAGTCTCGATTACTTTTCATTCCTGTCCCAAACTTACCCCCCCTGACCTCCCCTCATCATCCTGGGTCCTCTGGATTCCCTGAGCGTTGTGCCAGGATGAAGGATACTCTAACTGGGACCTCTCCTTTCTAAATGAAGCCAGTGATTTCCATGGTCCCCAAGGATGTGGCCTAGCCTGCAACAGTGGCCTTTCTTGATGCAATCATCAAGCAACCCAAAATTAACCTAAGCCTACCCAAGTTGCTCTTGAAAAAGGGGGAAGGGAAGAGGCAACATGGTCTAGATTATCTAAGCTAAAGGGCAAAGAGGAAGCATGGTAAAGGTCCTTCAGCTCCCCCAGTTCCCAGGCTAGGTTAGAAGCTTTTAGGATGAAGCTGAGGGCTCTGGAGGGGATGCTTTGCCATCTCTGAGATCCTTCCTGGTGGGGTTAGGCCAAGAGAAGCTCTGGACCACTTAGGATCTAGCTGCCTCAATCCTGTTCTTTCAGGCTTGGCACAGTCTGTGAGACCCTGGGGATGCAGTGCCCACGGCCTTGCCCCAGTGAGTGTAGGAGAGGGAATCATCCCTCCTTAATTTCAGCTGTCCTCTTTCCTCCCCATGTCTCTGCCCTCACTCTTATTTCTAACCCTTTTGCCCTCTATCCTTTATTTCCTTCTCTATAAATCTAGCCCTACCCCCAGGCTCCTTAGTAACTGCAGGACTAGTCATGTCACATAGGAAAAAAACTTTGGGAGGATCAGGGAAGAGAAGAGATTTGTAGGTTGCCACTCAGACTTTTTTTTTTGGTGGAGGACTGGGAGGGAATGAATCTATGTTCTGGAGAAGTGGATGGATAGCACTGATTTTACAAATTTCCCACAGACACCAGCCTCCAGGGAATTTACCTCTGATTTGCAGACTTGGCTGTCTGGCAGAGATATGTTTATAGATCTCTCACTAACCACTCCCTCCCCTCCCAGGGGACTCAGGGATCCTCTTTTTTGCCAGATACTCTCTCCCCCCCCCCTCACATTATTGTATTTGCCCAGTCCCCACTTTGCACATGGGGAAAGTTATCCCTTGCCCCCCTAGATCCCCCAGATGTCTCAAGTCTGCCCATCTATACAATGGGGACATAGAGATTCACCTACCTCAAGGGGAATTGGGTGGGGAGGAGGGCTAAAACATCTTTAGGTGACAGTGGAGGGAGTAGAGTTCAAGATTTCAGGTTTTGGGTCGGGGGGAGGCTGGGAGGGTTTACCAAAGAATCCAGGGGCAGGAGGTCTGGGAGGGACCAGTGCCCTACTTTACCACCTGGTCCTTTTCTTCCTCCCCCCAGATTTTGTTGGGGGAGGAGGTGTGTAACTAACCATTTCTACCTCATTTTGCAATGTATTGTACATGGGCATATTTATCTCCTGTCTGACCCATGCTCTGGAGTTGTGGTCTGTCTACCTCAGAAAAGACTGTATTTTAAAGAAAAAAAATTGTATTACACAGTATTAAAGAGATGATGTGAGGTGCCAGTGGTTTTCTTGGGGAACCCACAAGGGCTGGATTGGGAGGAAGGCAGAGGTGACGTGAACACTCTGAATGGGGTATCTGGTGTAAACAAAAATTAATTGGGAGCCTGATTCTGTTTTTAATTTGTTACTAAATCCTCCACTGAAGTCTTATTAACATCACTCACCTTGGCATTAGTATTCTTGAAGGCTCCGAAAACAGTTTTAAAGTCTTTGAATGTGACTCCAGAGATGAATCATTATATTTCCACAAAGTGACATACATGTACAGAGGCTCATTGTTGGACAGGCTGCAGGGTGATACCATTTGGAGCCACCGAAAGTCCTGAAAGACCATTGATTGACTACCTCTTAAGATCTGTATTAGTGGAAGTGTTATTGAGTCAAGTTCATGAAGATCCTTGAGCACCTGCTATATAATAAAAAATGATAATAGCTAGTATTTATAAAAATATTTTACATATTTGATCCTCATACCAATTCTGAAATAAAATACTATTATCTCAATTTTGCAGATGAGGAAATAAGTGGGCAGAATTTACGTGACTTGCTCATGATCACATAGTAAATGTTTGAGGCAGGATTTGAACACAGGTCTTCCCAATTACAATTCTTGTGCTCTATCCATTAAACTACCTAGTTTATACCTAGTTGATATCAATCAAACTTTTTATTAAGTGCTTATTGTATGCACATTAGCACTTCAGGTCCTTTTCTCCTGTAACTGGGGAAGCAATATTGGAGTTATTCAGGGTTACTTTGCTCTTGGGCGTATCCTTTATCCATATAAAATTTTAGTTTCTCTAGCTGTACATTGAGAGGTCAGGCTCTATACTTTCTCCCTTTCAGTCTATGGTCCCTACTGTAGTATAAGATGTGCTAAGTTACGTAGTCCAGCCTGTGAATTCAGGACTGAGTTCTGAGGAGGAGGCTAATGTGAACCAGAGTAGTTGTAGAGAGCTGCTTCTTGGAGGAGGTGGGACCTAAGCTAAACCTTTTAGGACAAATGGTATTTAAATAATAGTGAGAGAAGCAGGCTCGGTGTGGAGTGGTAGAATGTCAAAATTGGAAAGTACTTTAGAGATCAGGTCACATTACAGATAAGAACTGAGGCTCAGAGATGTTTCAATTTACTCGGGTTTTTTGCAATAACAGATCCTGGATTAATATCAGTATCCCTTCCACTCCATCACAAGGAATCTTGACTATGAGTCTGGGAATACTCTCCAGATCCATCTCTCCTTTGTGGTTGTGTGGATATTGAGTGGTTAAGGGTTTCTCTGTGTGAATGGAGTTCTGTCAATCTGGGCATAAAACTGCACACAGGTGTGGATGTTTCTCTGGTATTTTCTTCTTTTATTTGGATTACTAGACCTGCATGTCTTTTTTTTTTTTTTTTTTGTACATTTGGGTATGAGGAGATATCTCTGTGTGAAAGAGAGGTAGCCCTGTGTCCTTACATCTGTACACACTCACAGCTTCCATCCTCCCCATGGATGATGGTATCGCTCTTGATTCATCCTACACTGGGTAGACAGACCCTTCTCTCCCTCTACTCACAATAGGCAGCTGATCTGAGCCTGCTAAGGGAAGTCCCTCTCTCCACATCTCTTCTCCTTTCTTCCCAGGGGAAGGAGGGAAGATAGGCTCACTTTTGTCCAAAGGCATTCACCAGCTTGGTTCTGAATGGGAGAGCCGGAGAGAAAAGGGAGGGAAGAAAAGGAGGAAGAGCAGAGGTCAAGGGGCTATACAGGCTGGATACAAAATTTGCACCTGAAAGGGATCTTAGGGATAATTTATTCCAAAGCATTTATAGACATGGATGAAATTTTTTTTTTTTCATTTAGGAAAAGGGAGTATGCCTATAAAAAGCTGAGTGTAGACTGCTGATTTATAAAATGCTTTGAGATCCCATGGGACACCATTTGGTTGAATCTATGCTATCCACAAAGCTGGAGTTGTCCAGCTTTGAATTGATATAAGAATGTCCATAATTGGGGATGGTGGGGACAGCAGGGGATCAAAGAAGAACTTTTATTTAAAAAAACAAATAAACCCTGAAACAATTTTGAAGAATCAAGGATTCTGGGAAGATCCTGCCTGATGCCCCAGGATGACAGATGTTGGGCAGAGCCAAATCTATGGAACCCCGGCCTAAGACTGCACCCCTACCCTAGACCCTGACTATGTCATCCATCTCACAGAGACCTCTTTGCTATCTCTCTTCGGTGGGGAAGCTCTAATGAAAACATGGGAGGGGGCTACAAGAAAATAAGGCAACAATCTCAAAAGTCCAAAACCGGGGAAGTAAGGATAACCGAATTTTAGAGGAACGGTTTTTGACAATTGACAAAATGATATGTAATAGCATTTATACAAATGCTAAATGCCATGTAAAGATGGGACAATCAGGGGAGGGAATTGAAACCTTTGTCTCGGAGTCCTTTCCTTGCTACGTCATATAACTATGGAGGCCATAGATAGAGAGTCACCTAAATGGAAGGCACAGCCTTAGGGAGATTGGCACACTTCTAAGTCTTTATCCTCAAGAGGTTTTACCTAAAAGAAAGTCTGGTTATGATGGAATGAAATTGAGGAGACAGGCAGAAATCCCATCTTAGATACTTGTAGGCTGTGATCTTGGGAAACTTAGTTTATCTTTAAAATGGGTGTAATGATTTCCATACTATCTATTGTCAGGAAATTCTATAAAAATATATTGCCTCCTCTTATAATAGGCAGAAATGATCATGGGAATCATTTGTGTATCCAATAATTATTGACCCTGATCCCTGCCTGTAAGTGACTGGATATATAAGGACTGCAGAAGAAAGGCAATAGGAAAAATGACTTGGTCCCATCTCTGCATAGAAACTTAATTCTTTTTGATATGCAGATGCCACGGAATCTGACCCCTCTAGTACTAAAAGGCAGAGGGAAAGATGGCTCCTTTATCTCTCTCCCCCTTCCAACACCCACCTGGGAACTTAAAAAAAAAAATCCAACTAAATTTCACTATTATTGATTGGATGTGTCTCCAGGGCTCTGAGTGCGAGACAGGAAAGGGGGAATAGATTCAGAGTCCGAAAACTTGGCTTGTCTAGACTTAGTTCTGCCCTTAGATTCGTTAAGCTTCCCCTCTCATGACGAGTTTCCTCATGGAAAGAATGAGGAAATGAGATTAAATTATACCCCAGGTCTCTTGTAGGGCGAATCTGTGAATTTCCAAACTTCAGAGGTTCTATATCTTGTTTGGGGAAAACGTTAAGGGATGGGAGAGACAGGCAAAGACGGGTGCAAGAAAATAGGATTGGCCCAAAAATGTTTACTGTATAAAGTGCATTGAATTTCAGGGGAACACTCCCAAGGGTCCAAGAGTGTACCCAAACGTAGCCTTGGGCTGACGCTGAAAAGTTGTGAACAAGGATACTTTCTACTTGTGAGAATGGATGCACGTCTCGAGGGGGAGCCCCAGGACAGAAGCCCCTCTTCCCATTGGCCCTTCGGGTTCGAAGCCTCCTTCCCCCACTGTCCCTCGGGTTCCAGAGCGTTGCCCCGTTGGGGTCATGGCGGTGCGGAGATGGGTTCGAGCCGCGCTCTTGGCGTTAGTGTCGGGGCTGTGCGCTTGGACGCTGCGGCCGGCTGCGGCCGAGGATGCGATGGGCCCTCACATGGCTGTCCGTCTGGTCGAGATGCTGACCCCAGAGGAGTGCCAGCAGTTCCGAGCCCTTCTGGAGGCGCCCGAGCCGGACCCGGAGGCTGAGCTGGCCCGACTGTCGGAGGACCGGAGGCCGTCTGACGAAGAGTCGGGGGAAAGCCGGCGGGGGCGGCGGCGGCGGCGGCGGCAGGAACTGGAGCAGGAGCCGCTCGACTCCTCCAGCGGCTGCCAGAAGGAGCTGGCCGGCTGGCTGGAGGCCAGGGCGCCGGCCCTGGCGTGGGACCGGGTGGCGCGGGCGCTGCGGCGCTGCGGTCGCCCGGACGTGGCTCGGGAGCTGGCCAAGAGCCTGCACCAAGAAGCCACCCTGGAGCTGCGCAAATTCGCTCTCCCCTACCAGAAAGCGGCGGCGGCCCAGCCGTCCTCTGCGCAGCCCCTGCAGCCCCGCGCCGTGCCTTCCGACTGGGAAGCTCAGGATGTCTGGGATGCACTGGAGCTGGTCGTGGAGAGGCTGCCCCAGGCCCCATACCCACACAGTTCCACTGCCTGGTGGGCCCGGCCCCTGGGTCTCGGCTTCCTCAGCGGCTTCATGGGCGCCTTCGGCTTGGGGATACTGACCATCCTCCTCGCACTGTGGATTTCCGGAGGTGATGGAGAGAACCAGGATGGAGACTATGGCTCCGAGAACCCCAGCCTAGTCTCTGTGCCCCTCCTGAGACCCAGCGGGTCCCACTGCCTGTGGGAAATTAAAACCCTTTCTTAAAAGAGTCCTCATCATCTCTTAGGTGGCCCAGAGTTGAAATGACACAGCCCTGGATTGTAAGAGTAAGGGACAAGATATGGTGGGAAAATTTTAGTTTTATGATTCTTAGTTTCCCAATCTGCAAAACAGAGAAAAGTGTTTCCTAACCAGACACCAAATAGTGGTAGGAGGTTTCAAACTTGGACAAATACAAAATAATCTCTCTCTCTCTCTCTCTCACACACACACACACACATACACACAAATAGCACATGGTGTCTCAGAAATAAACCTCTCAAAAACAATACAAAAGATGTTTATTTGTTTATTTTTTAAAAAGGGAGGAGATAGAGCATGGCTTTGAAAAGACTTCTGGCTGAGATAGCTCATCTACTGTTTGATAGAACAGGTTATTTTCAGTGATCAATGCACTGATGAATCATCTAGACCTCAATTCTTTCTCCTTACTCATGGGAGGATATAAGGAAGTAATAGTCATTTATTTAAGCTCTTCCCCCATCCCAGAAAAAGCACTTTCAAACGGGACCCAACAAATGTATAGAAACTTAAGTTGTTGAAAGCCAAGTTCAGGCTCAAGCAGGAAATGGGAGCAGGGAGAGCAGAGGGGATCACAACTAGGGTCCATTTCCCTCTCTCTAACCAGAAGGAATGAGGATGCTGGAGGTTTAGGGGGAAGGAGGGGAAGTATGGGATTTCTAAAACGGAAGTTCCTATAGCTATGTGAACAAGGGTCATCTTGCAACAAGATCGTCTAGGGAATTAGTATTTTGGATAGAGAATGGATTTCATTGGTACTGGGAAGTCAGCTTGTGAGGAAATTCCCGCTACCAAAGATGAACAATGTCTCTGGATAACAATCATGGACAGGATATCCAGGCTCCACCAAATAGTATGTGTCAGAGGCAGGACTTGAACCCAGGGCTCCCATTATCACAATCACCTTGTAAGGAAGAAACTTGACTTATTTTACAGAGGGGAAACATATGTGTTCATGGTCACACAGCTAAGTTGGTGACCCAGAGCCAGAATTAGAAACCATCCAATAATGGATAGGATTTTAAAGATGGGGACCCATGTAGTCCAACCCCACTGTTTTACAGAGAAAGAACTTGAAGCCCAGGAAAGGGAAATGAGTCAGGTGCTTAAGACTTCACAGCAAATTAGTAGCAGTCCCAACATGAATCCAGAAATTCTTATTCCAAATTCTACTATGCTGTTGGTCCTGTGCTAGGTGGTGATGCTGTAATTCCTATTTTGCTGTCACTGTGGTAAATGTCAGTATTTGGAGTGGAGTCCTCTACTTCCTTCCTCCACAGACTGGGCAAATCCTGAGGATATAGGAAGCCTTTTGACTAAAATTTAGCATGATGAGAATTCTATTCCTGACCTTTTCCAAAGAGTCAAACAGGCTGATTATTGAGTGTGTGTGTGTGTGTGTGTGTGGCTGAATGCTTAGGAATGTCTATTCTCAGTCAGTTCATGAGAAGCTGGCTCAGTCTAAAGGATCAAGGCCAATTTAGCCCATACCCATCTCGTCCCACGAGGTCGTTTCTCACCCGGAGATCTCGGCAAACTTCTAGGTGGGCTCAGGAATGAACCAGACTCCTCTCAGTAATCCCTGATTGGAACCTCTCCTTCCCTCCCTCCAAGGATGGGCTAAAAGGACTCTGCTGAGGGAGATTGACAGCAATGAGAGAATGACAGGCCGATCCAAGAGGAGAGTTGAAAACAAGATTGACGTAACCCTTTATTGCAAATTCTAAAGTAAAAAGATGTACAGTACAAAGTAAAATCAAAATTTCAGACTATAATCTTCCAACCCACTATACATTCTCATGTCTCAAGCATGCCTGCCTTTCTCCGAAGAAACGGAACAGGGAACAAGCCAAGAGGGTGGGGGAAGGAGATACAGCAAGGAAAACAATATAGACTGTCTAGTTATCACCAACTCTGGAAGCAAGTGAAAAGAAAGCCATTTTCTCGACCTGCTGTTCTGATGCTGAGAAGCGGGGGTGGTTGGAGCAGTGCAATTTAAAATGGCTCTCATAATAGCAGCATTTATGGTACTGTTTTCATCTTCCTCAGTTCAAGAATAGTAATAATAATACTTTTTTGCTCTTCCCTAGTGCCTTTGCCTCATGGACCTCAAAGCGCTTTACAGACATTTAGTTGAAGCCTCACAACACCCCTGTGAGGTAGGTCAGTATTATTATCCCCATTTTACAGATGGGGAAACTGAGGCACAGAGAGGTTAAGTGGCTTGCCTAAGGCCACAGAACGAGCCAGTGGCAGAAGCTGAGGATGGAATCCAGGAGTCCTGTTCCTTTGCTGAAACCACTGGGTCACACTCCCCTTTACCTACAAATGTTCCATACACTCACACACACACACGCGCGTGCGAACGCACACACACACCACATGCACACCCATCCCGAACTTCTCAACCACCTCTATGTACAGCAGCAGCAGTGGGAGCCCCAGGAGATTGTTCTAACTTTGGGAAGAGCTTGGCTGGCTACCTTTTGAAAAAGCAAGACCAAGACAACCAGGCGCTGAGCGATTTGTTCCATTGTGGTACAAACCTTGCAATCTCTCCCTGATCCTGACCTGATTTCCCCACTGTGCTGGCCAACTGGAGCCAATTCCTCAGGAGTGTGAGTAGGTGCAAGTGAGTGGGGTGAGGTTTCTGAAAATGGACAAAGCTTTTTGCAAAAAACTTTGGGCACTGGGGAAAAAGTAGGCAACATGGTCGAAGATGCTCAGGAGTTAAGTCCTAAGTGATGGCAAACACTCTTCCATTGCAGGGCTTGGGGGCTAGGGAGCGCGGGGTGGCTGGGAGAAGAGAGCAAGAGTTGGCTTTGGGGATGGGTTCGCCATCTACCTCCTTCCAAAACTGCAGCTTCCCAAGTTGAACAAAAAACACTTGTTTTTGCTACTGCGTAATTCTGGACCAGAGATATGGCCTAAAAGAGGGGTGCCTTTCACCTGGCTGCTGTAGAGGATATGAATGGGAGTGATCTGTTTTAAGAACCAGCCCCGCTTTGTCCAGCTGGAGAAGGAATGATGGCCGGGGGTCAGTGTATTGCATAGCAGGGGGGGATGAGGAGGCTATTGGGAGCTGTGCCCACTGGGGAAGGTATGTATGGGGAAGAAGATTTCTTCCTTATGTAATGGGGAAAGCAGTTGGGAACCAAACCAGCAGGACCAACACTAGTGACACTTTAGAGAAATTCAGCTGGGGAGGCTGAGATGATTTCCGGAGTTTCTGGGTCAAGATCCAGTGTGGGCAAGGGAGGCTATGTACAATTGGTGGGAGGAGGCATCTGAGTCCAGGTCAAGTTTTTCCACTCCCATCTTTATATGTTCCTCTCTCAAAAACCAGAGCCTTCCAAGAGACTTTCTGACTTCTCCTCCCTCCCTTCCCAAATCCAATTTGCTAATATCTCATTTCCCAGACCCAAACCAGAACTCAAGAACCGGGACAGTCAAGCAACAGACACACACCAAGACGAACTTCCCTTGTACAGTAAAAAGGGTAATTTTTATTATGTTTCCTTTTGGCTTATGATAGTGATGTATTTGATCACACCTGTCTTAGAGCAGCATTGGTCTCCATGCAGTCACTAATACACTCATCTTTCATTATTGGTCTTTTACAGGCTTACAGTTGTTTCGGCAGAAAAAGAAAAGGACTTTGGGTAAAGTGACCCCAGGGGTTCTAACTTGGGGTCTCTGCTTAATTCTCCTACATGGACTCCCCATGCTAAACAGGGTGCATTCAGAAAGGATTGAGCGCAGCTCATCTGAATTGGATCAGTTTTTCTATCTTTCCCCCAACTTCCATCTTGCCCTCTGCTTGGAATTCTTAAAGAGCAACCACAGTTGGAAGGAAAGAAGGGAAGGGGGGGTGAGGGACAGGTGGTACGAATCCACCGACAACCGCGATGTCTGATGCTGCTGCTCGTGGCTTTGGCTTTGCATTTTTAAATGGACAGCATCGTGTGTCTGTTTGCTTTTTTTGTCCTCTTTTAAAGGTGGATTCCCAAGTATAAATACTGCACCAAGGACCTGGCTACAAAAAATAAATATTTATATTATATTTATATATCTATATATATATATATATATGCGCGCAGTGGTACTGTGGATGCTGCTGCTTTCCTGATTGGCATTTTTAGTTTTTGGCAAAGTATTGCCACTCACCTGCCCAGGGAAAACATACAAAAATGTCAGTAGTAGTTCTTTCAGTTCAGTGCCCATTCTCTATGGGTGTAAACTGCTGGTGATGGTGTCATTTGCTACCAAAAGGAGTGTGGAGTGGAGGTGGGTGATTAGGTAAGGGCAAGAAGGGTCAGAAGAGTTCTTTCTTTCTTTAAAAGAAAAAAAAAAGAAAAAGATGAAAATTCAAATGACAGAGGGAATGACCTATTCCCTGGGAAGCTGGTGAAGGGATGTCAGATACCAAGGCCCACGTGGTACTAAGGAAAAATCGTTGGATTGGGAATGGGAAATTTGGGCAAGGGAAAAAAAAAGTCAAATTTCAGGAAAAGATCTCATTATTATGCTCTAGTAGCTTAATGACATCATTAGTGTGAGCACTCCATGTACCCGCCATGCTGGATATTACAACTCTGTTGCCCATTTCAAGACCTAAGAACAATTATGAAGTTTAGCCAAATCTTGCATAGAAGTGGTTAGAATTTATTGCACATTGGAACAAAAATAAACTTTTTTTTGTCATTTTGGAAAAGACCATTAGCAATAAAAAATTTTTTGTCTGTCTGGTTTGGGGATGTACATTGGCTGACAGCATCTAAGACCTAAGAAGAAAGAAAAGTATAAAAAATAAAAATAAACATGACAATGGCATAAGCCAGAAGCCATTTCCTATTTAATTTAGTTAATCTTTTGTATTTACAAAAGGCATGCCAGTAAAATAAAATGATGATATATTACAGTATTTATAATTCTCTTAAAAAGTTTAACCACACGTCTCAGCTTTTGTGCTGTTTACAATGGAGCCTGTACATATGTATGTGACTATACAACCTAGCAGTAGGAAGGGTAACTGGCAGGTAAAAATGACTTCCTATTCTTGTATCTAGTATCACAGGACAGACAGCTCTGCTGATGACACTGCTGGAACTGGCCTAGGAGAACTGAATGGAGCTCTCTTACTCCCTCAATCACCACTTAAGTCCAGCCTGATAAAGAGCTCTGTTTACTGATTGGCTGTGGTTTGGTCTATGCAAAACAAGCCAGTTAAACTGTGAAATGACAACCTAAGTGTTTCTATTGCAAGGCAGGTTGGTGTATTATGTTTTGGGGGGATTTTTCCCCTTTTTATGGTTCTAGAAGGTTGTATTTGATTTGGTCCACGCTCTCTAACATCTCCATCTCTCTCTCTCTCTCTCTCTCTCTCTCTCTCTCTCTCTCTCTCTCTCTCTCTCTCTCTTTCTCTCTCTCTCTCTTTCACTTGGCGCTTGGCTGCAGCATCTCAATTTGAAAATCAAAAGTCAGCACAATGAAAAACCACTGGACTGAAACATTCCTTCCTTAAACAGGAAATGGAAAGAGATAGTTTTTGAGGGGAAATTCATTCTATGGGCAAAGTCACCCTGCCCTAAAATCACACACCAATGGAAGTGGACAGCAGAAATAGAGAATTAAATGGACAACAAAACTGGAAAATATGCTGGGAGAAATTAGAGCTTCCTGGAATATGATTATGAAATCCCTTCCTCATTAAGAGTATTGTAGAGAAGAAACCAAATGAAAGGTGAAAAGGTGGCTCTGTCTCCACCTTGGGACTTTTCAACTACTGCTGTACCACAAAGGTCAGTGACAACCCCAGGACAGTTCTATTGCTTCTGTGCATCCCATTCCAAGGAGGCCAGGGAGAACCCCTGACTGGTGGGAAATTTGTTATGGAAGCAAAGAAAGGTCATGCAGAGAGCCAGGCTATATAGACCACCCCACTGCAGAAGAGCCAAAAGACCAGGATAGACTATCTGAAACTCCCCCTCCCCCCATCTTTTCCTTCTGGAGAAAGCAAGAATGCAGAAGGACAGGATGCTAAGTGAAGTGAGCATTCCTTAACCCCCAACCAAAGGTTGGTTCAAGTTCCCCAAGTTACCAAGAGATAAAGTGCTATTTTCCAATAGTACTTATCTCAATCCAAAATAATGCCTCTTCTCCAGTGCAAAGGCTGAATAATCATTGTAAATATTGCAAGATACAAATGAACTGGTTTTGTTTGTTTCTGTAAGCCCTAGGATTTGGTTTTACAGTGATGGTTTTTAATACAAGCCATTCGGTATCGGTATCCCCAAGAATAGGGCATAGAGCAGCATTTAGGAGTTCATGTTTTACATGTGCAACAATGGCTGTATGTTAGAAATGATGATTGAACATACAAACAAAAAATGATTTGGTCTGCTTTCGGTTTGGTTGGTTGGCTTTGTTTTGTTTACCTGGGAAGTGCTGATAAGGAATTATAGTGGGCGTGGACATCTTACTGTTTTCTCCCAATACAGTGACCGGTGCAGGGCTGGATCTTGTCCCAAGGATGACCCAGGGCAGGGGACAGGCCATTAGTGTCCTGTGGTGTATGGTTCTCATGCATGACTTCTGATCACAGCATGCCATCATGCAAATCATTTCTACGCATTGAACGAGCACAATGTTTGGAATTGGCCTGAGCAAGTCCTCCTCAGCCTGAAGAAACCTGGTTGTTTTTCCCCACCCATCTCCAAACCACGTGAAGCCCATGTAAAGATGTGGTTAATACCAAAGAAACTGACAATTAAATGACATGGGCTAAATGTGTTTTCTTTCTTTCTTTTTTCTTTTTTTTTTTTTTTTAGCTGCTTAACTAATATAGGAATGCAAATATTGTTTGCATGAACAAACAAACTTTTAAAGTGGTGCTTTCTGCTTCTGAGAATCAACAAAATGAGAAAATAAAACCCATTTGGCTGCAACGGAAATATGCTAGTCCCGGCAGCCTATTCACTGTGTCCTGTTTTTTTTTGTTTCCTCTTGGTTTTGTCCTAAAGTTGCATTGACTGATGTGAAAACATGCAGTAACCACCTGCCCGAGCGTTAGGAAATCTGTGTGTCCATAGAGAAGGGTCCTTTTGCCTCTGGCAGGTCACTGCTAAAGACGCAACCTCGTTATATGGGAAGCGGACTATGTCTGGTATAGATCTCTGGGGAAGGGTCTCCACAGCTGTTCTGCACTGACAATAATCAGGAAGTTTGTAAACAATCTTTCACTTTCAAGTTTTAAATCTGTACAAGATAGAATTTTTTGCTTTTCCTCTAACACTTGGATTCCCTGACCTCTTTTTGTCTTTTAGCTCTTTCCCTTCTTCCTTCCTCTGTGCGTTCTTGTTTCTCCTTTTCGGGCTTAGTTACACTGTCATAGGATGGGAGAGAGGCTGTAGAAGGGGTCCCCTCTTTCTTCTCCCGGTGCGTGACCCCATTCTCCAGCTTATTGGAGGTTAGCTTTCGGCTGATGAAGCCTCGTCTGGCTAAATGTCCCCGATAGGCGCGCTGAAGGACCACTGCGGACACATCTTCCTGCTTGCGTCGCAGTGTGGTGGTGATGGGCTCATAAGACATTTTGGAAGGATTGGATGCTACGAATCTCTCTTCCATCTGCTGCCGAAGGACATCCAGCTCGCCACTGTCCCCAAGGACCCTCTTGGTAAAGGCAAAAAGGATGTCCAGGCAGTGGATGCGATCTCCACTTACCATTGGCAGATCCATGGCAATAAGCTCAATGGTGTTGGGCTTTGGGACACGGAGCGGGTGCTCTAAAGCATCAGCAAAGTCTGCCAGTTTACAATACTCAATGAATTGGGTGGCATCAGGGTCAAATTTCTCCCAAATCTCATAGAAGGTCTCAAAGTCATCCTCGCTCAGAGGATCTGCGCTCTCTTCTGTGGCCACGCTGAAGTTCTCCAAGATAATGGCAATATACATATTCACCACAATTAGGAAGGAGATGATGATGTAGCTGACAAAGAAGAAGATCCCCACGGAAGGGTTCCCACAGTCTCCCTTAAAGCCGCTACCTGGGTGCTCCTTGTCCAGGCTACAGTCAGGCGGGCGGTTCAGTATGGGCAGCAGGAGACCATCCCAGCCGGCTGAGGTGGTGATTTGGAACAGGCAGATCATGCTATTACCAAACGTCTCAAAGTTGAACATGTCATCAATGCCAGCTTCGTGTTTGACATAGGCAAAGTTAGACATCCCGAAGATGGAGAAGATGAACATGACCAAGAACAGCAAAAGGCCAATATTGAAAAGGGCTGGCAAGGACATCATTAAGGCAAAGAGAAGGGTACGGATCCCTTTGGCTCCTTTGATAAGACGCAAGATGCGTCCAATTCGGGCCAATCGGATGACTCGGAATAGAGTTGGGGACACAAAATATTTCTCTATTATATCAGCTAGGAACATTCCTAGGGAAAAAAGGGTAGAAGATAAGTCAGAATATGGACACAATCTAGCCCTGATCTCCCTGCTCAAGGTCTTTAGCCTTAAGAAAACCATGGCTAATTTACAAGCCCAATTCCTCATGTCAGTCATATTCCCCAATTTCTCACAGATTAAAAATTACAAGACAACCATATTAAATGCGCCAAGTGTCTTTCCTACAAGGAGTTTGAAATAAACATCAAGTTAAGCATCTCCTTTATATTTATAACATCTTTGAGAGACAAGAATTTACGGGAATGGAAAGGCATCCTCAGGGTTCCAAGGACTAGGTCCTATATAGACTAGATTCTTATAACTAAAGTCTCAACACAGTACCCCAGTGAAAAGTAAAAAATGTCCCCGTGTTCTCAAAAGACACAGATGGACTGACAAAATGTACAGGCCTTTATGATTCAGCCTGGATAAAACTCTTGTCTGCAGCTCTATACATAACTAAAGTGTGATGGCAGAGAAGAAACATAAGATAATTTAAAAAGTCGAAACATAAACTTGTATGGGAAAAACAGTTTCCAAAGAGCTTTGTCACAGAAGGGGATGTCTTTTTTTTTTTTTTTCCTCCAACCATCAAATAAATAGGAAAAAGCTTCACCTGGGATACGAGACAGTATAAATGAGAACAACTCTACCAAGAAACTGAATACTGAAATGTGTTAATGAAGCCAGGTGTGGAATTCCCTTCCTCAAAAGGGTTAAAAACAAGAGAACCTCTCTTTTAGGAACGTTCTGGGGAAAGGAGCTGGATTGAGTGATCTCTCCTGATTTCTTCTAATCTAAGATTCTGTGTTGTATTCAAGAAGGCTGGATATTATCTAAAGCCAACAAGGAATAATCTCACTGCCCACAGCTTAAATCCAAGATTTCTCCTGAAATTTTGTTGTTGTTGTTGTTTTTGCCATGGGAAACCTATTATTCTGTCATGTCTATGGCATTTATGTGGTATCTAGTCATCAGGAATCAGTTCAAATTGGATTTAGATTTTCAGGGAAGACAGAGGCCAAAATTGGAGAAGCAAACTAGCTTTGAAGTTAATAGAGGAGGCAGAATTACAGCACCCACTGTTATTTCTAAAATAGAATTACTGGTACTTATAGCTACCAGGAGGGGATGAGGTAAGGAATAATGGTCAATCGTCTCCAAAGTTTCCCATTCGTGAGATATGACAGTAAGTAGTCTCACTTCACATGTCAGTTTCTCTTTTCTCAGCAGGACTCTAGGAAAACTCTCAAATATCTTCCAGGATTCAAGGCCATGTCTGAACTGAACCAGAGTAGCTCCCCCTTTTTGTTCTAGTGAAAATTTCCAGTCTGCATCGTCTGGCTCCTTATACTTCAAATATTAGCATAAAACCACTTACTCTAGGAACTTTTTTCTGGATTTTCCTCACCATTCTTTAAACCTAAAAATCTCTGACTAGGTTTTTTCTCTCTTCATATTTCCCTCATTATTTTAAACAAATATTTTGATGATGATGATGTCTATTTTTTCTTTCCTATTAGACTGATGTTCTTTGACAGCAAGGATCAAGTCTTTTTTTCTTACATCTAAAAGTCTAATACATAGTACAGCCATCTCTCTCGCAGATGCTCATGAGTGTCTTGTTGATTAAAAGTAGTAAGAATGTTTGTGGGCTGGGAGGGTAATCCATTCTGCCCCCACAATGCCAGAAGCCCTCCCATCTAGATCCCTCTGGCTCACCAACGATGGAGAGGATGACCACCACAAAGTCAAAGATGTTCCAGCCAATGGTAAAGTAGTAGTGCCGCAAAGCAAACATCTTGAGCACACACTCGCATGTGAAGAAGATGACAAAGACCAGGTTGATCCAATACAGAATGTTCTCCATCTGCTTGCTTTGAGTGTCTGTTTCCACCATCATCGTCACCATGTTGAGGCAAATGAGCATCATGATCACGATGTCAAAAGCTTGCTGAGTTACAAAATCAAAGACGACACCCTGAATATTGTTCTGCGAAGATATATAAAGGAAGAAGACAAAGATTCAGGAGGACTTTCTCCAGCAAAGGAAGCATCCAACTAATAGGAAGTATTGGTCACCCTACTCTACTGACCCAGCAGCTCCCCCTTTTCTTGTGTAGTGGTCTGCTCTGACATCCTGCTGGAAGCAAAGTAATTTTGAAGTTAACAGAGGAGGCAGATGCAGAATTACAGCACCCATTATTGTTCCTAAGAGTTCCTATAGTACCTTATTGGTACTTATAGCTACCAGGAGGGGATGAGGGTAAGGAATAATGATCAGTAGTCCCCCATTCGTGAGGAATGACAGCAAGTAGTCTTTATGACTGTCTTGTATGATAAAGATTTGTCTGCAAAAGCTTCCTTTGTGCTCATGGATCCCATTCATGTTTCTCAAAATCTCAAGCAGAACTTCAGAGTTGGAAGAGATTACTCTTCCCCCTCCCATGGTCAGATTGCCCAAATCACCCCAGAAAAGAATTCCCCACTTAGGCCACATCCAACAAACTGTCATTTGGCCTTTGCTTGAAGACTTTTAGTGAAGGAAACCCATTAACTTCAGGAGCAGCCAGTCTGATCAGCTTGGCCCTCTGGAGTCAAACAGTAGAAATCTAGTCTCTTTTCTCCATGACAGCCTTTCCAATTCTTGAAACTGTTCTCACATGTCCCTTGAAGCACCTTCCCTAGGTTAAACCTTTTCATTCCTTTCAAAGTTTCCTCATATAGCATTTCTTTTCCTTTCTGGTTGTCCTCCTCTGACCACTCTCCAGCTATTCCCTCATCTTTCTTGCCCTTGTCTCACAGCATCTGAGTTGGAAGGATCCTCAGACCTTCAGTCCAGCCTGTACTTAAACAAGAAGTTCAATGAGTGGTCGTCTACCTTTTTATCTAAAGGCTGCTAGAAAAGGATAACTTGCTATCTCCCATCATTTTTTTTTTTTTTTAACACAATTGCAAGCTGTTAGGAAGTTTTCCTTTCATTGAACTGAAATTTGGTTTTCAGGCCCTCTCCTTCTGGGCCTAGTCTTTGTAACCAAGCAGAACAAGATCCATCTCTCTTCCACATGACAGTCCTTCCGACTTAAAAGTGGTTCTCATGGTGTTACTAATTCTTCTTTTCTCTAGGCCCTTCAAAGGATCTTTCTTTAGCACTGTCTAGTCTCTTTCCCTCCCTGACCATTCTCCTTCTTGCAAATGTTCTTTTAAAAATGAGGTTCCAAGAATCCAACACAATCTCCAAAGGTCATCTTCTTAGGAAGAGCATGGTGGGACTCTCCCTTCCCTGAGCCCAGACGCTTAGGACTGTCTGAGAAGGGTCTGAGGTAACATTACTGGTTTGAATTTGCTCTATTGCATTAACTTACAAGAATACAAGCGTCCACCTGAAGAAAATTTATTCAGGGTGGTTTTTTCCTGTTACCTCAAGATACAAATTCCCACAAATTTCAAACAAAAGGAACTGGGGTAGGGGAGGAAAGGGGAAGGGAGAGCAGAAAAATAGCTAAAAATAATATTTTAGATTAAGTCGGGGCAATCTAGTGAAGGCTATGAATCCCTTCTCAGAATCCTATTTTTAAATGCATAAAATGCATAGGATTACAAAGGAAACAAATTATACTGACATTTCATTATTAAAATATGTATTTTTAAAAAACCAAAAGTTTATGGATCCCAAGTTAAGAATTACTATTTTTCAGATGTTGCCTAGGAGAGGAGTTATTGCCATAGTGGCTTTAATAAAAAAGGAAAGAAACTTGGGACTGTTGGGTGAGGATCCTTTTTTTTTCTACATTCTTTATTTTTTAAGTTCTGAGTTCCAAATTGTTGGATGATATCTTTTCCTAACATAAATAGGCCTTCTTCTTTGGCACATGTTTAGCAATCCACCAATGAAGGCACCAGTTGGAGGAAAAGCAACATATGTTGGCTATGGTACAACTTCTTAAATATTATTTGTCTAATGATACTACCCAAAAATCAGCTCACACTAAGAGCTTTGATTTTTAACTCCACAGGGAATGTGACCCAGGAGAGGCCTAGGATAGCTTCCTGTTCTGCTGCCCTCTCTGCTCTTCCCCAAGGGCTAGACATAGGATCTCTGCTAATTTCAAGAATAGGGTCTGTAAAAAATCAAAACTTGTTTCATGAAGAAAAGCAGAGAGGACAATAACTAAAAAAGATGCATTTTTAGATTCATTTTCCCTGCCAGTTTCTGCTCATTTAAACCCTTGGTCTTGCCAGGCTTTTTGCCAATTATTGTTAACATGACAACTTTATGCTCCTTCATCATGTTCCCCCACCCACCAATGAAAGAAGGCCCAGACTGGTTTATACCCCCCTCAATTACAGATCTCTGAATGTCATGGTTCAGAGAGGAAGAGAGATCCTTTACCCTTTTTCTTCCTTCCCAGTGCCCAGGATACTTCTTTTCCCAACCTCCATTTCCATTATGCCCTTAGCTCTCAGAATACACTTACGAGGGGCCTGGGGATAGGTTTTTGGGGTTTCTTTGAGCCCAACTTCTTCATGGCATTGTAGTATTTTTTCTGTTCCTCAGTCATAAAGATGTCCTGACCTCCAAAGTAAAGAAAGGAAAGAAAGGACGAACTATTACAACTTGTGCTCAAATACCAGTCATTTTATTCTTCCACTTGCAGGGAAGTTCTAAGGGACAAGGTGAAGCTGAGGTAATGCTAGGGCATTGATCCTGTTTAGGGAAAGCCTGGGGCTCTAGATCGCTCTGCCCTTCATTTGAGTTCTCCTAGACCTAGAACATACAGAAGACTTCAAGCCATCATGTGACTACTGAGTTCTTCTAGTCTCTCAGTGGTTAGTCCTCGTTTTTCTAGAGACTGTCAAAACTTCTCTAAACTGAGTATTTACTCTTAGGAGGGTAATGACTTTTAAAATTAAGTACAAATGTTTTTACCTGGACATGCCAGCCCCTTCCAAGAGGTACTTAGAATAAAAAATGAAAATTCATAAAAGTAAAAGTCATTCTAAAATAATAAGACTTAAATCATGGTTCATGGTCATGTGATTTAGATAATATTTAATACCTCCCAAATTAATTTTAACAAGTCAGAGAATCCCTAAGAATTTTTGTAGTTGAAGCTGGCTTATAAAAATAAATGGAAGTCTTCAATATAAACCTGAAATTAGTGATCTATAGTTATCAAGAATAAATGAAATACTTTGAACTTAATGACAATTCACAGTGCCAGGCACATAGTAGGTGCTTAATAAATACTTGTTGACTGATTCCTATTTTCCATTCCTCTTCTATTACTTTTTTTTAAAAATTAGAATGACTTTTTCTGGGTCTGACCTCTAAATAATAGAATAATAAGTAATTAAGGTGCTAAAGAGCTGACAAGAGGAGAAAAACTAAACAGAAAATTTGGATAATCCGCATGCTGCATAATTAGCTCCTGAAACATCAGCAATGAGTCTTAATGACTAGGTCAGTGAATAGGGGACTGGAGAAGATAGAAAAAGAGAGAAAACCCCATAAGGGGTTTTCGGTCCCAGGCTGATGTATGATCTCCCTCCCTTCCAACTCCCAGATTCTATAATTCTGTAAGCCAGGAGAGGCCCAGTCTTATGCTGAAGATGCTCACAGCTGCTGAGGGCTCAGGGAATGTTGGGCATCAGGCAGGGAGGGGAGAAGACCTATCTTTTTCTTTTGTTGATTGAAGTTGTCAATGATGACACCAATGAACAGGTTCAGGGTGAAGAAGGAGCCAAAGATGATGAAGATGACAAAGTAGATGTACATGTAGATGTTATCTTCGTATTTGGGTTGTTCTTCAGGCTGCCATGAGACAAGGAAAACAATTCCAAAGTCAAGTTCCCTTCAGAGGGATGTACGTGGTCATCTCTACTGTGGTGGGGGAATGCACAGTGTTCATTCTCTCTAGCTACTGAACAAGGAAGGACACCTTGTGCTTCTCATTAGACTGGTTTAATAATTCTAGGGATAAAATGGACTCATCCTGACCAAACCTCCCATGGAAATCTAGTGAAAAATACATGGCTTCGCTGGGAAGGGAAGTGTCCCACCTGGGCCAAGTAGGAATTAACATCTGAAGCTTTAGGAATGAGTAATCACCTGGTGCTAACTTAGGAGAGTAAGATTTTCAGGGGAGGAACCAGGATGTGTAATAAACATGTAATGTAATAAATACTCCTGATGCTAAATCCTAGACTTTTTCAAAAACCCGTTCTTAAATTCACCTTTTCCCCTCACTATTGTTTTCTGTCTAAACCAAGAAGGGATATATCGTGTCACCTTGCCCTTACCTTTCGGGAATCCACAGCTGCATACATGATGTCCATCCAGCCTTTAAAGGTTGCCTGACAAACAAAGGTCATCATTAGACTATGCAGGTAGCAGTCCGGTCTGCTTGGGATGGGGAGGAAGGACAAGCCGAAGTACCATGGTTTAGGTAATTTCCAAATAGGCGGGAGTCTCAAGGAGTTTTTAGGAGGGAAGTTTTGCTCTGTGGGATTCCAGGTAAACTCTGGCTTGGACACACTTCCCAATGGTTTGTTAATATGGTTCCCAAGGGGGTTTTGTTCAAGTCACTAAACACAACAGAGAACAGCCTGGGAAAGAACTACACTGACACTTGAGTAAAAAATAGATGGTTCAAGTGGACTAAGATCTAGACAAAAGGGATATTTTGTTAGAGAGAGCCAGAGATGGAGAGGGGGTGGGGGTGGGGGTGGGGGTGGGTATAGGAGTAGAGGGAGGATGGGAGGGAGGGAGAGACAGACAGAAACAGAGAGAGACAGAGAGAGAGACAGAGAGAAACAGAGACAGATGGAAATGGAGACAGAGACAGAGATGGAGACAGAGAGAGACAGAGGCAGAGAGAGAGAGAGAGATGGAGCAGAGACAAAGATGGAGAAAGAGAGGAGACAGAGGCAGAGAGAGAGAGAGAGATGGAGCAGAGACAGAGATGGAGAAAGAGAGGAGACAGAGACAGAGGAGAGAGAGAGAGAGAGAGAGAGAGAGAGAGAGAGAGAGAGAGAGAGAGAGAGAGAGAGAGATATGAAGACAGAGACATAGAGAGAAGGGGGACCTAAAAAGTGGACCTGAGGATAATCTAACAGTGAAGCAAATGTGACGAGGTCACTCTGCTGTGCCTATGGATCTTGGATCTATGGCAGGATGGTATTCCTGAGCCTCAAGGGGCACTTCAGCTCTGAATTAAAGACATTTCAAAAACACTTTGCAATAAACAAGAGGCATCTGAAAATTACATGATCACATTTTAAAAGCACCCAACTCCCAGCCACTTTCTTCCTCCACAAACACACTTCATCTAAAGTAGTGACTTCAGAAACCTTACCATAGATTCTTCCCTCCTTGTCTTTAATCAAGATCTAAACTAATTATGAGACATGATTAAGAAGTTAGAGGACAGGAAGAAAACCAGGCATGGGAGAATAAAATTCTGCAGCAAATTATGTGGAATTTTCTGTAGTTACAGAAAAAAAATCTATCTATACATACACACACATCTCTAAGTATATATCACATATACATAGATAGATACACACATACATATGTATATATAATACATATCCATTCCCTATCAAGGCAATCTTCCCTATTAGAGTTTCTGTGACCTTGTTTGCTGAGCATGAAGCTGACTTTGAGTGACAGTTCTAGAAAACTACCATATGCAAGGACACTGTCTTTGTAATTTTCCATTCAAAGTTTCTAACTGCACAAGTTATGCATGACTTTAATACAATTGATTATGTATACCAGGATCTGTCTCCAACTCCACAGTCCCTGCTGAATCTGATTTGCTTCTTGTCAGCCTAGCAAAAATGAGCATCCTTTCCTTCCCCTCCTTAAACCATCATTTTGTTATTCCTCTGTATATTTTTCTTTTTGCTGAGGCAATTGGGGTTGTGACTTGTTCAAGGTCACACAGTTAGGAAGTATTAAGTGTCTGGGATCAAATTTGAACTCAGGTCTTCCTGACTTCAGGGCTGGTGCTATTTCCACTATGTCACCAAGCTGCCCCTTCTCTGTATATTTTTTTAAAGCAGTTGTCAAGTAGAAGAATTCCTTTAAATAAGATCTTCAAAGTTAGATGCTTCTAACTTTAAAAGTTAGAATGCTATCTGACATTTACATTGGTAGCATAGGTTAAGGTTTATACACAATTGCCTCACTGGATTCTCTTAATAAACTCATGAGGTAATACTTCAAATACTGACACTTCTATTTTACTAAGAAAGTGAACAGCCAGATATATTACAGAACTTGGTCATTGTCACACTTGTAAGTATCACAGATCAGATTTGAATTCAAGTCTTCCCTAAGTCTAAGTTCAGAGCTCTTCCCATTGTACCATTCTTGCAAAGACAGAAGTAGGGTGTTTGATCTGAGAGGACTTTAGAAATCACAAAATTAGCTTGGACTTTTGTCTTGAGGCAAGTCATCTGTGATCTTGGTGCATGAATCATGCAAGAGATGGCACCAGGTGGGAATATCCTGGGGGTTGAGAAATATCAGAACTTACCACCTGGAGAAGAGCCAGATATCCTGCCCCTACATTGTCAAAGTTGATTTTCACGTTCTTCCACCGGATCTCAGTGGAATTCCCATCCATGAGTGCTTCACAGTCTGATTTATTGTTGACTTCCTCTATCTCAAAGCGGTATTCTGATGTTTCATTGAAGCAATAGTGGTACTTCCCTGCAAACAGGTTCACCCCCATGATGCTAAAAATCAGCCAGAAGATCAAGCACACCAACAGAACATTCATGATGGAGGGGATGGCTCCGACCAAGGCATTCACAACCACCTGCATTGGAAAGGGGGAGAAAGCTTAGACATGGAGGGAGGCTCCAAGAACACATTTCCTTATTTCCAGGAGGGGAATGATAATAATTTATGCTTGTCAGGAGACTATCATATTCTCTTTTAGACTGATTATACCCTGATAGTTCCACAGGAAGGACTAAACCAATCCAGGCCTGTGAATTCTAGTTCAGGAGCATTTTAATGAAATGTGCTGCATTTCAATGCAAATGGATTTTCTAGCCCAAGTTGTTCTAAGAGACTTCTTTCTCAGGCAGCAACTTTCTAGATCAAGACTGCTCAGCTTTGTTCTCCCCCATCCCATATCCTTGGTAAAATATGGCCAGATCTGAGATATCCCAGAGCAATGTCAAAATTCCCAGCTGCCTTTAACAAACATTCCCCCACTGTAAAACAAGGTATGATCACTCAAGATCAACCAGAGAACTGCCCTTTGACGATAACAGTGAGTCAGTGAACAATACAGAGAGTCTTTTTGTGACGATGCAAGACCAGTTATCTTGTTTCAGGCAATAGCTGAGCATGCATATTTTGCAGGCTCAAGGAAAAAAGCTATATTCCCTCTACCGAACAGAGTCAAATAAAATTGCAATCATGTGCTTTTCACTTAGGCTCTTTCTCCTTCAAGACTTCTGACTTTGTATGCTGCTGAGTTTTTGAGTTTCTCACACAATGAGCCAGCCTTTAGTTCACTGGACAGTCTATACCCTACCCTGTCTAATGTGGCTGTCCCTTTGCTGGAGCCAAGCCTGACTTGGTTCCTCAATCTAATTTCTAAATACCATAAAAAACCCTTCAGGGAGTCTCTGAAATGATGAAATGGACAATTGTTGGTGACCATTGTTGTAAGTCTCCAAATCAGAAACAAGGAAATCATTACTTTTCAGCAACTAGGCCTTTGTGGGTAGTTCACTATGTAAGTGATGAAAATAACCATCACTTAAATAGCACTTTAAATTTGCAAAGTAGCTGGTTATTATTTCTACTTTTTATGCCATTTTTCACTAGAGGAATTAAAAATTACTTTAAAAAGAACACAGGTCAGATAGGAGGAAAAAATACTCTGCTAATTCTCAGGAAGATTTAGATTCTAGTCCCTATCCAGTACTGTTTGTGACTCAAGAAGATCTGAGTTCAAATCTAGCCTCAGATACTTACAAGCTGTGTGATCCCAGGCCACTTTGCTTATGTTTGTTTGCTTCCATTTCCTCATCTGCAGAATGGAGATAACACCTCAGGGTTGTGGTGAGGATCAAATGAGATAATCATAAACCACTCAGAATAGTGCTTGGTATTTAATGTTAGCTATCATCATCATCATTAGGAATAAATTGTTTTTCTTAAGTTTTTCCTTAAGAGGAAATGTAACTTGCAGTATAGATAAACCAAGTGTCATTTCAGTTAACAAATAAGGAATGTTAGCGATTTAGTCCTTGCCTTGAATCTCTACCCAAAGCTTCCTTCATTTTTTTATCCCCCAGACTTTTTCCAGACTGTATTGTCACTCTGTAGAATATGGGACCAAGAGAGACTGACTATTCTCCAATGGAGAAGGAATATCCTTTATCACAATCTATAGGCCCGATCTTCATATTAAATGTGGTTCTGGAATCTCGAATTATGTGATCTCTGAATTGTTTGGGAGGTGAATCTCTTTTAATTTTTTGAACAAGAAAATATTTCTAAGATTCATTGTAGAGAGCTGAAACTCTTGAGTCATTGCACTGAGGTCAGTTCAAGCACTTAGGGCTAATTACTGATTGGACAATACTCTCTGGGCATATGCTTGGAAAAGGGTCCTCCCCACTATCCTGCGCTGGCTCAATGATTGGTGTATACAGAGGATTGTAGGAGGGACTAGGGGGTGGAGTAAGACTAGCCAGAGTCACTTTGGCCTTAGACAAGAGAGAAGGCAGTTGCCGAGATTCTGCTTCCATCCTGTTCAATCCCGCGTCTAAAGACCAAAAATAAAGACTAAGGACTTTTGCTTATCCTGACTCTGGCTGATTCTGGGGTGTCCTGGGTGCTAGCATGGTCTTCACAATTCATTATTTCAGTCATTTGAATTTCATTGGAATAAAGTTGTCAAATTAGTCTAGCCAGAGATACCTAATTAAAAACCAGACAATGTTCAAATCTCATTTTAATGGCTTCAATTTCTCCCTCACTAAATTTTCCTCTTTTCTTTTTAAAAATTTCTTTTGTTGTTGTTGTTGTTTTGTTTTTATGTCTAGGTAATCGGGATTAAGTGACTTGTCTAGAGTCACACAGCTAGTAAAGTATTAAATGTCTGAGGCCAGATTTGAACTCGGATTCCCCCAACTGGGAAAGGGGAGATGGGGGGGGGTGCTTTATTTATTGTGCCATCTAGCTGGCCCTTTTATTTCTCTTTTTTAAAAAACAAAACAAAACAAGAACATCTAAACAAAAACATAAAATGGGTTTGATTTCAGTTTCAAATCTTCCTACTGCCCTTTCTTACTCTTTGGCAGAGGAACGACTAAATAGGAAATGAGCAAAGGAAGAAACAGAAAAAAGGAGTGTAGTGAGGGGGCTGGGATAGTTCTCAAACTGACTAATCATCCCCTGAACCATAATGAGAATAAGGTGCGTAAAGATTCCAGAATTTCATTTCAGGGCCCAATTCAGGACCTTGCAGCTGGTCTATGAAAACACAGCACTCTGAGATAGAGAACTTTAAAAATTTTGTATGAAGATCATTTAAGCAAAAGGCCACAAAAGCCCCAGATGTTGCTTTTAAAAACTTGATTAGAAGACTACTACTTCAAGGAAGATTCAATCCTCTGACTCATCTTTAACCCAGTCTAAATTATTACAAGGATATAGAACAAAGTATCCTGTAGTGCAATGTATATGCCACATATCCAAAGAATGGAATGACTTTTGGCAAATTCATTAATTGATTTTCCAATCATGCTCATACCTTAATGACTAATTAATTTTTCCTGCATAGAACTTAAAGCTGGAAGAGACTTGTGAGACCTTTCTTCTAATACTACCATTTTAGAGATGAGAAAACTGAGACCCAGAGACAAGTGATTTGCCCATGTTTATACTGAGAGTGGTGCCAGGACTCAAACCTAGTTCCCTTTGACTTCAAATTCAGGGCTTTTCCTACTATGCAAGATTGTTTTTTATTATAAAGTGTTTTCTCTTTGATCAGAGGCATGAAAGATGGTGGATCTGAATGAAATTCAAATATGAATGTAAAAACACTCATTTATTAGCTCTTGCATTTATTGGTATACTCTTTTACTGGCAGTTAAAGAAACTATTTTATTTTCAAATTAGCTTTATGAACAGAAGAACAAATACAAATATAATTCATTAATTTAATTGTTGTTCTCTATTCTGGAATTAGCTGCCAAGCTATGATACATAGAGATAGTTTTTATAGTTTGTCTCTACTGCACTAATATGATAGTTTTTAAAGGGCAGAGAACCATGTTGATTTCTTATTTCAATTCCTAGTTCAAGGATTTTGTGTAGTACATATTCATATTTTCTGTGATCAATAAATTAGGCTCTAAAATATATTTGAACTTTTATTCTCTAAAACTTCCCGTGTGGTCATCTAGTTTTTGATTCAGTGAAAATGCTTTGTCTTTACATAAACATTTATTTTCATTTCTTATAAATTTATCTAGATTTAGGGAATATTATCAATGATGATTAACCAAAATCGGGTTTTACTAAACTATAGTCTTCTTACCTAATTGATGATACCACAATGAAATATGTACAGTATAATAAGATTAAATCTCAACATAGGCCATTGTTCTAAAAACCTTCTCTGTGATCTCTCTATGGTACTTAGCACATTGTAAATATTCAATAAATAAATAAAATCTGTCAATTTTTAACATCTGGCAGAGGGAACATGGCTTTCCAGTGCAGATTGTGCATTGACAACTGACAGAAGTGCATGCATATGTCATAGCATTACTATTTTATGTCCTCAATAATTTAGTAGCACATCAAGATCTTTAGAATGCAGGCTACTATGAAGGAGAGAAAAGCAAAGAACTACACTGCAGATTTCCTTTGCCAATAGCACAAGCATTTCAAATTTCTGGACTTTGGCTTGAGGAGAGAGAAAGAGAGAGAGAGAAAGAGAGAAAGAGAGAGAGAGAGAGACTGAGGTCAGTTTCCACCAGATAGGGTTGGGGACATCTATTTCTTCTCAAAAATGAAAAGGAAGCATAGCTATTTTATAAGGATCAGAAGCCCTGATTTTAAGTAGCACAGTGACAGTGGAGCCCAGTGACGGGTGAGCATGTTCAGATGAGAAGGATATTTAAAGATGGGGGGGAGGTGTTTCAAAATCTTGGTTTAACTGGAAAACAAAGGTTAAAAAAAAAAAAAAAACCTCCCCTATCCCAAAGCAATTCTTGAATAAATTTGATTTTGGAAGTTCCAGTGATTACAGAGGAATATTGCTGTCCGACTGAGAGCCTGTAGGCTGCATTCAATCTTTGCCCTTGGAGGCTGCTTTTTAGGGACCTGCCAGGGAACTGCAGGATGGGTCTGAATCCACCCTATCCTCCCTCTTTCCATAAACAACCCCCCCACCTTGTCCCCCCATCGGCATCAACTGCTTTCTGCCTCAACCTGATGGGCAGTGAAAAGGGAGATTGCTGCAAGACATCAATCAGCCCAGTTCACTGAATTAGGATTATATTTACAGAGCAATTTCCTACACTAGACATTTAACATTGAAAAGCCTAGCTTTGGTAGAATACGCAACCTTAGAGCAGATTGTACCCCTGTGCGGACATTCATTTGAAGAGCACTGGCAAGAAACATGATCTAGTTCCCAGGGTCCATTAGGAGCCTTTGATGCTCACAAACTTTGCCTGAAAGCTAGCAGGAAGGAAATGCTTATTTGGGCTGGGGGACTAAAACTGATTGGAGAGGATGGAGGAGGAAGTAGATGGGGGCAGGGCCAATGAAAGAGCCCATTCTGCATTCAGATAACTTCTAAATGAACCAGCTGTTTTGGGCCAGAGAGCTGGCCAAGATTCTTCATGAAGACAATAAAGTTGAAAAGCCTCTAAGGCACTGGGATATGGGAGAACTAAGGTCTATTATATATTTTTCCTTAGCTTTTTGTATGTACCACAAACTTAATTCAGGATAGGTATCAATCTACCAGAGTTTACTGCATTTGTGGGCCAACTGGAAACATGTGCACATGTGCAACATGTGTTGGATTTAAGGAGCTTCTGCTGAAGTCTCAGAGCTGGGAAGAGGCTTAAATAGCTTACCTATCACATGGCTAATGTGGTCTTTGTATTGCACTGACATCTCTTGAATAAGCTTGAGCAGCAGGGAGATCATTAACCCTCTTTTCCACGACTCCAAGCCAAGCTGAAAAGAGGGCTCTGGATGCTTAGCCCTTTGCTCTACTCTCTTACTACCAGACGCTCTCTGTCCTTACAGAGGCTTAGTTCTGAATCCTAACACTGAAGTAGAGACACTATGGGAGGAAAACAGGGAATTTCATGTTAATCAATTCAGACATTCAGAAGCAGATTCTATTGCAAGAGAACTAAGCTCCCAAAACCTTCCGTGGATTCATGGCAGATAACAAGATAACTCACCCTTGGGAGACCCAACTGTGACTGTGCTACAGTAGGGAAATGAAGTTGTGCAAATGGTACTTGGCAGGATAAACACAATAAATAAGCTCTACAAAGACACAGTGAAATCTTAAGCTTCCTGTTCCTCTAGAGGTAGATTCATGGCATACTAAGATAGTGATTCCAGAACAGGAAGCAGATTCAGAAACCCTGTGCTGGCAGATATAGTTTCCCAAGTTTGCTTGCTTCATGTAGACTATTACAACTGTTTAATTTTCATTTTTGGATTCCAGAAGGCAAATCCAACCCAAATGATCTTTTTGAGAAATTCTGAAAATTCTCTACATATCCTCTGGTTTGCTCTCCTGCATGCATTGGACATCTGAATGGAAACATGAGCGTTTTTTACCCTCATGAAGGGTCACAGACTCTCTTGATATTAGCTGGGCAACAGCTATCACCCCAAATCAGTTGTCCCAGTTGTCTGTTTTGGTTTTGGAAAATCAAATGGACTTCTTGGAGGGGACAAGGATTTATTTCAACAACAATAAAAAACCCCCAAACCCCCAACAAACCAACTAGAAAGAGGTGCCCCAATTGAAGGAGCCTTGTTTTTCAGTTGGCAGGGTGACTACACCTTATACTGTTTGGATTTGAAAGTAGAGTCCCCAGAAGCAGATGGTTGAGAGATTTCTGGAAGACCCGCTAATGTCCAAGGCTTTTGCAAGTGTTTTGTTGCTAATTTGATAGTGGTAAGACAAGGGTCTATACAGCACGGGAAGAGTGAGGAGGGGGTGAAGAGGAAAGCTTTGCTATCAGACAAAGGCTGCCAGTCCTCATCTGGACTGGGCTGAGAACAACAAGGTGCAATAAGAGGAATTAAATTGGGGGAGGGGGAGGGAACCATCCATCTCTTCTCCCAGTCAGGCCAAATTCCACCCAGTCCCCAATTCTACTCCTGTTATTGTGGTTCTGGGCCATCAAGAACCCCTTCACAGTCAGTGGCTTGGTTAGTGACTCTGGACCACTGAGCCCCCAAGAGTTTCCCTACACAGCTCTCTCCCTGAATGAAACCTAGACTTTTCCATGAGACTTTGGGTTAGAATTCCCCTTCTTTGCACCTGGTGATTCTCCCTATTGAGTCCACAGCCTGGAAGCCGTCTGGAGTGCTAAAGGAAAGCCAGACCAAATGAGAACAGCCAATGTTAACATGTTTTGTGAATGGCACGTTGTTGTGGGGGGAGAGGAGGGGCAATATTCATGTGATGAGGCGGCTGAATGCAACTTCCCTTTTTAAGGGAGAAATAAAAAAGTGGAGGATCAAGTCAGCAGCTGTATCACAAGTTTGTTTTTAAATGATCTTTCCACCAGTGTGATCAGTTCTAGCATGCTTAAACAGTTTCCATCGGCATGCAGAAGGATCAGCTGCTCTGAGTATCTTACCCTCATCCCTTCAAAACGTGATAAGGCTCTTAAGGGTCTCAAAGCTCTTAGGGTCCTAAGGGACTTTATGGCACCTAGTTCCGAGTAGCCCAGGGCATTAGCTATAAGGCTGACTAAAGAGACCTACACAGAAACAGAAGAGAAAAAAAAAAGGGAAAAAAAAAGAAAGAAAGCAGAGGTTCCAGAAGGTTAGAATAAAGTCCCTAGCACTGATAACACAGACTGGGCCCCCCAGGGTACAGGAAGGTGGGTGGCACCAGCTGCCTACTTCAACTTGACTCAAACGACCTGGAAGGAAAGGTGGTTGAGAGAGGCAGAAGTAAAAAAACACACAGAGGGGAGAGAAAAGTGAGAGAAGGCAGCACAAATGGGTCAGAAAGGAAAAAACAGGGCTGGAGGGGGAGGGCAAGAGGGAGGAAATTCCATTGGAAAGAGAAGAGCCTGAAGAGATGACAAGAACCTTACCCTCGCCCTTTTTAGTCTCTGCAGGTCCCAGAAGTTCCCATTAAATTAAGCCAGACAAATTTAAAGGTACCTATGAGAAAGAATACAGATAAATACACACACACTGCACCAGCTGTCCCCGCCTCAGTTTATTCACCACTGGTTTTCCAATAGGGATAATTTCTCTTAATCCTGGTGATAGGGTGGTCATGGTAACAGTTGACAAAACACCATTTGTTTAAGAGTTTGATGAGTTAATAAATGAACAAATAAAATACACCAGATAAGCAACACATCAGACCTAAAAACTCCCAATTGCAAAGGACCAAAAAGATGAGCAATCACCAAGGAAAGGTTCTGGCCTATTTACAGAAACCTTGTCTGTCCTGGATTCCCCTCCAGTCTTGGTCAACTCTTAAGTATCCAAGACACAGAACTGAATTGGATAACCAATTCCACAATTCACCCCTAGTAGTAGTCAAGAGCTTTACTCTCTCATTCTCAAGGTTAACCCCAGGCCATGAAATTTTCAGGTCTACATTCTGTCAGCATCACTGAAATTTAAAATGGGGAAAGAATTTAGTGGTCATTTAGTCCCAATCTCTTCATCTTTCAGATAAGGAAGTTGATGACTAAAAAATAATTGTTTTAGGTGCCTAAGCCTGTCTGTAATAGAGCCAGGACTAGAAGTCAGTTCTCTGGAACCCCCAAACCAATGCCCTTCACATTAGAAGTTATTTCAGGTGTAACTGAGCACTGAAATGGCCAGAAAGCAGGTGACAGGAAAAACAAGAACTCTGAACGATCAAGAGTTGACTTAGACACGGAGAGGAAAAATGAGATACAGACCTTCTTGGGATCATGGATTAAAATAGTGTCTGAAGGCTTCCAGGTTAAACTCTCCCTCATCTCTCCAGCTGAGCCATACTTACCTTGATGGACACAAATACCTATGCCATGTACAAGGGCCTCTAAGTACATATAAGTATGTGACAGAGCTAGGTAGCTAGCTCGTAAAACTGCACTGGTCTTGAATTTTGTCTTCTGACAAAAAGGGACTGACTTTTGTTCACTGAGCCGGGAAACTGAACCCTACTTTGGTTCTAAAAAAAAAAAAAATCCCAATTTCTACAACCTAGGACCATCTTTAATTTGTTGTTGTTGTTTTTATAAGGTGACATTTTAAAGGCAGAATTGGAAAAATATAGAGTAATTTTATTTGCTGCCTTTTCTATATTCTACATTAGCATTTAAATATGAAATTCCTGTGCCTCTGGACTGAATGAAGATTTTTTTTTTTTAAAGGAAAAAACCAATCAAAGTAGAGGAGTGGCATAGATGGGTCTAGGGGCAGGGGAAAATTAAGATCCCCAAGGATATAAAGATTCAAGGATTTAGATTTTTTTTTTTTAACAGTACAGTGTTTTCAGTGAGGCAGATTTCTTAAGCCCAGAATGTCCAGAGTTCCAGGATGACACCAATAAGTTTTCTGAAAGCTAAAACTCATCTTGCAGGGCCACCCAAGGGAAGCATATAGAGAATCTTAGCAAGGCAGCTAAGACAAGCTTCGAGGAGTTTCATTTAAAGAGGAGTTAGGGCATTAGAGGCATCCCAAATATTACTGATAACACCAATATTGGAAAGATCTGCAAAGGGCATGATAGATATGGTCAGCACAAAACCCATATCTGAAATCTATCTGAAATTACAGATTTCAATCTTGCCCAAGATAAATGTAGGGAAAATAAGGTAAATAGCCCCACCAATCCTTTGTCCTTTTCATCATCATCATCATCATCAGAACGGGGCAATTAAAGTCCAGTCCTAGCCTCATGCTGCATAATGTAGGGTTTCCATATGAAGATGTTTACTTAGCCCCAGTCATTCTCCATATACTGGATTCTGAGAGAGACATTAACACATGTATCTGATGAATTAGTCTTGTCCCTACCAATGTACCTGATCAAGGCCAATCCATAGTTGTCCTGTTTAACCACATCTTTGTAAAAAGCCTATCAACCCCCTCCTTACTGGCTTTCCAAACAAGGCACACAGAACCCAGCTCATCAGGGTGGGTAGTTAATCCTAAGACAAATAGGTTCACCTAAAGTGGGGAAAGGGGCTGCGGAAGTAGAGAGACCAACTCAGAAGCTGCTGCAGATGATCTGTTTTCTGTTGTTGCTGATAGATTTGGTTGCTCAACTGGTCAGTCCTGTGAGATTTATCAAGATAAACAATGGTGGGCAAAGACACACTGTCTGGGTCATCACACAGTATGTTTAGAGACTCACTTAAAATTCTCCAAGCTGCCATTCTGAGGCCTTTGGTGGAAATATGCAAAACACCACTTAGGCTGGCATAAGGAACTAAGGGGAGGCTCAGACCTAAAATGAAAGATCAAAGAGACAACACATGGAGAGTCTGGGAGATGGTGCAAGGCTGAAAAGGAGAGGGGATGCCAAGAGATTGCCACCTAGATGTGAACACTGTTGAATGGAGAATGTTTCTGTGGTTACCAGTTCCAGGAGGTAGTTGGTACAATTTGAAGATCTCTGGCCCTAAGCACGCTGGCTGATCCCAGAGTTGAAAGGAACTCTCTGTGGAAAAAGGGAACAAAACCACACAGCAAAGGGATGAAGTATCTCCAGTGTAGATGAAGATCTAAGCACAAATGATTCCAAACTCATGGCCTTGAGATTAAAATGTAGAGGGAGAAAAATCCTTGGAAGTTACCTAGATTTTCCTAAAAAGGAGAGTGAGTAAAATGAGATGTGTGGCATTCATAGTACAACAGCCTGGGAGGTGTGTCAGGGAGAAAAGGAAATCTGTTAGACAAAATGAACATGGCAAGGGAGAACAGATTTAGACATACACACACAAAAACCCATCCTGGCTAAAAAGCAATGGGCAGAGGGAATGACTTAAGAGACAGTCCACACGTAGTTAGGGGAGCCTCTGAGAGATAGTGTACTGAATCAGGACCTGAAATTTATATCTCCTGTTTTCCACAGAAACATGCCAAGGGAGCTTCAGCTTTCTAAGCAGAAAGGTAGTCAGAAAGCACCTGTTGGGAAGGTGACAGCTCTGGCCCTCCCTGCCAGTTCCAATGAGGTGGCAACTAAGTGATCCTGCATCCCTCCCCTTCTCACACTCTCAACATGTCCAGCTAGCCTAGCCTTATGGCTGTCCCTCATATACACCAAACCATTTTCTATCACAGAGCTGTCCCTGGGATTTGGAAAGCACTTCCCTTGTCCCTATGCTTTGCCCAATTCCTTCAGGACTCAGCCCAAGCTCAGTTTCTCCTTATTCTCCACCCCCAGCTGCCAGTGCTCTCTCTCCTTGGTTTTGTTTTTGTATTTATGCATATATATATATCTGAAAGGATGAAATCTCCTTGCAGGCAGGGCCATTTTTGTCTGCGTATTCTCAGGGCCTATGTACAGTAAATGCTTGCTGAGGGATAGCTAGAGAATGTTGCCTGACAATCAATAAGAGAAGAGAGAAGCTCCCTAGTGCGACAGCTGGGTTCTGGCCTAGGATGATACAATGACTAGACAACATCCCAATGATGCCAGCAAGCACTGTATCTATTTGCTGTATGTTTATAATCTTTGTATCATTCCCAGAGTCTTGCATAAAGTAGGCATTAACCATTATTTGTTAAGGGAATGATGAGGTGGAGGACAGAAAAGTATCTAATAAGTAGCTGTAACACTTAATAGACACCAAGAATGTACTCTAACCTATAATTTCTTAAGGGTCTGGAAGAGGGAGTCATTCTAAGTTTTATTTGGGAATTTTTTTTTGGCTCTAGATGCCTAAGGAGCCAAAACATGAACTCAACCTCTGCGATCTTTCTTGGGATAAACTGGGATAAAGCAGTGAAATGGACCAATACTCCCTAAACCAGCCCCAAATCACTTAGGACAAGAGCAGGTCACCTGAGATCTACTGCAATTGTACTTTAGCTTCAAAGTTCCTCCAAGAGGGCCAAGCTACAATCAGTCTGTTATCTGATATATGAACCAGCTTGAAAAGAACACTGAAATCTCTTTTTCTGTCTTCTTATTCTGATGCTTTTATCCCAGAAGGAAGCTGTCAGGGTGGAGGAAAGAAACCATTTCTAGCTCCCATCTCTGGACTTGTTCCCTAAGACAGTTATTACTATGGGTTTCTGTCTAGATTTAAAAGGGTTCCTTGGCATCTCTCTGTGTGGCCAATTAGACCTGCAAGCTAACTGTAACCAACTTCTACACAGCTTTGCTTCATTGGCACTTTTCTGTACTCGGTAGGAAACAAATTCTCCATGGGTCTTGGTGCTGTGTCCTCTGCCATCTCCATTCACCCTTTCCTTAAAAGGCCACTTCAGCTGAAAGAAGAGGGCTTCAGTTATTACTTAGAAAAAAATACTTTTCCTGTTAATAAAGTCAACAGGGAGCGAAGGAACAATCATGGGATGTGACCTTCAATCGGAA
Organism: Antechinus flavipes; assembly: GCF_016432865.1. NCBI lineage: Eukaryota > Metazoa > Chordata > Mammalia > Dasyuromorphia > Dasyuridae > Antechinus > Antechinus flavipes. The sequence goes on from NC_067402.1 coordinate 225,874,525, forward strand.
AGAAAACATTTAGAAAAATAACATTCAAGGTAATGCTTATTGTCACCCCAAAAGTATCTCCAAGCATGGTGGGGTGGGAAGTGCAGAATAAAAAATCTTCTAATATTTGATCCTTAATGTCAAAGGAGGTAGTGGTAGGCAGGAGACGGATTCATCTAATATAACTCTTAAAACATTAATAGCCAGACTAAGCCCTGTTTCTATGGCATATTCAGTTCATAAATTTAAGTATTGGGGAACAGAAATTCTTCATCAGCTATTTTTTTATTAAACTCATTTAAGAAAAAGAATAGATCAACTTGTTTTCTTGTGAAAAGTCTTTTTCTTTTTCCTTACATACTGCATTGTTTGGAGCCATGTGAGTCTATGGGCCTGATTCAATGCCAAAATGCCAAACATCCTGGGGCTAAGGGTTAGCTGGCTTGTACCCCAAGCATTCTCAGTTTTATGAAATTACAACTACTCCAACCCACCATTTTGGACACTTTTGCCCCTTGAAAGACCCTCCTCCCCATCCCCTCATCCACCCTTACATTGAACCTCCACTTCCTAGCCTGGCTGTAGCAGGCCCTCCCAAGAGGAATAAGGATGACCCAGTATTCCTGTTTCTATCTCCTTGCTAGAAAGGGTAAGAAGTAAGTGAGACACGTACAGCCACAATGAGAAAGTCCAGCCAGCACCAGGCATTGGTGAAGAACTTGACAAAGCCATACGCTGTCCATTTGAGCAACATCTCCAGGATGAAAATGTAGGTGAAGACCTTGTCTGCATATTCCAGAATGGTGCGAATGGTTTTCCTCTGTTCAATATAGATGTCTTCAAAGGCCTGCAAGAGAGATAATTGTCACTTATGGCTTTGGGGTCACCAAACAAGCAGCCCCCAAATGCAGCATCAGACATCCTGCTCAATTGCACTTGGGCATACAACTTTCCTTTTTTTTTTTCTACCCCCCCCCTTCTGCCTCTGTTATAGGTTTTCTTTATATGAAAAAGTGGTCTCAGCCTCCAGAAACTGCAGATATTATAGATGGCATTCAGTGGCTGAGGAATCTCAGAAGACAGGGAATCCTAGTACTTCCTTCTGACTCCTGTTTCCTGGAAATGAAGGAAGGAGGGCTGGGAACTCCCATCTTAACTCCTAGAACTTCAGTTTATGCCACTGCAGAAAGTTAGACTGAGTTTCCAAGTATTTATAAAAGGGTTGAATCAAGCAAGTTCCTAATGCTTCAGAGAGGCGGTGGGGATAAAAATAAACTTGTTCTCTCAAAGTAGAAAGTCCCTGCTTTGCTCCTGCATCTTATTTAGCAAAATACTCCCCAGTCCCTTTCATGGTGTTTTCTTCATGATAAAATAATCTACTTAAGGACAAGAGATATTTTGCTTTTGTCTTTTTTGTACATTTCTTAGCACAGTACACATATCACACATGCACATACACCATCCATCAGCTGCAGTGTGTGTGAACAGGAAGGGGAGACCTTCCAAAGATGGCACCTTTGCTTAGTGATAATGTTCCTGCAGATGTCTGGGCACATTTGGGTATATCCAGGGTTGTTGTGGCTTAATTAGTGTTTTTTATAGCCTCAGAAATCTTGCTTTGTTGCCCAGACATTTTTCCCCAAATGAAGTCTCTCTCAGGGCCACACATCCTCTCCTTAGGTGTGGAATGGCATGGCCATAGCTGTCTGTCAGTATGGGAAGATGAGTGGTGGCTGCTTGATTGATTTGTCCTGACCATAACTGACCATCTTTTCAATGCTCTCACAATCTAGCAGCCCTGCCAGGGTTCACTTCTCTCCATCTTGACCTTAGCCAATTCAGGCCAACTACATTGGTCGCTACATTCAAATCTTGCTCTCTTTATGGGAGGCCAGTGGCTTAGTGGAGAGAGGGCCTGGAGTCAGGAAAACATGAGTTTAAACTGACCTTAGTAGATGTGTGATTCTGGGCATGTCACAAAAAATAAAAAAAATAAAAATAACCAAAAATCTTTGTTTGGATTTTTCTGATAATAGTTTCCTGATAATAGCAGCTCCTATCTCCAAGGTGGTTGTGAGGTTCTAATGAGGTAATATTTGTAAAACTCTTAGCACACTGCCTGACACACCCTTTCCCCTATCCCCCAGTTCTATCTCTGCTCAAGTTTTCCAAGCCCAACCCTGAAACACTTCCCTCATCTGCCTCCTTGGCTTTTCCTCACATGCTACAGAATGGAGGTGGTAGATATCATGAAACTAGAAAGACTGGGTCCAAGACAAATTTATATTATCTAATCCCAATTGGATCTTCCCTATAGCAAAGCAATCCTTATATTCCCTGCTTAATAGAGTATCTACCCCATTCCCCACCAAGGCCGGCATATGTCTAATTTTTTTCCTCATATACCAAGTCACTTTCTTCCTTGATCTGCCCAGCTGAGGATTTCACCTCTTACTTTACTGAGAAAATAAATGCCACAAATTCCTCTGTATTTCATGTCTTGTTCTTTCCTTCTTCATTCCAGTCTCCTCCACTAGACTGCTTCTTCAGTCATTCCCCTTTCTCTCTATATCCTAGTACCTTTCCTGTTGCTTATAAACATGCTCAAGCATCCCACAAGCCTAATAATACCTCAATAGCCAGGACAATTCTTTCAGCCTATCATCCTATGCTATACTTTCCTAAGCCAAACTCCTAGAAAAAGCCGTCTACACTGCCTCTACTTCTTCTCCCCTCCCTCCCCCACCTCAAACTTTAGTAATCTGTCTTCTGACTTTACCAATCAACTGAAATTGTTCTCTTCATGGTTGCCAAAGTACAAGCCTTTACATTTATTATTATTGAATTTCACTCTATTATGTTTGGTTCAATGTTCTAGTCTGGTGAGATGCTTTTAAATCCTAATACTTAGTGTATTTGTTATTTACCTCACCTCACCTGCAACCCTCTTGGTCATCTTATCAGCTCCTGGTGTGGGGTTTAAAGAACAGTTCTGTGCACATAATTTCTGGACTATATATTTAGCCCAACTTTCTTTCTTTGCCAAGATCTAATCCTGTATCACAAATTTCCTATTTGACATTTCCAACTGAATGTTCTACAAGCATTTCAATGTGTCCAAAACAGAACTCATATTTTCCCTCTGAAATATATCCCTCTCCTGAATTTTCCTATTTCTACTATTTTTATAAAGGCTTCTATAAAGGAATAATCATGCAGATTAACAAGCTCAAATGACACTGTCAGCTTCTCAATATTAGCCACTGCCCCCAAGATTCCTTGTTTTCTAATCTCCTTCTTGTCCTACCTCTACAATAGTCCTTGCATCTGTCCCTTATCTTCACTCATAAAAACACCAAAATGATTAGACCTCCTTTTTATACTATTACAATAGCCTGCCAAGTGGTGGGAGTCCCTGCCTCAAGTCTCTTCCTATGCCAACCTATCTTGTACGTGTGAAGTTACTTTTTGAAACTAAATGCAAGCTTTTACATTTATAATTATTGAATTTCATTCTATTAAGTTTGGTCCAATGGTCCAGCCTACTTAGATGCTTTTTAATCCTGATACTTAATGTATTTGTTATCTACCTCATCTCATCTGCAAATCTGATAAGCATGCAATTTGTGCTGTTATCCAGGTCACTGGTTAAAAAAAAAAAAAAAAAGAGTGAAAAAGTACGGGTGTAATGGGCTGAAACTCGAGTTGATACACTGAGGTCCCAACCATGTGAGGCTAAATAGTAATTGGACCATACTCTATTAATATATATGCTTGGAGAAAGAATAGCCCCTGCCCACTCTTTGTGCAAGTCCTGATGTGTTGTATAGGAAATGACGATTTTGGTGGGTAGAGGCAGGGGGGCAGAGAAGGAAGTGAAAAGAGAGACTGCTGGCTGGCTTCTTGTCACAGCTGCTCACAATGCTAATCCCTCTTCACCTCAAAAAGAATAAAGATTGAAGATTTTCCCTTAACCTAAATTCCTGACTCTGGCTGATTTTAAATACGCGGTCATCACATTTGGCGCCCAAGTGTGGGAACCAAGGACCCTACTTTTACTGAAAAAAGTCTCCAGTGACCAGGAACTTAGGTGAGTATTGTAATAGACAAACAGGGAATTTATTTTCTTAAAGACTAAACTAGTAACCTTTTTTGGCTGAAATGGGACAGATCGTAACTAAAGATTCTCCATCCTCCCCCCAAACCCCCCACCCCCACCCCCACCCAGGAGTGGTGCTATAGAAAGCATGCTTAAGCTGATAGAAGATCAAGGGCTACTTATAACTTGGGAACAGACAGCTAGACTTCTGGGTACATTAAAATGCACCTCTCCTTGGTTCTTGGAGGAAGAGCAAATCTCTCCAGATAATTGGACATTACACATATTACAATGAAAACAGCCCTCACTCAATTTCCATCAAGGCATTCTATTTGTACAATATAATACAGTTGGCCTTAAGAAACCGTATAAGTTCTAGAAGAAAGAAAAAAAAGCTCTAGGAATAGCCAAATGGGGAAGCCTGAGATAAAGGAGGAAGACAATGAACAGATTAATGACCATATCCCCACAGGGCATGGAGACTTAAGTGAGGCTCGAGGGTGTGGTGAATCTGAGGGAGCTTCAGCCCCATCTAAGGAGCAAGTAATTGACTCCCCTCCATCAATTCCACCTTCCAGGATGGAGGGAAGAGGTGTAGTTGGGGGTAAGGGGGGCAGTGAAAGCACTAGCACCTCGCCCCCAGCATCTAGCTGCTCCTATGAGTAGATTGCAAAAAGGACTAACTAGTTAAAGCCAAGGGGGAAGGGAGAGATGTAATGGAACTCCAACTTCACATTTTTCCTGTGATTCAACAGTTTAACTCTTCAGGTCAAGAAAGTAGAAAATATGCTCCTTTTGATATAGAAATCCTCAAGGACCTGAAAAAGGCTTGCACTCTTTATGGGGCTACATCAGCTTATGTTAAGATGCTATTACAAAATTTGGCTTTTGAAATCTTGACCCCTAATGACTGGAAATCTATAGCAAGGATATGCCTAGAACCTGGACAAAACTACTCGTGGCTTTCTGAATATAGTGAGCTCTGTAGGATACAAGCCCAACAAAACAATCAAAGTGGAGTTCATGCTGCAATCACCTGTGACCTACTAACAGGTATAGGTCCTTATGCAGATATTGCAGTACAGATTAATTATTCTATAGCAGCATATGAGCAAATTGCTGCTAATGCTATCAAAGCGTGGGCTTCTCTCTACAATAAAGATGACAAGGGTGGGGCCTTCACAAAAATAACACAAGGGCCAAATGAACCCTTTGCTGACTTTGTGGGACGCTTGCAGACAGCTATCACAAGAACTAATGGGGAAAATGCAATAACAGACATTTTGATAAGGCAACTTGCTAAGGAAAATGCTAATGAGGTTTGCAGAAGAATTATACTAGGACTGCGCAAGGATGCTCCTTTAGAGGAGCTCATAAGACGCTGTGCCATAGTGGACACAGGTGCCTTTTATAGCCAGGCTATGATGCAGACTTCCCAAGATCCCAACATGGGAAGACAGGGTCCCTCCTGGCAAGGGACTTCCAGAGAGATTCGTAGATGCTTTCAGTGTGGTAAAGTAGGGCATCTGAAAGCTCAATGTTGGTATAGAGACAGAATGGGAAAACAGGGTGGGAGAACAAGACCCAATATCTCATGTCCAAAATGCAACAGAGGCTTCCATTGGGCCTCAGAATGTAGACAGATTCAGGGAAACGGGATGAGGGGCCCAGCCCCAGGGCCCAAGGCAAAAAACACTTGGGGCATGATGGCAGTCAATAGTGTACAAAGAGAGTGCCTAGAAGTCCAGTACCCAGACATGACCAATCAGCCAGGAAGCAACCTGATGGGAGAAAGGAATTACAATTGGGGAGAATAGCGCTGTATGCAACTGGGACAACTGAGATACCTCCTGGAGAGGTGAAATCTATTCCTTCTCCAGCCTATGGATCCCTTACCTCCAGGCACAGTAGGCTTGACCATTTCACCTCCTTTTTATACGTACAAAACAGTGTCCATCCACACACTGATGGAAACTGGGGAACATGTAGATAATATCCCAGTCACTAATACAAGTAGACAAGGTGTGACTTATCACCCAGGAGAAGTAGTAGCATCAGGTTTACTCATACAGAATCCTAATAAGCAATCTGATGATAGTCACCCAGATTCTGACTCCAGACCACAAAATCCAAGAATATACTAGACAGCAGCTGTAACAGCTGACCGACCTATGCACATGATCTATATAAATGGCCTACCATTAGAAGGATTGGTAGACACAGGTGCAAATTATACAGTCATTAGAGGTGTCAATTGGCCCAGTCACTGGCCAAAGATTAAAGCAGACACCTACATGTCTGGAGCTGCTGAAGTTAGTGCTGCCCCTATGAGATGGACTTTTGAAGGGAAAACAGGAGTTTTTACTCCTTTTATAGTTGAAAAATGCCCATCAATCTTTGGGGAAGAGACATTTTACAACAATTAGGGTTAAAAATAAGTACTTCAGTTTTTTAAGCAGGGCTGCTGTTGAAGGCCTGCCAACACTTTCACCTGTTCCTATCCAATAGAAAACTGATACACCAGTGTGGATAGAACAGTGGCCCTTAGGTAGCGATAAAATTCAGGCCTTATTAGATCAGCTTGACCAAGGATACTTATAACCTTCCCTAAGTCCTTGGAATTCCCCAGTGTTTGTTGTAAAAAAGAAATCTGAAAAATGGAGGATGTTGATTGATTTAAGAAAGGTGAATGAACAGATGGAAACTATGGGAACTCTTCAGCCTGGACTTCCATCTCCTACTCAATTATCTAGAGAATGGCCTCTTTGGGTCATAGATATTAAGGATTGTTTCTATTCTATCCCTCTGGATAAGGAGGATATGAAAAGATTTGCTTTTTCAGTGCCCAGCGTTAACTTAGCTGAGCCTTATAAAAGATACGAATGGACAGTTTTGCCATAGGGAATGAAAAACAGCCCCAGTATGTGTCAAATGTATGTTGCTGCTGCTCTTGCTCCAGTAAGAAAAGCATTTCCAAAAGTTATGCTATTACATTATATGGATGATATATTGGGGTGTGCACCTGAGGAACAAATGTTAGAAGCATGTCTACAAAAGACCATAGAAACACTAAGGAATTACAAATTGTACATAGCTGCAGAAAAAATTCAAAGACATGCTCCTTTTCAATATTTAGGATATGAACTAAAGTGCTTACAGTACAAAAACTGTCCTTAAGAACAGAGAAGCTAAACACCTTAAATGATTTTCAGAAATTGATAGGAGATATCCAATGGATGCGACCAGTGTTAGGCTTGACTACCTATCAATTGGAACCATTATATGATATTTTAAGGGGAGACAGTGCTTTATAAAGCTTATAAAAGAACTCAAGCTTATAAAAGCTTACAAAAGCCAGCTTATAAAAGAACTCAAGATGCTTTGAGAAAAGTTGAACTGGCTTTATCCAATGTGGTTGAAAGAGTCACTCAAAAACCCTTAGAAATATCAGTTTTTGCCACATAAGAGGCACCCACAGCAGTCCTTCATCAAGGAGACAGTGTGATAAAGTGGGTGAACCTCCTGGCACAACCAGAACAAAGCCTTTCTCCTTACCCAGTACTTGTAGCTAGAATTTTATTAAAGGCCATTAAGCGAGCAGTACCATTATCTGGGACAAGACCTGACAAGATATACACCTTTTATACCAATACATAAAGTAATGTGTGCTGTGAGACCATCCCAGAGTGACAAATTTTATTAGTCATGGCTCCAAATTTTATACATGGGTCTCCATTAAAGACAACCTGGCTATTACATAATTGGTGATGGATTCTTGAAGAAAAAGTTTCTAAAGTTCCTCTTAAAGGACGAACTATCTTTACAGATGCATCCAAACATAATATTTGCACTGTATACTCTCATGACTTAACTATAAAGAGAGTAGTCAGAGCTCCTTTTCAGTCCACTCAGCAGAATGAATTGTATGCAATTATTCTAGCTCTTACTTATTATTCAGGAGACATAAATATAATATCTGATTCGGCCTATTCAGTAGGTGTGGTACAAAGAATTGCCACAGCCCAAATAAAATTTGCAGCCTCTAATATATACAGCTCTTTAAGAAACTTCAAGAGCAAGTGAGAAATCATCCAGGTAAGATTTCCTTTTTGCATGTCCACTCTCATAGTGGACTTCCAGGTCCCATTTTTTTTTTCAGGTCCCATTTTTGATGGTAATTCAAAGGCAGATAGCCTTCTACCTATATTGGTCAATACTCCTTTATTCCAAGAAGCCCAGGCATCTCATTCTAAATATCATCAGGCTGCTTGAGCTTTATGTTTACAATTTGGAATAACAAGAGAGGAAGTTAGGAGTATAGTAAAAGCCTGTACGGCTTGCCTTCCTTTCCACGCTCCTACATTGCCTCCAGGGAAGAACCCTTTGTGCTTTGAGACCCAATGAAATCTGGCAAAATGGATGTGACCCATTATAAATCTTTTGGTTGTCTGTCTTTTATCCACGTTGTGGTAGACACCATTTCAGGATTCACTTTTGCAATACCAGCAGCAAAAGAGACAGCCCGAGTGGTCACTGAATTCCTCACACAAGCATTTGCTATTATGGGTGTGCCACAAGCAATAAAAACAGACAATGTTTCTGTATATACCTCCAAACATTTTGCACACTTTTGTGCACTGTATAAGATTTTACACACCACTGGCATACCTTTTAATCCTCAAGGACAGGCAATAATAGAGAGGAGAAACAGAGACATTAAGACGCTCCTCCAAAAACAAAAGAAAGGGGGAGCCACAGGTAACTCTAGAGAACTTCTAAATCTAACCCTTTATACTATTAACTTCTTGATTTTTGACAAAGATGCACTGGCTCCGGCAGACAGGTTTCATAACCCACCGGAAGGGCAGTGTCCAGTGTGAGCAGCTCCACTATCTTTAGATAATCGCCAGATGATATGGAGAGATCCAGAAAGTGGTGAATGGAAGGGACCAGATAGGCTAACAGCTTGGGGGAAAGGATTTGCTTGTATCTCTACAGGTGGAGAAAGAATCAGATGGGTGCCAATGAGCCGTATTCACCTTGTCCATCGCAGAGAGACAGAGCAGACCCTTGAAATGAAGGAGAAAACCCAAGAAATATTGGGTGGTTCTGTTGCTGATTGTGCTTAACATTGAAAGAGCATGGCAGTTATGGCGTTTGACTCATGGACATTGAAAATTGTTGGACTTCAAAACCTTTAGAAATCATTGGATTCTCTGAGACATGATAAGATTGTTGTAGGACTTGAAAACCCTCAGGAATCATTGGAGTCTCTGAGACTTAAGATTGTTGTAGGACTTGAAAACCCTCAGGAATCATTGGATTCTCTGAGACATAAGATTGTTGTAGGACTTGAAAACCCTCAGGAATCATTGGATTCTCTGAGACATAAGACTTGAAAGCCCTGAGGAGTCATTGGATTTTCTGAGAAATGATAGGACTGTTCCAGGACTTCAAAATCTGCTGGAATCATTGGATTCCCTAACACATAAAAAGACTTTTGCAGGACTTCAAAAATTTGGGGGGATCATTGGATTCCCTGACATGTAAAGCAATGGACAATAGATTGGTTTTGGACTATCTCTTGGCTGCTGAAGAAGACGTATGTGTGACTGCTGTTTACATACCCTCTCTCTAGGACTTCTGGCAATCTTTTACAATACCATGTTGATTTATATTGTTTGTTATACCTCTACTTGCGTGTACAATTCATGTTTGTTACACCACATCGAGCCTGTACTGACTGAGGGGAGGGTCATCATTAATAGCCTCTGGGTTATTGCTATGTGCTTGTGTAATACCTCCCATGCTGATGGGTTTGTGCATAATAAGACCCTTCAGCCCAAAAACCCGCTAGCAACTCCCACTTCCCTTTGGTTCCTAAGAAGTCAGGGATGGCATGACTAAAACAAAAGAAAGTAGGAGATGTAATGGGCTGAAGCTCGAGTTGATGCACTGAGGTCCCAAGTGAGGCTAAATAGTATTTGGACCATACTCTATTAATATATATGCTTGGAGAAAGAATGGCCCCCTGCCCACTCTTTGTGCAAGTCCTGATGTGTTGTATAGGAAATGATGATTTTGGTGGGTGGAGGCAGGGAGGCAGAGAAGGAAATGGAAAGAGAGATTGCTGGCTGGCTTTTTGTCACAGATGCTCACATTGCTATCATGATCTTCCTTCACCTCTGCTGGCTGGGTCCTGTTGCAGCTGCTCACATTACTTATCACCCTTCACCTCAAAAAGAATAAAGATTGAAGATTTTACCTTCACCTGAATTCCTGACTCCGGCTGATGTTAAAATACGTGGTCATCACATACAGGGCCAAGCACAGACCACAAAGGTACTCCACTAGGAACTTCATTCCAATTTATCTTTGATTATTATTAATTGTTACTCTTTGTGTCTAGCCTTTTGACCATTTCAAAGTCATTCAACTGTATTATGCATTTATCCAATGCTTTTCCAACCTTTTTACAAGAATAGCATAAAATATTGCCAATTATTTTGCTAAAATAAAATCTAGGTAAATTATGACTATACCATTCCTCTAACTGACAAGTCTAGTAACCGTGTCAAAAAAAGAAATAAGATTTTTCTGGTATGCTTTTTTCTTGATTCTTTAGAAAAGCCTCTTTATAAAGGCTCTTTCCAGCTTTTATATCTTCCAGCAGGAAGGATAATGTTGAGATCATCTGTGACCTTCTTCTCCAAAGTACAACCTACAGTCTAAGTGAAAAGTAGCAAGTATCCAAAACCAAGTGGCAAATAGCTAATCATTTGAAGGTGAAGGCTATGGCTCCTGCAATGATCTATGTATGGCACCCTCTAATCATTAAAGAAAGCACTACAAATTTCCCCTTGATTTTTATATTTTCAAGAAGTCCTTCTTAAGTCACCCAAGTCACTGTCATGTATCATTTCATCACTTAATTCTTTATTATCCTCCACAACCAAATTTCTGTTCTCCTCTGCCTTATTTAGACTCAGAACAATTCCAATTCTGTACAGAGCTTTCTTATACAGATTCAGGTACACTTGTGGTTCTTTCACTCATAAAATGTCCTTTGTTCACTCAGCCAAAGCAAATCAGAATACTTTCAGGTGAATAATAAAGAGACTTAGTGTTGATCTTGTAATTTTCATTGTTTGAAGGTGGGAGTGAAGGAGAGGAATTCATTTCCTTAATTAACATGTATGCACATTGAATTCATTTATAGATTCCTTTCTAATTCTTTCTTTTTTTCTTTTTTCAGGAAAGAATATTTTGTCTCCCAATTAGCCTATAAGTTTCTCAAATGCAGGGACCATATCACTTCTTTCTTCTGTAGCCCTTATAGGACCTGTAAGTATAAGTCTAGTCAAAGACTGTGTCACCAATAAAGTGTAGAGAAGGGTCCTCTCTAGTACATGGGGTACCAGGTGATTTTGGCCATGGCAATTTGAAAAAAACGAACAATATCACGAAAAATGAAAACAACTCAGCACAGAAGAAATGAATAGTTTTCAATACGGGAGCCATTTCTGAACCAGCAGCCTATGTGATGTTAGAACATCAATTTGTTACAACAAAAATCAAAACCAATTCCAAATCCAAAGCACCAAAATCAAAACCAATTCCCCCCAAAAAGGATAAAGATGAGAAGATAGCGTGCAAATTAGAACAGCTCCAATTTGCCCCATACAGACAAAGTAATGACACTAAGAATTGGGAAGTAAAAAGAGAAAAAGATGCCAAAATTTGATTACCCAGCTTTCCTAGGGACATTTAATTGATAAAAATCAAAAGCATTGTAGAGAACTAGACTAAGAGTTAGGAGTTCCTGAACTCAAAGTCAGCTACTAACAGATTGGCTATGTGATCCAGATGAGGGGAGCCCTGAAACTCTCTTTTTCTCTCTCTGACTTTGGGGGGAAAACTAAGCTCTTCCCTGAGAGACCCGCACCAGGGAATCAATATAAAGAGGTTTCATTCTGTTATTTGGGTAGGGCTAGTTGAGTCCAGGACTACTCCTACTTAGTCTGACCTGGAGATCTAGATTTCTATAGACCTTTATTGAGTTGAAAATTAGCTCAGGATCACTCTCAGTAACTGTCCCAATCTTCCTGAAATCTAGGCTAGGGCAGTAATCTCATTCAATTGAAACTTCTATTGAAAGATTTCAGTCTGATTTCAGCTCAGGCTGCTCCCAGCTTCTAGCCAAGGTTTCAATTATAAAAAGGGGCAGCTGGGTTCAATCCTTTGCAGCCGAGACCCAAAGCAGCAATCATGCCAAGGGATTCTCTGTCTGCTGGAAAGAGTCTTTTCAGCGTTAACCTCACCTATTTCCCTCTTTACCTTCCTGCTAGGATTTCTCTGCTAGGATAGGATTTTTCTGCTAAAAACTTTATATCCCTCTGTTGGGACCTTGCCACGAAGGAATTCAGTCTTTCTAGCAAAGGCTGACTTCCCAATGCCAATAATAAACCTCTTTTGCCAGTTTAACTTTTCGGGTTTGTAAATTCATTTACGAAGGATCTGCGCTGACCAGAAGGGGTTCCCACAACTCCCTGCCCTGGGCTGAACTTCATCAATCCTAATCAAGTTACTTTCTCCTTTAATACCCTGGGCACCAAAAATATGATTGTACATTGGTAGAGGGAGCTCTTTCCTGAGAATCCTCTATACTAATAGAAGCACAGATCTACTTTTAAAAAAATTCCACAAAAACTAACTGTCACAAGGACAAGGCTGATAGAACACAGAAATCATTTCAGTCATTAAACACATGATCTCCATATTAAATGTAGGGACATGGCAACCTAGGGCAACTTTGCTTTACAAGAATTTCAAGTTTAAAACTCCACTAAGGCTTTCGAGTCACTGTATATGACTCAATGAGAGTCATTGTGCACACAATGAGAAGGCATTGTGCACGTTTGTAGAAAGTTAGATGCAATATACAGGTAGGCCAGGTAGTTCAATAAAACTAAAAGTGTTTAAAGACTTTATTAACAATAATGTAATGACCAACCATGATTGCAAAGGACTAACAGTGATGCGTGCTTTTCACCTCCTAAGAGAGAGATGATAGACTCAGGATACAGAATGAGTCATATATCTTTTGGACATAGCTAATGCAGGAATTTGCCTTAATGATGTATATTTGTTATAATGATTTTGGGTTTGTGGGAGGAGGGACAGGGAAGAAGAGGTGGGAAGGGGAGAAAATACGATTTTGCTAATTAAAAAAATGATACAAATTAAAAGACTGAAATGGAAGGACAACAAACAGATTAAAAATGGAATAGCTATTTTGGTACTTCTGCTGACAAAATGACAATGGAACAATTATATTTGGACTTTAAGAGATCTCAATCTCTAATTTATTAAATGAGGGAGTAGAAATGACAATACAGATGACAAGTCCAAGTATAACAGCTAGACCAGAATAAGCATACAGGAAAGAAATCTACCATGTTTCCCCGATAATAAGACACTATCTTATTATTTTTTTGGACAGAAAAACACCAGAGGGCTTATTTTCAGGGGAGGGCTTATTTTAATGAACATTTTTATGTTGTCCTGCCTCAGCTCTCCTCCGTGGCACTGCTCTCAATGGCGCCAGCAAGCAAATCACTGGGGAAGAACAGGATGATGCGCTCACTGCTGTAGCTCTGATTGGATGCGTGACGTGCGTTTCACTGGGGGAGGGGGGGGTAAAAGATGAGGGACGGTGCATACAGAGGGTACCGTAATGTAGCATGTAGCGCAGGGGATCACCTTCACTACAGTAACAATCTCAATAGGGCTTATTTTCGGGGGAGGGCTTATTTTAGAGGAATCTTACACAGTAAGGGGAGGGCTTATTTTCAGGATAGGTCTTATTATCGGGGAAACATGGGTACGTTGGAAACAATACAATTTTGAAGGTGTTGAGGAAAGAATTCTCAAGTTATGTGAAAGAGCAGAAGATTCAGAACAATTGGGAAAAAATCAGAGTTGGTATTACTACTACTGAGAGGATATACAAATATTCAAACATTTCTCATCTCATTTTTATAAATTTGGAGAATGATTAAGGGCATATTTGAAAAAAGAAAAAAACAGGTAGGTTTTTTCAAGTCACACACTTGACTGAAAGGTGAGACAGCAAAAGATCCCTCTTTGTTTGCTGTTTGTTGATTCTTTAAAAAGCATTTAATTCAGAAGTTCAAAACATTCCCCTAAAGGTTCTCCTATAACAAGGCATCTTTCATGCATATGGTTAAGATCATACAAGATTCCTTGCAGGCCACAAAACAAAGGTAACTGGTAATTGATCCTCGAATAAACAGTATCAAGTGGGGCTATAAAAAGAGAAGAGGATGCTTATCCACTGTGTTTGTCAACACTGTGGAGAAGGTTTGGTGCAAATTCCAAATTAAATATGCTCCAATTGGTGGATGATATTGTGCCAACTACTTCAAGCCTAGACAGATTATAAAACTCCTCAAATGAGATCCACAACCATTCAAAATATCTCAACCTAACAATCCACATAGGGGAAAAAAGCAAGTGGGTAAAGAATGCCCATTGTCTAGATTATGATGTATGAGTAATAGAGAAATCACTGAGCTGGTCCGTCAATATCTATCCTTTGGAGAGACTTTAGAGATGGCCATTGAACTAAGCAAGCCCAGAGTTAAACAGGAAGAAGACACAACCGAATTGCTTCTGGGAAATTTCCATGATCCCACAATTCTAAATGAAACAAAAATGAATCACACCAATATGTATACCAATATGCGACTTTCCAAAAACCACAATAACTCAAGAATTAAAATTGCAGGTGCCTCTACAACAGAGACATGTGGTAAGTGTAAGCATGTTGGACCATGTTGCCAATGATGATGTAAAAGAAGGTGCACAGAAGATCCTGCATGAGATGTATGTTTTAGAAAGGGAGAGGCCAGTTGCAGAGCAAGACCCTTGCTATATCTTCTGCTTTAATTATTTCTGGAAATCTGTACTCAAATCATCATAGTACACCATGTTTTAGAAAAGGATCAACTGTAAAGAGTCCAGAGGAAGAAATCAGAATGGTGAAGAGCCAAAAGTTCTTCCCATGTGAAAAGCCTTGGGATGTTTAACATGTGGAAAACAAGGCTCATCAGGCCATGGTGGCTGCTTTCAAATACCCAAAAGGCTACAGAAGGGAAGAGGCAGTGTGGTACAACTGACAGAGCACTGGATGGAGATAGGAAGACCTGGATGTGACCCTGTAGAAATCACTTAATCTCTCAACTTAATTTGTAAAGTGGGGACATCTAGCTTACATGATAGTTGTGAGGACCAAATGACATATTTATAAAGCATTTTGTAAACCTCAACTTGCTAGCTATTATTGTTGTTGTTGCTATTGCAAGAAGAATTAGATTTCTTCTGTTCAATGCCAGAGGGCAGAATTAGAAATAATAAGAAGAAATTGCAAGAAGGCAAATTTAGTCTTAATGGAAGGAGAGGCTTCCTGATAATGAAGACTTGCCAAGTGTTTTGCAGATGGAATTCTTTGGGAAACATGAGTTGTATGGCATGGCTGCTAAGGTCCTTCCTTCTCTGAACATTCTGTGAACCTGAGGGATAAAAGTTATATATCCAAATGTTGATCTGTTTCCATGTGATGTTTAAAAACCTAAAGTTTTTAAAATACCTTTAGCATTCTGGGTGAACCATCTATGCAAGGTTTAGTGAGAACATGGGCAAAAATTGTACAGGATGAAAAATAAGGGGTGTGTCCTGATTTGCACTCCAGGAAGGATACACAAATTGATGAGGACACAAACCTTTAGAAATGCAGTATAGTGTTACTGCTCAGAACATACTCAATTGATACCTATAGAATAAATGGATAACTTAAGAAAAAATCACAGCAGCCTTGCCTGTATTGATATCAATCAAACTGAAAATATACTCAAGTTAGCTTTTTTGCTCATTATTTAGTCCCCTACAACTTACCAGAGCACCACTGCTCAGCAGAATCATGAAGATGATGAAGGTCTCAAACCAGTTGTGTTCCACAATGAGGAAACAGGTTTTCCGTAGGATCCACCAGGACTTACCCAGTCCATCTTCAATGTTGACCTGGCAGCACTTGAACCGCTGGACGCAACCTGAAAAATGCCAAGAGGAACAAATGTGCCTGACCCAGATATACCTTCCTGTTTCCCAACTAGTCCATGTTTCAACATACCAACCAAGAATATAATAGCAGAATCAGAATGCTTGACTCAGAGATGAGTGTGTCGCATTCCACATAGTTGTCAATTAGTAAAGCACAGGTTTGAGCTGATTGTGTCTCTCCTCTGCTCAACAAATTCTAGCAGCTCCCTATTACCTCTAGGATAAAGTACACTTTCTTTGTGTATGTAAAACATGATCCAATTTGGATCCTTTTTCAGGATTCACTTATTCTATGGCACAGCCAGACTGGCCTTCTTGCTGTTACTCACACAACAGTTCATCTCCCATCTCCATGACTTCACTGAGAATCAGAATAAGTCTTTTTATATTGGAAAGAATCATTTGGAGTAATAAAAAATGAACAATTATCAAGCAGGAATGGTCTCCATTGACTGAGACCTTTCCACACATGGCTCTATGCTAGTGAAGAATGAACACAGAAAATGCTAAAAGGAATCACCTAGGAGTCTTGGCTTCCCCTCCAAATTTTCATCCTATTGCGGGTCACATCCTTCCTAATACAGACTATTCTGTTCTCTACAGTATCATAGATGATTTAGGAAGTAGGCACTAAGTCTCTCTCCAACTCTTTCCCAGCTGTAGCCACTGGCAGCAGTTAATTAGGGGATCCTGTTCTCTCCCATCCTCCAAATTAAGCCCTATCCAGACCTTTCCTCACCCTCTGTGAAGCAGGCATCTGGATCCAAGTATTCCTCAGGTTGCTCCACAGGTACTTCCTCCACTTCTGGTTTGATATCAATAGTACTCCCCTCAGATGAACTGGTATCATCCAGTTTCTAGTTTCACAACAAAAAGAAACTCCGATGAAAGCTCCCTCTCCACACTGACAATTGCCCTTGGCATATTATATAGACCATATATCATATATAATTCTAATGTGCATTCCTATTCCCCAAACCCATCACTGGTAACTTAGGATGGTCACACAATTAATGTGATGACCTGAAAATTTACTTTTCTCTGTTGGGATAGTACAATAGTACACAGTATTCAAGTCAATAAAACAAAGGATGATGCTCCTCTGTGCAGAAATTAACTTTCAGATTAGTACCAAGGCTAAAAAATGTAGGCTTTGGAAAGCCTACTAAAATATAATCCTAGATTTGGAAAAGGCTAAGGCTTTTCAGGTCATTAAATTGAGCCTCCCAATATGACTTCAAGTCATCTCTGATCTGGAAGACCCAGATGGATAAATAGGAGTTCTTTCTAGGGAAGACCCTGCAAATGCTCAAATAAATTAGATTTTTAATTTCCCCCAAATCAGCCCAGAGCTAATGCAGCTCTTAAAGGAGGGGGACCCATGGCTAGAATAACAGACGACCCTCTAGTTCTTACATCTTTGCTGCCCTCGGGATCTGACTCGCTGCTGACATCCTCAGTATTGAGATTTTCAAAGTCAGACTCGCCCACAGCAATGGGAACCCGCACAGTCAGGTTGGGGTTGTTGATAAAGGACATGTGGTCCTCATCAATGATATACTTCTCCACGCTGCTACCAATGCCACTCGTGGTACCGTTCCCATTCTTCTGGTAGTCCCCATTTCGGTGAATGTCAGCCCCGGTGTGGTTGGCAATGCAATTGGCCTTTTTGTCATATAGCTCATCCAGGGGCTTCACCTCATCAGCCTCCCGTTTGAAGTGGGTCTGAACAAAGGCATGCACTTTCAATTTAATCCAGGCTACCCCCTTCTTAATTCGGATGACAGAGATCTGTAGGTTGTTCATTTCTCCATCATCATCCGTGGCAGCCAGATTGTCAGCACTGAAGGAGCTTAGAAGCAAGGCTAGAAACAGATTCAGCACCTGCAGTGAGTGGGAGAGAAAAAGAGACTGAGGATACTGACTAGGTCAAGGTCAGACTGACTAAATCTGTCCAGACTTGGAGGATCAGAGAATTCAGTCAAATTCATTATTTCATCAGAACCAACTGTATGGAGCAGATGAACAAGTACTATGGAAAAATCTTTTCTTTCTATAGTGTTTTAAGTAAGCAAAATCACTTCTACAAGGGGTGTGTGTGTGTGTGTGAGAGGGAGAGAGAGGGAGAGAGAGGAGAGAGAGAGAGAGAGAGAGAGAGAGAGAGAGAGAGAGAGAGAGAGAGAGAGAGAGAGAGAGAGAGAGAGAGAGAGAGAGGATCCCCTCACTTTCTCAGCCAAAATCCTTGAAAAAGCTGTCTTCTCTCTGCCTCCCACTTGCTCTTCCCTCACTTTCTGCAGTATGATTTTCTGCATGATCATCTCACTATTTCAGAAATCACCAAGGATCCCTCCATTGCCAAATCTGGTGGCCTCTTTTTATTTCTTGTTGACTTCTCTGCTAATTGCTCCTCTCTTGCTGAATAGTCTCTACTCTCAGTTTTAATGATATTGCTTTCTGGGTTTTCTTTCCACTTGTCTGATTATTCATTCTCAGTCTCCCTTCCTACATCATCATTCACAATACATCTCCTAATTGTGAGGATTTTCCAAGACTGTGTTTTGGATCCTTTTCCCTTTATATAGGCTCTCTTGCTTGGTGACCTCATCAGCTCCCATAGGTTTAATTATTGTTTCCATGTTCTTCAAACCTTCTTATCTCCATATCAAATATAAAATCTGTGCTTGGCATTTAAAACCCTTCACAACCTTATCCAGACTACTTTTCCAGCCTTTTGTCACGACTTCCTTTCATACACATGCATGTAAGCCAAATCAGTCTTCTTGCTATGCATTACAGCCAATATTCCCTCTCTCACTTTTATGGCTTTCCCTGGCCTTCCCTTTCTTCATTCCCCCCCCCCCCCCCAAGATATCAAAATTCCTCTTCCTTCAGGGTGCAGAACCAACCCTACCTTCTCTATTTGACTCTTCCCTTTGGCTGCTTGTGACTTCTTCCCATAAAATTCTATTTTGTATCTACTTATACATGTTATACATGTTGTACTACTTATACATGTTTCCCTTGGCCAGAATGGAGGCTTCTTGAGAGCAGGAACTGTTTGTTTTTCTATCATCAGCGATTGCTTAGCTTATGTGCTTAATAAAATGCTCCTTGATTGATCCTGAAGGCACACCATATCTCCTATAAAGATACCTCTTACTAAGACACCACAGTCTCCTATAAAACTGAAAACTGAGGATCAGTTCAAAAATCCTAAATACTATCCACTAGATATGAAGGAATTTTGATGTAATTCAATGGAGGGAAAACACACACACACACACACACACACACACACACACATGAAATTATAAATCTTTTGAAGTACTGAAAGAATATTCCAACTATCTAGAACCCAGTCACCCAATAATCTTGTCAATTTAAGTGATTTAAATGGAGAATGAGAAAGTAACCAAAACAAGCTTCTAAGTCTGAGTCAATCTAGACATTAAACTTCCTGCATTTTGTTCACAGGAGAGTTGCACTAGCCTTCATTTCCCTTTTTAAAAGTTTGTTGATCTGGTTTTCTAGTCCATAGCAGACAGAAGGGGATTTTACCAGTAATTACAGGACAGCAATAACAAATGAAAACTAATGGCAGGGAAAATGACATAAGACTAGAAAGAAGCTGCTATAAAACCCTCAAAAATGATAGATGTTTGGATCCCCTGAGGCTGAGTACAATAGTTATGGTCTTGAAGCATAAAGAAGGGTTAAGCAAGCAATAGAATATATATTTTAGAAGGTTTTTTATGAAAAATCATTAAATCAAGTTTTGGTTCTCAAAGAGTTAAATCACCAGCTATCTGAGAAATGATGATTCATCAACAATTCCTTTATAGTATAATTTCTGTGCCCAAAAGTACATTAGAGTTATAGTAAAGTAGCTAAGTTTAGTCCTTCAAAAAGGCTTCTTAGAGATGGAGTTTTGAGTTATATTATCAAGATGACCACATTTCTTGATTGTTCCCTTTCTTTACTACTCTAATTCAGGTTCATCCCTTATCTCTCCCTAGCACTACTATAACAGCCTCTTAGTTGACTTCCCAGTTTCAGCCTCTCCCATCAGTGATACTCTCAAAAGCATTGGTAAGATTATATCACCTTCCTGCTCAATAAAGTCCAGTAATTCAATATAACCTCTAGAGTCAAATACAAGCATATGTTTGGCATCTGAAGTTCTTTGCAGATTGGTTCCCCTTAACACACCCAAACCAGCCCTTTTTGCTTTTCCTCACCCAAGACATTCCTAGGTCTAAGTTGGTCCCCATGGCTGGAATGAACTTCCTCCTCAAGCCCACCTCTTGGAATAGCTA
The DNA here is from genome assembly GCF_016432865.1 of Antechinus flavipes. Taxonomy (NCBI): domain Eukaryota; kingdom Metazoa; phylum Chordata; class Mammalia; order Dasyuromorphia; family Dasyuridae; genus Antechinus; species Antechinus flavipes. The sequence goes on from NC_067402.1 coordinate 225,895,060, forward strand.
CTTTACCTGCCAAGCTCAGTTCAAAGGCCCTTCCTGATCTTGATAGCATTGGCCAAAGTGCACATCCCACTTTTTCCAAGCTTGGAGAATGCAGGGTCAGCTCCACACCATGATGGGGCACTGGAGCAAGACTTCAGTTGAGGCAATGAAAACGGCTTACATATAATACATTTTATATAATGCTTCAAGGCTTTCAAAATGCTTTCCATGCAACAACTCCAGTAACTCCATTTTACAGATTAAAAAACTGAGGCTAAGTGAAGAAGTTAAATGAAAAAAAAAAACCCTAACATAGATATAGCACTTTATCATTTATAACATGCTTTACAAATATTATCTCTTTTTCTTTTCATATCAAACCTGGGAGGTAAGTGCTATTATTATTTCCATTTTATTGAATGAGAAAACTGAAGCAGACAGAAGTAAGGTGGTATGTAAAGGCAGGCCTTCTCATTCCAGGCCCCACACTATCTACTGCGCTAACTTGGTCAGTCACCCAGCTAGGATCTGACTACCCATGTCTTATGACATCAAGGCCAATACTCTTTTATTACACACACATGTAATAAGGAACCACTCTAAATTCTTAAGGGAATACAATTCCTACAAAGAAGTCTGAGGAAGATCATTTTAGTAGCTGTGTGTACAGGGAGTGGATCAAGGAGAATGGGCTAAAGGCTAGGAAGTTTCAGAAGAGACTAGCAGGAGGAGTACACACTCCTTGGGGTGAAAACAGAGCAGGTAAATAATGAGATTACAAGAAGACGACTAAGAAGTATTATGAAGTCTTCTAGTCCTATCCTTTCTGATACATAAACCTTTTCTACAACACAACATTGCTGAGTGCTCCATCCAGCTCCTGGCTTGCTTCTCTCGAGGGATGGGGTACTCCCTCGCTAATGAGGCAGCCCATTTTCCATTCAGTGAAATTCCAAGAAATACCATGCCAGGTGAGCTGAAAGGATCTCTTTATTCTATAGTAGGTTTGCTGGGCATGTGGAAAGCAAAGAACAAGCCTGGCTACCATTCTGGCAGACAATAGGAAGGTTCAGCACAGGGGGCTGAGTGATCAAGGTGGGGAGTAAGCTCCAAGTCAGAGAAAACAGATCAATAAAAAGATACTAACCACCAAATTGCCAATGACCATAACCATCATGAAGACAATGAGGCACATGGCTTGGCCTGCCACTTCCATGCAATCCCACATGGTTTCGATCCACTCCCCACACAACACACGGAAAACGATGAGGAAAGAATGGAAAAAGTCATGCATGTGCCAGCGAGGGAGCACACAGTCTTGGTTGATCTTGCAGACACACTCCTTGTAACTCTTCCCAAACAGCTGCATCCCCACCACAGCAAAGATGAAGACAATGATGGCCAGCACCAGCGTCAGGTTGCCTAGAGCACCCACTGAGTTCCCAATGATCTTGATCAACATATTCAAAGTGGGCCAGGATTTGGCCAATTTGAAGACTCGGAGCTAAGAAGGAAAAAAAAAAACCCATAAAAATTATATTCAATTTATTTTTTTACTAACTGCAACTAAGAAAACACAATAAAGTAAAAAAAAAATAAAGATTACTTATTGGTGTCTCTGGGGAGCTCTTAGCCCTTTATATGGAGCAAATTGAGAAGAAAATGTAGGTTATCTCTGCCAATATACAAAGAGAAAAACTGAGGCACAGAGCAGGGAAATGACTGGATTTCTTTTCTCAATGTGTCTATAGGAGATATAGAAGCTAGGAATCCTACTCTGAGGACTGCATTCTATCTCCAGGTCAGCTTGTCTATTTAAATGTAAGTACAAACAAATGATTTTCCCATGACTACTTTTCTTGAGTAAGGTCTTGAGGAAGATCACAGGAAAAGGTCAGTTTTGGGGAAACCAAACTTGGGAAGTACTAGCATGATGAAGAGATTTCTTATCTACTTAAAAATGTTAGGAGGACAAATTAATAATAATAGTCAGTTTTCAGTGTTCATATTCATAATTTACCTATACTAAGTATTTCCTGCTTCCCTGGTATTTTCTTAGTGAAGCAGCTTAACATAATATATGGAGTGCTAGACTTGGAGTCAGAAAGACCTTCCACGAACACTCAGTAGCTGTGTGATGTCGGGTATAGCCTTTAAGTTTTCTGCGTCCCAGACTATGGAGATGCAGTACAGGAACAGATCCACAATGGTAGTTGCAGCTTACTCCCTAGGGGTCCAATACAACAATGAAACCACAGGTCTAAGCAACAAAAATTTAATACTATGTCCTATTAATTGTCTATTACTTAGAATATGTAAAATTGGTAACATTTATGTTTATATTTCTGAAAGAAGCAATTCTGAGAACATGTTTTAAAAATCTGATTTTAAATGAAAGACAAAAGAGCAATCTCTTTTCCTGTATGTCAAAAGATCAAAGGCTGAAATGGAAATAAGATTAAAATCTTTGTAAAGATAATATAAAAGAGTCATTTGTGAGTAAGGTAGTTCTGCATCATCAATAGCTTAAGGAGTAAGGGACCAACAGGTGCAGAATAATAACAATGGATGTTTATTTAGTTCTTGGATGTTTGCTAAGCCCTTCATGTACATTATTTCATTTTAGCTTCACTACACCCTATGAGGCAGGGTGACCATTTTATAGATGAGGTTCAGAATGCTTAAAGACCTGTCCACAACTATTAACTTAGAGGCAAGTCTTCTTGCCTTGAGCACTCTTCATCTTATGTCAAGTTGCTTCAGAAGGCAGAAGATCATCAATATCAAAATGAATGACTGGAACATATTTGGACAAGTTTTAGATTCCTGTTTTATGTCAAAATTAGGAAAGGCTGAGCCACTGAAAATCATAATCATCTGTTTTACATGATATTATTTATAGGTAGCTATTTTGGTGAAAATATAAGTGGCCATGATATAAGATATTAGCTACAGAGAGACATCACAAATTGGATAATTTTGCCTTTTGCTAGATATGCCTTGGATCTAATTTGAGGAGGAGGAATGGCCTTTCTTCTGTTTATGGTCTACATATCTGTCTGAGGCCCACGTCTTTAAGGTGGTTTGATTGCCCATAGTCTTTGCCTCTCTTTTTAAATGAAATCCTGGAAATTATGCAAATATAACTCATGTCTTAATCACCATTAGTTTGTTGAACTTTCCATCTAAAAGTTTCAAATGCTAAGGCATTTCTCCAAAGGATAAAAGCAATTTAGGGGAAAGTGCAATAGCAAAAAACAGTCTTAAGAACATTCAGAGAAGGTAAGAGTTGAATATTTTATCTACCTTAGCTCTTTAAGGGATTCTTTGAGGATATCATTTCTGCCTGGTTAGGTTTTAGACAACTTTTCAGAAAACGCTTACCAGTTACTCTTTCAGAGACACATTTTTGTCATTTACCATTATCTTATGAAAGGAAAAAAAAAAAGAAATATTCTTCTTAGTTAAAGATGTAGGAATAAAGACAGATGTTCAACTCAACATCTCAAATATTATTCAATCTCATTTTATAAGTGAAATAAGCAACTGAAAAAGGGTAGGAAATCTCATCGATCCATGTCATTTAAGAGAGATGATGGGCCAAAGCAAGAGTTTCTAACCCAGAGTCCATGGACCTCTTGAAGATCCATGGATAAATTTCAGGGGGTCAGTAAAGGAAAAATTTACATCTTTATTTTCAGTTTTCAGCATAACTGGTTTCCTTTGTAATCTCAGGTATTTGATTTTATGTATTTAAAAATATTATTTGAAAAGGGGTGAACAGTCTCCACCAGACTGCTAAAAAAGTCTATCATACAAGAATGGTTAAGAACCTCTGAGTTACAAGAAGGAATAGCTAAGATCATCTTTAAAAAATAGGCCTAGAATGGAAGTCATGCTTAGCTGTCAATTTTACAGAAGAACCAATGCTTATACTTTAATTTTACAAAGAATCTAAAAGACTGGATATTAAACAGGAAACCACAAATTTGACAGGTTAATTCAAAAGAAATTGAAAAAAGGATTAAGGATTTGGACTGGATGAACTTGGAGGTCTTTTCCATCTCTTAGATTTTAGTAGAGTTTAATGTTGGAATTCTGTGACTATCAGATTGATTTTTACAAAAAAACAAGATAAGAAACTTTAATAAGAGAAATTGAAGAAATTTAGAATACCAAACGGAAAGATCTCAGCACTGAAAGTCCCTCCACATCTGCTAGACCAAGTTCCATTAAACTGAGGGAGACAATAAATCCGTCAAAAATGTTCCAACCTTCTTGGAAATAATAGTAGGGATCCATGGCTATAAGCTTCAGAAACATTTCTGCTGTGAAAATTCCAGTGAAAACCTAGGGAAGAGAGGAAGAGAAAGAAAGGATAAGAGAGAAAAATAGAGACAATTAAAATACAAAGCTTTACTTATTTAACTTGCCAAAGTAACACCAAAATGGCCCCGTTATTCAGTCTTACCTCTGCCATGGCCTAAGAGTACTCATCCTTATTTTGCTATTTCAGAGACACCCTGAAACCCAATATGGTAAAGAAAAAATTTTGCCTTTTTTTCTCCACCTTCCCTTTACCCTATTTTCCTTCCTTTGCTGGAAAGGTTATCCTTTCAGTCATTATCTCTCAATCTTGAAAGTTAGTCTGAAGACTTTACTTTGGTTCAAATACATCATATATTCCAATAGAGAACAATCTTTCTATCACTTTCTCAAATCCCTTGTTCACACTTGTTTAGAGTCAATTCATAGGGAAATTTGGAATTCAGGTTTTTAAAAGGATGATCCCTCTCCTCCTCCCTTATGCCCACAGGAATAATGTAGAACAAATTGTATAAATTTATGATTGATATTTCTGACTGAGGTATCAGTTTTCAGCATATAATAATTTGTATTGCTGATGGGTGCTTAATAGATACTTTGTGATTGACTGATGGGGAACTTGGATCACTACTATTCAGATAAGAGGAATGATATTTTTTTCTTTAAAAGTGCAACTTTTATAAAAAACATGTTGTTGATGAGAATTGGGACATTCTCCAAATTTCAAAGTGTCTCATCAAAAAGACTAAAAATGTACTTAATGTGGAATAAGTTGCAATTGAACAAGCTGTAACATGTTTAAGGTGACACAGTTTTAATAGAACAAGGAAACTAGAAAAAGGAAAGTCAAGAATACAGAATCATGAATCAAGAGATACAGATCAGACAGCGTTTGGATCATAGGACGATCCTCTTTGTATTCTAATGGTCATCCATGTCCCTTAAGATGAACCAGTTTCCTCTGCTCTACTTTTTTTTTTCAGCTAACTCTTTCTGCTCAGCTAATTTGCCAGGTATCACAAAGTCTATCAGGAAGGGAATACACACAGATTCTAATCACTAAAAAAGTGTATCCCATCAGGAGAGATGAAATAAATGGTTGATGCAAATCATCTGAATTCATCTTTGCTACCAGAGATACTTTACCTTGGAATTTAGAACTAATGTGAGTGAACAGACTATAACATAATCTGTTCTTCATGATCTTTAAGGACTAGTTGTCTCTACTAATGAATTACTCTACACCAGGTCTTCTGAAAGATTGCATAGCTTGAGTTTTTGTTTTTTTTTTTTTTTAAGGAAATAATACTTCCCAGGGACAGATTTTTTCCTATTATGGGACTGGAAGGTGTTACCCAGGAGGCTATTGAACTGTTTTGCATTTTGAAGTGTGAGTGAGACTACTATTTACTATTCTGGTACAGAATGAAGAAAGAAGAACCAGAAGAAGAATGTACCTGTACAGTAACATATAGGAAAATTAGATTCGAATGTAACTGAACTCAGATTAGACAGAGTGACCAAAATACATGAAATACAATTTCTTTCTCTCTGGAGAAAAATGTTAAGTTCTGTGGATGCATATATCATAAATACTGTCAGATATGGTTGTCATTTGTTTTTCTCAATTGCTTATAAGAGTTCTATGGTGGGATTACTGGGATACGAAAATAAAAAGTCTCAATAAAAGTTCTTTAAAAATTCCCTGGAGACCTAGAATACTTTGAACCTGTTTCAAATTGGGAAAAATAAAGGCTTATGTGGGGCTGTAGAGTACAAGAACAAACAAAGGTCATAAAGGCAAAAACTCTTATTTATACATCTCTGGCTAACAGAAATAAATTTATATGAGGTTTTCATAATTCTATGCGACATCTTTTGTTCTTAAAGTACTACAGTTAAGTAAGATTTTAAAAGTATTGACTTAATAAGTAATATATAGAATTAGTTAAAGAACCCTATAGTCTCTAACTTACAGGTTAATCAGTTTTCATTTGGCACTGAGTAATCAGAATTTACATGGGCTGCTAAAGTAAAGAATCCTCATCACAGATAGGATTCCTCTAAATTATCCTTACTATGCTCTCTGACTACAGGCTGGGGAAGCAACTGAGGCAACCCTGTGTGTCAGGCTATGGGCCCAATTAGCTACAATTAACAGTCCTTTCCAAACTCTTCTATACAACTCCTGGTACTAGACCTGATGTTTAGAGCAGTTCTTGGAGAATATTACAATGCTAGTGACATTTTCTTTCTAAAATAGTAAGTATAAAATTTTATATAAAGATATTTATATAATGCAGCATTTTTTCCAATAACAAAGGCCTAATTTCACTTATTGTGCTCCAAAATTCCTCAACTTCCCTTTGTCTCTGAGGGCATTCCATGTTACCAGACATCCCCAAACAAGCATTAAGAAATATTTTCTATGTATACATATATTGTATTTAACATATACTTTAACATGTTTAATATGTATGGGACTATCTGCCATCTAGGGGAAGGGGTGGAAGGAAGGAGGGGAAAAGTTGGAACAGAAGTTTTTGCAAGGGTCAGTGTTAAAAAATTACCCATGCATATGTTTTGTCAATAAAAAGCTACAAAAATAATAAAAAATAAGTTTTTCTCAGTTTTATTCAACAATTCATGGCCTTTTGGGGATTTTCTTGGCAAAAAAAACCCAAACAAACAAACAAAAAAAATTTTCACATATTTCATGTCCCAAAAATCTTCTATAGCCAAATTAGCTTGGGAAACACTGGTTTGGAACAGCAGCACTCTTTCATAAAGCTATTTTCATAAGGCTACATAGATAAAACTAACATTCCAACTGTGTTCCCAACAAACCAGGCTTTAATTATATATACATATTTAGGGGACATTACCCAACTTGATGTAAAACCATATTTGTGCAACAAACTATTATAAGAGGATTCTATGTTATTTTGATATTCCTACAAAGTCAGTCCCTGGAAAGGATGGAAATCAGATGATCTATCTCTTTCAGTCAATTTTCAACAATTAATCTAAGTAGCATCAACTCAATTTGTTCAATAATGGAGATAAGCAGAGGCAAAATAATTCAAACATCACTCATATTAGATTTTATAATACATTTTATAATTTTTTTCCTCTCTGTATATTTATCTTTCTAATTAAAATTCAGGCTCAGGCTAGCATTATAATGAATTTGGGATGGATTGGATTCTGGTGGCTCATGACTGGAAGACAGAAGGAAACCATTCTGGATCAAGAATTCACCCTACATAATTCCTAGGGGGTAGTCAAGAGTTGATTAGGGAAAAAGCAAGCCATTACTCCATTTGGTGCACAGAAGCACCCTCCTCTGTGTGAAACTTATTACTAAAACTTAGAAGAAAAATTACTTTGGTGGCCTGGGAGTGCCTTTAGAAGAGACACAGAGGAATCTGTCTTAAAGATAGGATGAGAACTCAAGAGCTTATAGACCCTGGTTCCTGAAACCAATCTAGTGTTCCATGCCTCCCTTTCTACCACTATGAGCTGGTCTGCAGCCAGTAACTTTAAATGACATTTCTCAAATTTTCCAGAAAGAGAAAGGAACCAAGGAATCACCAAATCGAGGAGTGGCTGCTACTACACCACACTTTCAATTAACTATCATTTTCTTTTCCACCCAACCCAAGTCCCTGATTTATAGTGATCAGCAGACACATCAGGAAAGGGTTTCCCATAGAAAACAAAATGACAAAATCAGGAGTGTTCTGTCTTACCAGATTTCCTACAGCCAAGACGTTTTCAAAGTGTGGTGTCATGGGATGATGCTCCATCGCCATAAACAAGGTGTTCAGGACAATACAGATGGTAATGGCTAAGTCCACAAAAGGGTCCATAACGATCATGTTCACAATCTCCTTTAGCTTGATCCAGTATGGATGGCATTCCCAGATAAGGAAAGTGTTGGCAAATTTGTACCAACATGGAGGGCACTTTCTCTGAGACTCTTCTAACTCTGTAGCAGGGCAAGAGCAAAGGGAGTGTCTCAATCAAATGATAAAGAAAAAGAAAGCACATTTTCTCATAGCCATTTCTGATGAGCTAAACTGTAAAACTGAATTAACAATGCATAAGTTTCCTTGCTTCTCTATGTGGAGGAATTATTATATCTAAAGACTCCAAATGATTTTATTGGAAAAGAACTCTCCCTTCACACAATTTTTGTTCCACTAAATAAAATGAAAAGAATTAGAATGACCAACACAAGGTTATACATAACACATACAAGTGATATGGTTTGTTGTTCAGTTGTTCTCAGTTTTATTCAACAATTCATGGCCCTTTGTGGGATTTTCTTGGCAAAAATACTGGAGTAGTTTGCCATTTCCTTCTCCAATCTATTTTACAAATGAGGAAGCTAAGGTAAATAGTATTCAGGACCTGCTCAGGATCACCCAGCTAGTGAGTGTCTGAGGCCAGATTTGAATTTAGAAAGATGAATTTTTCGGGCTCCAGTCCTGGTACTCTATTACTGCATTACTTACTTGTCAAGTAATATGGTAGTTTTAAGTAAAAGAGAAAGTCAATCAAATGAAAAAGTACTTATTGAGTGCTATGTGAAGACACTGTGTTAGGTATTAATAGAAGATATTGAACAATGAGATACATTTCCAGACCTCTGTGAGTTTGCAGGAATGGATTAAAAAATGTCACTGAATGTTTCCCAATATCTCTCTATTCTCTCCCTCATATAGTCATTTCTTATTGCAAAAATAAAAAAAGAGGAAGAAAAAAGTTCAGCAAAAGAAAACAACACACCAACAAAGTTCAACAGTCTGCGAAATATCCAACAATCACAGTTTTCCACCTTTGCAAAAAATACAAGAAGCTGAATTCTTTTCTCTTCTTTGGGGTTAAGCTTGGTTATTACAATTATATAACACTGTTTGGATTTTTTGGGTTGCAGTTTTTCTCATTAATTATAGTGATTATGAATGTTTTTGTATTGCATAAGATTTATATAAGTCTTCCTGGTATTCTTATATTGATTTTTTTAGAGGAGAGTAATATTCCATTATGATCATGTGCCACAATTTATTTGGTTATTCCTCAATCAGTAGTCATCTATAATCTGTTTCCAGTTCTGTGCTACTACAAAAAGTGCCTTCTAAAATCTCTGAGTGTATATGAGACTTCAATCCTGATTTCCTTGGTATTTATGCCAAGTAGTAGGATCTTGATGACAAAGGATCTTAACATTTGAGTCACTTTTTAGCATAATTTCAAATTGTTTTCCAGGCTGGTTGGACCAGAACAGATCCACCAACAGGGTAGTAGTGTAGTCAGACTTTCTATATTTCTCCAACATTGACTAATCTCATCTTTTATTGCCTTTTATAATTTGCTCAGAATTGTTTTAACTTGTATTTCTCTTACTACAGGATTTTTCATCTTCTCCATGCCTATATAATAACTGTTCTTTGTGTTTGAAATGTTTCTCTTAAAATCCTTGGTTTCCTTCAAAACTCAGCTTAAAAACCATCTTTTACAAGGGGCATTTCCTGTCCATCCTACCCACCCCTAGCAACTGGTGTATTCTCTTAATGCTTTTTCTTTGTATCTTTAGTACTTAGAATAATGCTTGCCCCCTCTTTACACACACACACACACACACACACACACACACACACACACACACACACACATCTGGTAAGCACTTAATAAATATCTGGTGATTGAACTTTCATATAGTTGGTAACATTTTAACTTTTTTGAGAATTGTTTGTTCATATTCTTTGAAAGACTGGCTTTTCAGTTCTCTATTATTAGGTACTAGATCTTCCCCTTCAATTAGATTTCTGCTAAAGCTTTTCAATTTCACATGATCAAAATGCATTATCTTGTGATCTCCTCCAGTTCTTGCATGGTTAAGAAACTGCCCCATTTTGCATCCTCTTTCTTCTGCCCCCATAGATTTGAAAGTTTCCAGAGCAGGTTCTCTTTTAATACTGCCATGGTATGACCTTTGATATTCAGGTTCCAGGTACATTTTGGGCTTATTCTGGTATGTGGTATAAACTGCTGGTCTGAACCCAATTTCTACAAATAGTTTTTCAATTTTTTAAATACTTCTTATTAAGTAGGGAGATTTTTTACTTACAAGTAATTTATGTTTTTCTGTTTAATGAATACTAGGCAGTTGAACTCATTGCTTTCCAATTATACCTTATCTTGCTTATTCCACTGATCTTTTGTTTTTTTTAATCATTACATTTTTACAGTGAAATTTCAAACCTAGAACTGTTTTTCTTCATTCACTCTTTTTTTTTATTTGTTCCTTAAAATCTTTAGTCCTTCCATATGAATTCTGTCATTATTTTAATCTAGCTCTATAAAAGTATCTCCTGTGTAGTTTAATTGGCATAATACTAAATCTATAAATTAATTTAGGTAGCACTGCCATTTTTATTATGCTATTGCAGCTCAAACATAAACACAATATGCAGGGAAGAAACTTCAAGTAGAATGAGCAAAGGCATGGAAGAGGAAAAGCCTAGTGTAGTTTGGGGAAAATGTAATTTTCTAGCTTGGTTAAATATGTATAAAGGAATAGTATAAAATAGATTGGAACTAGATCTCAAGAGAAATTGAATGACAGGACTACAGGATTGGAAATTTATCTTGGAGGAGACAGGAAAATATCTAAGAAGGTAAATAACAAGTCAAAGGGGTATCTTAAAAACACTAACATAGCAGATCTCTTCATGTAGTGTTTCAGGGAGAAAAGAAAGCATGGAAAATGGGAAAGTTGTCAGAAGACTGCAGATTATCATTCAATCAGTTAATAAACATTTATTTACTACCTCTTGTGTACCATGCACTACACTATACTGAGAATACAAACAAAGATATAAGAATCTCTGGTCTTCAGCATTTTACAATCTAATGAGAGAAACAATATGTATTTAACTATGTGTGGAAAGAGAAGAAGGCAGGAATATACTGGAAAAAGGGAAAGGGAAAGAAAAGTTAGGGAAAATGATCTCCCATAATTAGGTGACACACAGACCTCTATACAAACAAGGAAGAAAGGATGGGAAAGGAGGGACTGATATTTAAATCTCATTATCATCTGAAATGGTCAAAAGAAAGAAAAATATATACACAGTTGGGTCCAAAATCTCTTTCATTCAATAAGGAAACAGGAGGAAAAGAGGAGAAACGAGGAGAGGGAATTAGAGGAAAGGTAGATTAATGGAGGGATAAGCTTTAAAGAAAAAAAAATATACAAAAATATTTAATAATTCTGTTGGACATGCCAAAGAATGGGAGCTTAAGGGGGCACTGATAAACTGAGGAATGAATGAACAAATGATAGCATACAATGGGATGAAATATTATTGTGCTTGATCCTTATCAATGAAATGACCAATCAGAATTCTAAAGGATTAATGAAGAAATAGGCTACCTACTCTTTAATAGAGGTGAGGGACTCAAAATACAGAATGAATTTTTTTTCTTGGCTCCACATATTTCTAATGGGTTTTGTTTTTCATGTATTCACAAATGGGGATAGGGTTGGAGTAGAGAGTGGAACTAGGATGGGAGGGTGAGAAGATGGATATTGATTTAAAAAAGCAAATATCTAAAAAAATCATGGATTAACATGAACTTAAAGAGAAGTTTCCAATTATCATAGGGTTATCCTTGGTCCCATCTTAAAAGGCACTTTACCATTTATATAACTGTCAAGCAGGAATGTTTGTCAAATTTGTGGCTAACACAAAACTGGGAGGGTTTAATTCACAGGACTACATATTTACAGTGGGAAGAGTGTTTCGAGAACCTAAAGTTCAGATGATGAAACTGAGGCTTGGAAAGCTTATACAATTTTTGATCAATTAATCAGGAGAGTGACTAAGTATTAAAAAATTTTAAAGTGAGCTGGAAAAAGGAGTCCAAACTAAAAATTTAAGATAAAATTTAATGGAGATAAATCCATTAGGTTAAAAAATTATTATATAAATAAAAAATGTTGGAAAATATATGAATTTAACCACAGTTTTAAGTGATAAAGACTTGGAAATTTTATTCGATCACAAGCTTAGTGAGATACGGTTGCTAAAAAACAAAACAAAGCCAAAAAACCCCACCTCAAAACAAATGTAACCACAGATTGTGTTTGATAGAATATTTCCATAAAGGAAAAAAAAACTCCCTTACTGGATTCTCTACTCTGTGCTATACTAGAATTATGCCTGATTGGGAATCACAGTTTAAGAGGGACTCCAATGTGTATAACATGTCTAAAGATGGGGGATAGGGGAGGAGTAACCAGAAAGCAACATAGTTGTAGTAGTTGGAGCTCTGCAAAGAATGCTGGATTTGGGGTCAAGAAGATCTGACTCAGACATTTACTAACTAGGTAATCCTGGCCAAGTTATTTAGCATCGTCAGTCACAGTTACCTCATATATAATAATAAAAGCACTTACTTCACAGGGCTGTTGTGCCTATCAGTGGAGATAATATACATAAAGAGCTTTGCAAATCTTAAAATCTCTATAAATACTAGTGACTAAATGCTATTTATCATTTGTGATATTGGCCAGATTCCTCTTTGGACTCACAGATGAGTATTCTTGCCTGTTAAATGAGGGGAGTAATTAGTTAATCTCTGTGGTTCCTTCCAGTTCTAAATCCTATGATCCTAAATCTAGCGGCCACATCATGTAAGGAATGGTAGAAAGATCTGGGGATATTTAGCCTGGAGAAGAAAAGGTGTAGGCAGAGGAAGGACATGATGGCTGTCTTAAAATCGCTGGAGAATTGTGACATATAAAGGGAACAGACGCTCCATGTGACTTCTGTGGGAAGAATTAGCACTACGTGTAGGAGTTACTATGATGCAGACTTTACCTCCATATAAGGAAGAACATTTTAGCAGGATTATCCAATGACTTGGACAAGCTGTTCTGAAGAGGAGCAAGCTTCCTATGAACGGAACTGTGCAGGCAGAGAGAGACTGGATAATCTGGGTAAGGGATGTTTCCAAGAGGGTCTTGTACATTGGGGAAAACTGGAGGGAAGAAGCTTTAGGGTGCTTTTCATACTAATCCCTTGTCAACACTGACAAAATTCTATAGAAACAAGGAACTTTGTGAGGATATGTGAAGTAATGGGAAGAATCTTGATGTGAGAGCATTCTCAAAACTAAAAATGCCAAACCATTATCAGGGAGTATTAGTAATTCTTCTACTCTTTCTTCTTAGACTTTAGCTTACAGAGTTAGCCATAGACTACATAACCTAAACACTAGACAATATTCTCTAGAAGATACATTTCTGAAAGCTGGATTGTCTTTGGAACAAGATGTTATTTCTATAGGAAGGAATTTATAGGCTTTCTTCTCCCCCATGTAGATGAGAGAATTTGATTTTTGGAGGGGGGAAAGTTCTCTATTGTTTTACCAAGAACAAATCAAGTCTACCTTTCTTTATTCTGACCATGAGATACCCATGGTAATAGCTTTATTTTAAGTCAAGTGGTTTTGCCTGGGATTTCTGATTGGCTACTAGTTGCTAGGAAAATGGTTGCCTTGGTTCGACAGATTTTAGAGCCACAGTGAGTGCCACGTGGGAGTCTGTGTGGGGAAGGAAGAAATTTTTTTTTTTAAAACAACAATTTTGCTTTGGCTTCCTTTCCTTAGAACTCACCCCTCCCCAAAGTAAATATAGTTTTCTTCCCAAAAAAGAAAGGGAAAAAAGGTTCTCATTTCCATAAATTCTTATAGTACATATTTGGAATCTGGGTCCATTCCCCCCCCCCCCTTTTCAATCTTTAGACATCTGCTATTTGCTGGCATGTAGAGAATGGAGTCTGAAATGGTGACTTCCATTTCAGGGTTACAATAGAGCATGTTGAGTTTGGATCTGGCTCTTTGTCAATTTGAAGTTGGAATAGGCATTCCTATTTCCAAAAGAAATACAAAGGAGATTCCAGAGGGTGTCCTCTGTCTCCCTTATCCATGTTCTTTGGGAATGGAGATTTTGCAGTCCAGGATCATTTTCCCCACTTCTGTCACAACAAGAGCCTTTGGATTCTGTAAGTTGGGAAAGAATCCAGAAGGACTGGGAGGTTTATTAAATGACTCACAACCTTGCAAACAGTCACTCGCCCCCATATGCTTGGGATGGTTAAAAATTTGGCTTGGAGGGAATGGACAAGCAGATGTATAAGTGAGATGATTCTCTTACTTTGCCTTGGATATTTTCAGACATGGATGCAGCTTCTAAATCTACTGGGAAAGAGAGCCTTGGCTCTAGTCATGGTTGCCCAATTCATTCAGGACTGTGGCTTGGGAAGGTCTCTATGGTAATGGTAATATCATCTATGGCAAGATACTGGATACTCTAATAAAAGATCAGCAATAATAAATTCTTCTGCTTTCTATTCCCCATTCATTTTTTCACTAATTTCTTCCTATCTACTATGCTTCTGCCTTTAAGATGCTTACTTTTCAGTAGGGAGTTATAACATGCATATAGACAAATAAATATAGAGCAATATTAAGAGGGAGAAGGCATTAATAATCATGGAAGGATATGTGTGTGTGTGTGTGTGAGAGAGAGAGAGAGAAAGAGAGAGAGAGAAAGAGAGAGAGAGAGAGGCTTCATGGAAATGATAACCAAGCTGAGCCTTGAGGAATAGTAAGGATTTTTAAAGATAAGGAGGGAGTACATCACAGGCATGTGCAAACACAAAAAGGTGGGAGATGGAATGCAAAGTCTGGGGAATAGCTAGTACTACAGTTTGGCTGGAAGGAAGAATGTATAAGGAGGAGAATAATGAGAAAAAAGGAGAAAGTGTGACTGAAGCCAGACTGTGAAGGGCTTTAAATGCCAAATAGATGAGTTTGCATTTTAACTTAGAGGTAAAGAGAGAACTACTGGAAATTTTTGAAAAGAAGACCTATTCCATAACAAAATTACTTAGGCTATCAGGAGGATAGGTTAGTGAAGAAAAAGTCTAAAGGATGGAGACCAATCAGGAGGCTTTTCTTTCAAGGAGGACATGAAGAAAACCTGAAGAGTTAGGGAGGGAGTTCTAAATAGACAAAGGATGATGGCTCATATGAAGGCAACTAGACAACAAGTATTTGCCAGGTGCCAGGGCTAAGCACCAAAAAAAGGAGAAAACCAGCCCTCATTTTCGTCCAAAGGGAGGATATCACACACATAACACAATCAAGGCAAATGCAGGATAAATTGGAGATCATCACCAGGGGGAGGACAGAAGCCTGAAGGAACAATTGGGGAAAACAGGCTTCTTGCAGAAGGTAGGATTTGAGTGGCACCTTGAAGGGAGCACAGTAGGTGGAGCTGGGAAGGGAGAGAATTACAGGTATATGAAGTTAATGAAAACAAGGAGAGTCAGGAGATGGACTACTTTGCTCAAGAGGAAGTCTCTGGTCAGCAAATCACAGAGTCCATGGTCAAGACTGATTGAGGCAGAGAATGAACAGGGAAAGTAATCTGGTAAACAAAGTAAATTCCATCAGATAGCAACTCTGAGTCATGGGCATAAAGAGCAAGTGAGAGTTTGTACATGGAACAAGCCCTAGGCTTGGGATCCTTGGCAGATATGAATCCCTTTTTGGCACAGGTCCTCTACACCTAGTCAGATTATTTTTTGAACCTGAGTGCAGGTATTTACATTGCTCTCTCTTAAATTTTGTCATATGGATTTAGTCTACCATTCTAACTTAATGGAATGTTTTTAAATAGCTAAAGTATGATTTTAACCAAACCACTGATAAAAATGTATTAAAAAATGCAAAGAAAAGAAAAAATGGATAAGGAAGGTGCCTTGGAGTATATGACTGACTACACTTCTACTGAAAGATTGATTATATCATAAGAGTAAATCCCCAGATCCTGTTTTGTTTACTAGGCAGTGTCACATAGGAACCAATCTACTACATGGTATTCTAGCATTATTGACCAATTCACTGCAGGTACAAGTCTAGCAACAAGTTACTGCCTTTAGTTTCATCTTCTGTGTTCCCACAAAAAAATTTATTATCATTTATTTTTATTTATTTATTTATTTATTTATTTTTGTTTGTTTGAGTTTGGGGGTGGGGGAGGGGAAGGCAATTTTATTTGCTATCAAATTGCCCAAATACATTTTTTTTGAGCTAAATGAACGTAAGTGACTTGCCCAGAGTCATACAGCTACTAAGTGTCTGAGATTAGATATGAACCTGGGTCCTCCTAATTCCACAGCTGATGCTCTATCCATTGTGACATCTAGCTGACACTCAAGTATATTCTTAAGGGAAAATCCTAATGGTCATAAATAGTCAGAAGAAAAGGAATGTGGGAAGGGTGTCTGAGGGAAGGAATGCCATTTTTAATACCTTTTACTGTTTCTTTGGTCTGCATCTTTTTGGTCCTCTAAACTCTCAGTCCTCCTTTCTAAGTTATTCATAAGAAAGATGGCACAAAGGACAAAGAGAATTGGGACTGGAGTCAGAAGTGGGTTCAAAGCTTCTGACATTGATGGGCAAGCAGTATGATAGTGGGTAAGTCACAGCCTCTGTGAACCTCTCAGAGGGGAAGAAGGTGATGATACCCACAGGGCTGCTGTAGGAGGAATACACTCTGTAAACCTCAAGGCACACTATAACTATGAGATCATACAGGACAACTGTGAAGTGCTAGGTAAATGGGAATTATTATAAGTCCTTGTTCATTTCTGCCTCCCATACTTTCTGTAGGTCCTCCCTTCTGTTTCAATGACTATGGATATGCTCAAATCAGGGAAGATTCAGTTCCAGTAGGGACTACACAAATACAAATTCAAGAATGGAACTCTGGCTGGTCTCCACAAATACAGAATTCTAACTTTCTAAGACTCATACTATGAAGGGGAATATACATGTGTATGCACATGCATGCGCACACACATGCAAACACATCCCCAGCCCCACTCCACATGTGCGTACTGTCTAGATTTCGATTACAGAGTACATACCTTCTACCAGCGTATTTGTAACAACACTCATGACACTGTTGACTCTGTCCTTCCGTCCATATGAAGCATTCAGCTGGTTCATAGAAACTAAGAGAGATCCAGGGCCTTTCTTCTTAATTTCCACCTCAGTTGTTGCCTGCAAAATTACCAAGTCGGGTGAGTGGGGCCTTTTAACAGGCAGGCCTTACTAGGTGGACACATCAGTGTTAGCAAAGGTTTAAGCCTTTCATCTCACCTCTAATCTGGTTTTAGAACTTTATATGCTACATAAACTAACTCCAGTGATAATAGATTTTCAGTAGTCTTTAGACCAACGAGGTTAAGTTGTTTAAGGGTCTCCTGGGAAATATGTCTCATCCTTAAGTGAAGCTAGGAATCTGGCTACCCAGAGACCACTGTATAGTGAACAAAACTTTTGGGGGGAAAAGAAAATAAGCCAACCTAATTTCTTTGAGAGTCATCAGATTAATGGGCTAATCCCAACACAATGGATATAATGGGCTTTCCCATACCCAATCTCAAGGTATTTGATTAGGAATGAATTAGCCAAAAAAAAAAAAAAAAAAAAAAAAAAAAGGAATGAATTAGCCATCAAATTCTTATAACATAAATTTTTCTTAGCTTTCATCTCAGCCCTTGATCTTACCAAATATCATTGGTTTAACTTCACCATGTATGAAAAAACTAGAACTACTGGCAAATTCTTGGTCAACAACTGCCCGACCACAGTAATGGTTGCTACGACTATTACAATCAAGTCAGTCCATCTAAGATATATACTTTAATCTGGAATATAAGGAAATATGGACAAAATAAACACATTTAAAAAAAATTATTCAGCTTTTAACAAAGGCTATAACACTTATTTTACTTTTCCCTGTGGGGAGAGAAGAAAAGAAAAGGTTCTAGAAGTAGCTGTCAAATTCAAATTATGTTATTGTAACTGCTCATTAATCAAATACCAACAAAATTAAAAATTCTAAGAAATCCATCACCAATCCATTCTCCAGGAGCATGTTTTCCAGGCCCATCCTGTGGCAGCATTAGGATGGTAAAGAATAGTAAAGACACAAATATGTATTTTAGCTTTCCTTCTTTGCACTCTGTAAACTCCTGATCTTTCTGTATCCAAATTGGCTTCAATGCAACCAATATGCCTTCTGGTCTTGTAGCTCATGTCTAGCACAGCGCAAGAATCTTTGACAAGTATCATCCAAAGTACAAAGAAGGGAATTGTTTGCAAAGGGCTGGAGGGGAATATTTCTGAGTAAAGTCCAACAGGGCCTTACTGTGTAGAAAGGACATAAAAGCTAGACAAAAGCAGAATGTCTTTACTTTAGCATATACATTAGACTTACTGCTTTAAAGTCAACAGGAAGATGTTTTCTAGCAGATGCTAAGTTTATCATTTATTACCTGGATGACTTTGGGCATCATTCCTCTGAGATTCAACTTCTATGTGTACAAAATGGTACCAGAGGACAAATCCTCTTTTGCCATTTCCAGCATCTGTAGCAAGGTACATGATTTCCAGTGCTATAGAAATCAGGGTAATCAGATAACTATGCTCCTTTTCTTCTTTCTCTCTCTCTTTCTTTTTCTACACCAGTCATTTTCAAATGGCCACAGAAAGCAACAAACTCTTGTTTTGTAGAAGTAACTTGTAGAAGTAATAATTGTTACTTCTAGATAGCTATTATACTGGCAGTAATTCATATTCACAATGATAATCCTGAAGTACTAGAAGATCTATCCTGATCTGCATGGGTGCTTTAAACTGGTTTGCCCTGCCTTAAAGCTTGGTGGCCCCCCTTTTCTGAAGGGCTCACCAAAATGATGCTGAACATAGTGCTAATATTAGTAGAATCCACTGTTACACAGGATTCCATAGCTTAAGAGATTGCTTTTCCTAGTGACTGGCAGGACACATCATGTTCTGCCTTACCCAGCAATTTACCCTTCTAAGTGATATTAAAGAAATTTTACAGAATGAATTATATGAAGTCACCTGCTACAGCCCCACAATCTGTTCCCTGATCAGGGTAGTTATATTTACTTGCAAAAGAGAAAGCACTCTATTTTTAAAAAGAGAGAAATAGTAAAATCACTAGGAACTCAAATTCTTCAAGCACTTTCCAGAAGGGAAAAAGTAAAAAAGTAATTATTTCAAGTAAACTTATTTTCATTTCTTCCAATACCAAATGCCAAGTTTTCCTGAAATATAAAATTTATCAGACCTCTGATGTTTTTAGATTGTCTTTTTTCTTGAGTGAAAGGGATGGGGACTGGACCTGTGATTTCATCATGAGAGAGAATGCCCCAATGAGGGAAGTTCTTCTACAGATGCAGGTTGGCATTTTCTTGAAGTTTACTGTTTTAGTCTCTAGTTGCCTCGGTCATTGACAAATTAAGTGACTTGCCTAGGGTCACACAATCATTTTGTATCAGAAGGTAAATTTGAACTTGAGCCTTCCTAGGTCAGCATTCTACTAGCTGTGTCATTTGATTTCTCTCTCTAAGATATTCTGCAGATGGCAAGCCATTTGTGTTCTATCATTTTGTGGTTTCCTCCCTTCCTTCCTCCTTCCCTCTTTCCTGAGCTGAATGATTTTATAGCACTTCAGCATCAGAAGTCAATTAATGAACCACATATCCAAAAATAAGAATCGATTGGCTCCCTGACAATTTCATCCTTTCCTCCAATTTCTGATGAAGAGATGACTCTTACCTTGCTAACACCAGCTCCTTTACATGTATCCTCTAGCCCTTCTTCTCTTTCAATACTTCTCCAGGGGATGATTCCTTCATCTAATTTTTAATTTTCTTCATCTAGTAGTTTTCCCTGCTGCCTACAAACATGCTCGAGTCTCGAATCTCTCTCCAACCTCTCTATCCTTTCCCATACTTGATAGGTATCATTTTATATATCTCTATGTATTATCTGTATATCTAATTCCTATATATCTCTTCTCCCTATCTCCTTGAAAAAGCTGTCTTCTCTTTGCCTCTCCTCCCACTCAGCTCATTCTCTTTTAAACCCTTTGAAATCTGGTTTCTGGTTTTTTATCACTCAACTGAAACTATTCTTACCAGTGTTCTCCTGAGTAACAATTTTAAGAATCTCTCCTCAATTCTCACCTTTCACAACCTGTCTGCAGCATTTGAGAGGGCTGTATGCCCTCTTCTCCCAGATATTTTCTCCAGTTTTCATGAAATTACTCTCTCCTAGCTCTCAGTAGCTATTAGACTGCCCTTTCTCAGTTTGTTGGATCACAATCTAGGGCAAGCCTACAAACTTTGGTGTCCTCCAACGTTAGGTCCTGAGCTTCTCTATTTTCTCTATTCACTCTCTCACTTGCTGACCTCATGGCTTCTATGAGCTCTGCCAGATTTATATCTTCAGTCCTAGTTTTGTTTTTTGTTTTTTTGGGTGAGCTCTGGTCATGTGTCTTTAAGCTGCCTATTGATGTTTCAAATTCAAAATTCATCCTTCTTCTAAGTTCTCTCTTTTTCTTTTAAGGTTATCACCATCATTCTCATACTCCAAGCTTACAACCTTGATGTGTCATTCTTGATGTCTCATTCTCACTTATTCTACAAATCCAAGCAATTGCCAACCCATATTATTTCTATCTCTACAACATTTCTGGCATCTTTTCTTTCCAGTTCTATAGACACCACTCTTGTTCAGGGGCCCACATCACTTTTTACCCGGACTGCTACAAGAGTCTCTTAATTGGTATTCCTAATCTTGAGTCTTTCCCTATTCCAAATCATCCTTCACATAGCCGCCAAAATGATTTTCTAAAAGTCACCCTTCTATTTAATTAATTCCAGTGGTTCTCTATTACTTTTAGGATCAAATATATATTTCTTGGTTCCTCTGGAACTCTGAGATCCCATTATGTTGTTCCTTACACAACATTATACCCTGTCATTTCCTCACCTTTACATGTGAGGCACTTTTGTCTCTTAGAATCACTAATTTCCTTCCAAATTCAGCTCAAACAAGACCTCCTAATTCAAGGTCATTTCTGATTTTCTATACCTGGTTAGGTCTTCTCTCTCCTCTCCCTCCCCGACCAGACTTAACTCAAGATTCCTTTGTATTTGTTATTGACAAAACAGTATATATATGTATATGTGTGTGTGTGTGTGTGTGTGTGTGTGTGTGTGTGTGTGTATACCAGTATAAGTATACTTTGTCTACTCTGTGAGAATATAAGCTCCTTGAGGATAGGGACTGTTTCCCTTTTATATTTATATTCTTAGAATCTTGAACAGTGTCTGGCAGACAGTAGGTATTAAACACTTGTTGTGTGTGTGTGTGTGTGTGTGTGTGTGTGTGTGTGTAACACATACACATATACACACATACACATATACACACATATGTATGTATATATTTCCCCCTCCTTCTCAATGATAACTGTAATTTTCAGACTATAGTTCCATAAGGGGCTTATGACTTCTAAGGTGAAGACAGAAAAGATAAGACTCATGAATGGGGCAATCAAGCCTGGAAATTTTGAAATTCAGAAATCAAAGGAATAAAACCCTCATGGTTTTCCATTGTGGGTCACTCAAAATGTGTGATTTAATCAATCACACAGAATAAGACAAACACACACAAAAAGAAGACGCCTTTATGGAGGCCAGGTATAATAAGAATTAACTAGAATA
This sequence comes from Antechinus flavipes, assembly GCF_016432865.1. Taxonomy (NCBI): domain Eukaryota; kingdom Metazoa; phylum Chordata; class Mammalia; order Dasyuromorphia; family Dasyuridae; genus Antechinus; species Antechinus flavipes. Next base: position 225,917,061 of record NC_067402.1, read on the forward strand.
AATCCTCCTATACTCTGAATAACTATTTTCTTGGTTATGTCTAGGAATCAATGGATCTAATTTTTCTGAAAAGGGGAAAAAATGCTGATCGAGCCACCAAATTATGTCTTTCTACTCTTAAGGCAGCTAATGGGGACTGAGTCACTTATCTGATATCAAGTCCATAAAAAGCTTATTAAATCCTCTGCAGAAATTCTGAAGTGGGAAGTGAAACAATACTTTATATATTGGACACCTATGATGCACCTCAGAAGAGTAACCTCTTTCTACAAGGATCAGGACTAGTAAATAACTAATCTATTTGAGTGCCATGACTCCAATTAGAGGGCTACCCATGACTTCAGGGGATTGCATTCAAAAGGATCCTCTTTTAAAGGGATCCACCCAAAAGACAAATTATATCTTTAAATCCATCAAATAAACACCTGACTCTTGGTTATTCAAGGAATCCAATTCACAAGTCATACAGGTACCTTCTCTTTAACAGAATATATTTTAGTTAGTCATCACCCAGTTAACTAGCAACTCACTGCAGAAAAGGCAAGGGAGCTGAAAGAATGTTATTTGAAGAAATGCATTTTTATCCTAAATACTTCTCATTAGATTTGGTGAGAAAGAAAGCCATACTATCAGAAAGAAGTTTTTAAAAAATTTCAATGGATTTTAATCATCTAAATTCCTTTAACTTCCATTACCTCTGATAATAGGGAACATCTATGCAAATGGATTTTTCAAGTGGGGCTTAAAAAAAAAAGATTGTTTTAAGCATTTAACAAGCAAAATGTTTCTAAGGAAATATAAAGGAGGTTATTCTATCTGGATAATTAATGTTTCTACAAAAAGGCCTTCAGCAGGTCACCAAAATTAAACAGACCTGGGTTTTAAAAGTCTAAAAAGCTCCAGAACATAGATTTTTGTCTAAGTGACTTCCTGAAAAAGGGAATCTTTACTTCCCCAGACCCAAAAGTAAAATAGATGACATCAACTTTTTAATATTTCAATTCAGAATAAATTAGTCTAAATTAGTCTAAGTGTCAAGACTGAAAGTTTGCATACAGCTAACAGTCGATGATCTGTGTATGATTTAATTATGTAATAGATTACCCACAGCAACATTTTAATTCTAGAAGCTTCCCCCTACATCTAGTCCATTCTTGAAGTAGCTTCCTCATCAATTGGTGTGAACTGAGGAGACACTGTAGCAATGGGACACATCAATCCTGCACTTGCCCCTTGCAAAAACAAAACAAAACAAAACAAAACACCATAAAGCATATCTATCTTCCTCTTATCCAGTCTCACAAGAATACTACTCAGACACAACTACTCTGAGTAACAAACATATCAATTCTTCCCCTTTCAGTCTCTGTTGATGAATAGCTAGTTGCTTAAATGTAAGCCAATCTCCCATTCTCTCATCCAATCTCAATACTACTGCTTTCCTATCCCACTTTGACTCTTCTGGCCTCCTCCATTGTGTTCCTTGGAATTCCTTCTCCAAAGCTAGATTTCTTTCTTGTCTCTTTCTACCTACTTACAGAGAACTGGCTACTCCCCAGATTATACTACACTTTCTCTCATTACTCCTTTTCCCCGTTCCTCAATAACAATCTAGTCCTGGAAGAATGGGAATATGTCTTGTACCCCATTGTTTCTAGTATTCAGCAATATCTCCTCTTTTGAGGTTCTCTCTATTCAAATTTATTTACCCCATCAAGAGTCTACTTGTGGACCAGAAGGTTTTGTAAGGGTCAATGTTGAAAAACTACCCATGCATATGTTTTGTAAATAAAAAAAAAAATTATTTAAAAAAATGGGAAAAAAAAGAGTCTACTTGAAGTTATATATTAACCTCTAAGATATCTTCACCCATTTCTCAGGAAATTCAGCTCAGTTTTCGTTTCCATCCCAACTGCTAAGTACCCTAAATTTCCAGTTCCTCAATATTATCAGTTCCCATGAGCTACACTTCCACTCCATCTTAGCTATGCACAGGATGGTCCCCTCTTTGATTTTGCTATCTAAATGAATTAAAAGCATGGCACTGCATTGAATGAAACATCAGTGATATGATACCTGATTTTTATTAAATATAATTCTTACTTTATGCCAGGAACAAAAATATAGTTGCCATAAAAATAGAGATGATACAATATTATAAAAGATTAATATTTAAGAATCAATTTGAGGATCACTAGTGGTCTCTGAACTAGTCTTTTATACCTCTAGTATAAAATTTTGAATATATTCTAAATAATCAAGAAAAGGGAAGGCAAGCTTTAGTTGCAGGATTATCAGTTCTGAAGCTACCTATTGAATTTTAGCCAAAGAGGATATCAAATAGAATCTGGTACCACTCCTATCTTCACATACAAATATCTCACTCTTCCAAGTTATGATTATTTTGTTTTCCTGATCCAAAGAAACAGATCTGTTATTTGATCATTCTCACTGCAAAGCAAACTTTTAACATCTAATCTGAAAATAGTTTTCTTCTGGATTGGAAGCACTTGGGGATGCCAGCCCTGTCCTGATCACCTGCTTGATTCTGAATTTAACTGCTGTTTGAGCGGACACTCCACACTGCTGACATCATCATCATCAGATTCAGCAGTCTGTGCCAAATGCCATCCTTCTTTCTCTCTTAGCAGAGTAAGGCTCTTCCATAAGAATCTGCTAAACTGACTCCCCAATTTCACGCCCACATCACACATTGCACATGCTGCTTTAAAACCTGCTCCTATGCCTTCAAGCAGGGATTCAAGTATCTTCTTACAACAGAGATCATTTTCCTTTCTAGACTTTTCTCTTTAAAAGAAAATTACTAAATCTAATCTGGCCTATTGGCCACCAAAATTCAATTTGATTCCCCTCCTGCCACCTCCTTTCAACATAGGAAATTCCTATTTTTGAAAGCTATATTATTCTTTGTTATCAGCTTCTTCACTTGTTACCCTATTTATCTGGGAATTCAAAGTTTAGCTACAGATATAGAATTTATAAAAACCAACCAAAAATGGAACTGAAAAGACAATTAAAAAGGTTTTTCTTTTAAACTGACTGCTTAATTTATCTGGGATCCTAGGCATATCAAGTAACAATTTATTTCTCAAGATCAACCATACAAAACAACTATCTTCTACATCAATAATTCTATTTTGTTAAAAAGGTGGGGTGGGGGAGGCTGGGAAGCCAGAGCCTCCACTTATTCCAAATAATGGAGCTGACTTAAATAAAAAGTTTATCCTATATATGAAACCATCCATATAAGTTGAGTTGCCCTATACACATGCATCATGCTAATTAGAGGAGCTGTGTCTCCATGCCATGTTAGAGGGAACTGAGGTATTAGAATAAAGTACACTGACATGCTATTTGAAGGAATTTAATACCAACCGAGGGAGGAGTGAGGAAAGTCAGGAAGCAAGAAGTGGAAGGAACCAGGGCTAATTAGGTGCCAAGAATTTAAAATTGAAAAAATAAATTAAACAGCTTGGAATTGAAAAACCAGTCAGAAAAAAAATGGCTTCCACTTTCCAACAAATATGCTTAATCTCATTCATGGATGATTTTATGTATGTACATGTAACTCTTTTTGCAGCCTAACATCTATTATACTTCATTTTCTGTTTTCCTTCCCTCCTTTCTCCAGATATATGTTCCTGTCCCAATTCCTCACTTTTTCCCAACTCCCCACTTTTTTCTCTTTTGGGATCTTTTCTCTTTCAAACTTTTTTGAAAACCCTGTTTAATGCTGATCATTCTATTTTTGTCCTCTTTTCTCTCCAGGCTTCCCACATGACACTCAATCATCCTTAGATATCTTAGCTCATTCTTGTGGAGAAGACTTAAAAATTAGTAAAAATTAATGAAGCAGTTAAAAAAAAGTTTTGTTTTGTTTTTTGTTTTGTTTTTTTAAGGTAAGAGAAGTTTTAAATTCCAAGCTGTTTTCCTAGGAGGTCCAAAACAATTAGTTCAGGAAGAAGAGGCAATGATAGTTTTCATTTGGTTCAGATTCTGTCATTATTGTGACAAACCCAATCTCATTCCATCAGAGCATCATCCGCTGGGCCAGAGGCATTCAGTCAAAGCAAGTGAAGGAACTAAAAGTGACAGGCACACAAATAAAGGGAAAAATGTGAGAAGCTGGAGAGAGACAGAGACTCAGACAGAGATACACAGAGTTATAGAGAGGAGAGACAGAGGATAAGGAGATGGAGGAGAGAAAGAAGAGAGGAGAGAGAAGAATGGGATGAGAAAAAGGGGGGAGAAGGAAAAGAAATAGGAGAGAAAGAGAGCATCAAAGAGAGACAGAGTTATGGAGGGAAGAGATAGAGGATAAAGAGACAGAAGGAGAAAAAAAAAAGGTAAGAGGGGGAAAACAGATGTGGGAGAGAAAGGAGAAGGAGAGGAGGGAAAGAAATAGAAGGAAAGAAAGAGAGAGTCAGAGAGAAAAAGAGAGACACACAGAGTTATAGAGAGGACAGACAGGACAAAGAGACAGGAGAGAAAAAAAGATGAGAGAAGAGAGAAGGATGGGGAAGAGAAAAGAGAGGAGGAGGGGGGAAAGAAATAGAAGAGAGAAAGAGACAGTCAGAGAGAGACAGAAAAAGAGAGAGACACACAGTTATAAAGAGGAGAGACAGAGGCAAAGAGACAGAAGGAGAGAAAGAAAAGATACGAAAGGGAAAAAAGGATGAGGGAGAGAAAGGAGAAGGGGAGAAGGGAAAGAAATAGGAGAGAAAGTGAGAGAAAAAGAGAGAGAGAGACACGGAGTTATAGAGAGGACAATCAGAGAGAACAGAAAGTAGAAAAACAAAGATAGAAGTGAAGTTTGGGGTAGGATGATGGGGGAGACGATGAGAGAGACAGAGACAAAGAGAAAGATAGAGAAAGAGAGAGACAGAGACAGAGAGAGAGAGAGAGTGTCAGAGAAAGAGAGAGGGAGGAAGGGAAAAAGGGAGGGAGAGAGGGAAGGAGAGAGGGAAGGAAAGGGGGAGAGAGACAGAGAGAGAGAGTGAGAGAGTGACAGGGGGGGGAGGAGAAAGGGGGAGGGAAGGAGGGAGAGAGAATGTTGAATAGGAAGGCAGATGAGATGAAAAATGGAGGGAAATAATGGGCCAGTAAAAGAAGAGGAGGATGGAAAGGGTGAATTCGAGAGATGAAAACAGAGAAAAGAGAAGAAAAGGAAAACAGAGAAATACATAGAGACGGAAGGGCTCAGATAAACAAAGAGACAGACACAAAGGGCAGGCAGGGAGGAAGGCCTGGAAAACGAGGGAGAAAGGGAGCGATGGCCATGCCTAGCCTGGGTCTATCCATTTACTTCCTTACACTGTTATCGGTAGCTGCCTTATCTATTTTCACCTCAGGCAGAAGTCGCCCTGGGGCCATGGGTCCAGGCCCCCCGATGAGGGACACCACTCCGTTGCAGTCCACCGTGCTGTTACGTTTGATGCTGCGGCGCAGACTGGGAAAGATGCGGGAGGAGCGGCTGCCCTGGCTGTAGCCACTGTAGCCGCTGTAGCTGCTGCGCCGCTCGTGGGCCCGGATGGGGATGAAGAGTGAGTCTCGGCGACCTTCGCTTTCCTCCACTGTGCTGTGCTCATCATCAGCAAACTCGTTCTCCGAACCAGGGTCTCGGAACCTGCCGGGGGTCTTAAAGCTGAAGATGCTGCTCTTGCTGTTGTGGCGAGAAAGGAATGGGGAACCCGGAATGCTGAGCAGCGACTGTGGGAGCCAAAGAGGGAAAGAGTGAGGGGTGTGTGTGTCGGGATCTCCAGCATCAGAACACAAAGCAGAGGCCATTGGGCAGGCAGCCCCCTACCCTCTCCAGCCTTCTACCCCCTGTCAGTAAATACCCCCTCCAGTGTCCTATCCCTGCCAGCATTCACAGGGACCTTACTACAAGGTTCCACTTCTGTGTCTTGGACCCTTCCAATAATGTCCCAATTTGTATTCTTCTCCACTGTATTTTTACCCAACACTTTTGACTTCTAATCTAATCCATTTTGTCTGGAATGTTTCCTACACTCACAACTCTTTGCCTCTGATGTTCAGTTCTTTCTAGACTCTGGGTCTTTCTAAGCTGCTTAAAATGAACTGAAAGGAATCAATGACTTTGATCAGGAGAAGTAATAACAAAGAAACCACAAAATTATAAACAGCTCTTTTGTAAAAGTGATTGTTTATCATAAGACTGACCATACATTGTCAACTTTTAATCATACATGCCGATAACATTTAATGTGGATTATTGAAAAACGAGTTTATCATAAAATTCATAAGATGGTTTGGGACCCTTGTCCCATTTTTCATAGCAAGTTCCTTTTCTCTGGAGATTATGGCTCTGGTAGGATAGTTATGCATGATTTTTCATTATACCAATGTTCCTTTACACTGAGGTATATAATTAAATATTAACTACCTCTTTTCTATGTCATATATTTTGTAGGATGGACAATGCTAAGGCAAATTATTGTACCATAACTAATGAAACAGATTATTCTTGGTCCTACAGGAACTGGCAAGAAAGCTACTGACCTATTTCACAAAGTATGCTACAGGTTCTAATCAGGATGTTAAGACAGAAAATGAGAAATCCAAGTTGAAGAAAATTGATTTCCTATTCTACCCTGGAAAACTGACACAGTAAAAAATGATGCTTTTCCCTAGGTCCATCCCCAGTTGGGTAGAGCACAATACTCATGATAAAAACAGAAGCTTATATTTATGCAATGCTTTCTAATTTTCCCCTAAAGAAGCCATGATGTTATAAGTGACAATAAGTCATGAGTTAGATAGGACTATGCATCAACTCAAAAATGGATTTAAGCAATCAAGTCCAGTTGTTGAGTCTAGTAAACTTTACTTTTTTATTTTTGATTAGATAAATGTCTCACCTTAGAAGAACTCAGAAATAGGTAGGTGTCGTCTTCTAATATTTGAAGGGTTTAATATAAGTTAAAGATCTACCATGTCAAAGAGGAATCAGACATGTTTTGTATGGCCATGTAGGCAGAACCAGCAGGAGCAAGTAGCAATTACAAAGGTGCAAATGTAGGCTTGATACCAAGAAAAGTTTGATAATAATGAGGGCTAGTCACAAAGTGCAGGGCAGCCCACAGAGATGGTGGACCCTCTCTCCTTACAGGTCTTCAGGCACGGGATGGATGACGATCTGTTGGCTAGGTTTACAGCATCTGAAACATACTGCTTGAGATTTCAAGAAGCCTAACTACTTGACCACTTGCCCTTTCTCTCCAATGTTTTGGGACTCCATTGTGTCTCTCCAAATCTCCAGTCCAAACCATAAAAAACATAAGTCCCAGGATAGAGAAAAATAACCTTACTGCACTCCTAAAGTAAGTTACCACAGGTAATTATGTGCTCTATGAATCTATAATTTCTAAGGGGAGAAAATCAAGAAGTGAATGTTTTCATGCAGTCAAAAGACCAGTTTTATTTGTGAGCGAGGGGACAATCAAGGCACCTTCTGCTAAAACACATACATTAATCATAAGTGCTTTGGCAGCAAAAAGCTAGCAACACCTCTATAATTTCACAGTACCAAGGCTCTCATTAAATGATCCAAAGATGGCTCTCTTAATTATAATAATGTTTTGATTTACACACGCACACACACACACGCACACACACACTCACTGTACCTCGAATGAATGCACAAAAAAATAGAAAAAGAAGGTAAAGCAAATTAGATATGATTTCTGAGCATAAAAGGGACCAGAATGGGGTGAGGTCAGAATCCTAACATTCGAGAAGAAATATAATGCACCCTGACAATGAGTCATTCTAGGAAGAAAGAGCGAGTCTGGACAGAATGCTACATAAGGGGAACCTCTGCTGCATCAGAATGTCTAAAACACTTCAGCATTTCTTTGTAGCAGAAAAAAACTGTCATGGCCTAGAGAAAACCATTTGACTCAAAAGAGATATTTGTGCCCACAGAAACACTAGCAATTATCCTGAGGTGATACTAAGAAGAACAATCATCTGGTATAATGGAAAGAGTAGAAGATAGCAAGTGAGATGGAAGTTTCTCCTAATCTACTTTTCAGTTTTCTGATTGACTTAAATGGGGTCAAGCCTGGGTCAAAAAAGCTACTAAGAGAACCATATATTCCTAGGAAATGATGAGAAAAGAGAAAATTCTATCAGGTTAGGATACTCTCAGTTGTAGAAACCCCCCTGAAGAAGCAAGGTGGTAATTTGTCTAGAATTTGCCATCTTAAGACTGCAGAGTAAAAGATTTGCTTATAGTCCTTTGGACAGTGTTGGCAGAAGCTAAAGACCATCCAAGGCCAATTGATCCTTTATCCATTAAAGTAGTGATATTAAACTCAAATAGAAACAGGGACCATTAAATATACATAAAGATCTTGGAAGCTCTATATTGTCTTAGAAAATCACATACTAAGATTGTTTATCTTCTGTATTTACATTTATTTTGTTAAATATTTCCCAACAGCATTTTAGTCTGGTTTGAGCAATGAGTGTTTAATATCTCTGCATTAACTGGAGCTATCACAAGGTAGGGTGTGATTCCTCAGGGGCTAGTTTGTCACCTGGCACCCTTCGCTGGATGTCTTCAAATAAAGACTGGGTGACACTAATAGTGGGGATTTTTGTTCTGATATGTATGGATTAGACTAGAGGGCTTCTAAAGTACTTTCCAATTCAGATTCTACAGTGGTTTGGGGAAGGTAAATCACCACAGGCTAATGGGTTGAAGGAATTGGGCAAGGAAAAGAGGTGGATGGGCTTCTTCAAGTATTTGAAGGATTTAATGTAAATTAAAAATCTACCATGTCAAAGAGAGATCAGGCATGTTTTATATGGCTATGCTGGCAAAACCGGGAAGAGCAGGTAGTAATTACAGAGGTGCAAATGTAGGTTTGATACCAAGAAAAGCCTGATAACAACTAGGGCTAGCCCCAAGTGGAATGAGCAACCCATAGAGTCTCTTTCTCCTTGCAGGTCTTCAGACACGGGGTGAGTGACCACTTATTGGCTAGCTTAACAGTAGGGATTCTGTTTTTGTGTATGTGTTGGCTGCTCAGGTCCCTTCTTTTTCTTACTATATGAGATTGCAGTAATAGCACATATCTGCAACTATCAACAAATGTCACGTTCAAATGAACTTGATTCATGACTTAAAAGACTTGTTATTCCTTCTCTCTAATCATGATGATACAGGGTTCAAAACAAAAGTAAGTCGGCCTATGGAAGACAGGAAGAGAAATTCTCTTCTAAGAAATTTGGGGCAAAGCTAATCCTTTTAGAACCAGCAGCCTGAGAGCATGATCTGATTGTTATTGAAGTAAATCTACCAATGCTGAATGAAATCACAGAATTATTTCCTAAGCCTTCTTCTCTTCTTCCTCTTTCCTAGAATGTAGTTTCCAAATTAGTCCTAGCTACAGAAGGAAAGAGGAAACAAAGATCTAAAACTTAGTCTCTATGGGTCTTTATTAACACTGAGATTGTTTCTGAGAGCCAGTATGTAATGTTTGCCCCTTCCACGGGGCTAGTTCCTTAGCCAGTACACATTAACAAAAGTGACTGACAAATCTAAAATGTAAATGGGCCAAGTCTAGTTTCCTGGTTAGCCATTGCCCTGAATGCTTTCTTCATGTGAATGTTGCTTGCCCAGTGTGGAGACTTAGTTCAGTCTGCTAAGAGTTACTTTTATTGTACCTGATATATCTGCATAGGTTCTATGGATAATGTCCTCACAATAACAAGACCCAGCCATCTTTGCCACTCTCCATCTCAACACAAAGGATTCTGGCCTCCAAAAGCAAAGGTCTAGGTCATCTAGCTTGTACTAACCTGCTGTGGCAATCCTTAACATAGAGCTCTTTATATAAATTCTCTTTTCACCTGGTTCCATTTCAATTAATCTCTAATTTCAGAGTACTCAGCTTCTTGGTACAAACTATAGAAAGGGACAGTTGAGAACAGAGTGCAGTACAGAAGGCAGCCCTAGGGATTCAGGGAGAAGGCTGGAGGACATGTAGGCAAAAGGGAAAGAAGGGGGACTGATGGAGAGCTTATAAATCATTAAAAGTCATTCTTGGCTTATGCAGAAAAGTACTCTACCTGGTTCATGATAGAAAATTTTCTGCCTATTCTGTTGTCTGGTAGGCGAAAGGCCTTCCTCCTCATTCCATCTTCTGACTCTGATTTAAACACCTTCTCACTGTCCCCTTTCTCTTCTCCTTCAGAGAGCTCCTTCTGTTTCCTCTTCTTCCTCCTGTTACGTCTCTCTTTGGCACTCTTTGAACTAAGTTTGGAAATTTCAGAGGAGCTCCGAGACCCCCTCCCTCCACCTTCTTCTTCTATAGCATCTTCTGACACAGTTCCAGCAGAAGTGGCCATTGCAGCAGCCTGTGGGAGTAATCACAGGAACCAAATCAAATCAGGAACAAGTAAGCAGTAGCAATTAAAGAGTGTACCTACAATTTTTTTTTAATTTTGGGTTTTTCCTCCCACTTGATAGTATTTTTTCCAATTACACTGTAAAATAGTTTTCAACATTTATTTTTTATAAGATTTTGATTTCTATTTTTTTTTCTTTCTCCCTCTCTTTTTGCTCTTTTGTTCCCCCTCCCTAAGATAGCAAGCAATCTGACATAGATTACACATATACAATCATGTTAAAACATATTAAAACATGTTGTAAAAGAAGAACGAGAAAAGGGAGAAATCATGAGAAAGAAGAAACAAGAAAAAGTGAAAACAGCATGCTTCAATTTTCATTCAGACTCCATAGTTTTTTCTTTGGGTGTGGATAGTATCATGTGCCTTTTGGAATTGTCTTAGATCATTGATTGTATTGCTGAGAAGAACCTCAACGTCTATCGTAGTTGATCATCATATAATCTTGCTGTGACTGTGTACAATGTTCTCTTGGTTCTGTTCATTTCACTCAGCATAAGTTCGTGTAAGTTTCTCCAGATTTTTCTGAAATTCAGCTATTCCTCATTTCTTACAGAACAATAGTATTCTATTACATTCTTATATCACAATTTAGAATCTACAATTTTATAGAAATTGCTCTACTAAAGATTTTAAGCAAGTGAGGAAGGAGAGGAAAACAAGTATCTTTGACAGGGAGACCAAAGTTAAAAAAATCTTCAGTTTGCTTTGTACCTTGGGCAAATATTTCTAAAAGCATTTGAACAGTATCTTAAAAGATAAGGATTCTGGGTTGTATTTCCATATAAGCATCCTTAATAAATAGCTCACCTACCTTCTCAAAACAACAGGGGATCATCTGAGAAGAAGCAATCTGGTTATTAATAAAAACAAAGTAGCTCAGTTATTTCCATCACTCCAGTGACCCAAATGCACTATACTGGGGAGACAGAGATACAGCTTCAAGGATGTACTGCTGACATGAGGCCCAGTACTAACCTGAGCTTCTTCCTGTTGCTTTTTTAATTGTTCCAGCATTGCCTTGAACTCTGCCTCCTTTTGCTCTGCCTCCTCCAAAGTTGCCTGGTTCTGCTCTTCATAGGCCATGGCCACCACAGCCAAGATAAGATTGACCAAATAAAAGGAACCCACAAAGATAACCAGGACAAAGAAGATCATGTACGTTTTTCCTGCTGCTCGTAAAGTCTGCAAAGATAAATATCATTTTCTAAGTCATGTGCATCAATTGAAAGCACTAGAAAAACATTCCCAGGTCCGCTTGCTTGTTGATCTCTTTCTGTGGCTAGATAAAAGTTTTGGGTAGTGGTTAATTGAAAAGCTCTAATATTATGTGTTTCAAACAAATGAAAGAAAAAAGTGGCAGAAAAAAACACAAGATGGAGGAAGGAGAAAGGAATAAAGTAATTCCCTATCAAAGCATCTTTTCTTGCTATTAGGAAATATGAATGAAAACACCTCAAATAATCACTAACTTAAAGAGAGGAGACAGGAAATAGGGCATAGTCATAGAAAGCTGGCCTCAGATTAAAGAAAAACCAAATTCAAGTCCCATCTTTGATACATCCATACTCACTATATTGACTCATACACGTGTTGTCATCCTTTATTAGACTATAAGCTCCTTAAGGGCAAAGGCTATTTTATAACTAGTAGGGGCTGCTAAGTGCTTTCCCTTGTGCTGGGAGAGGAAACTCTTTCCTGAGGACTCCTTAAAGTGATAAAATCATAGGTTAATTAAAAAAAAAAAAAGCCAGAGAGACTTTATTTAGAGTTGTTTTCTTAAGCTTGAATCAGTAACAAATAATAACACAATGTGTGTTTCCTCCTGATAAAAGGATTGAAGAAAATTCAAACCTAAAAATTACCAAATTAATTTGATGAAACAGAATAATGTACTCATTCCAACTGAAGAGGGAAGATGATCTACATCGAACAGATGTATAAGTGCTATGTCCTCTAGTAGAATGTAAACCCCTTGAAAGAAGGGACTGATTTATAGTAGTCATTTTGCTTAATGTAGCATTCTGAACACAGGGGTGATTAATAAATGGTGTAAAGTATTGTAATTATTGGCGACAAGATGAATGTTTTTGATTATAGGAGAAAAGGAAACAACTATTTATTAAGTGCTTATTATGTGCCATATACTGTGTTAAGTGCTCTTATAAATATTATCTCATTTGATCTGAGGATCAATCCTGGGAGGTAGGTACTATTATTATCCAAATTTTGCGATTGAGGAAACTGAGGCAAATTGCAATTAATTATCTGAGGTTGGATTTGAATTTAATGCTTCCTAACTCCTGGCCTAGTGCCCTATATCCACTGTATAATCCAGCTGCCTCTATAAGGATTTTTTTTAAGAAGAAATAATTCTAAACAAATTGGAGAGAAAATATAAGCAGCAAATAGATTTCATAAAAGTAGATGCCCAAAATCTATAAAAAGCTGATATACATTCATAATTTGGCCATCTACTAGCTATCTTTGCTCTAAGGTCCTGCTCTTATAATCAGTAACTTCCTTATATAATTTAATAAAACACAGAAAAGAGAGTTGGAAAAAAGGGGCAGCACACTCATTACTCATTAGGGCACAAAACTACTTACTGGTGAGACATTGACTCCAGCAGGGAAGCAAGTGAGAATATTTTCCTGATCTGTCAAATAATATCTCATTTTGCCCTGGATCATCATTGCACACTCTCCTAGCTCTGACTCTGTGATCCCAAGATGCTCTAATCCATTCTGACCAAGTTTTTCCTCCCCCTGCTCCCATGCAGCAAGCAGCCAGGGAGGGACCCAAAGAACACAACTCCTTTTCTCAACAGGGAATGATTAGGCCTGCCTTAGCACTGTGTCCAATCTTATCTACACCACTACTTAATTCTCACTTTAGCACCACTGAGTGCTAAATACTGAGTGCCTTCCCCCAGCCATGCAGGGCCTTCTGCTAAATTCCAGGGAACTACTTTACTTGTTACCACTCAGAAAATCCAAGTCAGGCTTCTGAGTACCAGTCAGAAATGCAAATCTGAGCTGGAATCTTCAATTGCAGAAATGCTCCTTTTCCCTCCCATAGTGGCCAGGCAACTCAAAGCTACGAGCCATGCAGCATCAGAGCATTCTGGCCTTGGATCATGTGACTCCAGCCATCTTAATTTATAGAGAGATCATCTGAAAGAGAAATTCTGAGGCCCAGTAGAAAACAAATTTATCTTTCTTCCATCAACAACTGAATATTCCCAAAGTGCTGAATAAAATCAAAATGAAGGCCCTTTAGAGCATGAAATATGTATTATACTTATTATTTATATAGTGTTTATATTTCATTTTTAAAAATCTCTCTCAGTGCCTAACATGGTGCCTTTTGAGGACACAAGAGATGCTCAATATATTTTTTGATTAATTAAAAGTCCCAATTACAAAAGCCTGAGGATGGGCCTAGCATGATTCTTGGGCCATGCAGTAAACAGCTGAAATGGTGTTTCCATACACAGTGAAGCACCTTCTTCCCCGGCCACCATTTTAGGGACAGGACGGGCTGGCCATTCTCTGCCCAACTGGGCTTCTAATTCTCCCAACTCTCCTATCATGACTCAGCTGCCTTCTTATTCATGACTACCCTCATTCTGAAATATCTCTTTATCATATTGGCCCCCTTCTCCTACCAGTGAGTTCCCTTTCAAGGCCTCCATTTTGGGGAAGAGCTCCACCTGGCCATGCTTACTTCCCCTCCCCAGAAGTGCTTCTGACTCCCGACTTTCCTACCGTGGCACTGGGTGGGCAGCTTCACACCTCCCCTCCTTCTCCTTTTCAGATCCCTTTATGTTTTGTCATCCTTTATTAGACTATAAGCTCCTTAAGGGCAATGGCTATTTTATAACTTGTTATTATTGGTATATAATAAGTGCTTAATAAATGCTTGCTGCTTGTTTGCAAGAAACAGGTGACAACTTGAGGGCTCAGATTTAAATTAACAAACTATCACCAGGTTATTTTGGCTAGAAAATATAATCCTACAAGCCTGCCTGAAATTTCTCATCACATTCTCACAGAGAATGTCTCTATGTCTCTACCCAATGTGCTGTCACATAGAACCTCTCATCAAAGGAAACAACATTACTCACCAACTGATACAAGTTTTCCCAATAATCCTGGGTCATTAGGCGAAACAATGCCAAAAAGGCCCAGCTGAAGGTATCAAAGCTTGTATAGCCATAATTTGGATTCCTTCCTGCTTTCATACATAGGTATCCTTCAGGACATTGCCTGAAAAGAGAAAAGGAAAGGATGGAACTTTTAAACTTGTTCAATTTAATTCAATTTTTAAAAATTATCACATGCTATTTACAATACATTCAACTAAAGACCACTCAAAAACCAGCAACAAATCATCATCAAATTATGGAGTATTGAGCAAAAATCCTGGCACCAGTTTAAGAAAGGCATTGGTACACTGGAGAATGCCCAGAAGAAAGCAATAAGAATGATGAAGGGACTTAACCCCATGATGTTTGAGGGAAAATTGAAGGAACTAGAGATACTTAGTTTGGAGTAGAAAAGGTTTGGGAGAGGTGGTGGGAAATGAATGGTAGCTTGCTTCAAGTATCTGAATAGCTATCATGAAGGATTTCTGTTGACCCCAAAAGACAGAAATAGGAACAACGGTTGGATATTTCATGTGTAGTTTCCTTCTTTCTGGAGATCTTCAAGCAAAGGCTGGATGACTACTTGTGGGGTATTTTAAAAATATAGGGGATACTCTTTTGAGCTATACATACAGCATAAACCTCAGAAGAGCAATAAACATAGGAGCGGTTCAGTTCTGCTACATATCAGATCAGTTTGACTAAATTCAATCCTTGTTTTAATATGCCAAGCCAGAGTGAAAACCAAGAAAAAACAAAGAAAAATTCTTAATAACCTTTTATCCCGTTAACGTTTATAGCAGTAGTGAGATGGTTGGGATGCTAATAGTCTCAGATAAGTCACTTAGATGATTGCTCCTGGAATTGCTGACAGATCCCCTAATGCCTGCTGCAATGCAGATACTAAGAGGGAGTCTCTTTGGTCACAGGTCATCTTAAAATGTCTTTTTCCAGAAGAATATATCTTAGGTAAATTCTGAATAACATCTACAAACATTGTTGCTCCTTCAGTTTTAAGCCATCAGCAAAATTAGATATTTATACCATTGCTAGGCAGTCAGCTACACTGAGGAAGACAGAGAATCGAGTGACTACAAAAGAAAGGCAGGAATCTAATGTTCAGGACCTATCCATTATCCTATTACTTGGGGTTTTGAAGCTTTTTCCTCAGGAACTTCCCTAACACCTGCTGCCCTGTAAGTGTGACTTTCTTCTCCCCTCTCCTTAAAAAATCCTTCTACTTTTTAAACCATAGCAGCTGCTGTTATAGATATAGGAGCTCATAAGTTAAATGCTAAAGTCAAGACACATTTTGATAGATCATTGAGCAAGGGGGCAGCACATACAGACAAGATCTGTATGACATCCTTCTCCAGGGGTCCTCAAACTTTTTAAATAGAGGGCCAGTTCACTGTCCCTCAGACTGTTGGAAGGCCAGACTATAGTAAAAACAAAAATTTTGTTTTGTGAGCCTTTAAATAAAGAAACTTCATAGCCCTGGGGGAGGAGGATAATCGCCCTCAGCTGTCACATTTGGCCCGCGAGCCATAGTTTGAGGACCCCTGTATTTGCAAAACATATACACACACACACACACACACACACACACACACACACACACACGATATAAGTATTGTATTTGGGCCATTTCTGCTACAACTGGAGCAAGAAACCTTTGAGCTGACTATTCATATCTTCTACCTTATTGCTACTGAATGACTTAATCAGTTTAACCCCTCTTTTCCTTAACCTTTGAACCCTAGATGCTGACCTCCCAAAATCTGCAAAGCTGATTCTACTTTTGAAAGAGAAGAGAGGGAACATCATTTTTTTTTTTTTTTTAAAGTAGAGCAGGTTCTTTCTTTAAGGGAAAAAGACCTGTTTCATATGATATCCATTGATTTTTCCTCTTGGGAGATTTAGGGAAATGTGTGATCTTCTAGAAGGGTTCTTTGTTAGATTATGGTAGACAGGGATTCTATTTTACAAACTGTACCAAACAAATGATTTTGTCTATCTTTGTAATTCTGAATTGACTCAGATGGCTTCAGAGGAAAAAGTGAGGGCTGGTGATTTTACCCAGCCCTCCCTCATTTAAATTCAATTTATTTGCAGGTAATTTGCAAGTCAGGATTTTTGATTGAAAGGAAAGCAAGGTTGAAGAGAAAGGTATGCCTTTCATCTTTTTTTCTTACATAGGTTTGACCATGTCATTTTCCTGTTCAAAAAAAATCAAAGTATTGCTTACTATTTCTAGAAAAAGATACATACTCATTTCTTTGACATTTAAAATCTTTCTCCAACTGATATCATATTACTCCTTAATACAAACTCTACATTTCACCCAAACTTTCCCATATATAACATTCTATTCTCCTAATCCTCTGCCCTATTCATGTTTGAAATAAGATAAACTCTTTCCTCACTTCTTGGAGAACATCCCTTGCGCACACACTCTCTCTCTCCATCTCTCCTCACCTCCCACTTACATCAATGCCTAGGGATTTACTTATCTCTATACAGATGACTCTAAGATCTATATATCCAGGATTGGTCTATTTCCTGAGCTTCAATCCCACAAAATCAATGTTCTATTCCACCTTTTTAACTGGACATTCTGTAAACTCATCATCTCTAAAACAGATCATGTTAACTTTCCCCTTCTTCCCAACTTCTTCATTTCTGCTGAAGAGACTATCATCCTTATGGTCACCCATACACAACCTCACAATCGTTTTCAACTTCTCCTTTCCCTTACCCCACACATCCAATCACCTGCCAAACCTTATCTATTTCCCCTTCACATCATCTCATCCATCTCCTTCTCTCTATTCACACAACCACTACTCTAATTCAAACCATCATCCCTTCCTACCCTACAAAATATTGCAATAGCCTCCTGATTTATCTTGCCCCTGCTCTCTCCCCTTTCTGTCATTCTTCAGAGCTATTAAAGCAATATTCCTTATATTTTAGGAACATAAAGTCTAAAATATGAGTCTGACTACATCATACTCTTTTTCAATAAATTCTAAAGGCTTCCTATTACTTCAGGGTCAAATACTAATTCCCCTGCTTACCATTTAGAGCACTTCACAATATGGCTCTGACTTGTCCTTCCAGACAGATTATATATGACTTCTCTGCTCATGGTCTGATGATGGTTTGAATTAGAGTAGTGGTTGTGTGAATAGAGAGAAGGAGATGGATGAACTGATTTGGTTCCTATTGGGTTACACACAGAATGATCTTCCATGTCCAGCCCCCATGTCGCTACACTGGCCATAGTTGGCTGGAATGCACTCCATCTTTACTTCTGCCTCTGAGGATTTCTGGTTTCTTTTCAAGCTCCATGTCTGATATGTGAGCTTAACTGATCTCCAAGTGCCCAGCCCTTTGGAATTATCTTCTTTATTTTGTATATATCTTGAATGTACTCACACATGTCTCTCCAAATCTAATGTAAGATTCTTGAGGGCAGTTTTGTTACTGTATCCTAGCACAGGTTGTATATGGGTGACCACATGCCAGGCATATAGGAAGCAAATAATAAATGCTTGTTGACTCCTTGAAACTCAGCCAGAGCTGTCCTCCATTGGCCTAGATTACTTGTACAGAGTATGTATCCTTTGTTCTCTTCCTCCTTGAATTCCCAGGGCGTAGTTCAAGGACCTTGTCCACAGAAGTCATTTAATAAACGCTTAATGAATTGTATCAAAATTTCAATCTAATTTATAAGGCTCCGAAGCTTGGTCCAATCACCCCAATGTTTACAATCAGACAACAAGCATTTATTAAATTATTAAGTGCCAGTTCTTATGCTAAACTCTGGGGAGCATTCAGAGGAGCTCACCATTCCTACAGGACCCTGGTTAAATGTGACCTTAGACCTGGACCTCTTCTATCAGCAGGAAGAATGCCTTAGATGAGCCTACAGTTCCTCATCTAATGCCTTCAAGGATATTAATAAGCAGGTTACTGAATAAAGTTACTACTCTTGTAAAATCTCCTATTTCTTACTACTGAAATATTTTTCACCATCCTTCTTTACCTCTACCTTTATAATGAACTCACAGAGCATCAAATTATATGTTAATTTATTTCCGTATCCTTTGCAACTAATATTAATACATAAATATATAAGTTGCAATTATTTCTATGGCAATCTATTGACAAATACCATAAAAACTGAATAGTGTTGCATGAAATAATAAGGTTTCTTTCTGGATGCTTAATAAAACCAATCCTATTTTCTGTCTTATTTGCCCCTCAAGGAAAACCAAGCCATTTTATATTTTTCTCCATTTCTTGGGTAGTAATGGTAGTGTCCTTCAGTTACTTCAGTCATGTCCTACTCTTTGTGACCCCATTTGGGGTTTTCCTGGCAAAGGTACTAGATAGGTTTGCCATTCCTTTCACTAGCTCATTTTACAGATGAAGAAACTGTGGCAAAGGGGGTTTAATAATTCACTCAAGGTTATAATACTAAGTGACTGAGGTCAGATTTGAACTCAGGGCTTCCTGACTCAAGTTCTGGCACCCTATCTATTGAACCATCTAGCTGCCATGACCAATAAATGCATCACAAAATGGTTGGCCTATACATACAGAACTGGCCTCCAAAAGTAGAAACAGCTTATTGCTGGGACCATTCCCAAAGCTTTGCTAGCATGGTGAAATCCAATAGTGCTTACAACGCCCCACTGGCACAGCAGAGCCTTCAAGAATCCAGGGTTGTACAAGGATCTGCCTCATACCAGGGCTTCCGTTTATCACAGGAGAACAAACACTAAACAGGTACATTTCTTTAGTTCTTTACAATTTACAAAGTACTTTCATGAGTTATCTAATTCCCCACATCATGTCTGCAATTTAGTAAGAGCAAGTATCTTACAAAAGAGGAAATAAAATCATTAGGGTAAGTAAATGGTAGAATATAAAACCCCCAAAATCTGTTCAGGTCTTTCCATCAAGAATCCAATGTTTTTTTCTTTTTCTTTTTGCTTTCTTTCTTTTGGCCACACAAAGGAAAGAGTATATGAAAATACTGTCCATCTTCAACCAAATATGAAATAAATTATTTTAAGGGAGGAGAAAACATCCCAATGGGTTACTTACCCAGCATCAGAACTATTCCCACAAAGTAAAGGATCTAACATGCCTGGTATGGTGTAAAAATTTGCTAAAAAAAAATGTGAAAAGAAAGAGAATGAATTAGGCATATTTAGATTTTTAAAAACATCTTATCTTCAACAACAAAAAAATTGCTCCTTTCTGTCCCTTTATCACTATTATCTATTTCCTCTTCATTGTCCTAGTACCAGGTATCATCTAAGACTACTAATCACAGAAGTATCTTATTTTGAAAGAAGAGTCATTCTTTCTCTAATATTCTCTTCAAGTATCCTTCTCATTACTTTCTTATGGATATGTCAATCTAACTAAACTTTCAAAGGAAAGGTTAAGATAAGAACAAAGAAAGAAGGAAACAAGCATTTATTAAGCACCTATTATTTGCCAATCATTGTGCTTAAGCAAATCATAATTATTATCTGATTTGACTTTCAGAATAGCCCAGGAAGGAAGATTTTATTATATCTCCATTTTACAGATGAGGACACTGAGATAAACAAAGGTTAAGTGACTTGCTCATTATCTTACACTATCACTAACTTTTTCCTTTATAAATCTGCTTTCCCAGTTCTCTTGAAAAGTAGTACATCAAATAACAAGTACATCAAATAAAAGTAGTAGCACCTCAAATAACAGTCAACAGCACTAGTCTATTATTAACATGATCAAATAGTACTTTTAGTTTAATAAATTAATTTTTTAAAACTCAATATCGTTCTACAACACGGGTTCTTTCTAATGAAGTGACCATCCTTTAATGGAGGGGTCATGAAGCTACCCTCTCTGGGAAAACATTCTCAAAGAATGATTGGTTCTTTAGACACATTTCTTCCTCAGTTGTATCATAGTATATGGTACCTTCCTTGTTCTCTGGCCCTTAAAAAACCCTCACTAATAAAACATGCAATACCTATAATATGATCCTGTGATCCTAAAAATAGTAGATACACATTTAAATAGTGCTTTAAAGTTCATAAAAACACTTTATAAAAACCTTGCCGGCACTTCAGTGAGGTGAATAGAATATAGACGATCTACAATAGATAATATGGTAGTGGAGAGAATGTGACACTAATCAAATTTAGAACTTAAAGAAAAAAAATCTTAAAGCAACTCTTATTTTTCAAGAGAAAATGTAAAGCCTTGTTCTTTGAATATTTTAAAGGGGCGGGGGGGAAACAAGAATAACTATCTTGGTAAAGTCTGGCTGCCATTTGCCTCTTAAACAGTTAATTTGGATAATCTCTCCAGGTCATCTCTGTTAGCTGTGAATAGATTACTGAACAGACATTCTGATAACTTAGCAAGGCTATCCTCTGGTGTTCCCTTCTTATGAATAAAGATTTTAAAACCCCAAAACAGATAAAACATTTTATTGGTGCATTTAATCTTTGTATAAAAATCCAACCTCAGATTGAATCCTTTCTCCCCCCCAAAAAAAAAACCCAATTAAGTAAAAATATCTAATAGCAGATACATTTAAATACACACACACACACACACACACACACACGCACGCACACACACACACAATTCTATTTTTGTCTCCTGCTTCTTTGCTGTTTCATATCTACTCTTTATTGTTTTAAAATTAATTACTTAGTATTTGACTTCCTTCTATTTTTTTATTCTTTCAATAACATGCATTGTTGTAGTTTGGGGCTCACTTCTTGGAACATTCATATTTCAATCCCAGTAGATTTTCTGACCATGTAAGCCAGGAAAAGACTGTGCCCTTTCTACAAAGAAGGGCATACTTACTTTTGTTGTTGATATACTCTTCCCAGTCAAAACCTTTGGTGCCATTTTCAAGGAAACTCTCATTAAAATTAATGGGCCACACAACACACTTGTTCCGCAGGTTGCCCATGAACAACTGTAATCCAATCAAGGCAAAGACACTCAGGCAGAATACGGTTAAGATCATTACGTCAGACAGCTTCTTGACTGACTGAATGAGGGCTCCTACGATGGTCTTCAGACCTGAGGAAAAAGAACCATCAGAATTAGACTAAGTCTTTGGCCCTCCCAACCTCCCAGCCTCCCTTTTAGTTTTTTCTAATACTGGCCCATGCCTACCCTTTTAACCAAGAGGAATTCATTCTGTATAGCAGCAATAGAGAAATAAGAGTCTTTATGTTTCAAAATATCATCATTATCAATATCCACCAGCAGGAAAAGTTATTTAATTCAAGCTCAATAATATGTAAAGAAAAAAAATAATTGTTACCTCTGTTAACCTGAGGCCCTTTTCAAATTAGAAATACTCTTTTCTCTTTAGCCCAATAGAATAGGAGCTACCAGGAAAATAAGGAGCTAATAATAAAAGAACTTTTCAAGAGTTTCCAAATTGGGACAGCCTTTTCCAAGAGTTCCCAAACTACCAACGTAGCTGCAGGATTGGTTCAATAATAACAATGATAATAATTAGCATTCATGTAGTGCTTAGAAATCTTCAAAGTACTGTAAAGCTATTACCTCCTTTTGTCCTCACAACACTGAGATATGAATACTATTATAATCTTTATATTACAAACTGAGGTCACATTTGAACGCAGGTCTTCTTGACAGCAAATCCCAAAGCACCCTTTCTACCACTCCACCTAGCTGACTCCAGTAATGAGCCAATCCGTTACATCTATTGTTAAAGGCAATTCCTCTTTCAGCTATTTCCTGTCTTTTCTGAATGTATGCCCCAACTTCCACAGCAGACCTTTTCTGTCACTTAAAGGTAAAAAGTAATTGGATAGAGCACTAGCTCTGAAGTTAGGAAGACCTGAGTTCACATCTGGCCTCAGACACTTAATACTTCCTAGCTGTGTGACCTTGGGCAAGTCACTTAATCCCAATTGCCTCAGCAAAAATAAATACATTTGAACTTTTTTTAAAAATAAAAAATAATCCTAATAACCCTTTTAAGTGCAGATTTAGGAACAACTCATGGTTTGAATTTGAAGCCACAGTTGAATTGTTCAAATAGGGTTGAAGAAGAGCAGGAAATAGCTTTAGCTCTAAACTATCATTATCTCTGCAGCTACATCTTAATCCTTGGGGGCATGTTTAAAGGTAACACAGACTAAATTCTAGCATTAAAATACAAGATGGACTGAAGGAAGAGAGAAAGGTAAGAAATCCATCTAGACTGCCCCTATTTCATGTCTATAGGTAAGATAATTAGACTGAGAAGTAAGAGACATACATCACTTCCTAATCTCTGCTTGGCCAGTGAGATGCTAATTAAGTCACTTAATTTCGAGAGACAGTAAGAGCTTCCCTGTTTATAATAAGATGATGGAAATAAAGATGATGCATATGAAGTAATATAAGCTGTTTAATTAAAAGTTTTAAGTTCAAGATACTGCTACTATTGTGGATAACATGGAATAATACATCACTTTCTCCCCATTCGGTGGCTCAGCAATACCAAGGCTGCCAGATCTTACTTGAACATGGCATTTCCATCCCCTGCCTCTGTGACTTTGTACTGGCTGTCCCTCATGCCTGGAATGTTCTCTTCACTCTCCTGTCTTCTTTTAGGGCTCAACTATCTGTTGGAGGCCATCCATTTCTCCCCTTGAGTTTTCCTCTCTAAGATTACCTTGCATTTCAACTTATTTTATGTGATTTTTCTCCTGTGCTCCCATCTTCTTACCTTAGTACCTTAATCCCTTTTAAGAAAGGGACAATAATTGTGCCTTTTGCCTTTCTTTGTACCTCAGCAGAGTAATTGGTATCCTGTAAGAATTTAAGAAATGCTTTATGGTTGGTAGATTAACTATTTCTATGTGTTTCTTTACACTTGGCTAGCTGAAATTTAAGAGAGGCTAATAGGTCTATTCATTGAAAATTTTAGTACAATGGTAATTATGAACAACATTCTCTCCTCTATGTTGTTGTTCAGTCATTTCCAACTCTTCATGGCCTCATTTTGGTTTGGTTTGGTTTTTTTTTGGCAAAGATACTGTAGTGGTTTGCCATCTCCTTCTCCATCTCTCCTCTACATTCAATGCTTATATCATGGCAAATCCAAAGATAAGGAGGGAGAAGAAATGAAATGCCTTCCCCATCCCCCCAAAAAACTCTACAAACCTCGTTGGGGCCAAATATGAGAGGTGTCATGTCCATGGACACCCTTATTCCTATTAGTAAAGAATCCTTGCTCTTAAGTCAGAGGGTTTTGTGTTCAAATCTCACCCCTGACATTGACTACTTGTGAGATGTAAGGCATTTCATTTTAATTTTCCTGGGCCTTTAGTTTCCTCATCTTTAAAATGAAGGAGTTGGAGTAAATGGCTTCTGAAGTCCTTTCCATCTAGACAGCTAGGTCCTCCCAGATTAGGTAGACCCTTTCCTCTCTCTTATGGGTTTAATTATGAATCTAACTCTTCTTATCCAGCCCTAACCTATATCTCCTAGGTCCCAGGGTAGTATTATCAACTATTTCTAGGATATCTAAAATTGGATATTTGGACTCAGCACGAGAGCCTGTATGGTTCAGACCCAAACTGTATTTCTTCTATTTCTATTAATCCTTCTTCATCCTAAACTTACAATTCCACCTGCATTCAGATCACACAATCAGTCTTGCCAAATCTTGTCAATTCAGTGTTCACACCATCCTTTGCATCCATCCTCTCCTTCTCTCCAACTCAGGCAGGCTCTCATCCCTTCACTTTGTAAGATTGAAACAGTTTTCTGGTGGATTTTCCTGACTACAGTCTCTTCCGACTCTATCCCATCTACACCTCCTTTTTCAAGATCAGCTTCCCATTGCCCCAACACGTTCCAGTGGCTCCCTAGAGTACCTCCAGAATAAAGGATTAAGGCCTCCATTCGGCTTATAAAGAAAGCTCTTCATCACTTTGAGTCCTTCCTATCTTGTCAGTCTTCCCTTCACATACAATGTGATTCCATGAAACTGACCTCCTTCGTGCTCCTGTCTCCATGTCTTTGCATCAGGTAGGAATGTTCTCCCTGTTCATCTGCCTCTTCACTTTCCTGGCTTCCTTCATAACTTAGCTCAAGTTCTACCTTTTACAAGAGGCCTTTCCTAGTCTCCCTCTTCATCCTACCCCCAGCACAAGTATCTTCCCTCTGACATAACATAATTTGTATTTACATTATATAAACTTATATGTACATAGCTGTCTGCAAAATGTCTTATTAGAATGTGAGCATTCTTATGTGAATGTGTTAAGTGTCCGAAGTCACATGTGAACTCAGATCCACTTGATTCTGGGTCAATGTTCTATCCACTGCATTATTTAGCTTCTCCTACTTATTAGAATTAATAAACAGAATAGGACCAAAAAAATATGTTGTTCCCAAATTACTTGGGAAAGAAATGTCATTACACTTTGATTAGCTCTACTACTATTTTTCTAAAACCATGTTAGAAAAAAGGGAACTAGAAAGGGATTTTAGAAAAATTAAAAACTTTCTTAGAATCATGCCCAACTATGAATGAAACCTCTAAGACAATGGTTTCTATTGATTTAATTTCTTCTCTTTCATTGACTAGATATCTGCCATGAGGAGCAGAAAACTGAAAATGTGATGAAAACTCATCGCATGTCTTCTTCTGAAACTGAAATAATCTCTGAGATAAGAACAATTTTAGCTTTTAACTCATTTAAAATGAAAATAACAGAAATGTAGGAAGTAAACTGTATTTCATGCTCTTATAGTCATCTGTATATATATCACAGATTCAATTCTTAATTATCCAAGAATGGTCACCTAAACATGTTGTTTTTTTATTGATCCAAAATCTATACTCCGGTACAACTAATTTTTTTTTCCTTCTGTTCTGACCACTTTTCCTTAAGTCTCTTTTGCTGATTTATCTTTCTGCCATACTTTTAGAATGACTGTTTCCACTCTCCCTTCATCTTCCTGCTCCCATACTTTAAGAATGACTATTCCCATTTTCTCTTCATCCTCCCTAAGACTCAGTTTTCTTCTCTTTCTAATTCTTTCCTTTGATCTTTTTTACTCCAGTAATTTCAAAAACCATTCCTATGCAGATGACTCCAAAGTCTATATATCCAGATTAAAGTTATATTCACAGCTCCAGGTTCCCACTAATCTGCTGGACATATCTAGTTGAATGTCCTGGTAATGCTTCAAATCCAACAGGATCCATACTGAAGTCCTTTTCTCCAAATCTGCCCTATGTCCCAGATTCCTTATTTCCCCCATTATCTCAATGAATAGACTGGAAATCTCAGACTCACCCCTGACTTTTTATCATACCAAGATCAGTTAAGGAATTAGGAAAGCTTAGGCTGGAGGAAAGAAGACTTGGGGAAAACATGTTTCCTGCCATAGTATTTGGGGGACTCTCATTTGAAAGAGGAAGTGGATTTATTCTGCTTTAATTTAGAAGGAAGAGGCAGAAATTGCTAGGGGGCAGATTTCAGCTCAGTAGAGGGGAAAACTTCTTAATAAAAGGAATTTTTCAGGGATGAAAGAGAATGCCTCAGGTGGGAGTTGTTCCATCACAGATGGTCTTCAAGTGGAAGTTGGGTGAATATTTCCAAGTGTGTTGCAGAAGAGATTCTTGTTCAGGAATGAGTTGGAACTTGTGCTTAATCTCAAGAAATGCCTCTCTGGAATTAGATTCACAGAATTACAGAGCTGGAAGAGACCTCAGAATGGACCTTCAGTTGATTTACCCAGTCTCTGAGGAGATGATTCTCAATCCTAATATCTTTTCCCTCAGCACTGGTCTTGCATCACCAACCACCTATTAAAAATTTCCAAACTCAACATGTCCAAAACTGAACCAAGAATCTTTCCTCCAGAGAGGCGCCACTCTTCTTAATTTCCCCATTTCTTTTAAGAACAGCAACATACTTTTAGTTATTGGGGCTAGAAACTTCAGTCATTCTTGACTCTATCCTCACATCTAATCAGCTGCCAAATTCTGTTGTTCCTCTCTATATACACATTGAACATTTTCCTTTTCTCTCACTTCCATCATTACTTTCATATTTCAGAAACTCATCCCTTCATTAAGAACTATTACAATGGCTTTCTAATCAGTTTCCTTATCTCTAACTCCCTATCATCCATAGAGCTACCAAATGACCACTCCTAGAGCACAACTCTCCAAGACTCAGCCTTCTTCTCTTTATTTCCTTTGATTTTATTTATTCTAGTGATTTCAATGACCATTTTAATGCAGACGGCTCCAAAATTTATATATCCAGATTAGAGTTCTCTGCACAGCTCCAAGCTCTCATTAGCATCTGTCTGCTGGACATATCCAGCTGGATGTCACTAGTGCTCTCTGCTGGACATGTCCATTTAAATGTCCTGGTAGGGTTTCAAATCCAAATTCATCACTCTTCAGCCCAGGAGACTGCAGCAGCACCCTCCTGCCACCATCTTCTCTGGCATTTAAAGCTACTCACATTTTGGCTCCAGTCTAGTTACTGTCCTCCAGTTACTGAATGCTGCTGTCTTTTACAGGCTTGACATTTCAGTCAATTTAGTGTACTTGTTCCCCACAAATCCCATGTCTCCTCTCTCCTTGTATAGGTTGTCTCCCATCCAATGCATTCTTTCTTTTTGCTTCCTTCACGATACAGCTCAAGAGCCATTTTCTACAGGACCCTTTCCAATCTCTCTGGAGGTTTGGAGGCTAGGGAAATGCCTTCCCCAGTCCCAATTACTTTGTACAAATTTTGTATTCACACATGTGGGGTTCCTTCCAGTAGAATGTAAACTCTTTGAAAGCAAGAATTGTTTCATTTCTACCTGTAAATCCAGTTCTCAGAATGAACCTGTAACATCAGTCCTTACTGAATGAATAAACAAGTGAATATTCAATCAATTGCTATGATGTCCTATGATACATCCACAAGAGTTTCTATATCTTTCTGTTTTTGCCTATCATTGCGACCCAGGGCTTTATTATCTCCTGCACCAACAAGTTAATAGCATCTGAACTGAGTTCACCTCCTCAAGTATGTCTCCAATTCTTCTTTTTCACAGAGATGTCAAAATAATGTTCCTAATATACAGATCTCACCCTGTCTTTCCCTTGCTCAAAAAAGCTCCAGTAGTGCTTATCACTTCCAGCATAAAATACAAACACCTCAGCCTAACATCAAAGGACCAATCTACCTTTCTAACCTTATTTCACAAAGCACACCATCACATAGTCTAAATTTCAGCCAAATTGGATACAAGCTCTTCCTTTCTCTTGCTTGGCCCTATCCTGCCTCTGTGTATTTTCATAAGTTTCCTTCATGTTGAGAGCTCTGGCAGCTAAAGTTCCTCTTCTTCTGCCTTCCCGAGTTTAGGTTCCAAGACGTTCATGAAATGCCTTCTGATCTCTCATCTCAAAGTCATCTCATCAGCCTCAACTGTTCCTGCTACATTCTGTTGGATTGGTACTTTACTTTTACTTTGTTCCATCTCATATCACAGTGACCTAGGCACTTCTCTTACCTCCCTATTAGACAGATAGTAAGCTTCATGAGGGCAGTAACTATGTTGCTTTTAAAGCTTTATATAACCAGCACTTAGCAGTTTCTTGAACACAGACAATAGTAAATGTTTCTTAAATTTAAGCAAAGTTTCAGAATATCATTGTTCTGGATGCAAAAAAAAAAAACCACTTTTTTTTTCTTCTACTGATGTATGGGACAAAATGCTATACAAAACCAAGATGCTTTCTGAGAAGCAAGTACTCAAAATGCACCAGAATGCTACTTTGAACAACTCCCACGCAGCAGAGTGTGCAAGAAAAGCCTGTCTGCAGCACAAATTGGGCAGCAAGCACTTAAAAATGCAAACACCAAACAGGCAGAGAGATAGAACAGTGACAGCTGATGGCAGATTTGGTGTCAACCAAGAAAGGAGAATCGACAAATCTAGCTTGGGATCACCTGCCACAGAGAAAGGCAATGAAAAAGGAAGAAAGCTCAGAACCTTGCTAACACCTCAAAACATCCTTCTCCTGCCACCCCCTTGAGGATGGCCAATTATTTCAGGCAAATAAGCAATGTCCATATCCATGAAGGAAATTGAAAGACATCTCCCATATAATCCAATTTGCACCTGTACTGAACAAATTCATCATATACCAGAAATGTCAATGCAAGTTTAAGCCAATGAACAAGTTAGTGATACTTCTTTCAAGAATGTTTCAATATTAAACTGAAGGAGCAAGTTTTGCTAGATTTTTGACCACTGAAATTTCAAGGAAAGTCTTCTCTTAACCTTTGCTCTCAAAATTTTTTTAGTCCCAAACAAAGATAAACAATAAATAATATTTTTCTCCACCATTCCCAGATTTCAAATTGGCAAATACAAAAGGTCAGAATGTGTAATTGTTGATAATAAAAATGGAATAAGACATTAAAGTTATTACTTCAAATAATGGCATAGCCAGCCCTCTTAACAACTGACTTTTATAGTTGTAATTAAAAACCAAAAAGTTAGAACTAAGATTATTTCAAGGTGAATTGAATGTTCTATGTCCCACAAAGGAGGATGCTACAATAAGAGGTTGAGTTTTAGGGGTTCTTGTCAGGTCCTCATAAGTTTCCCAACAATTGTTGTAGTTCTTGCCTTCTATATACTTTGTGACAGCTCTGAGGAAGGACCATGATCAGGAGTGTGTTAGGTAAATTAAGTCTCTCAACAATTATTGTAGTTCTTGCCTTCTATATACTTTGTGACAGCTCTGAGGAAGGACCACGATTACGAGGGTGTTAGGTAAAAGCTGAGATACTGCAATCCCTCTGAAGTAATGCATGAAGAATCTATCCCTAAAGCAATAATTCTCCTATAGTGCCCGTTATGAAGCTGGAATTAAAAGGATTTTAATTTCCTAGCAAGTCTATTGACTCATAACTCTGCTCTATTCAGACAAGGGAGATGAGCAATAGTACAGCAGGGAGAAGAAGGTTCCCATCAGGTGGGATGAAATTGGATGGAAAAATTAAAAATCTGAGCAAAAAAGGACAGGATTTTCATATGGGTTGAATCTGATCCATTCAAACAGCAAGCACCTTGGCTTTCTCTAATTAGTTTGAAGTTTTTTGCTCAATGAAACATACAAATCCCTGAGAATTCAACTACAAGACAAGGATAATTGTTCTAGTCCTTTCTACATTGTACAAAAGTACTAGGGATAAAGCCTATCAAAGACTTTCATAAATGAAGGTGACAAAGATACAAACCTCAAAATTATGTAGTCAAAAGTTAATTAGGTAGCATCAGTAAAATATTTTAATGCCCTTAAAAAATAGGGTTTTTTGTTTGCAGAACAAGATATAAATAAAGCAGCTGTGTTACTCCTTTGTTAAAGTGAGTATATATTTTTAAAAATCTAAATGTAACAGTTCATAGTTTCTTATACAACCCTCATGGTCTATGTAAAAATGTCTGTTTACTGGTTAAGTTTGCAATAAAAAAAAATTAACTACATAGCTAAACAGGAGGTAAAGACTTAAGAGTTAAAATAAGTGTATCAAAAGTGTTCCTGCAATCTTCCCATCCAGATTAGTTATGCAAATGCAGTTTTTGGTTCTATTTTAGAAAAGGTTTCAGATCATGAAAACAAAAAAAAATAACTAATAAGATTCTCCCAGAGTAATATATCAGGTAAAGTAAGCCAGAAACACAGAAGCACATTTAAGAGGAGCAGAAGGAGTTGGAATAGGCCTAAGGAAAACTAGTAAGCATTTTGAGAAACTAATTAAGAAAGGGGAGAAGGAGGAGGCAGAATGGAGAAGAGGGAGGGAAGAAACTTTTTTTAAGTGCCAAATATATGTCAGGGACTGTGTTAAGCACTTTACAAATATTATCTCTTTTGATCTTTATAACAACTCTATGGAGTAGATCCTGTTATTAATCTCATGTTAACGAAATTGAAGCAGAGATTAAATGACTTGTCCAGGATCATACAGCTAATAAGTGCCTTGGCTGGTTTTAAATTCAGGTCTTCCTGATTCTAGGCCCAATGCTCTATGTGCCATTAAGATGGAAAAAATTCATAAGTTAAAATCCAAGCACCTGGCTGTAGAGCGATGGATCAAAGGATTCAGTTGAAATGAATTTAAAGTGATGATTAAATCCCAATCTTTCAAGCTTCTTGCCAAAACAGATAAACTTCTAATGACTTAGTAGATTCCTCATTGGGTTAATTAAGTAGTATCAGTAAAATATTTTAATGCACTAAAAAAATAGGGTTTTTTGGTTTGCAGAAGGGGACACAAATAAAGCAGTTGTGTTGCTACTTTGTTAAAGTGAATATATTTTTAAAAAACTAAATGTAATATTGGATTACTTGCCATCTAGGGCAGGGAGTGGGGGAAAGGAAGGAGAATAAATGTGAAACACAAGGTTTTACAAGAATGAATATTGAAAATTATCTATGCCTATGTTTTGAAAATAAAAAGCTTTAAAAACTAAACTAAACTAAACTATATGCAATAGTCCACAGTTTCTTATACAAGTCTCTTCACTCTACCAGTCATCTTCACTTATGAGTCCTTTCCATTCTAGTAATTTTAAATAGAAACAGTGAAGTCTCCAAAGATATGTGACTTTAACCCCTCCCATTCATCTCACAGAATCCCAGCTCTGTAGCCCTTTTCTAGTGCAATTTGATCTTCTATGAAAATGGTGGGAAGAGAATTGACAAGCATGTTTCCCAAATCACCAACTAGGGTAAAAGTTAACCTAAGCAGAGCTTCTGATTATTCCATGCTTACCAACCTGCTTCTGCAACAGCTATAGATATATAATATACTTAATATAGAAGAATTGCTGAATGCAATAAAACTGACCTGACTTGACATATAGTTTAGACATTCCCCTCCCCAAAATCATAAAATCTTCTTCAGCAAACCAGAAGAATAGAAAAGAAAATAAATCCTCCCACTATCTATATGGCTTATTAGTGTACAATACTGTTTCAAATCAGGTAAAATCACTCTTAGGGTTTTCAATCAGCTCTGTTCCATCTCCTACCCCTCTATCCTCCCAGCAGATTCCATCTTTTCCTTACCAGCCTTTGCTTATCCTCTCTTTGTAGTATCCTTCAGATTTACTCTATCCTTCCACCTGCACTGAAATGCATCTCTCAAAACTTACCTTGGATTCTTATAACTCCTGTTACCCTTTTTTAATGGGAATTTTCTCTTTCCACCTGCACTGAAATGCATCTCTCAAAACTTACCTTGGATTCTTAGAACTTCTGTTACCCTTTTTTTATGGAGATGATTTTTGTTTGTAAGTGAACCTTAAATAAGTTGGGTTCTGACTATGTGCTCTTATGTCAGTGAAATGAGCAACAATAGAGAATGAGGCACATAGAGAATGGGCTTTATTAAAATTAAGGTAGTATGGGTAAACATTTTCATCAACTCCAAGGTTTTCAAATTTGTCAACAGGATTGATTGGACTAGATAATCTGTGTTAGTCTCTTTTATTCAACAATTCTTTAAGTATAATAATACATATATGTGATCATATGAATAATAGTCAATGAGTAAAGGAAATAGTCAAAGCAATAGTCAATGAGCAAAGCCATAGGAAGCTTATCAAGCTTACAAGCAATGGAATTATGATTAACACTAAACCACTTTGATTCCACAGGCATAAGAGGCAAATATCTTATTCCTAGAGAAGAGTTAGTTTTAAGAAAATCTTGCAAATATTTTAAAATCCAAGTGCATGCTTTAAAAAAAAAAGTCATGGATAGCAATAAAATGTATCTACCAGAGCACCCTAGCAACATCCCCATCCCTCTTCTCAATCAGCCTGAAAGGTGCAATGAGTGCATGGCTGGCAAGTAAAGCGAGAGAGAACCATGTCTGAGACCTTCTCCTGGCTGTCATGCATATTGCCAAGCACACAATCAAATATGCGTGTTCCATTTCAGAATGCGGTAGATAGGAAAATGTAGGGGAAAAAAGAAATAGGACCTCCCCCTCCAAAAAAAGAGCTGTTGGATTTAAATGTTCTCACCTGGAATTACAGAGATAGTTTTCAAAGCTCGGAGAACCCTGAATGTTCTCAGCGCTGAAACATTGCCCAGGTCCACAAATTCTGTCACATATCTGCAGTAAGGGAGGTTACACACAAAAACAAATGACAAATACACACACCAAAATAAAAACCAGAACAACAAGCACAACAAACAAAAAGTACAGTACGTCACAGCAGGGCCCTAGCCCAACACCTAACACCAACCCCAGGCCACCTTACCTGGGATTACTGAAATAGTTTTCAAAGCCCTCAGTACCCTGAAAGTGCGCAGAGCTGAAACATTGCCTAGGTTTACAAACTCTGTTATATACCTGCAGAATCAAACCAGAGGTGACTTGTAATGGTACCACCGGGCAAGTATTGGAAACAGGGGGAAGGAGGGACTGATTCTAGGATTTTATCTTTTGCATTCTTGGAAAGGAAAGAAGTTAATAATGTAAACACAAGTTAAACCACATTAGGGAAGAAACATCCAGGAAAGGTAAGCCCAGAAATAGAAAGAACTTTGTAGGAAAAGAGACAGTTGGGTTAGTGAGGCTTTCTCCTGGCATCCTTTGATTTTCTAGATCAGAATTATTTTTGTTTTCGGTTCTTTTTTTCCTAAAATGAACTAAAAAGAGAAAGAAGGAAGAAGGGGCTGGATCTCTTGCAAACAACTATATAGCAAAGGGGGGCAAAATTCAAATTGTATGGTCTTCTACTGAAATAGGCCTAAAATACATGAGTACCACTCTGGGCAACAGTAAATCAGTCTATGGGCAAACCCTTTGCCCAGGAACTGGGGAAATGCCCAAGATGAAGGTCTGACCTATGACATATGAAAGCAATTCATGGGATAACCCCAATCACGGTCTAAGGGCTTATGCTCTTTTTATTATCCAGCTATGCTTCACTTAAAAATTTTTACTTTAGATATAGAATTTGTAGAGTACTTTAAGGTTAGCAAACTGTTTCAATTATTATCTCATTTGATCCTCACAACAACTTTGGGAAGCAGAAGTGATTTATTATCCCCATTTTACAGATGGGGAAAACTGAGACAGACAGAAGTTAAATGACTTGTCCAGAGTCACACGGCTAGTATCTGAGGCCACATTTGAACTCGGGTCTTTCTGACCCCAGACTCAATGCTCTAAATACTGTATCTCCAGCTTCCTCAATTTGCTCATCTGTTTGGAAATGACAACATGGCTCGTGTTGCTGAAAATGAGGTAAGGACACCAGGTAAAAATATAAGCCAGTGTACATTTCCTACAGTAGAAATACATTAGTAATCTCAATACAGTGGAAATTCAATCATTGGGGTCTCTTTGTTGATGGGTCTCACTCATCACTCACATTTTCTCTTATCACAACAGGGTAGGCTTTATTAAAATTCCTAAGTTTTTAATAACTACCCTACCCTTGTATATAACCCTTTTCCCCCTCCTCCCTCCCAACACATTCCCTAGGAAAATTAAAACTGGAAAGAAAAAAATAAAATCCATTAAATATTTTCCATTGTCAGTTCAGTTTTTCAAGGAAATACTTTTTCAATGATAAAGTTAACACAATCATTATATACAAAAATAAGGAACAGCATTGGTCTTGAGCAAGAAATCATCGAAGATCCTAAAACATGGCTCAAATAATTAGTCACCTTCATTCTATTGGCGACAACAGCAACAATTTCCTTCCTCCTTCAGAAAGTGACTGGTGTGAGATTTGAGGGTTAGGATAAAAATCCCCACTATCTCCTCTCACACTTCCTGGAAACATGTATAACAGAACATACTCGGGAAACTCATCCTCTCCTTCCTTTTCCCAGCCCCGTGACCCTTCACCTTCACTTCCAACTGCATCTACACAAACTCTGGGTCCTCACCGAGACCCCCTAGTGGTGGGTCAGGAAGGAAAAGAAATTGAGTAGGGAGGGGAAATAGAATCCTCTTCCTTTGATCTGTCTGGGATTCAGGGAATATCCAGACTACGAGCCATGTCCATTCAGGCAGAGTTAGTGCATATGCATCCAACCACAACCACACACACATACAACCATGCACAAGAGTTACAATCATACCTAGAAGAACAATATAGTAAACAAGAAACTTACGCCATCATAATGACGCTGAAATCTAACCAGTTCCATGGGTCTCGTAAAAATGTAAAGCCGTCTATGCAGAAACCTCTGGCGATAATTTTCACAAGTGATTCAAATGTATAAATCCCCGTGAACGTGTACCTGTCACAGAAACACGTGGATTGAGGATGAAATTTATTTTAATAGACATAAAAAGGTATAATTGGCTAATTTAATTACTATCTGTATAACTTAATCCCTCCCATTCCCAAAGGATGCAGGGGAGAATTCTGTTAGTACAAAGAAATGTCCAAACCAAAAGCTGAAGGTACATAAGTTAGTACCTCCATGCTGACCTCCAGAAATGCTCTAAGTACCTTCACTCAGAATGTAGTAGAGGTACCAAGGCAACTGTGAACCTTTTAGAGGGAGGGATGATGGGCATCTAATTATAGAAAAAAGAAAATGGGAAAAGATCTAGGGAAATGGGTGGTAAGAGCAGAGGGCAAGTAGGGAGCCAAAAGTAGGCTGGCAGGTCACAGGTAAGGATAGGAGTATGGGGTGGGAGTTCAGTTTGCTAGATTTTATTTCCTTTTAGTTTTTTTCCTAAGAAGCTTATAACATTACTAATTATTACTAATTACTAATCATCATCTTTCCTTCTGAAATAGTTAAGAAGTAATAGTTACTTTCTTGTCCTTGAAAGAAAAATTGAGATAGATGACCAAAAAAAAAAAAAAAAAAAAAAGGAATTCGTTACTTACTCCACATTCTTCGACCAGTCTGGAGGGTTACTAAAAGTCATGAATACACAGTTGGTCAAAATAGTGCACATAATGATCATGCTAAATACTGTAGAAAGCAGTCAAGGGAGAATACATAAAAGTGGACAAGTTTACACTCCCATAGTATGCAATAACGTCAAATCATTCAAGAGGTTTCAACCCTCAGAAGCCTGATCAAAGTAGAATAACTACAGGTCACAGACCACTACCACATCACAAATTCATTCAACGTCTAATCAGGATTTGAAATGGGGGTAAGATGCCATTCCTTTCTTTAAAGAGGGCCTTAAACTATCTTGCTCCCTATTGGTGAACTTATCCCTTTCTCGGCACCCCCATCAGGTGGGAATCTAGGAAAAGGAAGAAAAAAAAATCCAATAAATGCCTTACATTACAATGATTCAAACTGCCTTCCAAAACTGATGATAAATCATTACTAAAATACTAGCCCGCCAATCTGCCTATTTTACAAAAAGTATTCAGGTAAAAAGTCTAAAGAAATCTGTATTCTTCACCATCCATTCACGAGTTGTTCATTCTGAACAAGTTATCTGAGAAGCTGAGCATGGGTAACCTGCCAATTTTTTCTGAAGATATATTTCACATGTAGAACTTTTAGCATGAGTAAATAGCACAGCACTAAGGGCTTGAAGGGTTGAATGGTGCCTGAGGTGGAAGCAGTGCCAAAGATCCCTCTAGATCCCTAGTATGGGGATACTTGCTAGAAGCTTATAAGCTAAGAATTCCAAAAATATCTGCAGCAGTAGGAAACCTTTAAGCCTCAGGAAAGTCAATGCTTTTAGAAGCACCCAGGGCCACACAAGGGTTTTTTATGACTTCAGTGGACACATTAATCCAGTTAGAGGCCTTTTCCTGTTCTTTTCTGACCCCTGGCTAATGGGAAAAAGTACAGTGTCACTGAAACCTCCGATTCAAACTCAGATTTAAAGTAGCAAGTGTTGCTGAGCGTATTCAAGCTGTCATTTTAGGAAGCACAGAAGCTGATATTTCTTATTTTATATAAGCTGATCTTTTTTTCTTTTTAATGGCTTTCTCCATCTTTTTTTTTTTTTCTGCTAACTAGTGTTTTGGTTTTTTTCCTCAGAGAGACTAAATCTACTTTCTACCTAATTCATCTAGAAGGCGTAACAAAAAATGTGGTTAGGGTCATCTTTCCAGCTCTAGCTCCCTGATCTGTGAAAATGCTATTTGGGACCAGAAAAAACTCTATATTCTTCCTTCTGCTGCAGTTAGTCAGGGAAAACATAATGAATTCCTTTTCCTAGCATAAACTTTCTTAAAGCTTCTCTTCTTTTTTTGTGTGTGTTGTGTAATTCAATCATGGGTGACTCAGTGACCCCATTTGGGGTTTTCTTGGCAAAGATACTGGAGTGTTTTGCCATTTCCTTCTCCTGCTCATTTTACAGATGAGGAAACTGAGGCAAATAAGTTAAGAGACTTGCTCAAGAGTCACACAGCTAGTTATATGTAAAGCCCAATTTGAGCTCATGAAGATGAGTCTTCCTGACTTCAGTATTATCTCCATTGCTCCATCTAGCTGCTCCCTTCCCTCTAATCAATTCCCTCCAAAGATTACTTTTTTAAAAAAAAAATTTCTGTAGCTTATCTCCAAAACAACTAAAAGAAAGCCACTGAGCAACTTCTGATTTTAATGCACTAAATAGCCAGTAACTTTTTCATCTTATCTTATTGGAGACAAGAATAACGTCTCCCGGAGCACCTGATAGGAAACCCTGGGCAAATTTGTCAGTCTCAGTTAAGCTGCTGTCAGAGAGATAACTATAAAAGTATAAAGTATCTAAATAAAACTACTAATCCTTTTACTTAGATTTTCATATTTGTGTCTGATCTTTTTATGTTAATAATTAAAGATAAATAAGAAATATCCTATCCCTTTTTAAGTTCACTGAGACTGACAACATTAAATATTTACTTTTGTTCAAAGCTTAGTAAGTATATGCCTCAATGGATGCATATTCCCCAGAAATCTACATCTTCTAAATTTGGCCTTTTAAGAAATGAGAAAAACCAAGGGAAGCCTTAAAGAAGAGTGCAATCAGTGTCCAGTTTTAATACTTGCAAAAAAAGGATATGAATGTATCAAAATTTTAATAGCTATTCTTCTCAACAGGTTAAAAGGACTTAAAATGTACAAGGCAGGTGTGGCACTAAATCGGAAGAGTGTTTTCCCTCTGTTTAGTACTACAAAGGTCTGTGAAGAAAGAAAAGAGAGAAAAATTATTAAAGCAGTGTTAGCACAAAGCATAAACATTAAAGTCACAATACTTTTTTTCTTTTGGTATAACCACAAAGCCTTAGAGAGGAAAGGAAGGAAGAAAAGGGAAGGAAGGAAAGAGAGAAAGA
Organism: Antechinus flavipes; assembly: GCF_016432865.1. NCBI lineage: Eukaryota > Metazoa > Chordata > Mammalia > Dasyuromorphia > Dasyuridae > Antechinus > Antechinus flavipes. Next base: position 225,955,048 of record NC_067402.1, read on the forward strand.
AAGAGTGAAAGAAAGAAAGAAAGAAGAAAGAAAGAAAGAAAGAAAGAAAGAAAGAAAAAAAGAAAGAAAAAAAGAAAGAAAGAAAGAAAGAAAGAAGGAGGGAAGGAAGGAGGAAAGAAAAGGGAAAGAAGGAAGAAAAGAAAGGAAGGAAGGAAGGAGGGAGAAAAAGAAGGAAGGAGGGAAGAAAAAGGAAGGAAGGAAGGAAAGGGAAGAAAGGAAGGAGGGAGGGAGGAAGGAAGGAAGGAAGAAGAAAGGAAAGAAGAAAGGAGAAAAGCAGGAAGGGAGGAAAGGAAGAGAGGAAAAGAGGAAAGGAAGGAAGGGAAGAAAGGAGGGAGGAAGGAAGGAAGAAAGCAAGGAAGGAAAAAGGGAGAAAAGAAAAGAAAGAAAAGAGGGAAAGAGGAATTGAGGAATAAAGGAAGGAAGAGAGGAAGGAAGGGAGGGAGGGAGGAAGAAAGGGAGGAAGGAAGGAAGGAAGGAAGGAAAGCACGCAATTTGTTACTATGTGTATTCCTTTCATACTTCCATTGACAGATGTATGTCATTCTCACCCAGAAAGAAAATCACCACCATTACTAGGCAGTCAGCTTTCTGACAATATTCTTTTTTCCAGTATCAATGGCTTGAATCTTGACTTTTTTTTTTGCAATATTTTTCAAATACCAAGAGATATCACACTGTATATTTCCCATCCCAGTGTATGCTTCAGTACATACATTAAAAGAATAAGACTTACAGCCTGCAGGAAAAACCAGACATAACCTAATTTAACCGCTTCATTTTACAGATGAGGAAAATGAGACAGATTATTTGTCCAAGATCCTACAGATTAATCTGATTTGAATCCTGAGCTTGCTCGCTCTGTCTCTGTCTTTGTCTACTTCTATGTGTGTTTCTCTGTCTATATACACACATACATATATGTAGCTTAAAACCTTGATAGGAAGCAGAGTAGAATAGTACAGTCACATGCTAATGTCAGAACTACAACTGTGTTAGAATCCACATGTGTCCAAAATGGATATCAGGCTTCTCAAAGCCACAATCAGTACAGGACTTTCCCCGAGATCCCCTCTTTAAAGCAATTTTCTCCCCCTTAATTTTTCTATAGCAACTCTCTCTTGAGGAGCTCCCAGATATTTTTATTTAGTCCTCCTTCATCCTCATGATATTATCGTGCAGCATGGATGAAGCAGGAATTATCAGACTCAGATTTATAGGGAAGAAAGGAACTTTAGAAATCATCTTAGTCCCACCTTATCATTTTATTGATGAGTCCATTTTAAGAATTCAGAAAGATTTTAAGTAACTAACTCTATCTATTCCCCACCTGGTTGTACTCCTTTGACCAATTCATCAGGCCCCTCCTCTAGCCTCCCTTTTCAGCTTCACTGCCTTGCCCAAGATCACACTTCTGCTATCTGAGTCACTCAGACTTTCATAATATAAACTTATTTTTTAGCTCCCATTTCCTACCAGGTTTTAAATTTACATCTCAAAACCTTTTTTATTCATTTAACTGAGATAATACATAAGAGGGAAAAAAGGTAAGAAAACAAGAAAACCAAACCCCAGGCCTGGGAGCTTCTTTGCAATAACCACAGGGCCAGGGTAAAAAGTAATTCTCAAATACCATTGTATAAGACTTATTTGTAAAAATGGAAGAAAGGCAGATCTGAATAGGATATCATTCTAGCCCATTTCTACCCTTCTATTTTACAAAAGGAACTACCACATAAGTCCTTTAAATTCTTGGTTATCTCAAGTTAAATGAAGGCACTTAAATTATATAAATTTAATTTATACAGAACTTATCAAGAATACACAAATATGTAAAGCTAGGCACACACAGATTAATACAAATATTATATTAGTGGAAACTTCTTGAAGTTTGTCAAACTACTATATCTTCCTTTAATGAAATGGCAAATATTTATCAATCTGTCATTGACTAGCTTTGAGATCTTTAACAAGGACCTCAAATCTATCAGGACCTCAAAACCATCACCTGTAAAATGATGGTGTCCATCTAAGGAGGTCATTTTTAAAACAAGGCTCTTTATGGGCCAAAATATTCAGAGTAACATTTTTTGTAGTAGCAAAATAAATATACATTAATTGGGGAATGGGTAGACAAATTATGGTATAGGAATGGAATGGTATTATGTATTGAAATGACAAACACAATGGATACAAAGAAGCATGGAAAGCTGTATCCATGTTAAGTGAGTTGAGCAGAGCTTGGAAAACAACATACAAAATGATAACAACAATATAAATGGAAAGGACTACCACAAAACATTCCAAAATTAATGAAGCAAAATTATAGCAAACAAGCTTGGCCCCAAAGAAATGATAAGACACCAACACAGGTATGGAACAATGCATATGATGCCAGATTTTTAAAGTATGGCATGCTCTTGCTGATGTTTTTAAAATGGTCTTCCTATTTTTCTTCATAAAAATTTTTTGTTATAAGAGAAAGAGAACAGAGAGGAAAACAATGTGGGGAATCTAAGCAATATAAAAATCTGTTTTTAAAAAAGAAATGAGAAAATTTGAGTAGAAGACTAGGGAGTTTTCTAGCACTAATATTCTTTTTTAAAAAATCCTACACAGCCCTAAAATTCATAGGCCCACAGACTTTGAAAACTGGACAGCAACTTGAACCACCATATAGTCCAACACATACAAAAAAAAAAAACAACAACCCCACAACACATCAACATATTCAGTATATGATTGGCCAGCTTTAAAACCTCGAAGGAAGGAGAACCTACAATATGTCAAAACAACACATTCCATTTTGGAATTTTGAATTTGTTAGGAAACTTTTCCTGATATCATGCTTAAATATGCTTCCTTGCAAATTTCCATCCATTTCTTCTTGCAGATTTCAGTGGGATTTCCTTCTGGAAGTGATATCTCTCTTCCCAGTCCAAGAGACCACATGAGATTTTTTCTTTCATCACACAACATAGCTAACACTTATTGAGACTATTGCTCCACATAGTGTCCAGATGTTCTTCAGAACAACTTCAGATTAATCACATCTTTTCCATATTATTCTTATGAAGATGATTATTTTGAAACTAAGTAAAAGAATTCCCTATCAGATTTCATTTTATTAGTCCAATGCTCTAGCATGTCAATATCTTTTCAAATCCCGATTATCATCCAATGCATGAGTTACCTCACCTAGTTCTATGTCATCTGCAAATCTAATGAGAGTACCATCTATCTATACATTTTTTAAAGTATTGATAGATATGTTAAACAAAATATCTCCAAGCAACAGGTCTCTGGGGTATTTCCAATGGAGATCTCTTGCCACTCTGATACAAATAAAAATTTTATAACTTTATATATGTATATATAAACTTTCTAACTTTAACAACTACACGTAAACTACATCTCTCCCTTTTCTCCACAGGAAAAGGATGAGATACTTTATCTAGCTTAAATCTAGGTAAAGGATATTGATTGTATTTCCCCCATCTACTAGTTTAATAATCCTATCAAAAAAGAAAATGAGGTTAGTCTGGTATGTCTTGTTCTTAATGAAGCCTGATTGGCACTTTGTAATCAGTCTTTTCCTTTCTAGATGTTCACCACTATCTCTTTAATGATCCATTCTTGATTTCTCCCAGGAATTAAAGGCAAGCTCATGGGTCTATAGTTTGCAAACTCTGTTCTCTTTCCTTCCTTGAAAATTGTTTGTTCTTCCCCATATGGAGCTATTTCTCCACGTATCGTTCGTATATCAAGATCGTATATCAAGAAAGTGGTCCAGAAATAACATATGCCATTTCCTTCAGGAACTGAAGATGAAATTCACCTGGACCAAGTGACATGAATTTATTAAGAGTCACTAGATGCTCAGTTTCTACATCCTTAGCTTGAGCATCAATTCTTTGTTAATCACATTTTGTTCTGTCATTTCTAGTATAAAGGTTTATTCTCCTTTGCAGAGAAAATAGAAATTAAAGAACTGAAGTAGTCTTGCTTTCTTTGATGTCAGTTTTCATCTTCCCATCTACCCCAAGCAAAGGAGAGATCCCTGACCTTTCCTTTACTTCCAATGTATCTTAAAATATAATGTTTGTATTTTTGGATGTCTGTTCTTCCTTCTTTGTGTCTTTTCTCTATAAAATCTTACTGTGAGTATACACACAGCTAGGTTTTTTTCCTAACATTTTATTGAGCTCCCTAAAGAAACAAACAAAATACTTTTGTCTTTAGTTTCATTCAGCAGTTTTAGCTGACTCTAAATTTTAGCATGTGGGACAGTACTTTAACAAAATTCAGCCCTATTCTCATATTCTTTTTTTTTGTTGTTGTTACCCAGTCTTGCTTTCAGCTTTTGTACATTTATTTTAAACATCTAAATTGATTAATGCATTCCTTGTGCATCCAAATTAGAAATCCTATTTTTAATTAGAAATTGTTAGAATTATGTCTTCAGGATTTCATCTCAAAGGTTTCCTACTCCTCCTGGGCTGATTTCTTAAGAAGAATTTTACTACATTATAGCCTATTTATCTTTCTTCTGCGCCCTTTGAAACATGTTTTTCTAAAACACAATATTCATGCCACACTATGCTCAGATTTTTTTTCTTCTTTCAAATTTCCTCCATCTGGCAGCCAACTTTCTGGTGATGAATCCCATTTAATTTTGGGAGTCCAGTCTTGAGTTAGTACTATGATGTTTGCCCCAACTCATGGCCTGCCATTTCATGGGCATAGCTTTTAAGAGCCCAGAATTATCTCCACACCACAATGAAGTATCAAAGTGGGATTTTAATGGTTTAAGAAGATAATACAAGAAGTAGTATCTGCATTTGACAAATGAAGAAATCAAGACTCATTAAGGTTAAATAATTTTTTCAAGGTTACTCATCTAGTAAGAACTTGAATCCATGACTTCTAACTATAAATTGAACTTGATCAAAGTCATGGATTTAAACCATTAAAATGTAGAACAAATTTGATCCTTAGGATATACACAGACATAAAAAATCAAGTAGAGTTGGGGTAGAACAGGGGTGGTCCTGGAATAACCCAAGAAGGCCAGAAGGAAGATCCCAGGACTGCACTTTAACGAGTGTGAAGTGCAAACACCTTCAGACTAGCTCTGCAGAAACACCCAGTAGGGATGCCTGGGGTGAGCTGAGAGTATCTAGAGCCTCAGCAAGACCCACAGGAACTTTTACCTCCAGACTGCATGCTGAGTTGGGGCTCTGAGTCTGGGAAGACTGAGGGAATCCTGGCTGATTAGGAACACTAAGACTAGCTGTGCTGCAGAGCGGTCTCTGGGCTGGAAGAAGCCAGCACACTTGGTGAATGCAGAAGCAGTGGGGCAGGGGCTCAGCTGACTATGGGCACTTGCAGGATGGGGAAGCTTTTGGTTTGGGGTTCCAGGTCAGAGGGGAGAGATAAAGTGAAACTAAAGGCACCATCTCCTCACTCCACTATTAGAAGTGTTTACACTAATTCTTCTTGTCTAAAAAAAAATTTTTTTTAATGAAATCACAAGTTCAGACCTCCACACAAAACACCTTTAAACTTCTGGGATGGTTCTAGGAGGAAAAAAAAATCATTCTTAAAGGGCTCCCATACCAGTTCTACCTCTGATCCCTGTGAGAATATTTCTAAAGCAAAAATCAATTAGTTCCCATGAAGCACAATAATATTTTACCTAATCTGATTTAAATTACATCTTTCTGGTATAAATGAATTAAAAGGGAAATAGAAATCAGATTGTGGTTTGGTACCCAAGGGAAAAAATATCAGTTTATAACAACAACCACTCAATGTGTTTGAGCACAGGGCTCAATATAGAGTTATGGAGTACCACTTGAGTTATGGCATAAAGTATTAATAAATCTGCCGTACCAGTATAAAATGCTTCTGAAAATGCTTATGCTTTTCATTTCTAATTAGTGTTATCAGATTTGCAGCACATGGTGCAGAGGTATCCCTACCTATTAACATAAGGGAAGAAGTTATCTCTGCTATGTCTACAATTAGGGAAAAATCTAGTTTATGTTTGTTGGAGATTGGTGGGGTGGGTGGAGAGAGCATGAATAAGAAATTGGTAAGAGGTTCCCCTTTAGAATATTTGTGTCATATCACTGCTTATGTCCATCATGATATCTCTAAAAGGGAAGTAGAGTAAAGTGTAAGGTGGGTAGTATTAATGCTTGCTGTCTCATTAGCAAGAAGCACCTTCAATCTATTACTGTGATCAACAAAGCTATTGCCTTTCTCTAGGTAAAATAAAGAAATTATTTTCCAGATCTGAAGTCTATGTGTAGAACTGTTTATCACATGCTGACTCACTCTGGAAAAATGGCTTGCCAAGGAAGAAGGCCAATCCTGGATCTGAAGACTGATTCTTGAGGGGGCATTTAGAGAAAGGAACCTTTTGGCCCAATGCTGGAGAATAGCAGGGATGACAAGGGATGCTCCTTGCTTAACTACCAGAATCAGTTGGCCATTCATTTGTTGGTAAATGGCCAGCTATACAATAGATACAGGATATAATTAAATAATTGCATTTTTAAAAATTCCACTGAATAATAAAGCAGAGTATAACATAAAAACTAAACTGATTCTACTATGGTTAACCAAAACATTCTTCTGCCTGGAAGCCTGCCACTGGCCCCAGGCCATCCCTGGGTAGAGATATCTTGCCAAAAATAACTCTGCCACATGAAAAAAAGAATCCTGTAGGCCTTCCTGACACCTAGAATTGCTTGGTGGATCCCTCAAAAGCACAAATCAGGTTGAAAAGCCTCAGAAGATCTTATGGCAAGCAGATACCGAAATTAGTTCTAATTCTATAGTACCTTATGCCTTGATACAAGTTGCCCTGAGAGAAATATTCAATCGGAGCATGTGACAATGGCGCTAGCACCCAGGATACCTTAGAAGTGAAAGGGATGGAAGTAGGCTCTCCACAACTGCCTTCTTCCTTGTCCCCAGCCAAAGTAACTCTGGGTCGTCTTACTCCACCCCCTAGTCCTCCTATAATCCTCTGTATACACCAATCATTGAGCCAGCACAGGATAGTGGGAAGGACCATTTTCCAAGCATATGCCCATAGAGTATTGTCCATTCAGTAAATAGCCCTAAGTGTTTGAACCGACCTCAGTGCAATGACTCAAGAGTTTCAGCTCTCTACAGGAGCAGAATACAGAAGGGGACTGGAAGAATTTTTCCTGAGTTCACTTCTGTTTGAATAATTTAACAGTTCATAACTTTCAGATGCTAAAATCAAATCTAGTGTGAATTCAGAACAAAAGACACCAATACTTGAAGTCAGAGAAAAAATTCAAATGTAAGGATTTACATATTTCAGATGGAAAAGGGATACTTATCTAAAAGATTTATGAGGCATTGTCAGCTCTGAAAAGTCCCCACATATTTTTTATTATTAGTTTTTAATTTTTTCTCCCTTCCTTCCCTCCACACTCTCCCTTAACCTCCATGGTTTAGTGCCATTTTGCCAATCTCTTTTTCTGCTTTCCCCCACCAACTGCAGAAATATATCTCAAAAAAAAAGTCATTTTTGTAAAAAATGTTCCATTAATTATATCTATGAATTCTCACAAGTACAACTGGAACACAGAGTTGGTCTGGCAACAATAGTGCTATTATCAATATGGCTCTATGTCTGTTGGAAGTATGTTAAGTAGAATTCTAAAAGATTGAGTCTTTTTTATATCAATTTAAATACTTCTATCAATAATATGAATGGACTAAAGAGTACATCTACTAATAGTACTAAATTAGTTAGAAGGGCAACAAGAGGAAAAGATTAAAATTCACACTGATCATGACAAGTATGAATATATATCCATTATGATACTTCCCAAAAGATATAGCATTGTGAGAAAATATATAGTTGCTCTTTGCTATCTCAGTAATAATAATTAATGTTTGTTGGAGATTAGTGGGGTGGGTAGAGTATGAATAGGAAATTGGTAAGAGGTTCCTTTACCTTACCTTTTAAAAGTTTCATGGGGCAATTGGCAAGTCAGGCATTTCAGCAGTGAAGTGGGGTAAAAAGGAGATAAATGAATTGCATAAATTTAAAATCAAGTGGCATTATTAATGGCCTAGAAATTCATAAAAATATTGCTGTTTTTAAAATCAACAAAATTTGGTGAGAGGTAGCATGGCCTTTTAGATAGAGATTCAGTCTGAGCTTTAGGCTCAAATCCCATTTCTAACTCACAATGGCTGTTTGACACTGGGCAAAGCCTTTACACATGTCCCAATGTCTCAGGCAATGATCTTAGGACTAAATTGTAGAACAGATGCCCTTATGAATTAGTGTAGCAAGTTTCCTCATTAAGCTTTCCCTAAATAATTTCAAAGAGACCTGGAGAGACTTACATGAACTAATACTAAGTGAAATGAGCAGAACCAGGAGATAATTGTACACGGCAAAACTAAAACTATACAGTGATCAATTCTGATGGACGTGGCTTCAAAAATGAGATGATTCATACTAATTTCAATGATCTTGTGATGAAGAGAGCCATCTATACCCAGAGAGAGAGCTGTGGGAACTGAGTGTGGTTCACAACATAGCATTTTCATTCTTTTTGTTGTTTTGTTTGCTTGCATTTTATTTTCTTTCTCATTTTTTCCCACTTTGATTTGATTTTTCTTGTGCAGCAAGATAAATGTATAAATATGTATGCATATATTGGATTTAACATAAATTTCTATCATGTTTTCATATTGGACTACTTGCTATCTAGGGGAGGGAATGGGGGAGAGGGGAAGGTTTTGCAAAGGTTAATGTCGAAGAATTATCTATGCCTATATTTTGAAAAATAAAAAACTTTAATTAAAAACAAAGGGAAGGGAAAAAAAAGTTTTGAAATCACAAGTCTAGATTTTTTTTTTAATGGATAGGTACTCTATTTCTGTTCCAGGAAATTTAGTAATTACTCTACAAAAGCAAAACAAGTTTTCTTGCTTTTGCTGACGCTCTCTTTAGGCAAGTGGTCAGAAAGAAGTAGGCACTGTTTTTTGTTGTTGTTGTTGGGGTTTTTTTGTCACTTTTCTAATCAATCAGAAACTACAAGGAAAGAACAAGAGGATGAGTAATAAGATCTGGAGAGCAAGAGGACTTAGGGGAGACACTGTTAAAACAACTCTACTTCATATCATGATCTCTGTACTCTTCTCACCCAAACTTGATAAATAATTACAGCTACTCCTTTTCTGTGTGGGACAAGCCTTGTTTGTAGTATTCTGTTCTACATTTAAAAGCTAGTCTGTGGAGAAAATGGGAAATCTCCACATATTTGGGCTACCTTATGTTCAAAGCTCCCCAGGGCAGGATGATTTCCTGGGGTGGATTACTCACCCTTCGCAGAACCATTTAAAATGGGGACATTTTTCACACCATCACATCCCTCTAGCCCATCTTATTATTCCTTCCATTTACAGAAAAAAGTCTCCCTAGTTTTATCTCATTTGCCCTTATATTTGCATTCATATATCCTGTCAGATGAGACATTTTCCTTTCTTTATGCTTCTCCAATGACTTTTTGCTTTCGTTCACATACAGATTACTCTTGGAAGTGCCTTATTGAATTGGTTTGGCTTTCCTAACTTTCTTCACCTGCCATTCTGCAAGCAGCCCAGCTCTTTTCTTCAGAGAGGTACAGTTACATGGGGCAGGTATCATGACAATTTCTTCTCTTCCCTAGATTTGCCATGTTTCCCACACTTTACTCCTCTAGCTGCAAACTTACCTATCTTTTATGAAAATCACTAGACATATTTGTGTTTTGGTTCCTGGACTTCCTATAGCTGTACTCTGAAATGATTTTAAGGTATGATTAAACCCAAAGTGACTGGACACCAAGAAAGGTCTGATGTTCTTTGCCCATCTTACAATAGAAAAATATCAAACATGAGTTAAAGTTGACTTCCTACACAAAATCTTTGCTGACTATTCCAATGACGACATACTTTCACCCATATCACTTGGTACTTATGCATGCCAATTCTCCTGGACTCAAGGTTCTTCACCATCCATCTTCACCATGTCTCCTCAAGACATTCTCAAGCATATCAATGTTCTTTTTAAAGGGCAGAGTATAATGAATCTATCACCTCTCCATTTGTGGAAACTATAGCCCTTCATATAGCTCAAGATCTTTCTTAGCTGCCAAATCACACTCATAACAATTCATTGCTGCAGTCTATCAAAACTTTCAAGATCTTCAGAATAATTGTGATATAATCATATTTTCTTATATTATATTCATGAAGTTTTTTATTTTGCACCCAAGTAAAAGACTTCACATTTATCTCAGTAGGATTTCATCTCACTGGTTTAATGCTTGGTCAAAATTTATTCAGATCTCTTTGGATCCTGATTGTCATCCACTGCTTTTACTATCCTCCACAGTTGTGTGTCAACTACAAATCTAATGAATATATCATCTATGTCTCTATTAAAGTACTGCCAAAAATATTAAATAGCACAGGGTTAAACACAGATCTCTAGGGCAATCCACTGGAGACTTCCTGCCATAAGACACTTTTACAACTCTTTGAGGTCTGTCATCCAACCAGTTCTGAAATCCATAATCTATAATCTAGAGCAGGGGTGTTAAAACTCAAACAGAAGCTGACTCAAATTGATAGACTGATTTGGGAAATCACACATTAACATTATCCATTGACCCACACTTAACACTGTATACCAAGATAAGATCAAAGTGGGTCCATGATTTAGGCATAAAGAACAAGATTATAAATAAATTAGAGGAACATAGGATAGTTTACCTCTCAGACTTGTGGAGAAGGAAGAAATTTGTGACCAAAGATGAACTAGAGGTCATTATTGATCACAAAATAGAAAATTTTGATTATATCAAATTAAAAAGCCTTTGTACAAACAAAACTAATGCAAACAAGATTAGAAGGGAAGCAACAAACTGGGAAAACATTTTCACATTTAAAGGTTCTAATAAAGGCCTCATTTCCAAAATATATAGAGAACTGACTCTAATTTATAAGAAATCAAGCCATTCTCCAATTGATAAATGGTCAAAGGATATGAACAGACAATTTTCAGATGATGAAATTGAAACTATTTTCACTCATAGGAAATAGTGTTCCAAATCACTATTGATCAGAGAAATGCAAATTAAGACAACTCTGAGATACCACTACACAGCTGTCAGATTGGCTAAGATGACAGGAAAAAATAATAATGAATGTTGGAGGGGATGCGGGAAAACTGGGACATTAATGCATTGTTGGTGGAATTGTGAATGAATCCAACCATTCTGGAGAGCAATCTGGAATTATGCTACTCAGTTTCAATTGATCAAGGATGGACAGAAGCAGCTATACCCAAAGAAAGAACACTGGGAAATGAATGTAAACTGTTTGCATTTTTGTTTTTCTTCCCGGGTTCTTTTTACCTTCTGAATCCAATTCTTCCTGTGCAACAAGAGAACTGTTCGGTTCTGCACACATATATTGTATCTAGGATATACTGACATATTTAACATGTATAGCACTGCTTGCCATCTAGGGGAGGGGTTGGAAGGAGGGAAGGGAAAAGTCGGAACAGAAGTGAGTGCAAGGGATACTATTGTAAAAAATTACCCAGGCATGGGTTCTGTCAATAAAAAGTTATAATTATTTTTAAAAAATTATCTATTGTACTGTATTTTCATTTATCCTGTTTAAAATGTCCCAATTATATTTCGACCTTGTTCAAGTCACACCCATGAATTTTGTGGGTCACTGCCTACCAACATTGAGTTTGCCTATAGTCTAGACCACATTTCTCCATCTTCTCCTCAAGAAGAGGGTAAGATACTTTATCAGATTTAAATCTAGGTAAATTATATCAACAACATTCTCCTCATTTGCCAGTTTAGTAATCCTTTCCCCCCCCCCCCAAAAAAAAAAGGAAATGAGATTCGTCTGGAATGCTTTGTATTTAATATTTTATTTTGACCCAATTATGTGCAAAAACAATTTTCAGCATTCATTTTTGAAACCCTGAGTTCCAAATTTTTTCTTTTCTTCCTTCCCCATACCCATCATTGAGAAGGCAAGCAATTCGATATACATGTAGAATCATGCAAAACATATTTCCACATTAGTCATGTTGTGAAAGAAAACAGACCAAAAAACTCAAAAAACTCAAACCCACCTCAAGAAAAATAAAGTAAATATTTATGGTTCAGTCTGTAGTCAGACACTATCAGTTCTTTCTTTGGAAATGGATAGTATTTTTCATCATAAGAGTCTTTGATTGCCAAGAACAACAAAGTTATTCATAGCTAATCATTGCTGTTACTTTGTACACAGCATATTTCATTTTGTATCAATTCATGTATTTCCAGGTTTTTCTGATAGCCTTCAGCTCATTATTTCTTAGAGCACAATAGTACTCCATCACCATCACATAACACAAATTGTTCACTTATTCCCCAGTTCTCCAATTGGATGGACTTCTCCTCAATTCCACTTCTTTGCCACCCAAAAAATACTGCTATAAATATTTTTGTAAATATAGATCTTTTTCCTTTTTGTTTCTCATTTGCAGACCTAGAAGTGACATTGCCAGATCAAAAAATATGCATAGTTTTATAGTCCTTTGGGGACTGCTCCAAATTATAGAGTAGCTGAATCAATTCACAACTTTAACAGTACATTAATGAATCATTTTCCCCATATCTCCAACTTTGGTAATTTTCTTTTTATATCATATTAACCAATATAATAGGTATAAGGTAATAATTCAGAATTGTTTTAATTTGCATTTCTCCAATCAATAGTGAGTTAGAATTTTTTTCATATGGATATAGCTAGCTTTGACTAATTTATATGAAAATTATTCATATCTTTTGATCATTTATTAATTGGGAAATTGCTCTTATTTTTATAAATGACTCAGCTCTTTATATATTTTATCAAAGAAACTAGTTTCAAATTTTTTTTCATAGTATAATGTATTTCCCTCCATTCTAGTTTCCTCTCCTATTTAATCTATTCTTTCTCCTTTCACTGTCTCTCCTCAAAAACTGTTTTGCTTCTGATTACACCTCCCCCAATCTGCCCTCCCTTCTATCACTCTTCTTCTATCCCCTTCCTGTTCCACTTTCCTGTAGAATAAGATAAATTCTATATCCAACTGAGTGTGTAGATTCACTCCTCCTTTACCTAACTTTCCCCTCCACTGTTTTTGACTCTTTTATGTAAGAAATTTGCCCCATTCTACTTCTCTTTTCCTTTCTCTTAGTGCATTTCTCTTTCTCATCTCTTAATTTTATTTTTTTAGATATCATCTCTGCATATTCAACTGTGCCTTCTGTATATACATCTTCCTTTTACCTACCCTAGTAATGAGAAAGTTTTATGACTTAGCATCTTCCCATATAGGAATGTAAATAGTTTAACCTTAGTAAGTTCTTTATGTTTTCTCTTTCTTGTTTGCCTTTTTGTTCTTCTTGAATCTTGTTTTTGAAAGTCAAATTTTCGATTCAGCTCTAGTCTTTTTATAAAGAATGTTTTAATGTCTTCTATTTCATTGAAAACAGAATTTTTTTCTCTTAAAAGATTATACTCAGTTTTGCCAGATAAGATGATTCTTGGTTGTAATCTAAGTTCCTTTGACCTCTGGAATATCATATTCCAAGACCTCCAGTCTTTTCATACAGATGCTGTTAAATCTTGTGTTATTCTCCATAATACACCTGAACTGTTTCTTTCTAGCTACTTACAATATTCTCTCCTTGACATGAGAGCTCTGGAATTTGGCTATAATATTCATGAGAGTTTTCATTTGGGGAACTATTTCAGGCGATGATCCATGGATTCTTTCAATTTCTATTTTATCCTCTGGTTTGAGAATATCAGGGCAGTTTTCCTTCATAATTTCTTGAAAGATTATTTTGATCGTGGCTTTCAGGTATAATGTCCAGGCTAGCTTTCTAAATGTAATGTCAGGCCTAGTTTTCTGGAGGATCTCTGGAAGGACCTTGGTCTTTAGATGAAGAAGTGATGAAAGCAGGACAGCCACCACGAGGCTAGTCAAAGACGGAGTCCGGAGTCTGGAATCTGGAGTCTCGAGTCTTCTCTGAGTCTGTAGCTGAGAGAGTCTTCTGTGTCTGAGACTCCCTTAAATACCTCTGTACGATTACATCACTATAGCACACTGAACATGTGCCAACTGTTTAGGAGAGCCGTAATGTCACCATATCACATTAAATATATGTTTAGAGAACCATTATCTCACACTGACTAGGTGCTTAACTATAAGCACCTTGTTGCCCTTGTTTCAAGTATATCTTTTCAGGGTTACGGCCTTCTACATTCAGAAAGTCAAATAATTTTAAAATTATGTCTCCTGGATCTATTTTCCAGGTTGGTTGTTTTTCCAATAAGATATTTCACATTATCTTCTATTTTTTTCATTCTTTTGGTTTTGTTTTTATTGTTTCATGATTTTTCATAAAGTCATTAGCTTCCATTTGCTCATCTAATTTTTAAGGATTTCTTTTCTTCAGTGAGCTTTTGTATCTCCTTTGCTATTTGGCTAATTCTACCTTTTGAGGACGTCAGTGAATTTTTGTGCAATGACTTTTTGTACCTCTTTTACCATTTGGCCCATTTTGTTTTGTAAGGCATTATTTTCTTTAGTATTACTTGTGTCTCTCTTTTACCAAGCTTCAGACTTTTTTTTAAATGATTTTTTTGGGATCACTTTCATTTCTCTTCCCTATTTTTTCTTCTATCTTTCTTAATGGATTTAAAAAATCCTTTTTGAGCTCTTCCATAGCCTGAGACTAATTCATATTTTTATTGGAAGCTTTGGATTTTGGAGCTTTTTATCTTTATCTCTTTATTATCTTCTGAATGTGTGATTTGATCTTTCTTGTCACCTCAGTAACTTTTTATGGCCAGATTTTTTTTTTCTGTTGTTTGCTCATTTTTCCAGTTTATTTTTTTGACTTTTAACTTTTTGTTACAGTAGGATTCTGATACCAGGGTGGAGAGTGTACCATCCCAAGGTTCAGGGGTTTTGTGAAGCTGTTTTCACAGTTACTTCTAGGAACCTGTAAGTTTTCAGTTCTTCCAAGGTAATATGATATAAAGAGAGGTGGATTTACTACTTTTCTGGTCTATGAGTAAACGCAAGCACTTTTTTCTGTCCTGAAATTGTGGTGAAAGTCCCCACTCCACTGCAAATACAAAGAGATCCCTGTAATCTTCTTCTTATTAAAGTTCTTACTATCAGAGGACTGAGCACTTCAGAAGCAGCCATAACTGCTGCTGATTCAGTGGCTCCCAAAGATGGCACCTGGTTTGCTGGGGCCCAATCTGCACTGAATTGCAGTTCCATTCACATGCATTGTGACAGACTTTTCTGTTAACCTTCTAAGTTGGTCTTTGTCTAGAAAAATATTTTTACCCATTGTTTTATGGGTTCTATTATTCCAAAAATTGTTTTATTAAATTATTTTAAAATGTTTGGAGAGGTTTTAGTCAGAGAGCACAGGGGAGTCATTTTCTTTTCTCCACCATCTAGCTCTGATTCCTTGGCGTGCTTTGTTCTTAATAAAGCATTACTGGCTCTTTAATCATTCCTTTCCTTTCTAGATGTTTACCACTTATCTCTTTAGTGATCCATTGTTGATTTCTCCCAGTAACTGAAGACAAGCTTACTGGTTTATTGTTAGCAGACTCTGTTCTCTTCCCTTCCCTGAAAATTGCCCTTGTCCAAGATGGTGCTTATTTCTCCCATTTCTCAAGATCTTTTACTTTTCATTTACAGTGATCTAGAAATCACACCGGTCATTTCTTTCAAGAACTAAAGATGAAGTTCATCTATGTCACATGACAGTCATCAGGGGCTCTTAGGTACTCTCTCCCTACCCCTTACTTGTCTTGAGCATCAACTTTTGGTTAATCGAATTTTGTTCTATCATTTCCAGTGTATAGGCCCACTCTCCTTTGCAAAGAAAATGTAAATGAAAGAACTGAAGTAACCTTGCTTTTTCTCTGTTGTCAGTTTTCATCTTTTTCTCCATCTAAAGCAAAAGGAAGTTTCTGATTCTTCCTTTCATCCCAATATAGCCTTAAAAACAAAAACCTACTACTCTTTGTTAACTGCAGGTTCCTGTGAATTTTTGGTTACCTCAGCTACTATTCTTTTTCCTTCTTTGTGCTTCCTCTAAACTGCATCTAACTTTGGGTATTGGGTATATACATACACACACACACACACACACACACACACATATACATACATATACACACACACACACTTTGTCCTCTTCTTTGCTTTTTAGTTTACAGCCACTTGGATTAGATACCTGCCAATACACTATTACCAGCTTTTGATAAGTCTACTCCATATCTAGCAAAGAACTGATTAGTATTATAAGCCATGAAGAAATTTAGGAGTTGCCCATCAACTGGGGAATGATTGAACAATAAACCATATGATTGTGATTGTACTATAAGAAATGATGAAAAACCTGCAAAGACTTATATGAATTGATGCAAAGTGAAGCATACAGAACCAGGAAAACAGTGTGTATAATAGCAATAGTTGACGATGATCAGCTACTTCAGATCAATATAATGACTCATGAGGAAAAATGCTGTCAACCTCCATGAAATCTGAGGACAGATTGAAGCATAATTTTTCCACTTTTTAAATTTTTCTTGGTTTTCTTTTTGTTGTTTGTCCTTTGTTCTTGAAGAGGACCATGACATCAGGGAGGTGATGCTGTAACATGCAAATGAATTGGATTTATGTGAGGGAGGTTACCTGTCTCACTTTCTCCTCCAGAGCCATCTAGGTCCAGTGGCAAGATATAGATCATGATGACTGGAGATGGCACTGGAGACAATTTTGAGCCAGAAGTTCAAATTCCATTCTTAGATACCACCTTAGATACCATTCCTCAGAATACCACCAGCTGTTCACTTTCTAATTTAACTTTTTTCTTTTACATTCCTTGCTTTCAATAGAAACAGTGGGGAAAATACAACCTATGTCCTGTGGTATTCTAGTTTCTCAACCAAGACAACAATCAGTATGAATATTTTTTAGGTTCCTTTTGTTTGTGCCCATATTAATCACTAACAGTGGGTAGTTATTTTCTTTTGAGAAGTCTTGGAACATTCTCTACTATGTCTCAGATCCATGTCCCAGAAATGCAACCAACTTCTTTATTGTTGTTATCAGGACAACAAATAGCTACTTTGTTACTCTATCGTTGATTCTTCACTGTCTCTCACCAGATCCTATTGATTCTACTTTTGGAACAACTCTCAATAGATTCTTTTTCTCCATTGAGACTGCCACCACCCTGATACCTTCTTGTGCCTGGTCTATTGAAAGAAGTTTCAAGTTGTTTCCCTGCTTCAAGAAAATATTTATATATTTTAAATTTATTGTCTTCCCCCTTGCCCCATTATATTATGGGCAAGGATTGTTTTTTGCCTTTCTTTGTATTTCTAATACTTAGTATATTGCCTAGCACATAGGAGACACTATTAAATGCTTGTTTTGGTTCGACTCCACCACCCTGACAAGAGTTAAGTCTCTCTTTCTTTTCCACAGAACTTTTTTTCTTCTCCTGATATCTGTCCTCTCCTTTAGGAACCTCTTACCCCTAAAAAACCTGAATGTGGAAAAGCATTTTTTGAATTACTTCACCTACTCCTCCAGGAGGGCAATTAGTCTATTCTTGGAATAGACATAAGAATCATTTGGTTATGACCAAAATACAAACAACAAACACTTGATGCCCAGTGTTGAACAATGTCTTCTATTTTCCATAATTAAGATTGTCAACCTTATTTCTTAAAACTACTTCAGTTGTTTATACTTCAATCCTAAGCACCAAGTTAAAACTTTATAGGTAATTATTACTTCTTAATAATTTGATAACCCTAGCCAACCCCTTTGTGTCAACAATTCCCAGAACAGTCATAGCCATTTTCACTAATCTCAGATCTGTTTTATTAAATATGCCCAATTCATAAATCCACTCTTAATTTACTCTAATTGTTCTGCTAACCTTTTCTTACTTACCTGGTCTTTTCTTTTACCTCTTAGTTTTCCTTAATCCTGCTTCTCTTATAATCCAGTAGTAGAATCTGGACCACCATCTGGACCTGGAAGTTGTTCTTCAAATTTTCATCAATTTTTCCTCCTTCAAATCAACTTCTACTTCTTCATCATTCTAAATGTCACTAACAAGACTTTTATATTACTATTATTCAGCTCAAATTCATAGCCCTTCTCCAACTCCTCATAGGATAAAGAGTAGAAAAGCTAATAAGATAATTACTAAGTTATCATCCAAACTAAATCTTAAAACTCCTTAAGGGCAGCAAACACTCTATTCTTTGGATTCACAACTCTATAAAAACATTTAAATATTCATTAACTTTACTACAACACTTGATCCACTTGGTTTAGATTCAGTATTGACTTATAATTACCAACTGCCTCTTTCAAAGTTGATTTATAAAGAAAACAAATTCCTATTGGCAAGGCCAAACATCTACATTTTGGCCTTCTAATCTCCTTCCCCAAATTCTCCTTACCAGAGTTCTGATGTGGCAGAAAAATAAATACTTCTCAGCTTCCAACTTCCTGAAGTAGTTTTTTTTTTTCTAGAGATTCTCTAATTTATATTTTTAACTTTCAAAAAATAAAAAAAAAATTTGTTGTTGAGTTCCAAATTCCCTTCTTCCTGTACTTCCTTCACTCATTGAGAAGGCAAACAATGTGATGATAATTAAACATGAAATCATGCAAAACCTATTTCCTCTTCAATTGCTACCTAGCCTTAATCCCTGAATGGGTGCAACCTCAGTTATACTGAAACTTGTTGAAGACTTTAGCTTAAAAAGGCCTGTCTCAAAATTGTCTCCAGTGCCATCTCCAGTCATCATGATCTATATCTTGCCACTGGACCTAGATGGCTCTGGAGGAGAAAGTGAGACAGGTGACCTCCCTCACATAAATCCAATTCATTTGCATGTCACAGCATCACCTCCCTGATGTCATGGTCCTCTTCAAGAACAAAGGACAAACAACAAAAAGAAAACCAAGAAAAATTTAAAAAGTGGAAAAATTATGCTTCAATCTGTCCTCAGATTTCATGGAGGTTGATAGCATTTTTCCTCATGAATCATTATATTGATCTGGAGTAGCTGATCATCGTCAACTATTGCTATTATACACACTGTTTTCCTGGTTCTGTATGCTTCACTTTGCATCAATTCATATAAGTCTTTGCAGGTTTTTCATCATTTCTTATAGTACAATCACAATCATATGGTTTATTGTTCAATCGTTCCCCAGTTGATGGGCAACCCCTAAATTTCCAATTCTTTGTCACCACAAAAATAACTGCTATAAATATTTTTTCTTTGGATCTCTTTGAGATAGATCTAATTTGTAGTATTTCTGGGTCAAAGGGTATATACAGTTTCACAGCTTTTTGGGCATCATTCCAAACTGTTCTTCAGGTTAGACCAGTTCACAACTCCACCAATAGTACACTAGTTTTCCAATTTTTCCATACCTCTCCAACATTTGTCATTTTCCTTTTCTGTCATGTTAACCAATTTGAAAATTGTGAGGTGAGAAACAGTGAAAAATTCAGTATAACCCCTAAGTCTGAGAGACTGGGATGAAAACACTGCTCTCTACAAATCAATAAGGAAGGTAGGAAGCAGGGAAGGTTTTTTGGTGGGGGAAATAATGAGTTTCATTTTGGATATGCTGAATTTAAGATGACTACTGGATATGCATTTTGAGGTATCTGAAAAGCAGCTGGAGATATGAGATTAGACACAAGCAGAAAGGTTGAGACAGGATTGGGAGATTTGAGATCACCAAGTAAAACAGTATAGAAGGGAAAGAAGTAGAAGTTTCAAAGGATACTGAAAAGATCCCTATGAAATAATGCAGAATGAAAAGAACTAGAACAATTTATACAATGACAACAATGAAAGACTTAGAACTCTGAGTGATATAATAATAAACCATGAGTACAGATGACTAAAGATGAAACATGTTACTTACCTCTTGCCAGTGAGGTGATGGATTTAAGATGCAGAACAAAACATACATTTTTAGACAAGGTCACTATTGGAATTTATTTTGTTATTAGAATAGTACTTTTAATGGATCCATGGGAGAATAATAAGAGGATCTACTCTTCCAAATGAAATTCAGAATCAGTGATACAAGTTGCTCCAGTAATTTTTCAGCCTAGATATCTAGTAGCCCCTGCTTTTATCTCAGCAAATTTATTTATTGGAATTTTAATATTTCCCTCTTATTAATTTTTTTATTGATGGAGTGATTTTGATTTTAATTCAAACCCCCCCCCCCCATTTTTAACTTAATGGAAAAAAGAAGCATTAGTGCAATGTTAAATAACCTTGTCTAATTTCTGGTCTTCTTCAATCCAACTTCATCCCTTTGTTCCCAGATCTTTCCCAAATATCTCAATTCCTCTAGTAATAACTACAGTCAGTGTCATTTATAGAATTGCCAAAGAAACCTGTCCTCCTAAAGCCAAATAGCCCTTAATTTCTAAGGAAAGATCTCTGGGTATGGCTGGTTGATTGCTCCACACAAAGATACAACTCCTGAAACATTATGGTCAGGGGAGGGAAGTATATGTGAGACCTAGGAAAGTACTGCTCTTATAGAATTGTCTTCTCAAGAAAACCCAAGTATAAACCTCAAAGTTGTTCAGCTGATGATTTGTTATATCTAGAACTAGCCAGTCTCCTTATTATGTAAGCACCCAGTAGAGAATCTGATACAAAATATGCGCACATAACAATGATTTATATAATCTTTTGATGTTCTTTCAGTTCTTCAAATAAGCTAAATTGAGGATCAAAAAAGGAAGCCGTTAAAAAGTCCCAGTCTAATCTTTCCTCCATCTATTTTTATTTAGAAAATGGAAGGTCATGAATCTTTAAGAAGGAGACACACTAGAAAGGGATCATTGCTTAAATCATTAGGATCTCTTTTATATGAGTTTCCTCTAGTTTCCTATCAAATCAGGTTTTTCAAAGGGATTCCCTTACTGTCTGGAATGTCCCATTTGTCTTTTCTTATGAAAGCAAAATAATAATTAACTTGTTCATGTTCTCCAGATAAGGAAGCTTTCATTTCATGGAGCTAGCTCCCTGTCCCCTGGATAGAGTCATTGACATGATAATGATGAAAGAACTATTGAATATCAGAGCCCCAGGGCATGTGCAACTAGTCTTCAAACTTCAAAGAGCTTACTGAGTGTCAGGAACCAACTGAAGAAGATTCTCTTAACCAATATAATTTTGTCCAACAATATACATCTCATGTGTAAGTTACTGGCCAGAGTACAAGGGAGAGCAGAGAACAAATAGGGATGAAACAAGACATTCTCTATCCTCATGGATTAGTTTGTCTTTTGCTCTTTGAACATACCTCTGAGAATGAAAGGAAATTATCTTGGGTAAGGTAGTTTCAAAGAGAATGACTAACTTATAGAGCTTATCTAACCTTTCTTTTCCACTCAACTTAGCTATTCAGAGGCACCATTAGTGGCAAAGTAGATAGAATGCTGGGCTGGAATCAGAAAACCTGAGTTCAAATCTGGTCACAGGTATTTCCTAACTGTGGGACTCTGGAGAAGTCACTTAAACACTCTCAGTTTCCTCAGCTGAAAAGTGGAGATCATAATAGCATCTACTATCCATGGCTGTTGTGATGATCAAATGAGAAAATACTTTTAAAGTATGTAGCACAGTGCCTGGCACATTGTAAGTGCTTAATCCATTCTAATTTTTTTCCTTCTTTCCTTCTCTCCAAAGAACTCATCCAGTCAGAAATCTTACCCTGTGTGTGGATCCCAAAACCCAAAGCCACTTTTGCTACTTGCCACCAATTCTGTCCCCATATATAAAATATTTTTAGTTATGGAATATGGATTATATATATATTCAACAGGTTGACCCTCATTTATTTTAGTCTCACCAGTCATATACTCTAACAATCTATATAAGCAATACAATTTTTGAGTCTTCCTCTTGCTCCAATAGAATGGGATAGGAAGTCCTTAAAGGACCAAGGAGGAAATGAACCCTATATATACTTCTCCTCAATCCAGCTATGCTAGCTCAGTAATCCCAGTAATATTAGCAATAAGCATCATGTACAGCATCATGGACTTCCAAGTACCAAAAGACAAATGGACATTATCTTTAGAGTGTATGATAGGCGTATATTAGGAGCCAGAAGAGCTCTACCATTTGCTAAATGTGTGAGCTTGAACAAATATTTGAATCTCTATGGATCTTAGTTTTCTAAAGTATAAAAAGATTCTAAAGTCTTCCAATTGTAAAATGTTATTATCTGTGCTGTCAGTCAAACAGTAGATTACACAGTTTTGTTTAACTATTTTTTAAGGAAAGGGGATATTTATTGGTGATATTCAAATAAAAGTTATCAATTATGCTCTTTGACTCTGAAGAGGGTCTGAATCATATATTACAGTGATTAGATATCTTATCATGAAATATGATAGAATAGGGAAGCAAAAGTAGAGATATTGATTTTTTAACCTTCCTGTTTAATTTGAATATTTTTCTGCAAGAGACTGAACTATTAGAGAATTAATTCCTTCATGTACCAAGTTGTAAGCACTTTTTTTCAATTAGTTATCTGAAAAAAATGACAATAATAATATCAAGGGATGAGTTAGTCACTGGTTTCAGTCAACACCAGGGATCAACCTCTGAGATGGCAAAGAACTGATTTCTTCCAATTTTGATTAAGCTCCCTAAAACTAATAATGCATTCCTTGTTGTATGTTTAACTGCATCTCCCCTTTTATTTTACATATCAACCCTTCAAATGTCTAGAATCAATAGTTATTTATTAACCGGTCTAATTCTAGGAGACTTAAAATACCAGAGTTTGCTTGAGTTCTGCTAAGGATTCATCTATAAAAAATCTGCTTTAGGAAAATTCTCATGGGCTCCTTTTACTAGAATAGCCACTCGAACGAAAGAGAAAATTACTTGGTCAAACTCATTATCACAACCTTATAATGTTAAATGAAGTCTTTGAGATAATCCATGAGGAATTGTACATATGTCTATAATTAAGAACCCAGCATTACTACGTTAGTATCCTTTTGCTTACCTCCAATATAAACCTGGACGATTCAACAAACATTTATTAAATACCTAATGCGGGCAGTGTTAAGTGCTTGGGGAGATTCAAGGATAATGTCTATATTTCTAGGGGCTTCCAATGTTATAGACACCACATCAAGATTTTATTAAAAAAAAAAAACTCCTCACTATTTCCCTTTAAATTTGTTTTGTTCTTCAACAGCAAATACATAAATTGGAATGATGGAATTTTTAGGGGTAAAGTGGAGTAATTTTAAATTTAATTTTAATTTTAAATTTAAATTTTTTTAAAATTTTAAAATTAATTAACTTTTTAAGGCCTGAGCATCTGATAGACTCCTTTTACTCTATCTCTTGGAGAAAGTTCCCTTTAGCTATATAAACAGGCTAAAAACCAGCTATTTGGCAACTATTCTCTATCTTGTTTTGATAAAGACCACCAGGAAATTTTAAAAAATGAATGAATGAATATAATACCTACCAAAATTATTATTTATCAACACAGATGGAAATCAGATAAAGTTACCCATAATAACTAGTGATGAGACTGAGTTTTAGCTGAGTGCAAGTAATATGGACTGTTTAGGGCATGATTTTTGTTAAGGGGAATTATAGTCACCATTTTCCGTGGATGAGTAGAAAAGCTACTTCATCCACCTAAGTAGTTTGATATGTACTTTGTCTTGAGTTTGTATACTGCTAGAAATTCCCTCCCTGGAACTTTGTTATTCTATCTACTCTCAAATTTGTAGTTCACTGGATAGCTTCTCTTTTCTCTCTTCGGAGTTGGCTATTGTTAACCATTTCAGAAGTTTATAAATTTCAGATGAGAACACTGGAGACAAAGAGAGGTTAAGCAACTTGTGTGTCACAGTAAGTAGAAGAAGCATAATTTTAACCCAAGTCCTCTGATTCCAAATATAGCATTCTTTCTACTATACCAGTTATACTGCTGTTCCATAGATAGTGCTCCCATTTTACAGAGGAGGAAACCAAGATTCAGCGATGTTAAGTGACTTTCCCTATGTTTTATAGCTAAACATGTGAACTTTGAATCAAAAGTCTTTTGAGTCCACTGCATCATGATGCCTAGGTTAGGAGCACAGAAAAGAGAAACTTTTTATCCTGTGTTCAAATAGGACATAGAGAAGAAAACTTTAGTCTTTGATGTGGTAACATGGAGCTAAGATTTGCTCAGAAAGCAAATCCAGATGGATGGGTCTATCATATCCCTTCTCCTTTCTAAAAACACCTATTCTGGTCTCAGGGGCTCACCTCAGGTAGATAGTGTAGACATAGTTTTATAATAAGCTAAGATAAATTGGCATAAAGGGAGAAAGAGAAATATTGGAGGAGTCTAATTAAAGAATTAGATTCTTTAATGAATTGTTGGTGGAGTTATGAATCAACCATTCTGGAGAACATTTTAGAACTAGGCCTAAAAAAACCTAGGCATTCCTTTTGACCCAGAAATACTGCTACTAGGTTTATACCTCAAAAGAGATCAAAGAAAGACCAAAGAACACATATGTACTAAAATATTTACAGTAGCTTTTTTGTAGTAGCAAAGAACTTGAAACTAAGGGATGCCCAATAATCGGCTAATGGCTGAACACAGTATGGCATGTGAATATGAAGGAAGCCCTTTGTGCAACAAGAAATGATGGAGACAGTTTCAGAAAATTGTGTTTTTCTGAAAGAAGAATGAAAAACTTCTATGAAATAATGCAAAGTAAAGTAAGCAAAACCAGGAGAGCAATTTACACAACAGCAATATTGTAAAGATAATCAACTTGGAAAATTTTAGTAACTCTCATCAATACAATGACTAGCCACAACTCCAGATTCCTTAAAATGAAATACACTATCTACTTCCAGACAGAGAAGTGATGAAATTAGAGTGAAAATCAAAGCATAATTTATTTCCTTCCTTCCTTCTTTTCTTTCTTTTACAGGAATGCAAGAATTTGTTTTACATGATTATACATTCTTATAATGAGTTTTATTCTTGCTTTCTCAATGGATAGGGGAACTGGAGAGGGAAGGGAGAGAATTTGGAATTTAAAATAAAATAAAATTGAATTATAGCAAGCAAAAACTTTTCTATCCCACCCCTTCTTCTAGCTTCAATGGAATGTGCTTTCCTACAACATAGTTTCCTCCATCTTTCTAGCTCTCTTTAACCTTTTCCTATTCCTATCCTATTAATACCTGGAATCTCCTACTATCTACCTTTTTTTTTTTTCCTTCTATCTCTCAAATCCTGAAGTGCTTATGGAGAAATATATACACACACATATACACTCACAGGCATCTATGTTAGACCATACTACACTTGTTTGTCCCTATAAAAGTTTTAAAAACATACCTTCCCTGCAAGTCCCCTTTCCTTCAGTTCTCAGAGGAAGAGAGTAACTTCTAAAGCTAACCTTTAAGCTTGTAATTTCCTCCTTTTGACGCCAAATAGCAATAGCTTTAGGAGTCCAAGCCTAGGACCTTGGGCAAACTATTTAAACTCTCTCAGCCTAAGTTTTCACTTTTGTAAAAAGGCAGTAGTAACATTTGCAGTATCTACATTACACTAATCTTGAGATAATCTGTGTAAAGCACTTTGTCAGCTATTCTTCCCTATTATCTTTCT
Organism: Antechinus flavipes; assembly: GCF_016432865.1. NCBI lineage: Eukaryota > Metazoa > Chordata > Mammalia > Dasyuromorphia > Dasyuridae > Antechinus > Antechinus flavipes. The sequence goes on from NC_067402.1 coordinate 225,980,918, forward strand.
GGGACCTTACTATCTATATTGATTATAACTTTCTTGTCCTTTGTTCCAGGACATCAGGGAGGTGATGCTATGACATGCGAGTGAATTGGATTGAAGAGAGGGAGGGCCATGCCACACTTTCTCCTCCACAGTCAACAAGGTCCAGTGGCAAGATATAGAACAACTCCATCTCCTACCAAAATTCTGGGGCAAGATTTTTCTCTACTCTGAACCTCAGTTTCCTTACCTATAAAATAAAGGTAACTTTGTAAACCTTAAAAGTACTCTATAAACTCAGCTATTCTAATCTTCAAAAAGATTGCTTTTCATATCATTATCTCCTCCACCCTAAATGATCATCCTCTTTCCTACTCTTCATTGTTAAGATTTCTAGATTGAGTAGTCTATATTGGCTGGAAGTCCTCTTCACTTCTAGACTGAGTAGTCTATATTGGCTGAAAGTTTTCTTCACTTTTAGCCTGAGTAATCTACATTGGCTGAAAGTTTTCTTCACTTTTAGCCTGAGTAATCTACACCGGCTGAAAGTTGTCTTCACTTTTAGACTAAGTAGTCTACACTGGCTGAACGTTGTCTTCACTTTTAGACTGAGTAGTCTATACCGGCTGAAAATTCTCATCACCCATTTGCTTACTCCTCAAGCCTCCTCCAATCTGGCTTCTGTCCCTATCACTCTACTGATGTGATACTCTCCAAAGCTATAAGTGACCACTTAAAGGATGTAGGCTCTTCTCAATCCTTGTCTTCCTTGGCCTTGCTGCAACTTTTGACATGGCTGAACCTCCCTCATCCTTCCCGCCTCTACTTTCTTGACACTGCCCTTATCCAGTTCTGTGTCTCTTCTGGTTTTCTTCCTACCTCTATGCTCCTTCTTGGTCACCGGTTTATTCTCCTCCTTCCTACTTACATTTGTAAGCATACCCATGGCCTTCTCTGTAGTGCTCTTCTTTCTTTTTAGCCACTAAGCAGATAACTCTCCAAATTTATTTCTTTACTGCTAACTCCACATTGAGTGCTACTCCCATCATTCCAAAAGCCTGCTAGATATCCACACCTACCACACTAGACAATCTATTGACAACTCAAACTCAACATGTACAAAACAGAATCCATTTTGTTCCCCAAACCTCCTTTTTTCCAAATGCCTTTATGAAAGGGTGCCATAATCCTTCTGGTCACCTATCTTGAAACCATAAGATATCTCTGACTTTTTCTTCTTTCTCAATCTTTATATTCCAGTGTTTAAATAGCAGAACCTTTAATCAGCACACAAATTAATACTAAAGCCACAGGAAGCAATCTCAGGCACTTTATAAAAACATTCAGTTTTTAAATAAAATTTTGAATTCCAAAAATATATATATCTATATATATCTATATATATTTATATTCCAACAGCTGCCCAATCCTATCACTTCGATTTCCCAATATTTTTCAAATCTATCCATTCCTACTTCCAGTTTCCTGGAAGTTTGGGTCCTCTTTGTCTCTTCCTAAACTAACAGATTCCAAATTGGTCTCCATGATACCACTCCTTCTCTTTTCCAAAATAGCTGCCAAATCATTTTCTTAATACACAGATATCATAAAATCATTCTCCTGCTCAAAATCCTTCACTGGTTTCCCCAAAGTTTCTTGAACAAAATATTAGCTTCTTAGCCTAATATTTGATGCCTTTTATAATCTAGCTTCAATCTATCTTTCCAAGCTTATTTCATATACTCCCTTTTCTTTCCATTACAATCCAATTAAACTAAACTACTTATCATTACTTCATCTTGTCCACTTTTCCCCATCTATGGACAATTATACCCATTTATTCTTCATGCCTGAAAGTACCCTCTCCAGATTTCTACCTGTAAGATTCATTCTCTTCCTCCAAGGAATAGCTTAGTCACCACCTCTTCCATATATAGTGACTCCCTTCCCTTCCATTTATCACCTTGAATCTCAAAAGAAATTATCCCCTTTTTTCACATCACTGCACTCTTTATTTACTTCAATATGTCACTTTCTTCTAGGTTTATAAATGTCTTTTTTTTTTTTTTTTTTGGCAAAGTAGTCAGGATTAAGTGATTTTCCTAGGGTCACACAGCTAGTAAGTGCTAAGTATCTGAGACCTCATTTGAACTCAGGCCTCTTAACTTCCAGGCTGGTACTCTATTCACTGTGCCATCTAGCTGTCCCTATAATAATGTCTTTAATTGCTGTCTTTAATAAAAGAATTAATGTCAATTTTCATCTCTGCATCCCCAGTGTCTAGCACAGAGTATGTTCTTAAGTTTTTGGTGATTCAAATAATACTGAAAACAGTTCAGATCGCTTACCACCAAAATTATTCCAAAATTATCCTGAGTGACAAGCCCCAAACAGTTTTTCCTAATTAACACTACAGTTGTAATTTCCTCAGGATAAGCATATCATATATTCTACTCCAGGTGTTAAAAGGGAAATTCTTTATTACCTCCAAATTACAGACCAATTAGTCTGCCAAGTATTTCTTCCAACTCCTGTACTAGCTTTAGCTTCAAAAATTTACAGGAATAAATCTCCTAAAATACTGTCTTACATGAAGAATGAAGAAGATTCAGATTCTTCCATTCCTGATAACATTTATACCTTGATCTCTGCTCATCAAAGAAAGCTATGAAGTATAATTTGAAATTATTTGCCATGTTTCCTGTTCTAACATCTATGTTTGATTCATTAGGCAAGAAACATATGTATGTTTGTACCACCTTGATACAGCTCCTGGAATATAGGCTTTTTGGACCCCAGTTTTGGGGATAAGAATGCATTATTTGACAAAAATTGCTAGGAAAATTGGAAATTAGTATGGCAGAAACTAGGCATTGACCCACATTTAACACCGTACACCAAGATAAGGTCAAAATGGGTTCATGACGAAGGCATAAAGAATGAGATTATAAATAAATTGGAAGAGCATAGGATAGTTTACCTCTCAGACCTGTGGAATAGGAAGGAATTTATGACCAAAGAAGAACTAGAGATCACATTGACCACAAAATAGAAAATTTTGATTATATCAAATTGAAAAGTTTTTGTACAAACAAAACTAATGCAGACACGATTAGAAGGGAAATAATAAACTGGGAAATCATTTTTACAGTCAAAGTTCTGATAAAGGCCTCATTTCCAAAACATATAGAGAATTGACTCTAATTTATACGAAATCAAGCCATTCTCCAATTGATAAATGGTCAAAGGATATGAACAGACAATTCTCAGATGAAGAAATTAAAACTATTTAAAACCATATGAAAATATGCTCCAAATTATTATTAATCATAGAAATGCAAATTAAGACAACTATGAGATACCACTACACACCTGTCAGATTGGCTAGAATGATAGGGAAAGATAATGCAGAATGTTGGAGGGAATGTGGGAAAACAGGGACACTGATACATTGTTGGTGGAACTGTAAACACATACAGCCATTCTGGAGAGAAATTTGGAACTATGCTCAAAAAGTTATCAAAATGTGCATACCCTTTGATCCAGCAGTGTTTCTACTGGGCTTATATCCCAAAGAGATACTAAAGAAGGGAAAGGGACCTTTATGTGCCAAAATGTTTGTGGCAGCCCTTTTTGTAGTAGTTAGAAACTGGAAAATGAACGGATGCCCATCAATTGGAAAATGGTTGAGTAAATTGTGGTATATGAACGTTATGGAATATTATTGTTCTGTAAGAAATAACCCGCAGCATGAATACAGAGAGGACTGGCGAGACTTACATGAACTGATGCTAAGTGAAATGAGCAGAACCAGGAGATCATTATATACCTCAACAACGATACTGTTTGAGGATGTATTCTGATGAAAGTGGATCTCTTCGATAAAGAGAGCTAACTCAGTTTCAATTGATCAAGGATGGACAGAAGCAACTACACCCAAAGAAAGAACACTGGGAAATGAATATAAACTGCTTGCATTTTTGTTTTTCTTCCCGGGTTATTTATACCTTCTGAATCCACTTCTCCCTGTGCAACAAGAGAACTGTTTGGTTCTGCACACATATATTGTAACTAGGATATATTGTAACCTACTTAACATGTAAAGGACTGCTTGCCATCTGGGGGAAGGGGTGGAGGGAGGAGGGGAAAAATCGGAACAGAAGTGAGTGCAAGGGATAATGTTGTAAAAAATTACCCTGGCATGGGTTCTGTTAATAAAAAAGTATTAAAAAATATATACATAGGCTTTTTGGGGGTCTATGGCTAAAAAAATAATTAATTAAAATAGTCTCATGACAGAGGCAATTAGAATCTCATGGTTTTAGTAATCTTTAAATAATCTTTAAATAATAATTGATCAATCAAGGGAGGAAGGAGGAAGGCAATAAACCAGATACTGTGCTAAACACTTTGCAAATATTTCATTTGAAACTAACAGCAATCCTGCAAGCAAGTGTTCTAATAAGAGTATAATAAATCTCATTTGTTTGAGGTAAAATCTGAACTTACATCTTCTTGACTCCAAGCTAAATGGTCTAGCCACTGCACCACTTAGCTGTCTTTACAGCAATCAAATTTAACTCAATAAGGATTTATTAAGCACTTTATATGTGCTAAGCACTGTGCCAAAAGTCATAGATACAATGAAAGCAAAAATAGTCCCTACTCTCAAGGAGCCCTCATAAAAGTCTAATGGGGGAAGCAATATGTTATGTTATAAACAAATAAGGTAAATAGAGTATAGATACAGCTGGAAAGACCAGGAAAGGCTTCTCAGAAAGGTAATGCTTGAGCTGAAAATAGAAGAAAATGCTGGATTCTAACAGATTAGGGAGAAGAGTGAAAGCATCCTAGGTGTGGGGGATGGCGAATGTATGGGCTGGGATAAGAGATGGAGTGTTATGTACAAGAACAGTAAATAGGCCCATATGGCTGGATTACAGAGTGCAAGGAGGTAAGTAAACAATTTTGTAGTGCTTTTAGGTGAATTAGGTACCCCTAAAGCAAATGACAACTTCCACCCCACCAAAAAAAATTTTTCTTTATGGTGATGGCATGATCTTATTGACTTTTGTTAGGTAAAGGCTTAAGAAAAAATTGGATCTTAGTTACTTGTTGCCAAAAAAAGCTATTTCAATGATACTAAAATTTCAGTTTTTATATTTGGTAAGCATTCACCCACATTTAAATGATCAAATAACCTCATCCAAAAGACCAATTTATTCAGCTACTTAAGAGGTAGGTGTTACAGTTAACCCAGCCTACAAAATCATTAGGAAACAATTCATAATAGCGATCATACCAAAGTTATTTTTTGGAAATTAGTTGTAATATGTCTCTAAATCTTTCAAGGGTCCTTAATTTTCCTGACATGAATCTGCCTAGGGCAGGATTGTAAATTCTCTATAATTTAATATATAACATTTATGAGTTGTTAAATAGTCAAAAAATCCATCCCCTTGCAGCCAACGTAATAATGAGCCCTTTTGTATTTAGCTAGGATGGTCCACAAAAACAGGACTTGTAAATCCTTCTCGGCACACATTCAAAGCCTTTCCAGCTTGGTAGTACATGCTGGTTCTTGTAGTCTTTTGGCATAACTTCTGAGAATCACAGTTTATCTCTATATCATAATCAGGCATTTGGGGAAGGCAACTGATGATACTTGTCCTAAATTTTTTTCAAGCTCAAAATTCTTCAATCACTATGACTCTGATTTCCCTTTCCCCTTTTATGTCTTATAGCATCTTAAAATGTCTGATTCTCATTTTAACCAACAACAAAATCTGTCTCTAGGTAAATCATGACTTTTCTGTGATCCAAAGCCAAAGGTGTGCTTAATAAATCTGGAGAATTCATAGAACCAGTTCAATAAACACTTTTTAACGACTGGGTCCATAATTTTCTAAATTGGATCCCTAAATGCTTTTGCTAATTTCTTATTTTTAATATACATGCAGGCTTTATGGAATGAGCAATAGAAAAACTTTCTATTTGAAGGATATCTTTAGTCTTTAGTAAAACCATAGTTGAAGATTTCATCTAATGATCTATTTGGACTAATACAATATCTTCCTGGGGCAGCTAAATGGTGCAGTGGATAGAGCACAGACCCAGCAGTCAGGAGGACCTGAGACAAATCTGACCTAATACACTTTTTTTTTTTTAAAGGATAAAAGAAATTTATTTTTCTCTCATTGTCTTACCCAGTTCCTGCTTTTATCAGGTGTACATGACCATTAAATCTATCTTAAGCTTTGGGCTTATCTTTATTCTATTCATTTCTTCTTCTTTTTTTTTTATTATAGCTTTTTATTTACAAACTATATGCATGGGTAATTTTACAGCATTGACAATTGCCAAACCTTTTGTTCCAATTTTTCCCCTCCTTCCCCTCACCCCTCCAGATGGCAGGTTGACTAATACATGTTAAATATGCTAAAGTATAAATTAAATACAATATTAGTATACATGTGCAAACAGTTATTTTGCTGTTCAAAAAGAATCGGAATTTGAAATAGTGTACCATTAGCCTGTGAAGGAAATCAAAAATGCAGGCAGACCAAGGTAGAGGGATTGGGAATTCCATATAGTGGTTCATAGTCATTTCCCAGTGGCCTCATACCCTTAACACTTTCCAGCTGTGGGACCCTAGGCAAATCACTTAACCCCACCTGCCCTGCAAAAAAAAAATGAATAAACAAACAAGTAAGAGAAAATAAAAACAATATATTTCTTCTATGTTTAGCTACAAAAAGGTTATCCTAAGCTTCCTTTGGGAGAAAATTAAAACTATATCTATATCTATCTATCTATCTATCTATCTAGTTTCTCTTTTTGCCTTGGTTCACAGGCTCCAATTTAGTGCTCCAATGTAGTAATCAGCTCATCTCAGGTGACTAGAAATAAATCCACTCGCCTTCCTTAGACAGTCTCTCTTCAACAGTTTTCTATAATATCCAGCTCCATCCTATCTCATATTAAGTTCATTTTATCAGTTATTAAATCATGTCAAATTCTCTTGAAAGTAGGCAAGGTAATAATATACAATAACAGTAGCTTCTATCTTTGGAAAAATTTGCATTTTTAAGTAGTTAAATGCTAATTCTTACTTGAAACTCTTCCCTAGGTATTTATTCAAGTAGCAAGAAAGTCACTGGGTCAAAAGAAAACAGTTTGCAGCTACATGACCTACTGATAGCCTCCATTCCATTTAGCAATTAACCTGCATATCTCCATGTCAGAAGAGGAATGAAGGACCACATGACAGCAATATGAAATTTTAGGCTGGCAAACTCAAACAGTATACAGCCTGCCTTTAGACGGAAAGGAACTAGAAAGAGAGAAGGTAAGTGGCAGTCAAATCAGGGGGAAAAAAATAATATATTCAGTATCAGGGGGAACGCTGAGAAAATGTGCTGATTGCATTCCCTAAAAATCTAAGTTATCTGATTCAGTGGGGCCTTCATTCAATAACTCTTTCTTTTCCTCTCTTATATAGTCCTGTAACATTTCCCACAGTGATAATTCCAGATCTTGGCCACAAGAACTAACACTACCTGTAACTTCCTCACTCATCAGGAGGTTTCACTTTCTGCTCTACACTAAGTCGGTGGCCAATGGATATGTGTTCTTATGTGTTCTCCATACTTCAAAATATTTATTTCTCTTTAAACATCATCTCTCCTTTGTCTTTCTGTCTTACAGGAAGAAAAGGGTCTCTTCTCCTTTCTAGGTAAACCATGTAATTTTACTCTTAATCCTATCTCCCCTGCCTCTTTAAGGACCCTGCTCCATCAATAATTCCTTCCCTTTTGATCTCCATCCACTCTCTTTAATTACCCTATTAGCTTCTTTTCACTGTAGAAACTTGCTTAGGTCTTCCCATCCTAAAATAAAATTTCCTGTCACACTCTATTTCTTTCACTGTCAAACATTTGAAAGAACATTTATTCTATACCCATTCTTAGTATTCACTTCTTACACTCTGACATAATATCTTCCCAACTAGGCTAACCTCCTACACTGGTCCATTGAATTGGGGAGGGAGAAGTGGAGAGAATGGGCAACACTTTATATTTCTTTGTCTCTTTGCATTTCCCATGATGCCTCTCTCATAAATGTTCGTTAAATAAATTACATTTCACATCATTTAAACCAAAAAGGTTTCCCATTCCCAACAACTATCTCTTTCCTTTTACTGTGGAATCAGATACAAAGAAGATATAGCTAAGAAAAATGAACCAATATTTCAGAGAAAAGCAGAAAAACTTCTAAGAATCAAAGGAATGTAAATTTAGAACTGGAAGACATTTTAGAGGCCATCTAATACAGTCTCCTCATTTTTACAGACAAGAAATGCAAGGCTGGGAATCAACAATCAATATCCAAAACACACCTGAGGTGTATGGAGATCTAAGGCAAAAAGAAAAAAAATAAAAACAGGAAAAGCAACATCCCAGCAATAAGTTAGTAACATCTAACAATAATTATCTAGAACTAATAGCACAGTATTCTCATCTCTATTAGTAAGCCAAAAACAGCAGAGAGGTCACATACATTGCCTTTTCTACCAATCCTATATAAAGCCACAATCATCAAAAACATTTGGTACTGGATAAGAAATAGAGTACTTGATCAGTGGAATAGGTTAAGTTCACAAGACAAAATGGTCAATGACTATAATAATCTAATGCTTAATAAACCCAAAGAACCTAGCTTTTGGGATAAGAACTCACTATTTGACAAAAACTGCTGAGAAAATTGGAAACTAGTATGGCTGAAACTAGGCACTGACCCACACCTAACAAAGAATACCAAGATAAGGTCGAAATGGGTTCATGATCTAGACATAAAGAATGATATTATAAACAAATTAGAAGAACATAGGATAGTTTACCTCTCAGATCTGTGGAGGAGGAAGGAAATGTGACCAAAGAAGAATTAGAGAGCATTACTGATCACAATATAGATAATTTTGATTATATTAAGTTAAAAAGCTTTTGTACAAACTAATGCAGACAAGATTAGAAGAGAAGCAATAAACTGGGAAAACATTTTTACATTCAAAGGTTCTGACAAAGGCCTCATTTCTAAAATATATAGAGAATTAACTCAAATTTATAATAATTTAAGCCATTTTCCAACTGATAAATAGTCAAAGAATATGAACAGACAATTTTCAGATGAAGAAATTGAAACTATTTCTAGTCATATGAAAAGGTGCTCCAAATCACTGTTGATCAGAGAAATGCAAATTAAGACAACTCTGAGATACCACTACACACCTCTCAGATTAGCTAAGATAATGATGGATATTGGAGGAGATGTGGGAAAACTGGGGACACTGATACATTGTTGGTGGATTGTGAATGCATCCAACCATTCTGGAGAGCAATTTGGAACTATGCCCAAAAAGTTATCAAACTGTACATACCCTTTGACCCAGCCGTGTTTCTATTGGGCTTATAACCCTTAAAGATCTTAAAGGAGGGAAAGGGACCTGTATGTACAAAAATGTTTGTAGCAGCCCTTTTTGTAGTGGCGAGAAACTGGAAACTAAGTAGATGCCCATCAATTGAAGAATGGCTGAATGGTATATGAATGTTATGGAATATTATCGTTTTGTAAGAAATGACCAATTGGATGATTTCAGAAAGGCCTGGAGAGACTTACATGAACTGATGCTAAGTGAAATGAGCAGAACCAGGAGATCATTATACATGGCAACAATAAGACTATATTATGATCAGTTCTGATGGATGTGGCTCTCTTCAACAATGAGATGATTCAAATCAACTCCAGTTGTTCAGTGATGGAGAGAGCCATCTACACCCAAAAAAGAGGACCATGGAAGCTAACGTGGACCACAACAACAAAGCATTCTTACTTTTTCTGTTGTTGTTTGCTTGCATTTTGCTTTCTTTCCCAGGGTTTTTTTTTTTCTTCTTGATCCGATTTTTCTTGTGCAGCAAGATAACTGTATAAATATGTGTATGTATGTGTGTGTGTGTGTGTATGTATTAAATCCTACATATACACGCATATGTATATGTGTGTGTGTATATATAGCATTTAACACATATTTTAACATGTTTAACATATTGGATCACCTGCCATTTAGAGGAGGGGGTGGGGGAATGAGGGGATAATTTGCAACAGAAGGCTTTGCAAGGGTCAGTGTTGAAAAATTATCCATGCATGTTTCATAAATAAAAAGCTTTAATTTAAAAAAAAAATCATTGCTTAAAAACATAGGTTTTGGGTTTTTTTTAAAACCAGAAATCCTTTTCTAGGCTTTTTGGACAAAATCAAGGATTCTTTATAACAGTTCAAATCACATTTAATTAATGCAGATTCTCCATTTGTAATTTGTATTTCCTACAATTGGAAATTGCATAATAAAAGGTTTTGTAAAAGTATTCTGTTCATAAAAAGTTACTGGAATATTTTTGTAAGAAATTAGAACTCATCCCCCCCTTTTTTTAAACTTTATTTATTTATTTATTTTGTTAGAGCTTTTTATTGACAAACATATGCATGGATAATTTTTTAATACTGACCCTTGCAAAAACTTCTGTTCCTACTTTTCCTCTCCTTCCTTCCACCCCCTCCCCTACATGGCAGGTGATCCCATACATGTTAAATATGTTAAAGTATTTGTTAAATATAATATATGTATACATATTTATACAGCTGTCTTGCCACACAAGAAAAATCAGATTTAGAAAGAAGGTAAAAAATAACCTGGGAAGAAAAACAGAAATGCAAGCAAACAATAACAGAAAGATAGAAATGCTATGTTATGGCCCACACTCATTTTCCAGTGTTTAGCTCGGTATAGCTGGTTCTGTTCATTACCGATCAATTGGAACTGATTTGGATCCTCTCACTGTTGAAGAGAGCTACTTCCATCAGAATACATCCTCATACAGTATCGTTGTTGAGGTATATAATGATCTCCTGGTTCTGCTCATTTCACTTAGCATCAGTTCATGTAAGTGTCTCTAAGCCTCTCTATAGCTGGTCATTTCTTACAGAACAATAATATTCTATAACATTCATATACCACAATTTACTCAGCCATTCTTCAATTGATGGGCATCCATTCAATTTCCAGTTTCTAGCCACTACAAAAAGGGCTGCCACAAACAAAACTTGAAATACATTTCAAGCTGTTCATAATTTTAGTAAGCCAAAACACAAAGCAAGAGAAAGGTTCAAGAGAATAACTTTAGCACTTCATTTCTTTCTCACCAAATCAACATGGCTTGCAACCTCACTTATATTGCTGAGTCTTGGATTGCTGGAATAGGGCTACATTAATCAAAGTAAGTTACATTAACTGCTAAACCAAGAAAAATATGTTATTCTCTTCAACTACTCAGTCAAAGAGCTCTAAGTAGGGCACTTTTTTCATTTCTTTATTGGAAAGAGAAATGTAATCATCCTTTATAGAAGAATAACCCATGGTAAGTGATTTACATCAATCTGAAGCAAGCACTAGGTAGTGAATTCTTCCCCTGCCATCAATAAACATGAAAGTTTCATTTACTAATGCAACAGATTGGTCAATTTAATGCAGAGAAAACACCTCAAACCAATGCATTGTCATTCTATAATAAGCGTCAGGGTTCTTGTAAAGATTTTTTTTTTATTGGAGAAACAACTCTCCTACTCATAATTAAAATCTCAGATGGCAGAAAACAGACAGATTTTGAGATAAATTGAATTTTGTCTCAAATAACTGTTAAATGTTGCAGAGGATGATGAAAAGTCCCAAGTTTGCAACTAGAGGGAGAAAAATCTTATGATAAATCTATGTTGATTACACCTAGAAAGATGGTAGGTTTTATCATACTTTGTGTAAATTTCAGCCTGATTAGCATAATAGAAAGATTTGGAGTCAGAATACTTGGATTTGAAAAGCAGGAAAGGAGGAGATGTAAACTGGGGATGAGAGGGAAAGGTGAGAGGAAGTCTTGTGTATTCACATATACACATAAATCTACCTAATAAAAACTTTTCTCTTGTGTGATCTTGAGAAAGTTAAATTCTCTAGATTCCAGTTTTCTTAACTGCAAAATAGATAACCTCTGCTGTCCCACTTCCAAAAAATCATAATTCTCTAGTTCAAAGCTATTACAGAGCTCTGACAGGGAGCCCATATTTCTGCAGATAACTTGAATATTATTCCTAGCAATAAAATTTTCAGGCTATCTGTTCAATCTTAATCATTCTGTTCAATACTTAAGATTCCTCCACTTTTTGTTTTCAGAGGAAAAAAATGCAAAGACTTAACAAATTGCAGGGGTTATTCAGAAACAGAAATCAAAAAGTGGTTCAATTTTCTTGATTGCAAATTCTCCTGACAAGCTATAAAAGAAAAAAGATAAGAGCTGATGGGAGAAAATTGGAGAGAAGGAGAAAAGAAAAGGGGACTAAGGAATGGATAGATAAAATGGAGTAGGTATGTATGACAATTTTGTACTACATATATTAAATACACACATAAGTAAATACATATTATATATAAATATATCTCTAAATATACAAAAGTATCCTTCACTTTATGTAACAGAAAATTCCCTCCCCCCCAAAAAAAGCTGCAAATTGGGCATTCTTAACCTTTTGTGTATAATGAAGCCCTTTGGCAGTTTAAGGAAGGATCCCTTCTCAGGATAATGTTTTTAAATGCATGTAAGATTAATATCAATGCTAGTCAAAAATAAAGATGGCCTTCCCCCCAATGCAAGATTCAGAGCCTCCTAAGAGTTATCCACAGAGTCACTGGTGACCATGGATCTTAGATTAAGAAGCCCTATTGCTATAATAGACTTAGCTCTACTCAACAATACAATGATCCATTTTCCATATACGTGGGATGGAAAATGGAGACTGAATATGGATTGAAGCATACTATTTTCACTTTTTTTTTTTGAGTTTGCTTTTTCTTTCTTGTGGTTTTTCCTTTTTGTTTTGATTTTCTTTCCCAACATGACTAATATGGAAATATGTTTAAAATGATTGTATATGTATAACTTAATTTGGGGGAAGTAAGAGAGGAAAGGAGAAAAAATTGGGGCCTCAAAATTTCACAAAAATGAATGCTATTTTTACATATGATTGGAAAAATAAAATACTATTGAGAAAAAAAAGAAAGATATCAGTAAATAAAATTTTACTGTTGCAAATTAAAATATCACATACTTCAAATACTTCGAAGATCTACATACCTATTTCTCTCATCTATGATGGCATTCTTTCAACACCTTAGTAGTCTTAATGAGTAGATATATCTGGAAAATATATCACTTGACAGTCAATCTGGTGATGAGCTTCTCCTAACTTAACTAACTGGCCTTTCAAGAACTGATTTTCAGTCCACTTGATGAAGCCCCCAGCTTCAGAGGGTTTGCCAGGACTTACCTGCTACTGACTTAGACATAAAGAGATACCACAAAAAAAAAGACACCATGTGACATAAAGAAATACTTCTCCATATAAAGAGACAATAAAATATAAAGTTGTAAACAAAAATATTTTAAATGTATTAGAGAAGTTCCCTACCTAAAGGAACTTGGGAATGAATCTATTGAAAATGTAAATTATAAAACTGTTCTCAATTTAATCTAATTTGGATTATTTGAATATTACACTAATATCTGGTAATACCTTTGTCATAAAAAAGATACCTATACCAACTACTAAATTTAGGAAACAAGACAGGAGCAGGCAAAAAATAGCTGGGTTAAACTGAAATGAGGCACTTAGGGATGGTCTTTATTAAAGCATTGGACTTAGAAGTCAAGAAGTACTGCATTCAAATTGAGCTTCAGATATTTATTACCTATGTGAAACTAGGCAAGTCACAAATCTCTTTATGCCTTATTTTTCTCATCTATAGTTGTGAGGAAGAGAAAATGAAATAATATTTGTAATGTGTCAGAGCACTATGTAAATGCTAGTTACTAGTGTTGTTGTTGTTACTATTATTATTAGCTTTTAATTTCATAAAACTTTATTATTATATATAAATTATATAATAATTTAGTTTATTATTTTCTTTGAGTCTCTTATTATTGAAGTGATTAAGATTCACAAATTGCAGGGGTTATTCAGAAACAGAAATCAAAAAGTGGTTCAATTTTCTTGAAGGAATTTCAATTACCCAAGCAAACAGCTTACTGAATAAAATTTAAATTATTGATTGGAAAGCATTTTTTGATTTTAAAAATCAAGGAAAAATCAATCAAGATTACTATGTGAAACTACACCCAAAGAAAGAACACTGGGAAATGAATATAAACTGCTTGCATTTTTGTTTTTCTTCCGGGGTTATTTATACCTTCTGAATCCAATTCTCCCTGTGCAACAAGAGAACTGTTCGGTTCTGCACACATATATTGTATCTAGGATATACTGTAACCTATTTAACATGTATAGGACTGCTTGCCATCTGGGGAAAGGGATGGAGGGAGGGAGGGGAAAAATCGTGAACAGAAGTGAGTGCAAGGGATAATGTGTAAAAAATTACCCTGGCATGGATTCTGTCAATAAAAAGTTATTAAATTTAAAAAAAAAAAAGATTACTATGTGAAAGGCAAGCTTAGAGGAAATGTCTATACACTGATAAAATTTGAACTACATTATGAAAACAAAGGGGGAAACGCAAGAAAATCAAATTTAAAGATGGTAATTTTAGTTTACTAATATGGCTAACAAGGATTCTAACAAAGCCTAAGTACTCTTAAGACATGGCCTAGATTGAGAGAATCACAGAGCCAAAGTAGCAGGTGAGACTGCACATATAGGAGGAAAGGAGAAAAGAGTTCTTTCTTTCACTGAGAGAAGGCTCATCAAGGGGAGTTTGGGTCTGGAAATCTTACATAAATACTTTCTAACCTTATGATTCTATGACTGGGAGGCTAAATTATTTCCCTATTTTTTTATGCAGATGCCAGTCGGATTGAAAGGAAAGAAAGACATGATACATGGGATCAATAAAGTTTGAAATTAAAGTTTCAGAATGCATAAAGATTTCTTTAAAACAAAAACAGTGAAAGCCCCTGACTTGAAAGTATAATGGAATGGTTACTTGTGAAGACAATTTTGAATGTGATGACAAGGCAGAAAGTAGAAGCTAAATATACAAAACTGCCTCCATGGCACAACTCTGCCAGCATTGAATTTCCCCCAGCCAACAAATGAAACTGGCCAGGGATTCCAAGGTCCACATTCTCTGGCTCCATTTAACAGTCACCACTGCTCAGATATACCACTAACATGTTGCAAACTGAAAGCAGCAGCAGGTTAAAAAACAAACAGTGAAATGGTACACAAAGGAAAGCTGGATTATAGCTATTAATATTTTAATATTTCTCATGTATGAGAAGGGATTTTATGTATTTTATATATGTATGATGTATGAGTAGAAGGAAACAGAATAAGCACTCATATAGCACCTATTGTGTACCAGACACTGTGCTAAAGCGGTTTTTGTTTTGTTTTGTTTTGTTTTTTACAAATATCTCATTTGATCCTCACAATAACCTTGGAAGGTAGATGCTATTACAATCCCCAGCATTCAAAAATTCAATAGGCCGTTATTTGACCTATATTAGATTTTTTGCTGTCTTGGGGAAGGGGGAAGTAAGGGAGGGAGGGAGAAAAATTTGGAACACAAAGTTTTACAAAAATGAATGTTAAAAACTATTTTCACGTGTGTTTAGAAAAATAAAATACTATTGAAAAATAAAAAATTATTCAACTGATACACATGTCAAAACCAGATTGAGTGCACAAGCAGATATGAGAAACCAGTTGAATACTATTGAGATAAAAATTAAAGAGATTTGCAAAAAATCTAAAAAAAAAAAAAAAAGTGATGTCATTCTACTGCTAAAACTGAGTCCTTGTCTTAAAAACTCAAACAACTGTACATTTACCTGGATCAGGACTTTATAACCCCTGAAAACTGAAAAAGAGAGCCAGAAATGGTGAGAAAGACAGAGAGACAAGAAGAGAGGAAGAGGGGAGAGAAACAGACACAGAGAGACAGACACAGAAACAGAGAAGAGAGAATGGAGAGGGGATGGGAGAAAAGAAAAGGAAAAGGTAGAGGAAGAGGAAAGGAGGAGAAAGAAAAGGAAAAGGAGAGAGAGAGAGAGAGGAGAAAAAAGGAGACAGAGTGAATGAGACAGACAAATATTCTAAATAAATATCAGGCAGAAAGATGACTCCAATGGACTTAAGATAGAAGACGCCATCTGCAACTAGAGGAGATTATGGAGAATGAATGTGAGCATATTATTTTCACCTTTTTCTTTTTGTTTGCTTTTTCTTTTTCATGGTTTTTCCCCTTTTGTTCTGATTTTTCTTTCACAACATGCCAAATATGGAAATATGTTTAAAACAATTGTATATATATAATCTATGGCTTGGGGAAAGGAAAGGGAAGGTGAAGGAGGGGAAAAAAATTGGAACTCAAAATCTTATAAAAATGAATGTTTAAAACTATCTTTACATGTAATTGGAAAAATAAAATACTATTGAGAAAAAATATTTTTAAAAAATTGTCAGAACAATCTGACAAAAATTATCAAAATGAAAATCTTCACATCTTAATGCCACAGAACTTTTTTGCCCTATGATAACCTACTTTATTCAACAACACAGAAGGAAAGCTCAAAGGCATTCACAACCAAATTCAAAGTTTTTAAAAAATGAGAATCAAAGAATCTAAGGAATTGGAAGGGACTCAATGGCTACTTGAGAATTAGAAATTTAATCCCTATTTGAAGTCCTTCAAGAAGGAGGAGCCCACCACCTTCTGAGGCAATGCATCTATTTCTGAACAGCTCTAATCATTAGGAAGTCTGTCCTAACCTCAAGCCTAAATCAAGGTTTTTCCCAGTTCTAAACTTTATATCCAAAGAGAACATGTCAAAACCCTCTTTCACAAGCCAGCTGTAAGCCTTCTTTTCTTCAGACTAAATATGCCTACCTCTTTCAATTAAATCTTATGATATGGACTCAAG
Source organism: Antechinus flavipes (assembly GCF_016432865.1). Taxonomy (NCBI): domain Eukaryota; kingdom Metazoa; phylum Chordata; class Mammalia; order Dasyuromorphia; family Dasyuridae; genus Antechinus; species Antechinus flavipes. Next base: position 225,997,933 of record NC_067402.1, read on the forward strand.
GCTTTTGATCATCTAGGTTAGTCTCCTCTGGATATTTTCCAAATGATCAATATGCTGTGGTAACCAGAATTAAACATATTACTCCTGTAATGTAGGATAGATATATTATATCTATATATATAGATGTGATAAAGGCAGAGGACAGTCAAAATAGCACCTCCAATTCCTGAGAGCTATGTTTCTCAATGCAGCCCAACATTTTACACTATGGTTCCTTTATATAGGGAGTTTTAATATTACATTTAAAACAATTTCATTTAGTACTTACTCTCCAGAGTCTACTAAAACCTCCAGATCTTTTTTAGAACTAATCCTCCCCCTTTATATTTATGACCCCTCTTACATTTAAGAAAACAATTTCTTGAACCCAGGAGTAAGATTTTATATTTATCCCTATTGAATTTCACTTAAACTGATCCAATTCAGTGCTCTAAACTGTCCCTCCCAACTTTGTAAAATCAGAAAACTTGATAAATGTGCCTTCTATTTCTTTATCCAAGTCATTAATTAAAAAAATATTAAACAGCCCAGAGGTGTTATTATATATCAAGCACACTCAGATCCCTGGTGTCTCTCTACTGGAGACCTCCTGCCCTGCTGACTAATAACTACTACAGCTGAGTCCATTCTGAATCCATCTAATTAGGTTTATCATCTAGTCCATAGAACTAGTGTGGACTTTCTTCACAAGGACAACATGACATACTTTACCAAAAACTTTGCTAAAACGTCGATAAACATTCATTCTTTTATCTACTCATTTAGTAATTGTATTGAAAGAGAAAATCAGGTTAGTTTGGCAAGATCTATTTTTCATGAAGCCAGGATGACTCTGAGAAAATCACCATTTCCCTTCCAGGCATCTATCACCTACATTAGAACCAGGAGAAAAAAAAATGCTTTCCCATCTTTTCCAACCTGAGGCAGAGAGGTTCAGATGCTTTCCCATTCCCATTCCCCTCCACCTATTAGTCCTATCTCCAACCCAGAAATGGGTGTCCAAGGCTTCTCTTCCTCCAACTCACTTTCTGTGTCAAATAGTACGGGTCAAAGTCCTCCAGCGGCACAGCAACAAGGCCTTGGGGGATGTCCCCATAGATGAAAGGCAGACTCTTTCCTGCTTCCAAGTCACTGTTTGGCTTGGGCTTGCTGTCCTCATCATCATCCCGGTGGCTGCCATCCTGCTTTGGTGGCTTCTTGATTTTGTCCTCCGCAATTCGCTTCTCGATGTTAGCCAGGGACTCAGGGGTGAAAGGCTTGAAACTATCAGGGCCTGGTGGTGCAAGCAGCCGAGCTGCCATCTTCTCATCCTGCAGCAGCTTTGTTCGTTAGTTATATTGCATTCAGGACAGGTCAACTCTGGAAAGAACAGGAACACAGACAGCATGAATCAATCACTGAACTGAAAGAAGGCCGTCTTATTCTCAACTTACATCCACACCCTTTGCAACCTGGAAGTGGTATCTTAAGTCCCAGCAACATCAGTTACTTTTTTCTTCCATTAACATTGGCAGTTATTGGAAATAGTATTTGATTCAAAACTTTTAATTATTAAAAGCCCCGTCATCTGAAAAATCTGCATAATTTTTTTAACCTTCCCTTCATAGGAGAAGAGATGTTTGAATTTTTTATTTTTCTCTTATAAATTGTAAATAGAAACTTATTGTGGAATTTGGGTTGATATTATAAAATACATGTTTTAGGCATCTCTGAGCTTTCTTATACAAACTTATGATAGAGCAAAACCACAATGGGGAAAGTCATGATGTGGAAGGGATAACAATACCACCTTTGGGCTTTATTTCTGAAACTTTACACTTATTATTTGTGAAACGTTAGGTCAGTCTCCCAACCCTAATATGGTCCTGAGGTATCCACATGATGAAAATGTGTTATTATTTTCTGTTTTCTTAACAAATGACGAACCAAAAAGAGTAAGAGGAAACTTGCTTATTTGGAAGGTAACTACTGTTGAATTTATCTAAAATGGGTATATATTAGAAATTCCTGCACATAGGGCTCTTATCAAGCATCCCTAAGCAAGAAAACCCATCTCATACACATAAAAAAAGATGGAAGGAATGAATGATAACCTCAACATACATGATGGCTCTGAACCTTTTCTTCTAAACTATGGAATTTGAGCCATCCTTCAAAACTTTGAGACAATTGTAATATCAAGGTTCAGAACTGTGATACTTATGTAACTATCCTTTAAAGATGATTAAGAAAAAAATCAAGATAATACCAACAGTGAATATTCAATTCACGAAAGGTCAAAAAATCATTGAAAACTATATATGAAAGTATAGTCCAAATCATTAATAATAAAGAAAACAGCAAATTAAAACAACTCAGCTTTCATCTCACAATAAGCAAATTTACCAGAGCTGACAAAAAGCAGAAGCTATCAATGCAGAAGGGGAGGCTGATGCCTACTGTGGGTATAGTTATGAACAAGTTCAACCATTCTGAAATATACTTTGGAATCATTCAAGAAATATCACCACAAACTGTCCACTCTGTTTGACCCAACAATCCCACTGTTTGTCATATAATCAACAAAGTCAAAGATGAAAATAAAGGTAGTAGAGACAAAAAGCATGACACTCTTTGTAGCAGCAAAGAACTAGGAAATTGATTGAGGAAAGTAATGGAACATTATTATGTAGTAAAACTGAAGCTTATGAGGGGATTTAGGAAATTATGGGAATTCTCTAATAAACAGAGTGAAAAAAATCAGAAGCAAGAGAACAATATATACAATAATTCCAAATAATCAAAAAGCAATGAAGGAACTGGAGAACAGACAATGAAATTTATCTCCTCCCTCATGAAAGACAAGTAAAGGATGACAAGGACAAAATATTGTATAGGTACATTATGTAAATATTGTACATACATTATCTTATCACTGTATGAGATTTGCTTAACTACTTTTGTTGCAAGAGATGACTCAATCTGAAAGGGCAGAATGAAATTCTTGTGATTTAGAGGGGAAAGTCATCAATAAAACTTTCTGTTTTAGAGATAGCTGGTGCCACAGTAGGCCACTTTAGGCCTGGAGTGAAGAAGGTCTGAGTTCAAATCAGTTTCAGAATTACTAGCTATATGATTCTGGGTAAGTCAATTATCTGTTTCCTTCAGTTTGCTCATTTGTAAAATGAGGACAATAATAGCTCCAACCTCTCAAAGTTGTTGTGAGGCTCAAATGAGGTACTGGTTTAAAAACAACAAAAAAAGGAAAAACACTTAGCACAGTGCTTGGCCCATATATGTGCTATATAAATGCTTATTCCTTTCTTTTCACTCCCTTCCTATATTCCCTTTTAAATCACAGTACAATCAGAGAACTAGCTAGAGATGAGTAGTACTTGATGAAAACTACTCACTAAAAAGAATAAGAAAATTCTAGTTGAAGGATTTAAATTCCCTTCAAAATCAGTTTTTTACTTGTCTATGCTTTTCATTGAGAAAGTGTATCACAGTGTGAACTATATCTACCAACCATTTAACATAGGTTAAAGTCTAGCAGAACAACATTAGGTCCATCTGGATTTTGTTTACAAAGCTAGCACTGGAAAGCTAATAGCAATAACCTATATCAGATTTGCTTACTGTCTTGGGGAGGAAGGAGGTAAAGGATGGGAGGGAGAAAAAATTTGGAACTCTAAATATCACAAAAATGAATAATGAAAACTATCTTTACATATAAATGGAAAAATAAAATACTATTGGGGGAGGGGGGACAAAGAAAACTAATAGTGAGCTCCTTTCTTCAGTGGACCAAAGGATGCATGAATTTAATCAAAATCAAATGGAAAGGAACAAAATGAACTTTATGAAGTGTAAATAAGAGGAGGGGGAAGAAGTGAAAGAAAAAAGCCAATACTTCAACAGAAATTGCCAATAAAGTATGTGCGTAAAAGGAGAAAAAAAAGCCGAAAAGAAAAAAAAAATCACAGGAGTCAAGGCACTAGGGCCACTTGAATTACTAGTATTTCTTTTCTGAGAAGTAGCATGTCTTTAGTGGATAGAGAACTGGCCTTTAGAAGTCAGGAAACTATGGCTTCAAGATATACCTCTGAAACACACTGGCTATGTGATCCTGGCTGAGTCATATAACATCTAAGAGAGCTAAAGATTTATAAATTGTCAAAAACATGCTAACTTGCACTGGTAGAGTAAAGTTCCTCAAGCCAATGAAGTCACAGATCCAATCACTAATTACTGTAATCAACTAACTTTCTGCTGGGAATTACATAGAAAGGACAAAAGTTTCCAGCTCATAAAGTATGTTTATTCTAAACAGTAAGGGCACATGTGATTCAGAAAGTGGAGAATGATTAGTTTTTCAGAACTTCTGTAAGCAACTCCCCCTTCCTTTCCTGGAATTCCATTTCCCCAAAAGTCATTCTATATCATTATGCAGAAAGCATAAAGAAGACTTTATAGTCAGTCACTCCTTAAATTCATCCAAAACTGACACACAGTTGATTCATTCAATCTTGAATTATTATTCTTTCCAAGATCTAGTTTCAAAAATGGAACTGAAACCCTTAGGACATGGGACATAAAAAATGTTTAAGAAATAAAAGTATAAGAAAGTTATTTCATATTTTAGTTTTTTGTCTTGGGAAAAATGTCAACTTACCCATATGTGGCATTATTATATAAGGGTATGAGTCCATTACGCCAATCAATCAAGTTATCCCACCACATTTAACTGCTAAACCCTGCTAAACAAACAGCTAAGCCCTGATAACTTTATCAAGTTAGAACACATCTCAATTGAATCAATTGGTCAATTAGTCCAATCCCTTCATTTTACAGATGAGGAACTGAGGCACAGAGGAAGTAAAATGATGTCTTTAAGATCACACTGATAGAAATTGGCAGTAATCTTTTGGAGCAATTTCAATGGAAGCTCCAAAAAGAACTTAAAGAAACCATGGGATAAAGAGACAAGAAATGGATAAGCCAAAATCCTCATCTAAAAAGCAAAGTAAGAATGAATATATGATAGAATATTAATTTCTTAACATCCTTAAAAAGCCCAGTCTCCATTCAAATATATGATTGTGTCTATCCAATAATCCTAAATTCTTAGAAAAATGGGTAAATGTCTGAGATGAAAATGGTGTAAAAGAAAAAAACAAACTTGGAATGACAGGACCTGAAATCCAATCCTAGATCCACCACGTTTTGTCCCTGACATTTTGGGCAAACCATTTGATTTCCATGTATCTCATGCTTTTAATCTGCAAAACAAAACAAAAAGAAAAAAAACTAGAAGACCCTTGGATTCCTTCTGTCTTGAGATCTCTGATCCTGGGGGAAAGTAATACTCAATCTCTTCAAAATTAAATTCAGTGAGCATGTATAAGCACAAGCAAGAATAGTAAATTATAAAGTTTGAAGATTTCTTCTTTCCCCTTTCCCTATTCCCCATAACTTTTGCCTGATGAAATTCTATTCCCCCTTTACACCTCCTCTATGAAGCCACCCTTGACCCCCAACTCCTCAACACATATATTTAGACAGTAATGATCATTCCCCTCTCAGATACAACTAGAATAGGTCTTGAAGATCTGTGATGACCACGTTAGCACCTTGGATACTTTAGAATCAGCCAGAGTCAGGATAAGCAAAAGTCCTTAATCTTTATTATCTGTTGAAGGGGGAGGCTCAAGAGTGGACACAGCAATCTCCTCTTTCTTCTCCCTCACTGTCCTACTCCACTCTCTAAATCCTCCACCCAATCTCTCTATACACCAACAGATCAAGCCTGCACAGAGTAGTGGGCGGGGCCATTCTTTCTCCAAGCATATGTTAATAGAGTATTGTCCAATTGGTAATTAGCCTTAAGTGCTCGGACTTCAGTACATCAACTCAGTTTCAGCCCATTACAAAGATCTAGACTAAGCCCTTCATTTTAAAGATGGGAAAACTGAGGTGCAGAAAGATTATGTGACTTCCCCAAGACTACACACCCACCTTAGAATACTTGGTACCTCTCCTTCTTAAGAACACATTCTAGTAATTTGCTTATGTGTCATATCCCCATCCTAGGCTATTACATCCTTAAAAGGAGTTACATATCACTTAATCTCTGTCTCTTCTCTAGTTGTTAGCACAATGCCCTTCATAGAGCAGGTTCTGAATAAATATGTGATGAATGAATAAAAGAATAATTAGAAAGAAAGAAAAAAAAACTGTGGCTCTACATTTGTTGTTTTTTTGTGGTGAGCTGCCATTTGTTTGGAGGAATTTTGGTATCTTTTTTTTTTTAATCTGATATTATGAAATATGTCTGTGGCACAGAATTTCTAGTGCACTGAGTTTCTGGAAGTCTCCTTTCAATAGATTTGAGAGACACAAATGATTAAAGACTTGGGGAAGAAATACTAAAAAAGTAGTAGGAACTCAAATAGATCTGGTCAAATTTCAATCATTTTCTAAGAAGATTATCCAAAGGGTAATCCTTTCATACTCAACCAATTCCAGAGTTTCCTCCAAAGAAGTCAATACTATTAGCTTTATTTATCAATCAACAAGAATTTATTAAATGCCTACTATGAGCCAGCTGGGGATACAAAGATAAAACTGACACAGTTCTTGCCTCCAAGGAGTTTATAATTCTGTCAGAGATACAATATGTACATAGATTGGATGTGCAATTTCATTCAAATTGGAAACTCCTGGGTTGGAGGACTATAATCTTAGAGAATTGCCTAGAGCACTGAGAATTGTGATTTGTCCAAGGTCATAGAGTCGGTTCATAACAGATGTGGGAAATCTTCAGGCAAAGCTCGGGTATCTCCTGGTCAGGTATACTGCAGAGGGATTTCTTTGTTTCAGGGGAAGGAAACAAACAGTTATTAAGTATCTACTCTGTGCCAGGCATTGTGCTAAAAGCTTTTATGTACATTAGATCTGGCCTCTGAGGTCCCTTTTAACCTTGATATATTCTGATTTCCTGAGTGAAAACAGAGTAAATGCATGGAGTGTCATGTAGGAGAACAATGAAACTTCAATGACTCAGGGAGAAGCTGACAGCCATACTAGTCTGCCATTCATACCCCAAGTCCAGACACCACCCATGATGTCAACAAAGGATGGACAATGATGACAGCAGAATGGGAGCTGGATCATTTTGGCTGTGGGGCCTGTTCGCTCAACACTATGTTACAGAGCTTTTTTATACATGCTAACAACTGCCACTACCACAATTATGATGATAGCTAGTATTTATACAGCAATTTAAGGTTTACCAAATTCTTCACAAGTATTATCTCATTTTGTTTTCACAAGTACTCTGGGAGTTAGCTGTTATTATTGTTCCTCATTTTACAGATGAGAAAATTCAGTCAGAAAGAGGTTAAATGACTTGCCCTTGTACATAAATAAATGTCTTCAAAAAACATACAATCTAAATACCAGGTAAATGTTGAGGGGAGGGTTGGAATCCCTAGCAGCTGAGGGATTTGTATAGTTCTTTATGTGTATAAAGAATTTTGCCCAGTCATTCTTTAGGACCCCACTTGGGGTTTTCTTGGCAAAGACAATGGAATGGTTTGTCACTTCCTCCTCTGGCACATTTTACAGAGGGAAAACTGAGGCAGAGTGAAGTGACTTGCCCAAAATCACCCAGGTAGTAAGTATTTAGAACCAGATTAAACTCAGGTCTTCCTCAGGTCCGACAATCCACCTACTGTGCCATGTAGCTTCTCCATAAAGAACTTTACGTACATTAGTTATCACAATTAAGCAACCCTGTGAGATAGGCAGGTCAAAAATTGTCATTCTCATTTGCCATTTCTAGGAAATTGAGGCACAGAGAATTTCAACAGCTTATTCAATGCTACCAAGCCCTTAAATGGATAAATGTGAACTTGACACCATGCCTTGTGACTCTGAATCTAAGTACACCATCTGTCTATCCATGTCAGAGCCCCAGGCTGAGTATAGAGGAGGATGGAGCCTCAGAGACAACGTGCTTGTGTACTGTGCAGCATTATGCCTGAATGATGAGTCACCTATCAGATTCAGACAGGCTAGTTGTGATCACATTGAGTTTCACACAACCTTCTAAACCATCTTTTCATCTCTACTTTCCCCACTCCAATCTGTCCTTTATACCATTAGTTGATAAATCTTGCTTCAATGCAGATCTGGTTGTGCTCAAAACTCTCAAATACAAAACACTTCCTAACTTAACTAAACTAAGATATATAAATCTCTAATATATATCAATATTCAATCTCTTGCCATCTTTCTCTCATACTTTCACATATTCTACTCTTCCACCAAACAGAATTCTCTCTTCTTCATGCAAATTCTATGGTGTATGTGTGTGAAATCCTATACTCCACATTTTAGGTACAAGCCTTCAAAAACATTATGTTAATTCATATTATTTGAAATCTAAGCATGTTTATGCTTAGAGAATATTACTCTAAGTAGTGTTCTACTACTTAGAGAGAATACTTTCATACTTTCAACACAAGACATTTTGAAATACCAATTTTTGGTGACTTTTGTCGCTATCTTTTTGTTTTGTTGTTTTTGCTGATTAGCAAAAACAAGGCATTGTGCCTTCACAAAGTGGGTATTTAAGAAATGTCAAGCAAGATTCCTTAACCACATCTTTCAAGTCAGTTCAACTAAAATTTATTTGGCATTTATTATACTTGCTACCATCAAAGAGCTACCATATACTAAGGGGGGGAGGGGGAAAATGAACATGTCAAAGATAGTTAGATATAAAAAGTAAAGATAAGGTTCAGTTTAGGGGAGAAGCCCTAAACAACAACAAGGGAATGTTTCTTATAAGATACAGTGCTTGAGTTGAACCATGAATTGAGTTAGAAAATCTAACTTGGGGGCAGCCAGGTAGCACAGTGGATAGAGAGCACCAGTCCTGAAGTCAAGAGAATGTGAGTTCAAATCTGGCCTCAGACACTTAAGACCTCCTGACTCTGGGCAAGTCAATTATAACCTCAATTGCCTCAGCAGAAAAAAGAAAAAGAGAAAAGAAAATCTAACTTGCAGAGGTGAGGAGGAAAGCACATTTCAAGCCTGGAGCACAGCCCAAAGATTGTAGAAGGAATGTTGTGAATGAGGAGCTGCAATTAAGTCAGCTTGGCTAAAAGAAAAAGGACATAAAGTAAAGTGATATATAATAAACCTAAAGTTACACTAGAGCTAGACTAGGATATGAACCATTAAATGTCAACTAGAGGAGGTGGCATTTAATTCTAGGGCAATTGGGAGGCCTTGCCAATATAAGACAAATGACAATACTACCAAATTAATTTATAGATTCAGTGCCTTACTATTCAAACAACAAACAGCAAGATTCATCTAAAGGAACAAAAGATCACAAATTTCAAAGGAAAAAATAAGTGGGAATAAAGAAGATTTAGAAGTACCAGATTTCAAATTATACTACAAGGCAATAATCCACACTATTTGAAATTGGTTAGAAATAAAAAAGTTCCTCAAACAGTTTAGATAAACAAAACTCAGAAGCTATCAAATGTGGGAGCTTGACAGTTGATAAACATAAGAATTCTACCTATTAGGATAAGAACTTATTATTCAGTAAAAACTATTCAAAAAATTAGAAAGCAGTCAAGCAGAAATCAGTTTTAGTTTGACATTTCAAACTACATATTAACATAAACTCTGAATGGAGGGCTAAATATCCCAGGTATAAAAGGCCATATCATAAACAAATTATAAGACTAGAATTGGAGTTAAATTCCATAACTATAGCAAGAAGACCAAACATGGCAACAGAGAAGACCATAGGAGATTTTTTAAAAAAATTTTATATTACATTAAATGGAAAGGCTTTTGCATTAAAAAAAAAAAAAAACTCCCAAAATCAAACCAGTGTTGTTTGAAGTAGAACAGAAACAGTGAATGGGGAAAGGGGGGGAGGGCAAGGATGGGGGGTGGGGGAGAAGAGGAGGGAGAGAACCTTGGTAGTAAGTTTCTCTAATATCAAAGACATACAGAGATTTGATAAAAACATTTAAGAATGCAACTCATTTTCCACTAACTAAATGATCAAAGTATATGAACTGGAAGTTCTTAGAAGAAGAATGGCAATCAATCAGCAATAGTGTGAAAAAAAAGTGCTCTAAATCAACTTAAAGAAATGCAAGTCTGAGAATTTACCACAGACCATCAGATTGGCAAAGATAAAAAAAAAAAAAAAAAAAGATAAAATCATTGTTGGAAAAGAGATGAGAGAACAGGCAACACTTAAGCACTGTTGATGGAGCTATGAAGTTGGGTATTCACCAATTGGTATCTAAATGCAATGGAACATTATTGTGCCATTCTAAACAATAAAAAAAGAGAATTCAGAAAAACTTGGGAGAAATCATATGAACTGATGTTGGGTGAACTGAACAGAAACATGAAAACAATTTATTCCATGGCTACAATAATATAAAGGAAAACAACTGTGAAACACTCAATGATCAATCCATACCTCCAGAAGACTAGTGATCCTAGCTCTTGGAAGAGAGGTGATAGACCACATAGAATGAGAGATAGATATAGATTAATAGATAGATATAGATATGACTCTCTACATATATACATATGTACACATACACATCTTAAAGACAACTAATATATATATATTATTTAAAAATATAACTTTATTTGTTAAAAGGGAGGGCTTTGAGGGATAGTGACAATACTTTTAAAAATACTAATGAATCAATATAAAAAAATTGTAGGCAGAAAGACCGTCAAAATGAAATAAAGACATTGTTGGAACTATCATATTAAATTTTAAATATATATTAAAAAATTCAAGCTGTACATAGCAGAGGTTTCTGGCTTACTACGCAGTTCTCTTTATGTTCATCTTTGAACTGGGAAATTTGGGTTTATTAGTGTTTATCAAGTTCCTAATATTTCAAATTTGAAATTTCAAGATTTCAAAAGTAATGAAAATAAAATGAAAATAACCATAGCTCTCAAAACTCAGACTTATCTGATAGAACAAAAAGGAAGTAAGAATGTGTCTATGTCAATTTTTAAATAGATGAGTAACAGTCAGATCAAGGTCTCAGGTATATCAATTTAGCAGCTGTGTGAAGGCTTTTATAATAATTCAGACAAGAATCAATGAGATACTCATATAGAGTGGTAACCATGGAAAGGAAGAAAAAATAATGGATGTAAGAGATATGGGGATAGAATCAATAGTCAATAGATCACATAGAGGATGAATGAGAGCAAAGAGCTGAGCTAGACTCTGAGACTGATTCTGGGTGAGTCAAAGATGGTGATCCTTTTTACAAGAAACAGCTAAGTTAGGGAAAGGAGTAGATGTGAGAAGAAAGAGGATTAGGAATCATACAGACATGTTCTGTGATGTATAAGGGATATTCTGCTAGAAAAGATGATTCTTAGAAGGCTAATTAGGGCTATTAATTGTGAGTGTCGGTATGTGTATATGTATGTATCTGGGAATCATCTGCATAAAAAGATAACTAAAGCTATAAGAACTGATAAGATCAACAAGAAAGATAATACAGAGAAAAGAAAACCTGGTATAAAATGTTACAAGTAAAATGTTAAAAGTGGGGTATGTGCATGAAGCTGGCTTTGCTGAACTTTTTTTCTTTGTCTTTTCTAATCTCTGTTGCAAGAGAAAGTGATGGCAGCAATAAAGCAAAAAAGTAAAAAGAAATAAGTTAACCCACTCTAGTTCAGCTCTACAAGAGCTAATTCCCTGGATGATGGCGGTTGGGTCAGTGCTTAGGAAGAGGCACTGTTATTCCTTTGGTGTCAGGGTCCTGGAACATCTTCATCCAAAGCTGTGGGGAAGCAGCAGTGGCTGGCTTCGGCTCACACATGTTACATCCTCTCTTCCTCAGCAAGCCTAGTTGTGTCAGTTAGGCTGGCTTAGTTTTCTCTAACAATGGAAAAGAGAAAGGATATTCTCTGCTTCTCCATAAGAAGATTCCCCTGGATGATGGCTTCACCGGGCTGGGGCCCGTGGGCAAGCTAGTGGCTAACAAAGGCAGCAGGTCCATTCTATAGAGGGCTTGCTCCCCTCAGTGATGAATACGAAAGGCCAGGGATCTGGGGGATATTGCTATTCCTTCAGCTGAGCCAAAGGAGACTGAATGGAACAGCAAGTAGATAGATCGTTGATTCTGGCAAAGACCTTGGAGCCTACATAATTCAACCCTTGAAGCCCTTATCCCCCGCAGGCAGGATCCTGAGATTTACTGAATACTTTACAGATAAGGAAACTGATGACAAAAAAGATGATATAATGTACCTAAAATCCCAAGTAGCAAGTGGCAGGACTGGGATTCCAGATGAGATTCTTTTTTTTTATTATTGAAGTTTTTTTATTTTCAACATGGACCTTTGCAAAATCTTGTGTTTTAATTTCTCTTCTTCTCCCCACCCCCTCCCCTAGATGGTGAGTAATCCAATATACGTTAAACATGGTGAAAATATATGTAAATTCAATATAGGCATACATATTTATACAATTATTTTGCTGCACAAGAAAAATCAAATCAAAAAAGAAAAAAATGAGAAAAAATAAAATTCAAGCAAACAACAGCAACAAAAAAAGTAAAAATGCTACGTTGTGATCCACACTCAGTTTCCACAGTCCTCTCTCTAAGTTTGGTTGGTTCTCATCATCACAAGATCATTGGAACTGACAGCCAAGATTCTTCAGACAAGTCCAACAATTTTTTTTCACTCTACCCCAGGAGAACTAGTTAAGAGTAGAGTCACCAAAACCCAGGAAGGAAAATATATATTCAGAAGATGGCATGGTCAACAATGTCAAATACTGTACCACAGTCTAGAAGGAAGAGGACTAAAGAATGGCCATAGTATTTAGCAAGAATTACAAGACTTTTTCCCCAATCCTCCCTGTTTGCATATACTTCTCTCATATGATCACCAACTTTTGCAAAATTTTTCTTATAGTAATTTGCTTTTCTGATATACTCTCCTACTGTGAGCTCCTTGAGAATTAGAATTAGCTCTTGTTCTAATTTTGTATATCTCCTCATTGTCTAGCACAATGTCCTGCACATATTAGGTATTTCATAAATACAAACTAAATTGAAAATATAATCAGTGCACAATACAAACCTTAACTTAGCCAGATTTCTTGGAAGTATGGGTCATTGGTCATAAGGTAAGTGAGAAAATGCATATGTCATCTTAACTTTATTAATAGAAAAACAACGCAAGTACAATAGATTATGAATAGATAGTTTAACCTTCATAAAAGTCATAACTTTGGAGGCAAAAGGAAGTTTGATCAAACCTCCAATTTGATAGATGAGAAACCTAAAGCCCAGATAAGTTAAATAACTTTCCAAAGGTGAGAGAACTGTAATTAGTAAGAGAGCTGAAACTGGAACCCAAATCTGCTAATGCCTATTAGTGAGTTCACTGAAAACCCAAATATACTGCATTCCATGTCAGTGTACAGAATGCTTCCTAGCTCTGATCTCTTTCCTGCCTTTAATTCATCCTATACATCCTACCAGTTTAGTCTACCTAAGATAATATTTTTTAAATATCCATTTCTAGATATTTAAATATCCAAATACATCGCTTCTGTCTTTCAGATAGAGCCCAATTTTGACCTTATCTAATTACTCAGACATATCTCAGGACTCTCCCAAATGAATTCTCTGGTCCAGTGTGTCAGTCTCCTGAATGTAATACAATCATTTTAGACATCAAGCCTTTGCTCAAAGTGTCCTGCTGGTCTGTAATTCACTTACTAGCTTTCTATCTCGCCATCTTCCAAGTGTTTGGCTTATGTCCCATGGCCTCCACAGATTCCATGACAACTCCAGCCCACACAAATCTCTCCTTTTTATGCATTCCTATGAAGTTGATTGCCTGTGACTGTTATTTGTTTCCTAGCCCTTATATTCCCACCTAGATTGCAAACTCTTAGAGGACATGAATCTTGTCTTAAGCATACTTTGCATCACCTCAGAACTTCCTTTCTTCCCTATTCTTTAACATTATTAGCTCCCAATCTCAGATTAATACTAACATGCATTTCCTCCATTGTTGTTTCAAAGTCACAGAATATTGCTTGAAGAGGGTCTCCAGGGTGTAATCATATAGGCATTCTGCTACTTATGGTAGCTAGGTAATACAGGAGAGGAGCACTGAGCTAAAATTTGATCTTAGATACGAGATAAGTGACCACAGGCAAGTCATTTTCTCCTGTTTGCCTCAGTTTCCTCATCTGTAAAATGAGGATATAATAACTTCTACCTCCCAGGGTTGTTGTAAAGATCAAATGATATAACTGTAAAGTGCTTTTTTGTAGGTGTTACATACCAGCTATTAGTATACTATGATGACTGCTGTTGAATAATGAAAATTTTACTTTTTTCTGTTTATGCGACCAGCATAAAGCCAATATCCTTCCACCTTCTTTGAAATATGCTTCCCCTAAAACTCAATGACTCCTTCAGAAGATTGTAGGACACAAAAGAATGACTGAGTAAGCCATCAGCAGATTGGCTACAACCGTATCTTTGTGGATCATAAGTGGTTTGCCTAGCTACCTCTTTCCCTACCAAACTAATGCCCTTGACTCTACTACTAGTCTGCCCTGATTCACAGGAAGAACCTGGGAGAGGTTCAAACGGGCCTCTTTGGGACAGGACAAAGTTGTTGCTGTCCTGGACCCAAGCCAGCACTCAGCAGGCCTCTCATCTCAAAAACTCAGACAAGGACGGGAGATTCAATACCAAACCTCTTGCCCTCAGAACCTTATTTACACAAAGAGTCATTGATATCTGGCTCAATTTCCTTTTTTTTTACTTAGAGCTTGAAACAAAACTAAGGCTTGCTCTCTGTTATCACAGGACTCAAGAGTGGGGAAAAATATTGACAAAGTAGCAAAGGGGACTGCTAGTCTAGATCTGTACCATCAAGGAAAAGCTGGTTGTCTAGTTGTATAAAACAAAAACCTTGGAGAGAAGTGACCATTCCATCTTATAAAAAGTAGATTTCAAAGAGTTAAAATTCAGGACTTCTCTAGACAAAAATTCTCTGAAGCAAGTTAATTCAAATGGGATGGAAATCTCCTAAAAATGAAATCTCATCAATACAAAACTGTTCCAATCAAAAAGAAAAGGGTCATCTAAAGAGACTCATTAATCAATGAAGATTTTGAAGGTGTCTGATAGGGAAGACAGCAGCAAGGACAGGTGGTAAAGAAATGATCCAAAAGGATGACAGAAGGCTGTGAAATTTATCAGGGGAGTCAAAATAAATTGAAGCTATTAATGCGTTCCAAGGGGAAAAACAGCCTTACAAATCTTTATAACTGGCCCTTTTATTTTTTATTCAAAACTTGGGTAAAAACATACGCATCAGATTTGCAGATTATACAAACTTGAGGAAATACCTATTAACATATGTTGGATGGCAGAATCAGAATCCAAAACATCTTGACAGGTCTAACAAGATAACCTTTAAGATGTAATATAAATTCCAAGCTTGGTGATGGGCAGTACTTCTGTAATCTAAAGATCTCTAGTGAGTCACAGAAAGTTTGAAAATCTGAATTGATAGATGACATGTTCATCCTCACAGATTTTTGAAGGACAAAAGACCTAAGTGTAAAATTCTAAAGCAGAGTTCCAAAAATCAATTATACAGATAGAATGAACAAGGCATGACTAAATATGTTTTTAAAAAAAATATTTAACAGTTCCAATGAACTTCATAAGTCAATATGAATACAATATGAGTTAACAATGTGTCATGGCAGTCCAAAAAACCTATGCAATGTTAGGCATTAGGAACCATAGTATGCAGAACAAGAAAGCACTTTATTCTTCTGTAATAATCTGTCCTTGTCAGATGATATCTGGATTGTTGTCATCAATTCTGAGTACCCATATCAGGAAGGTTACTGACAGGCTGGACTATATCCAAGATGGGAAGAGAACCAGAGATTATGGTGTACAAGGATCAGTTGATGAAGCAAGGGATGTTTAGCCTAATGATGACTTTGGAAGAAATTACAGCTGTTTCCAAGTATTTGTAGGATTTGAGAAAGAGATCAAATTCCTTAGCCTACCATTCAATGCCTTACACATTCTTGCTCCATTCTATCTATCTAGACTTATCTACCCATTTATGTCGCAACTAACATGGACTGATTATTAATCCCCTTATTTACACACATTTTTTTTTTTGCCTCCAAATTCTTGCTTCTGCTATTCTTTATTCTTAGAATGTGATCCTCTTAATTCCCTGCCACACGATGGCATCAATTGTTGTTCAGTTGTATCTAATGCTTTGTGACCCCACGGACGATATCGCACCAATATTGTTTATGGGATCTTCCTGGCAAAGATACTGGAGTGATTTACCATTTCCTTCTCCAGTAGAGTAAGACAAATAGAGATTTAAGTGACTTGCAGTGATTGTGAGTCATTAGATTGTGAATTTCTTGAGGGCAGTGATTATTTTCAGTTTTAGCCCAGTTTCTGGATAAAACAACTAAGTGTCTAAGGTAGGATTTGAACCCAGATCTTCCTGCCTTCAGTCCAACTGTTTAATCCACTGAACCACACAGCTGCCTCAAGTTGACACCTACCTATCCTTAAAAGCCAACTCATTTAGGAAACCTCACCCCTGAATCACCCCTCAGCAATGAATAACTTTGCTGTTCTTGGAATCACAGAGAACTTAACTTGCACTTCTCTTATGCACTTGTGTGTTACTTTATAATGTAGTTATTTCTGAAATGTCATTACTCTGAGTAGACCTAGTGACATAAACATAGGAGCCATGTCTTATTGAAATTTCCTATCTTCCCCTGATGTAGAGTTTAGCTCCTGTGTCCTACTCTTCTTGACCCCATTTGGGATTTTCTTGGCAAAGATCCTGGAGTGGTTTGCCATTTCCTTCTCCAGCTCACTTTACACTTACAGTGACTTGTCTAGGGTCACATAGCTACTAAGTATCTTTGACTAGATTTGAAATCAGAGAATGAGTCTTCTAAGCTATCCCTGTACAGTGGATAAGTACACTTAAAAAATAAGTGCTGAATTTTATTTAAACCAATTAGTGATCATCAGTGAAATACACCCAAATTTAGATAAGGAGCTGTCCTTTTATTCAAAGTGTGAAACTTCCAGTGTGGAAATTCCCTCCACCAACCAGATTTAAACCAACCTATAACTTAATAGATAAGGCCAAAGAAATCACCTGAGACACACAAAAATTAGCTTACCTAGTGTTATTCAAGTGTTTTTCTAGTACTCTATGCCACTGTTATACCTAATAAAATTTCAAAGTTCATGTATGTTCTCACTATTATATAGCTTTATATAACCATATCTAAACACATATAAAGTTTGAAATAGACTTTTAGCTAAATTTATTTTATCTGATGTTTATTAACAAGGTATTCCAAAGTTAGATCCTGAGAAACTTCTTGAAATCTAAATGAGAAACCAGAACCAGGAATCAGTTTTTTACCAGTTCCTCCAATAAAAAAGGCAGCTAATGATAAAGTAGATATAGCATTGGGACTGGCACAGGGCCAATATTATGTGTTGCTCTTTTCCCTTTCCCCAGAAGTCCAAGAGGCCAAAAATCAGTAAGCCACAGTGGGAGGCAGGAAACATATGTGGACCAAGAAGGATAATCCTGAAATCAAACTAGAGAATTAACTGGTTCAAAAGAAGAATGCTCAGGGTAATGAAGCTTTCTGGTGTCCTAAGTACCAGAAGGTAAGGAGTCAGAAGAAGCTCCTCCTGCAGGTTTCTAACTAGCAGACCAGCAAAGGCAGCCACAGAGGAAGCTATGCTGTGTTCCAACAAATCAATATTGTATTTTTGTTGGCTATCCGTTTCCTGTTCTAGCTGCACAATCTTCCATTTGTTAATGGTTAGATGTTTGGACTATCATATTTTGTTCCCATCTCAAAGCCAAAGGACCAGATGGACTGAGCTAAGACATTCAGCAACCTTGATATGACCGAATCAGAATGGCCTCGAGGAAGTTTGGAAAGAATGAGGCAGAAGCAAGGGAGAGCCAAGAGCCTCAGTCTTGTGGTGATGCTCAGGGCAGTATTGGCCACAAATCCTGAAGCACCCTCATTGTCCTAGGAGGATTAGTGGGCACTGAGCAGATAAAAACAGATACGAAAGTGCTCTACTTCCATATGAACCATGCCCTCAACATTAAAAAATGCTGTCAAATGGTTTTTTGTTGAATTTGCACAATTTTTTTAAGAAGTAAAAGTGATTTCAGGTTCACCAACTGAAGTAGGCCTGAATCTTTCCTGTGAACCACAGCTCTTTTTCCCCATAGAGGAGGTCCCCACAACCAGTGACAGCAACAATATGAGTGATATATAAGGGAAGGAAGGATGTGGGGGCACCAGCCCAGCAGCAATCCTATCCTAGAGTGCAATGGCAGCCCCTGAGAGTGTTCAGGCCCAGCACTAGGAGCAGTTCCATCCCTGGAGTGACAGGGGCAGCATCTATGACGTATAAAGGAGCAGGGTTCAGTCACCAGTGGCAATCCCACCTCCTGACAGGCCCCAGCTTCTGGCAAAGGGAGGTGGTATTTCACCTCTGAATAATGGGCTCCAGCAGCAGCAGGAACTTGCATAACTAAGAGCAAGGTAGGCAGGTACACAGATTACCTTAATTAGAATACCTAGTAATCAATGGACAACTTCCCAGTGAGGGTTTGGAGGACCTGCTCAACATGTCTGACTTTGGTGATACAAAAGAGGCCCCCCCACAAAGGAAAGGGGGCAATCCCCCAGTCAAGGGCTCTAAAGAAGCCATGAATTGCAAGATTCTGAATTACCCTAAGCAGAGGTGCTACAGAGTGATGATAGGATCAGGTCATGGTTTTAGAACTAGAAGAGACCTTAAAAGCCATAAGGTCCTGCCCTCTCTTTCTATTTAGAGACAGAATGAAATGCCTTGCTCAAAGTCACACAGCCAGTAAGTGGATCAGTCAGGATTCAAACTCAGGTCTTACTCTGAGTCCCGCATTCTAGCTACTGTGCCACTAAGTCATTGATTTGTGGCTCTACTGCTTAGACAGGCTGGAAGCAAGAGGGCAATGGACTCTCACTGACTACTATAGATGACCCTGCCCATCATCACTGCTTTATAGAGGTTCATTGTAAACAGAAAAGATTTGGTAACAATCAATCAATCAATAATTAAGTGCCTATGTGCCAAACATTGTGTTAAGCAAAACTCATTGCATAGACCATATCATAAAGATCCTGGGCTCAGTCTTTCCAAAAGGGGGGATTAAAGCAACCATTTGGGGCTCCATTCTCTTTTGTACGCCATCATTCCTTTATGAGACCATAAGGTTGCCTGTTTTATTGTTGTTGTGCATGAGTGTATATCCTGTGGCTTTTTGTTTTTGTTTTTCTCCTCCAGTATTGCTTTTCAAACTTCTTCCATCTCTGAGACTGGGCATATCCAATGATAGACTTAAAGCTTTCAAAGTAAGGGAAGATCCTCTTAACAGCCCTATAGAATCTGGCCACAAAAGGACAAAGTGTAAGCAGGAGCAATACCTGCCATATAGGGTAGGCTAATTTCTTCATAAAAACCATTCTTAAGTGGTTCAGGGACCAAGATATGAACCATTCATATAGGAGGGTGATGAGGAAGATCAGCTGCAAGTTTGTCCAAGTACAAAAAGCCAATAAACAAGAAAAGAATCAGCAACTTCTGTCTCAAGCTTCTTTCTGATCAACACACCAGCAAGGCCCACACAGAGACTACTCAGTCAATAAGAATTTATTAAGTACCTACTATGTGCCAGGCAGTATGCTAAGCTCAGAAGCTATGGCCAAATAATCTGATAATCTTTGTTGAGTTTTTTCCTTTTTAGATGTTCTGTAAGTGCTTCAATTCATTACATTTTCAAAGCTGAACAACAATAACATAAAGAGCCCCAAATCACTTCTGCTGCCCTTGAAAAGATTTTTGTCAGCTATTTCTTTAGTGTTAGAAAGTGAGTAGGAACACTAGGCAAGTACCCTGGTCACATTGGCCATAGCCAGTGCTACTGTAACCTAGTCTAATACAATTTTCAAACATAAGTGATGTGACATTTCAAGATTCTACCTCCCTGAAACAATGAAGGAACAGTGCAGGACCGCCAGACCAAGATAAGGGCAGACCATATCTGAATGGATAGCTTTGGAAAACTTCATCTGAGGATGAGATCCTCATTTCCTACAGGCCAACTATATCCTATATTTGGGCCATATGAGGAATCCTGCTTTTTAATCCTACCATAATCTTCTGGGGGATATAGCAGTCTCATCCCTACTCTTAACCTCTCTGGGTACGGAGAGGGTGATGAGGAAGATCAACTGCAAGTAATAGAGCTAAAGTGTTTCATAGGGTTGCTACAAACCAGTTTCTTCTGTTTTCTTTGTACAATAAGATATATATGGCCCAGCATTGTTTGTCTACATAGAATTCTACATAGAATCCATTTTTTGGGGGGAGGGGGAGGGGCTGATTAGTTGTGTCTAACTTTTTGTGACCATATTTGGGGTTTATCTGGAAAAGAGGGGTTTGTCATTTCATTCTCCAATTCATTTTATAGATGAGGAAACAGGCAAATAGACTTAAGTGGTTCACCCAGGGTCACCCAGCTTAAATGTCTAAGTCATATTTGAACTCAGGTCCTCCTGACTCCAGGGCCAGCACTATATCCATTGTACCAAGTAGCTGCCCTATAGGATACAGTCAATTGTATTGAAGGAAATTTCCCAGGCATGGGGAAAGAACAGAATTACATAGTGCTCATAACTCAAAGAAAATTTCATCTTCCCACAAGACAGAAGGGCTACCATTCTGGCCTTGGTGTAGTTCTATTGTGATCTTGTGTGAGGTACACTGGGTCAGTGTTTAGGGTAGAGTGTCACCTGGTGGGCAGATTGCATATTACATTCCCTCTTTGGTTGATGAATTGGCAGCTTGCATTTCTGTGAAGTCACCAGAAAAACCCAAGGTGGGTATATATAGATTGCCAAGACTATTGCAGTACCTCAAGGGGCATCTGGCATCCTCACCAAGTACATTTTAACACCACGCACAGACAAGGTCTGAACAAAAATCTTTTTACCTCTCTAAAAATGATCACCATTTCACCCCATGGGCACAGAATCTCTTCAGAATTACATATATGACATAGTCCATCTTGATGGTGAGTCCACAGGCCAAGGCCTGTGTTCTCTCTATAAATATAGAATGTAATTCTCTACCACCTACAGAAAAGGGGGACTTGTAGAACCTGTGATGTAATATGTAGATTATGTTATCCGGCAAAAGCTGAAGAAATCCAAGGCTAAGAAAAACTACAAAGCAAGGATTTGTATACTGCCCTAAAGAGTATATTTGGGAACATTCCTTCACTTCTTGCAGTCAGATGCATTATTTCCCACACTGATTCTTTGAGATCTAAGTTCAAAAGCCTATTTGAGAAATTAAAAAGGCTCTGACTATAAGATGAACAAAGAAAACAGACAGCAGCAACACTTGATTCATTATCTCTTTCTACTCCTGAAGTTGTACCCTGCTTAACAGAGAGACTACGATAGACTGAAGAGGTTCCTTCCAGCTCTAAACCAATGATCTTATGAAACAGTTCTCCTTTTCAAGGAGCTCACAGTTTGTCAAGTGAAGAAATTCATGTGGTTTAAAAGCAAGTATTACCCTCCTTCCAACTTTAAACTGTCAGGGTTTGTGAAAGGCTAAAATGAGATTTGGGATTTTAAGTTTTTATGACTGGGTCATTCCCTTGCTGAAAAAATAAAGAAGCAAAAAAAGAAAGAAAGAAAGGAAGGAAGAAAGGAATGAAGAAAGGAAGGAAAGAAGGAAGAAAGGAAAGAAGTAAGTAGGGAAAGGAAGGAAGGATGGAAGGGAAAAGGAAGGAAGGAAGGATAGAAGAGAGGAAGGATGGAAGGGAGAAGGGAAGGAAAGAAGGAAGGATGGAGGGAAAGAAGGAAGGAAGGATGAAAGGGAGGAGAGAAGGAGGGAAGGAAGGGAGAAGGGAAAGAAAGATGGAAGGAAAGAAGGATGGAAGAGAGGAGGGAAGGAAGGAGGGAGGAAGGGAGAAAGGCAGGAAGGAGGAAGGGAGGGAGGAAGGGAGGAAGGAAGGAGGGAGGAAGTGAGGAAAGAGGGAGGAAGGGAGGAAGACAGGAAAGAAAGAAGGATGAAGAGAGGAGAGAAGGAGGGAAGGAAAGAGGGAGGAAGGGAGGAAGGGAGGAAAGGAGGAAGGGAGGGAAGAAAGAAGGGAAGGAAAGAGGAAGGGAATGAAGGATGAAAAGAAAGAGGGAAGGAAAGAAGAAGAAGGGAAAGAAGGAAGAAAGGGAAGGAGGGAGAGAAGGAGAGAGGGAGGAAGGAAGGAGGGTTATTTTTTGAAGGTGCAGAGCTGGTCCCAGAATAGAACCCTGGCACACTGTCTTTCAGCTCACTTGTCGACCATGCTACCCTCAGAAGAACCATTTAAAAATAGTTATTCTTTCCCACCTTTTCAAAAAAAAAAAAAAAAAAACTTGCACAAAAAGCACATGATCAATGAATGAAACTGAGGAGATGACTCAGCACTACATAATCTCTTTCCACTGAATCAAATCCAGAACCCAGAGCAGTTAGAACCCTGTACTAAATGAGACACTGAGGTGCTAACCCTAATGTGTGATCAAAATCTATCTGGAATTTCAGTGGTTGCTCTTAATGTTTCCTGTGCATAAAGCCACTTCAGGTATTAGAGTTGACAAATTAGGATGAACTAAGGACTATAATGAAGATGAGCTTGGATGTTATCCTGAAGAAGTATAATATGACTAGGCCACTAAATTAAATGAAAAATTCAGGGCCACTTTTTCTTTTGAAGTGAAGAAAGCCCCTCAAAAGTTTTAAATCCTATCAATCCTGTAAAGTTATCCACCTGAAAGTATTACTTTAGAGTATTTTGGGAAGCTGCCCTAGCCTGACCCTGCCAACATTGATCAGTTTTGACCACCTGCTCTCAGAAGGGAAGATATCAGTCTCTCTACAATGACCCCTGTGACAGATGGCAAAGCTCAGATAGGAAGGGCCAGCCAAAGAGATACCTCTTCCCAGAGAGAATGAGCCCAAATTTGTAAAAACAAAAATAAAAAACAGGAATTTAAAAAGTAATGATGCATTAAAAATGGTCAAGAAAAATACTGTCCATAAGAAACCAACAGCCCTCTGAATAAGAGAGAGTCTCAAAATCCCTGATAAGAAGCTTAGAGTTACCCTTCAATCAATCAATGATAATCTGTTAAGTGCCTCTTCTCTGGTAGGCCCTGGGGATATAGAGATATTTATATTCTGTCGGTGGGGACATGTGTATATACACACATATAATATATAATAATGACATATAACACAATTATCTGTATTTATGTAAATATCATATAATCACATATTTAAACACACACATACACACACACACACACACACACACACACACACACACACATACACACACCTCTGCCATAAACACAAGATCAATCAGTCAGACACTGGCCTAAGCACTGTAGTTACACAAAAAAATGGTGAAAACAGCCCCTACTTTCAAGTCTAATGGGAGAGGCAATATGCAAGGAGATACACACAAACAAAATAGATAGAGGACAAAATTGCAGAGAAAATCCAATGGAGACCATTAAGGGGAACCAGGAAACTTTTCTTTCAGGTGGTGGGATTTTAGCTAACAATTAAAGGAAGCAGAAGTGAAAAAAAGAGCAATTCAGGATTGGGAATAGCCAATGAAAAAACTTGTGTCTTGTACAAGGAATAGCAAGTAACTGGGTAGTGAAGAGGAGTAAAGTATAAGAAAATAGGGTAAAAAAGAGCCAGGTTACAAAGGGTTTTAAAAGCCAGAGGATTTTCTATTTGATCCTGGAATAAACAGGAAGGTAGCCACTAGAGTTTATTGAATGTTGGGGAAATAGTGTCAGGCCTGAACTTTTAGAAAATCATTTTGGTAGCTGGTAGAAAATGGTCAGGATTTGAGGTGGATAGACCAACCAGCAGGTTAGCTGCAATGTAGACTGCAGGCAGGAAGGATATAATGAGGGCCTATGGCAGTGTCAGTGGAGATAAAGGGGATATATACCAGAGATGTGTCAGAGGAACTGATGAGCTTTCATAGAAAACTGGATAAGCAGTAAGAGTGCAAGTGATGACACAATATTTCAAGAGTGCACAGCAGAAGTTCCATCAATTGTAAATAGTAAATAGTAAAAGAAATTTAGAAGCTGAAAGGGTTTAAGAGGAAGAATGGGACACGACAAGGTTGAATTGTCTACAGGACGCAGTCTGAAATATCTAAGAAACAGTAGATGATGTCAGGTGGGAAAAAAAAAGATCAGCAAAACTAACCAGCACATCAAAAGAATCTGACATTATATGCAGTGTTCCACATCTCTCTGCAAAGAAGAACAGAAACCTTCTAAAAACTCTTCTCTGAGCTAAGCTGAGTCAGTAAAATTTCACAGCATTCAGTTTCAATTGTTTTCTTACGGTGGTTCTTTTTATTTACATTGCTATAATCACTGAGTATATTGTTTTCTTGGCTCTGCTTACTTCACTTTGTATCATTTCACATTTTCCTATTCATCATTTGTACTGTACAAGTGATATTTCATTAATGTACCACAAGTTGTTTAGCCATTCCCTAAAAGCTGGACATCTATTTTATTTCCAATTCTATGATATTACAAAAGTGGTTCTACAGGGACAGCTAGATGGCTCAGTGGATAGAGCACCAGTCCTGAAGTCAGGAGGGCCTGAATTCAAATTTAGCCTCTAACACTTAACACTTCTTAGCTGTGTGACCCTGGGCAAGTCCCTTCACTCCAACTGCCCCAGCAATAAATCAATCAATAAATAAATACTTTAGCCCATGTGGGGGCCTTTCTTGTTATTAGTGACATCTCTGTAACATATACCTAGATGTAAGATATTTGTCAATAATTTTCTTAGCAAAATTGCTAATTGTTTTCCAGATCAATGCTTGTCTTTCTACCACTACCCCCCTCGCTGATTGTTTCGATGTGATGTCATCTTTGTCAACTTGCTGGGTATGAAATATAATTTCAGTTGTGTTTATTTGTATTTCTTTTATTAGTAATAATTTATATCACATTTTTATATGATTACTAATAATTTACAATTATTCTTTTAAAAACTTTTCATAAAATCTGATCATTTATTTAATAGAAATTGGAGTATGTCATTTTTTTTCCCTGGGACAACTGGGGTTAAGTGACTTGCCCAGGGTCACACAGCTAGGAAGGGTTAAGTGTCTGAGGCCAGATTTGAACTCAGGTCCTCCTGACTTCAGGGCTGGTGTTCTATCCACTGCACTAACAAGCTGCCCTGAGTGTGCCACTTTTTAAAAGAGGCTGACTCCTGCTATAAAAATTACTAAGAATTCTGATCTACATGGAATAGAGCTACAGATAAACTCATCAGCTTTGTGGTAGGACCTTCATGTGCAAAAAGCTTTGAGAGTATAAGTTTAACCTTTAAACATATATCTACACTTCTGGACTTCCAATATATCATATTTGGCAGCTACAGAGACCCTATTTATGTAGTCAACACAAATTATAAGTTATTTTCATATTTCAAAGTATCACAATTTTATCAATATAGGTCCTCTTGACTGAAAGTCAGAAACCTGATAATCTTCAAGAGCTGTGGAACCAGAAACATTCCATCAGTTGATGGCCACTCTTTAAGTGACACATCACCCTGACTTAGATTAGCAATGCTGATTCATGGACAACAAATATCAAACAAACCACTGGAGTCCTCCTCAAGGCCTGTTCCATGAGCAGGAGCTGACAGATGTTGCATTTTACTAGCATGGTATTCAAAGACCCTCAATTATCTTCATGTCATGGTAAATATGAGTGGAATTATTAGATTGTTAAAATATTTTTTTTCATTTTTTAAATTCTTATTTTCAACAAAATTCTTATTTTCATGTAGACAGAATATAAAAGAGAGTTGTATATTAAAACCACCATTCTCTCCACTTCATACTGCTTATTTTTTAGAAAAATTTATACTAAACCCCACATTTACTCATAAAGCTATCTTGTTTGTTATTCCTTTTGAACTTTCTTCTATCACTTCAATGGTCCTCTTTTTGCAAACAAATTCAAATAATCAAGCAAAAATAATTTCACACAGTGGCCATGTCAAGAAAAATAAAATTTCCCCTGCCCCTTATGTTCACCACCTCTTTGTTCAAGGTAAGTAACATATTTCATCATGTCTTCTAGAGATGGGAATTAGTGATTTACTTTATCAGAGTTATTAAGACTTTCAAATCGTTTTCTTTGTAATGCTGCTGCTATAAAAATTTTTGTTCTGTATCTATTTGGACCATGCAGGATTCTCTGATATTGTCTCTTTCATCATTTCTAATGTAATGCAATATCTGTCAATTATACTCATATAGCACAATTTGTTTGGACATTCTCCAAATGACTGATATTCTCGCTTAGATTCCAGTTCTTTTTCCCCTTTCTTCTTTTTCCTTTTAATCCTGTTCTTTTCACTGTTTCCTTTCCTCTCTCCATTTGTTTCCCAGCTGAGTTTGATGTATTTCTATACCAAATTGTGGATACATGGGTGAGTGTTGAATCCTCCTTTGTTTGTGTAAACATCAGATCTATAAAAATATATTCCAGCTCCCCTTTCAAAGTTATCTTCCCACATTAGAATGCAAGTTTTTTAAGAGAAAGCTTGTTTGAATTTACTTATTTGAATGTGTGTCTCCCATGCTTAGCACAGTGCCTGCCCAATAGTAAGTGCTTAATAAATGTTCTCTGCCTCTGTCTCTCTCTATGTATCTCTGTCTCTCTCTTTTTTTCTCTGTGTGTGTGTTTCTCTTTCTCTCTCTCAAAATTTGTTAAGTGCTACGTTGCTTTGCAGATTCTAACACTAAAACAATGCAGAGAAAGAGGAGACCAAGCAATCTTTTCAGTTCTGTTCAGAGAAGTAAATATACACAAACATTTTGGAGTATCTACTCCATATAAAGCACTCTAAGACACTGGTGTTTAACTCAAATACTCAGGTAAAAACAGATCCCATGCAATATCCCATCAACAATGACACTCCACCTCACCATTATTGTCTGTCTCTCTGTCTGAAGGGTGGAGCCATGAACTCCAAAGCTCCATTTAAGGAGGGAGATCAGCTCACAATATTTTATTTCTCACCTGACTACATTACTCTGGGACATCCCTGACTTCTCTACCACAACCCCAGTGTCAGACAACTTTCCCTAATCATTGAGTGTGGAGATTTTTTTTCATCATATGTACAATGCCTAGCACATAATAGGCACTTAAATGTTCATTAAGCATTTTTATTTATTAAATAACATTCAATAATAAATTTATTATTAAATAAACTTAAATGTTTATTGATTGGCTGACTGATGGATCCCAGTATATAGCATATTGAGTTAAAAAGCCATAAATTATAATTTTCCCTATTGTATTCTGTTTTATTTATTTCATTAAACATTTTCCTATTACATTTTTATCTGGTTTGGGCTGTACTCAGGAGTTTTGTGGGCAGTGGTTTTGCCACTTCTGTTCTAAGACACCTAATGCTCTTGGAAAGAATAATCATATTCAACATCATTTGATAGCAACAATTCTTTAAAGTAAATAGAGCAAGTATTATTATCCCTATTTTACACATGAAGGGAAAAAATCAGGCCCGAAAAGAGAAATAAAAGTCTCAAATGTTACCTTAGTGACAAAACCAGCATGGCTCTTACCTCCCTCTCTGCCTATGGCTTCTTGTCCTGATCAGTTCTGGGTTAGTGATAAGAAGAGTAAAACTATTAGCTAGACATTATTCCAGAGTCTTCTCAAATATCTAAAATATCTAGAACAACATTATGTTCCTTTTTTCTCCTAAAAATTGTTAAATATTAATCACTTGCCTTTGCCTGTGTTTGTCCCAAAATTAGTATGAAAACACTCCACTATCTAGACTTAGTTTTTCTAAATCCACAATTATGCCCAAAAAACAAGTAGGGAGAGGTTAAGAAAGAGGAAGTAGATAATCTTTGCAAAATTTCTTTTTCAGTGTTGTCGACATCAAATTTGGCAAAGGAGATTTTGTTCAGTCAAATAGAACTTTATATGTGAAAGTGCTTTTCCTGGATGCTCTATATTATTATTAGAAGCAATAATAATAAGTCAAACTTACATAGGACTTAATAGATTTACAAAACACTTGCCTTCTAATAGTCCTATGAGGTAAGAAATATGGATTGTTATTATTATCATTTAACTTGAAGAAACTTATTCTGAGAGAAATGAAACATTTCTCTATAGTCACAAGAGTATGTAAATGCTGAATCCAGGAACCGCAGGTTTCCTGATTCCAAGCCCAGAGTTCCCTCCAGGTACTCAAACTAAACTGCCTAGAATTCAAGGTTTATCATCTCATTGATGGGGTTATTCTCTCTAAGGAAACCGAATCCCATCCTATACATGCTTCCTTATCCTGTGGGACTTAAGTCAGTGTCTTCCCAAAAATCCTCCACAGAGGTTCCTTTCGACATGCGTAAGGGATTTCCTCCACTTCTCTTGACATGGCATCATGGACACCAATGGACAATGAAGAGCATTCTCTTCCCAGTATCACCATTACTGATCCTCCTATTCTGGACATCTCTCTGATACAACCTTTACACTTCTTGCCTTACAGAATTCTGAGTGATGTTTTGCTGTCTTGATACCTGCAATGAACTTTTCCATTGTCCTTTGAGCAATCTTCAACTTCAGTTCTCCAAAAAATGGTAGTATTCCATAAATTGCAGTTATAAATATTACTAAAAGTATATTAATATTTTTAAATGGGTCTTTGTTTCAGTAAGACCCTGGGGATTGAAAATCATTTCTCAAAGGCAATTAAGCACCTTCTTTTTTTCCTGTAAACCCAGCACAGTGCCTATGTTTAATTCCAACCCAATATATATGTACTGATGTGTCAGCTCTCTTAACTTTCCATCCAACTGAGAATCACAATTTAGACAACAGGCACTAGTTATACCCTTGGTTTTCGCACTACAGATAATTATATCAAATTCTCTGGAGTGATTATGGATGTCATTTAGGAGACTGTATGTAACATTCTAGGGCTGGAAAAGATGAGCACAATGTTGTTCAAAGATATGAACTGGAAGAACCAAACTTAAGGAATCTCTATTCTATTCAGATTCTGTACTGAATATCCTGTACAATGGTAGCAAATAACTTTGACAGGTCTTACTTGATAGTAATAATTAGGATCATTGAACAAAGTTAATTCCATCATTACATCTTTCCAGGAATCTTAACACATGCAAAGGAGTCAACATGACAGAGGAAAACCCTTTGTGAAAGTATTTTGCTATTACATTTTTTAAAGTCAAGAAACATTTACCATGATGTGATTTTGTATTCTCTATAACTTTCAGTAACTTGTATAACCATAAAGATGCTAGAAGGTATTGAATACAATTTTCAGAAGCTTACCTGTTCCTTTCTCGTGTTTTTATCAAATGTGGCCTCAATGTACATGTAGGTTAATGCTCATAAAAATTTTGTAGAGATGTTAAAGTGGACATGTGGGTTGGTGGTTATTAATATTTTTTCATCCACGCTTTTTTTCCAGGGGAAAAAAATAAGACTAGATAATGTTTCCCTTCTTGATGAAATCTTGAAAACTGATCCTCTAAAAATCAATCTCTCAACATGTGTTGCCTCCAGCACAGATGTAGATAGATAGATAGATAGATAGATAGATAGATAGATAGATACTCACACACACAAATACATTATATATATATATATATATATACACACACACACACACACATTTATATATGTTTAGACTTGACAATCTCTTCTCTCTGTTTTCTGTAGTGCCATTTCTATATCATCATGTAGCTGACCCACTATGGCACTGAGTTCAAATGTATTGATGGAGAAAGGACTTTGTTATATAAATAACCTTTATACTTTTTTCTCATTTTCTATCTGTTTATCATGCCCCTTATAATTTCAACCTTAAAATGCTTTCAGATAACATTGTTTTATTTAGATGCCTTACTAAATTTCTGCAAACTTAATTTTCCTTCCAATGTTTCTTACTATTTTATAAGGAGATATGGCTTGTGACCTACCATTTTCTGCTATGAGAACTTGCTGACAAGTTTCTACTCTAAAGTGGGTGTTGATTTTGGCTGACTCCTTTCTGTCTCTTGTCTGTCTGTCTGTCTCTCTCAGACAAAGAATTAAATGTTACATCTTTGGATAGGCACATGAGGGAATTTGGTTTTTTTGATTGTGAATATTTATCTCAAAAATATTTTGTTTTTGTTTTTCTTTATGAAGGGAGAGAAAGGTTTACCAACCAAAATTAATTAACTAATTAATAGAAATTTTAGAATTCATTTCTTATTTTTCAGAATTAACAACTTTTAAAATTAAATTAGGATGGAACTATCTCTATTGTACATCATTATTTTCACATTTTCATTTTTTTCTTACTTTGATATTGACTTTTTTCTTTCCCTTAACAAGCCAGCAATTCTAAGGCACATAGACAGCTGATTGAAAAATGACTCACATGATAACTAGTTGTTTCCCATCTGTTCAAATAAAACATAACAATTTACATTCTTAATTAAGTTATTTGGTGCTTATCATGTCCAGTACCTTTCAACTCTCTTTCTGAAGAATTCATGATAAACAGGCACTGTGTAGTCTAGACTAGAAGTCATCACACTATGGTCTACTTGTTTTTGTCCCATCCCACAAGCTTAAAATGTTATTGTTGTTGTTGTTTACAATTTAAAATATAATACAAGTTTATTTTAAAATGTAAAAACCATTCTTAACTCTTCTGCCAGCCTGTCAAATCTTGGTCTAGAAGCCTCTCGTTTCCTTTTCCTGAGCCATGTTTTCCAATATATTTTTTGCTCTTTACCCTTATCCTTATATTTGTATCAAAATCACCAATTAAGGAGGGGGGAGGGGAAGAGAAAGAGCAGTCCATAGTAGACAAACTTCTAGGAAAGCAGGAAATATTGAGAGAAATTAAATTCAGAAAATCTTATGCCATAAATTACAAAAAAATCAAAATGAATACATGAATTGAGTATTAAAGGTCACCTTTTTAAAAAGGTATTTTTCAAAACTACAGCTTAGAAGTGAGTTCTTAATCAAAGAGCGCAGTAATCACAAAGATAAAATAAATAATTTTGATGACATGGAATCTAAAAAGATTTTGTCCAAACAAAATCCATGCAGCTAATCTAAAAAGAACTCTTCAGGATAAATAAAATATATTTAAGGTAAATAAGGAACTAATAAATATATTAGATTAAACTTAGTGGATAGTCAAAGAATATGAACGAACAGTGCTCAAAAGAAAGAATGCAACTTTTGCAACTGTATCAAAGACTGCTTCAAATCATTAATAATAAAAGGAAATTAAAATCAAAGCACCTTGCACCAAAGTAGCAGAGATTACAAAAGAAGGAAATAATTTTGGAAGGTATAATGTCTAGACTAGCTCACTGGAGGACCTGAGTCCTTGGTCTTAATGGAGGAATAAAGGAGGCAGGAAAGCCACCATGAGGTTGGTCAAAGATGGAATATCTCAATTCCAGTCCTCTCAACTCTTAAATACCCTAATATAATTACATCAATATAGCATACTGAATATGTGTGAACTAGAGAACCATTGCATCACCATGCTAAATACTAAGTATATGTATACTAAAGAACCATCATCTCATCAATTCCACTGAGTCAACACCTTGTTGTAAGTATCCTTGTTTCAAGTATACTTCCAGACTTCCAGCCCTCTACAGACACGGTTATAGAAAAACAATCACACAAATAGCCTTTTGGTGGAGCTATGAATTGGTCCAAGTCATTCTGAAAGCCATTTGAAATCGTACCAAAAAAAAGTAACTATAATATCTTTACCTTTTGATCACACTACAAAGCAAGGATATCAAGAACAATAACAACAAAAAGACTCACAAATATAAAATATTCATTGCAACACTTTCTGCAAAACAAAACAAACAAAAACTCTGTAAATGCAAAGTAGATAACCATCAACTGGGAAATGACAAAAACAGAGAAACATGACTGTATTGGAATATTACTGAACCACAAGAAACAACAAATATGAAAAACTTGGAGAATCTTGGGAAGACATGTGAACTCATATAGAGTAAAATAAACAGGATCAGGGAAACAAAATAAATATATGACTAAAAGAATGTAAATGAAAAAGATAGAAAAATGAAACAAATGTTATGCAATTATAATTACCAAGCTTAGCTTTGGAGAAGAGTTGAGAACCATACTTCCTTCCCTTCTCCACAAAGTTGAGTGATTGTAAGAGGGGAATACTGCAGTTATTATCAAGAGTAGGTTAACATGTTGATCAGTTTTGCAAGAGTGCTATTTTTCTCTTTCTGTTCTTGAGGAAAATAAAAAAGATGACTCGTTGAGATAGCAACAAGATGACTTGCTGGGTAGAATATTGGGGAAGGACATATTGGGCATTGAAAGTGATGTAAAAACAAAAGCTATCAATAACATTTTTAAAATGCTGATCATGAGTGCTGCAGTGCAAGGTGAGCAAATGCCCCAAGAAATGCTAATGATTGCAGATGGTCTAAAAAATAGCATCTGCTACTTCCAGATTTGCAATTCTATCATTGCCACTATAGAAGCAGAAAAAGAAAAGGGGCCATACAGAATTAAGAGCTAATTTGTTTATTTTTCTTTGATTCAGGGATTAACAAGCCAAAGAATTAATCACCAGATTACAAATCTACTGGTAAGAAGATTCTTTGTTCTTAGCTAGAATGGTGTTCAGAAAGGAAATATCTCAAATTGGATATCCCATGGGCAATTCAAAGTTAATATATCTAAACCAGTACTCCTCTCCCAAACCCTCCTCTTTCAAACTTTCCTGTTATAATCAAGAGTTCCATCACTCTCTCTTTTTCTTTTCTCCCTCCCTCCTTCTTTCCTTCTTTCTTTCCTTCCCTCCCTCCTTTAAAATGGCTAAAAATGGCTTTCT
This sequence comes from Antechinus flavipes, assembly GCF_016432865.1. Lineage (NCBI taxonomy): Eukaryota > Metazoa > Chordata > Mammalia > Dasyuromorphia > Dasyuridae > Antechinus > Antechinus flavipes. The sequence continues at coordinate 226,031,166 of NC_067402.1, forward strand.
AGTTTCCCTTTTTGTATAAGAAAAGACTCATCTCTAACATGTTTTAGAGATGCTCTCTCCTTTTACTGAATGGGGAGAGGTGACGCTCAAAAGCTATTATTTAGTACTTTTACTTCCATGCATACACATCTACACTTTGGAATGTTTGAGCTGGTAATACAAGGATGAATGAGTGAGTGTGATGTTCGGTCTAGAGGTCCTCCGGAAGTGCCTTAGTCTCAGCAGGACAGACACCACAAGAATGGACAAGAATAGAGTCCAAAGTCTTTATGTCTCTTACACAGTCTGTGTCTGTCATAGTCTGACCCAGTCTCCACTAGTCTCTCCCTGACTCTGACTTTATCCCCAGTTTAAACACCCTATTATAATTACATCATTACAGTATGAATACAATACAGTATGAATATGTGTGAACTAGAGAACATTACATCACCATACTAAGTACTAAGTAAATGTGCACTAGAGAACCATTATCTCATCAATTCCATTGAGTTAACACCTTGTTTCAAATATACTTCTCCAGAGTTCCCACTCTCTACAAGTGGGAGCAGAGTATTCCCTAATTTAAGCCCCTAATTTAAAGTTGGCTAATATGAAAAATATGGAAGGTCTTACACTGATACTATAACTATGGGACTATGGTCCCATCCATCTGGGATGAACAAAGAGTGAGACTTAGGTGAGAATTATTAGGCAATAATGATTAGAATAATCAAAATGAATATGGTTAACAAAAACGGTTACACTGAGTTTTAGAGGTAAAAGTAAAAAGGAAGGGACAAGGATAGACTGCATATCAATTATAAGGCTCTTGTTAGGAAAATAAAAATGAGAGGTCTCATAAAGTTACTTGAAGTGTTTTCTCCTTCTGGAATTACTCATAAGACAGGGTATGTTTTATGCTATATGTAACCTAGATTTTGGACAAAGAGGGCAAGAAGGAAATAAATTACTAGTACAATTAGTTTGAAAGCTAGGACCAAATTTTCTTTTTCTTTGTATTCTCAGAGCTTAGCATAGTGTCCAGCAAATAATAGAATCTTAATAAATGTTTGATAACTCATTATACAAAGATCTTAAGAAAGGGAATAAAAATTCTTACTTATGAATATAGCTCAATGTAAGTATGTATATGCTTACACTTTTTATATGCCATATAAAGAATATTAATTTATTTACATTCTTGAGAACAAGGAAAGAATGCATTTAATCTTAGAAGCAAAATTTTATATATATACAGTGTGAGTATGTGTGTTTGATAGGCAAAGAAAAATGATAATTACTGGAAAATCTACTGGAAAGACAGGCACACCTAATATACTGTAGAAGGGGAGAAGAAGTCCAACCATTTTGAAAAGCAATTTAGATGACCAGCAGGATGAATACAGAGAGGCTTGGAGAGACCTACATGGACTGATGCTAAGTGAGATGAGCAGAACCAGGAGATCATTATACACTTCGACAACGATATTGTATGAGGATGTATTCTGATGGAAGTGGATTTCTCTGACAAAGAGACTTAACTGAGTTTCATTGGAGAAATGATGGACAGAAACAGCTACACCCAAAGAAGGAATACTGGGAAATGAATGTGAACTATTTGCATTTTTGATTTTCTTCCCGAGTTATTTTTACCTTCTGAATCCAATTCTCCCTGTGCAACGGGAGAACTGTTCGGTTCTGCAAATATGTATTGTATCTAGGATATACTGCAACATATTTAATATATATAGGACTGCTTGTCATCTTGGGGGGGGGGGAGGAGGGAGGGAGGGGAAAAAACGAAACATAAGTGATTGCAAGGGATAATGTCGTGTAAAAATTATCCTGGCATGGATTCTGTCAATACAAAGTTATTATTAAATAAAATAAAATTAAAAAAAAAAAAAAGACTGTCAGTTTTAAATAAATGACATAGGATTGATGATTATTAAAAAAAAAAAAAAAGAAAAGCAATTTAGAACTATTCCTGAAAATGTATTATCACAACTAAGCATAAGAGATTAAGTGAGAAAAATGACTTATTCATATAAAAATATTTTTACAGAACCACTTTTTTGTTGTAATAAAAAATTTAACAAGTGGGTACCCACCAATAGTGTAAATGCTTAGCAAATTAAGATATGCTAACATAATGAAATATTACCATACTATCAGAAATAATAAAAGTGATGAATTCAGAGAAATCTGGAAATAATTCCAAATAAAGGAAGCATAAACAGGAAAAATATTTATATAGAATTCATCAATACAATAACCAATCATTATTCTAAAAGACTGATGAGGAAGCATATCTACTATTTCATGAAATGGTGCAAAATGAAACATAGAATTTCTGATATAATCATTACAAGAGAAATTTGTTTTGCTTGAATATGCTGTTGTCATAAGAGATGCTTTTATTTGGAGAAAAGGAGGAGGTGTAATCGAGGGAAGGGTAATAATAAAAATGCCAAAAAGAAAAGAAAGAAAAGGACACCAATGAAGTATTTAAAAAAAAATACAAAAGGAAGTTTAAACAGAAATACAGACAAGCAAGGCAATATTGATATCAAATTTAATATGTTAAAATGAAAGCTACGAATAATAGATTAACTATTTCATATATAATTTTAATTTTGCCTTTTTATATATGTAAACTTTGTTTTGAGAACACAAATGGACAATTAAAAAGGGAAAAAGTCAGCATAAAAACTAAGACTCAAGCGTGTGATTTGGGCAAAGAAAAACAGGCTAAAGAGAAACTAGGAACAAGCCACCTATAGTAATCTATAGATTACTAGTGTTGACCAGATTCTTTCTTTCTCCAATTCTTTCATCTATACAAGATTGTAAAAGAGAGAAAGAACAGAAAAAATAAAGAGAGAAAAAAATTTTAGAGGATAAAAGAGAAATAAACAATTGATAATCAGAACCATGAATATGAATGGGATGTAAACTGAGATCTTTTGGGGAAAAAATGATGTAACTTTTGGTGGGGCCAGATATAAACTGTGTCCCCTTTGGGGAGACTCTCAAACCCTGGGAAAAGTATACCTTTCCCAGACAAGCCCTTCCCAAGTTAAGTGGTTTCATTCAATGGGAGATCTTGGTCAAATCACCCTCCACTGACATAAACTGAGATCTTTTGGGGGTATCCTGGATCCCCTTCAGGGAGTTCTCAGACCCTGGGAAAAGCCTTCAAACTCCCAGTTAAGTGATTTTATTCAATTGGAGATCTCTGTCTGATAGTCTCTATTGATCAGCCCAGACAGCTCCCAGCCCTAGGCCAACATTTACCCATATAACCAGGGATATGTTAACCCACCTTTGCTAAACTCCTAATAAGGAGTTTTGCCTGCTAAGAAAGCTTCCTTCTTAGTGAACAATAAAATTCCCTTTTCTTGCCACAGAGATTTCGGGTTTGTGAATTCTTTCACATTGAACCTGTGCTAGACCAGAGGGGATTCCCCACCCCAATTCTCCCAATTCTTCACTATCACTAACCTCATTATTTTGGTTCATCAAATGGAATATACTCAACCAAAAATGAAGAGAATATAACAAATTAGTGAGAAAGAAAAATCCAACAATATATTGTTAACAAAAAACAAACTTGAAAGAAAAAGCTTCACATTTTATTAAAATAAAGGGAATGAGCAAAATGTATTATGTTTTAAACAACCTCAAAAAAACAACATGAAGAAAGTAGGATTCAGAGAATAAACAGGAAAATTATATTATGCTTAAAACCATAAAAGAGAATGAATAAATATAAATACTTAATGTATACATATTAAATAGTAAGGAAATGGATTGTGGAGAAAATTTTTTGGCAAGGGTATAATGAAGGATTCCAATGTGCTTCTTTCAGATATATATAATAAAAAGATAAGTGAGAAAAAAGGTAAGGCTCTGAACAGAACTTTATAAAAGTTATCTATATAATTTCTTTTGTTGTTTACTAAATGAAAATTGACAGGATTAAACATATTTCTTACATGGCAGCTATTAAAAAACTGACCACGTACAAAGAAAAGAAAAACTTTACAAATGCCCCAAACCAAAAATATTAAACAAATACATTTCTGACCACAGAACAATAAAAACCAAAATTAAAAAAGACTAAATAATTTAATACTAAAGAATTTTTATGTCAAAGAACATTATGCTAAGACAACTTACCAAAATTTTGGTATATAGCCAAAAAAGCCTAAAGAGAAATTCATGTTTCTCTAAACACTTTCTTCAACAAACTAAAATGCAAATCAATGAACTAGACGCGCAACTACAAAAAAAGATAGAAAAGCAAGAAGCCAACACCAATTGAAGCAAAAAAAAAAAACAAAAACAAAACCCAAAAAAACCCCACCAAACTATAAAATTGAGGGAAAATCAGAGATAACCAAATTTGAAAGCAAATTACCATTAAACTGATAAATAAAACCAACTAGTTTTTTAAATTAATAAACTAGATAGACTATTAGATATGGTAAAAGATAAATTAAAAAACTGACATTCAAAATGAAATGGAGTTCACAACAAAAAAGAAATAAAAGATGTTATCAAAAATAATTTAGCCTAATTATGTAACAAAACTGAAACTCTAAATAAAATGAATATTTATAAAAATATAAAAACAAAAGAAGTAACTCTTCAATCTCAGAAAGAAAAATTAGACAATCCATAAAAGAGGAAGAAAAAAAGCAGGACTAGATGAATTTGCAAAAGTAAGTTATATTAAAACAGTAATGGAACAACTAGATCCAATATCATGTAAAAGTCATTCGCAAAAGAAAATTTTTAATAATTCACAAAAATAGAGAAAGAAAAGGTTCTACCAAACTTTTCCTATGAGACAAATATAGCATTAATATCTAATATGGGAAAAAATAAAGCAAAGAAATAGAATCATAGACCAATATTTCTAATGAACACAAAAATATATTTAACTACATTAGATTTATTTCAGAAAGGCAGTTTATTTAATGTTAGGAAAACTAAATATAACAGATCATATGAATAGCAAAAATAATTTAAAGAATAATGTTATTTGACAAATATGGAAATCTGTTTTAAAGGATTGCACATATTTGACCTATATCAGACTGCTTGCTGACTTGGGGAGAAGGGAGGCAAAGGAGAAAGGGAGAAAAATTTGGAATTCAAAATCTTACAAAAATTAGTGTTGAAGACTATCTTTACATGAATTCGGATAAATAAAATACTACTAAGGAAAAAAAGTAATGTTGATATATTAATAGACGCAGAAAATATTTTTGAAATACCCCTTTATTTTAACAATATTAAAGAGTATTAGAAGAACTAGACCTCTTTTAATATGTAAATATTATCTACCTAAAACTAAGAATAAGTAATATCTGATATAGAAAACACTAATGTCTTTTCCATTCACATCAAAGATAAAATCATTGTTATTTGACATAGTTTAAGAAATGCTTACTATAACTATAGGAAAAGAAAAATAAATTGAATAATGCAGGCAAAGAATAAACATTACTTTTACACATGAGTTTACTTAGACAACTATAAAGATAAACTAAAAATTAATAGCCTTAGTAAAGTAGCAACATATGAAATAGATGCAAAAATCATTAGTCATTCTGTACAGTGGTACGTGAATTATTACATGGGACAAGTAATAATTTTGATATGGTTTCATCTTGTGACAGCAACAGTTGTGTATGACTCTAGGCTGTCTCATAATATCTGATTTGAGCAGATGAACCTGGATTGCACTTGTTTCTCCATCATTTGATTATTTGTCAAGTGACTCCTGGATTTTTTGACATACACACTCATTACTCTCTTTTGTACTGTTTTTAATTTACTGGATTTTAAGAATAAATATTATTTCAAGGAAAAAAAAAGTTGTAATTCTTCAAGAGCATATTCAATGCAAAAGGCATTCCAGCACCCAGAGATAGAAAGATTAAGAAATAGTACGAGCATTGGGGTAGAAGGAGATCCCAGGAGACACACCTGAACTAGCACTGGGTGCAGCAACAGATACCATCTGGCAATTGTCACCCATTACACAGTTTCTGGTCACAGATTCAGGATGGGAAGGAGTAGTTGAGAATTGAGTATGAAGCCTACCTGAATAATAACTATGGAACAACTTTCAGAAACTTAGCCAAGGACATGTAGCTCTGAATCCAGGAGCTGAGAAGTGACTTGGTTCTAACCTTTAAGCCAAAACATGTGCCTGTAGTAGAATAACCAGGACAGGAGACTCAGTCCAAAGTGGGGTAACTGCTTCAGTTGCTCTGAGTCAATACAATACTCCCAATCTTCCCAGCAGGTTAAGAGTAAGTGAGTCTTTCAGTAGTAAACTGAAACTCAACTGTACACACGGCAACAGAATTTGCAGAGCTTAAACCAAGAGGACAATGAACAACTCTCCCCCTGGATCAAAATATAGTGGAGGCTTACTTATGTCCACAGAAGCTGTGAAAGCAGCAGAAAGACTTTAGCAGATAGAAACTCAAGCTAGATAGTCATCAAAACCATTTGGTACTTGCTAAGAAATAGTGGATCAGCGGAATAGGTTGAGCTCACAGGACACAATAATCAATGAATAAATAATCTAGTGTTTCATAAATCCAAAGACTCCAGCTTTTGGGATAAGAATTCACTATTTGACAAAAATTGCTGGGGAAACTGAAAAATAGTATGGCAGAAATTAGGCATTGACCAACACCTAATACCTTACACCAAGATAAGGTTGAATTGGGTTCGTGATTTAGACATAAAGAGTGATACTATAAGCAAAGTAGGAGAATAAGAGATAGTCTGCTTCTCAGATCTATGAAGAAGGAAAGAATTTATGGCCAAAGAAGAACTAGAGAAAGAACAAGCAAAAATGGATAATTTTATTATATTAAATTAAAAAGGTTTTATATAAACAAAACCAATGTAGCCAAGATTAGAAGGGAAGCAGAAACATCCAAGGGTTCTTGTAGAGGGCAAGAACTCTAAAAAGGTATACTTAAGACTCAGTTTGATTGATTTAATCCTACAACAAGATACTAACTTAGTAGAATTGATGTGATAATTTGTTCCCTAGTGATATAATGATTGGCTTATACTCAGTATGATGAATTGATTTAATTGTAATAGTATTTAAGAGGTCAAAGTCAGACTGAAATAGGAGCAGAGACTGAGATGTACAGACTACTGACTGACTGACTGACTGAGACTGCTGGCGCAGACTAGAAGCCTGAAGGAGACAATAAAGACTGTGGACTTTATTCCTGACTACTCTTGTAGTGATTATTCTGCTGAGAACAAGGCTGGTCCCAAGGCTCTCCAGAAAGCTAGCCTGGACATTACAGGTTCTAATAAAAGCCTCATTTTTTAAAATATAGAGGGAATTGATTCAAATTTGTAAGAATACAAGCCACTTCTCAATTGTTTAATAGTTAAAGGATATGAATAGATAATTTTCAGATAAAGAAATTAAAACCATTTCTAGTCATAGGAAAAAATGCTCTAAATCACTTGATTAGAGAAATGCAAATTAAGACAACTCTGAGGTACCAGTACACACCTCTCAGATTGGCTAAGATGACAGGAAAAGATAATGACAAATGTTGGAGAAGATGTGGAGAAGATTGTTAGTGGAATTGTGAACTAATCCAACCATTCTGGAGAGCAATTTGGAATCATGTCCAAAGGGCTATCAAACTGAACATATCCTTTGATAAAACTGTTTCTACTGGGTTTATATCCCAAAGGGATCATAAAGGAGGGAAAGGGAACCACATGTACAAAAATGTTTATGACAGCCCTTTTTGTAATGGCAAGAAACTGGAAACTAAGTGGCTGCCTATCAATTGAAAAATGGTTGAATAAGTTATGGTATATGAATGTTATGGAATATTATTGTTCTATAAGAAATGATCAGCAGGATGATTTCAGAAAGGCCTGGAGAGATTTACATGAACTGATGCTAAGAAAAATGAGTAGAACCAAGAGAACATTGTACACAGCAACAAGATTATGTGATGATCAACCATGTTAGACATTTTCAACAATGAGGTGATTCAGGCCAATTCAAATAGACTTGTGAGGGAGAGAGTCATGTGTATCCAGAGAGAGACTATGGGGACTGAAAGTGGATCACAACATAGTGTTTTGACCTTTTTTGTTGTTGCTTGCTTTTTTCTCTTTTGATCTGATTTTTCTTGTGCAGAATGATAAATGCAGAAAAAATATATTTAAATACATATAGGGGAAGGAGTAGGAGGAAAGAAGGGAGAAAAATTTGAAACACAAGGTTTTGCAAGGGTAAATGTTGAAAACTATCTTTGCATGCAATGTGAAAATAAAGGGCTATTATTAAAAAAAAGAAAAAGAAAAAACAAGCCTTCATGAAATTACACTATCTTCCACTAAGTTTCCCCAATTCCCAGATCATCTTTTTATCCATGCTGCCAATCAGTACAGGTACTTAACAATATTTGAATTAGATAGGAATTATATCTAAACTCAAAAATTAAAATTCTTTCTCCTGCTGCAGTTCTGACTATTAAAGTTCCTCAGATATTATATTGTCACAGAGAATAGAGTACTGGGTCTGGAGTCAGGAAGGCCTGAGTTTAAATCCAGCCTCAGATGCTTGTTTTACAATGGTTTCAGTCCTGTCTGATTCTTCATGTCCCCATCAGGGGTTTTCTTGCAAAGATACTGGAATGGTTTATCATTTTCTTTTCCGGTTCATCTTACAGATGAGTAAATTGAGGCAGGGTCATACAGTTAGTAAGGGTCTGAGGCCAGATTTGGATCAGGAAGATGAATCTTTCTCCCTCCAGACTCAACACTCTTAACCACCATACTACCCAGCTGTCCCTTACTAAAACACTGACTAGCTATGTGCCTCTGAGCAAGTCTGTCTAATATCCTCAACTGGAAAATAGGGATAATAATAGCACCCACCTCTCAGAATTGTTGTGGAGAGCAAATGAAATATTAGTACAGCACTTGGTATAGTGCCTGGAATACAGTACATGCTTAATAAATGCTCATTACACTTATAAATGATGTATTTTGTGTTCCTCTTACATAGTAATACCACCACTATCTACCAGGCATCTTTGTTCCTCCCACTGATTAAACTTTTTTTTTTTTTTTTTTCCCTGAAAAGTGACAAAAATTGTGCTTTAATTGGCCCAGGGGCCAAGGTTCAAGCAACTTCCTGGTAGCCTCTGGTCATAATGAGAAGGCATCCTTATCATTTAAGGACATTAAAAAGTTCTTCAGATTTGGGGGATACTACAGAATCTGCAATTCCATATGAAGATGGAGAAAGTCTACTTTTGGAGTAGTCTTATTGAATAACCTTTTTTTTTTTTGCCATGGTGAAATAAACTGTTGAATTACCAATTTGAGTGTGTTATATTTTTTTCCAATACTGAACCTAAAGTAATTTTCACCCTATCACTCCACAACTTCAGGCTATTTTTTCAATTTGTATATATCCTTGGGTTTTCCTAAAGATGTGTGTTAATTTGGGTACTGAGATATCTTTGTGTGGCTACTCCTAAAACTAAAGGTCATGAGCTCACATTAGGATGCTTCCTGATAGCAATCAGCTATTAGACACAATTAAATCTTAGCAAAGGTATTTACTAAAATGACAGTTTATAACAGTAGTTTAAAACCTCCGTCATAACTCTGAGTCATACCACTTACAAAATATACATAGCATTCATGGGAAAAAATGTGTACAGAAGACAGTAGTAGTGAAGCAAGCCTCTTCATTCCACTGGGACTGCCAATTCTAGAAGTCTTAACTTCACATAATCCTCTCTTGTAGCACAAGTCTCAAATGCCAAAGCTAGCTCTCTCAATTCCATCGTTGTCTCTCTTCTCCACTGCCAGTGGTTATGTTCCTTGAAGTTACTTCTATGTTCAAAAGACTGCCTCCCTGGATCCACATTTATCTGGAGTATGTCTTGGTTTCCACAATTTGTCACCAACTCTCAAACTGAATCTCCAACTGCTTAAAGTCTCCCTCCGAGTAGAAGAATAGTTCTACTGCTAGATTCCATGCTCAATGGAAATAGAGAGAAAGAGAAATTTCTTCCTTCCAGTGCAGAGGTCCCCTCAAGAATTAGTTTCTGGTCTGCACTCATTAGAACTTCTAATGAATTACAGAATTCTGTAGAGCTTAGCTATTTAAAGCAAAAGTGATACACAGTTTTTTGTTTGTCCAATGAAGCTATTTCCTTCTGAGATGTTCATACTTTTTAAAAGGATAATAGGATGTTAAAACCTAAATCAAACTATATCAACTGAGCAGAAAGGTAGAAAAGGAAATCCTTACTACTACTAGATTTATCTAGTAGAATCTTATTGCCCCCTACTAGACAGTTAGGTGAAACAGTAGATAGAATACAGTTCCTAGATCAAGAAGACTCATTTTCATGAGTTCAAATCTAGTCTCAGACACTTACTAGGTGAGTGACTCTGGGCAAGTCACTTAATCTCGTCTGCTTTAGTTTCCTCATCTGTAAAATGAGTTTGGGAAGGAAATGACAAACCACTCCAGTATCTTTGCCAAGAAAATGTGATTACAAAGGGTTGGACATGACTGAACTACAATAACATCTTCTTATATTCCAACTTCCAACTATAAGTTCCATGGCTCTTGAGAAGTAGATCTGAATATCTGATAAAAAATCAAAGAAATATTAAGTGTCAGTAAAATATAACCTCCCCTTTCATATATTTCCCCAACTCAAAACTTGCAGTTCAATGCTTAGATTTTCCATAGAGTGACTGTTACTTTAAGTTTTAAGAGTAATGATGACTATTATTAACAACTGAATTCCTATTGAATTCTTAATAATTCTTCTTAATAATTATCCAACAGATTTAATAAGTTTTTAAGCAAAGGCACTGACCAAGATGGCACAATCAGAACAGTTGGTAAAATATCACCCTCGCGTATACTGTCCCATAAATAAACATAGTGTCTATGGAAAGAGTGGTACCAAAACAAGAGTCTAGGAGAAATGAGACATACATATCAATTACACATGTGACAACGGATAACTCACAACTCCTAGTACTACAAATCCTTTTTATTGGTGAGCATTCATGCAGCTTCCCTTCAAGAAGAGGTTCTTAACCTTTTTGTATCATGAACTTTCTTTAAAAATGTGTGAAGCCCATGGACTCCTTATAAAATAATTTTTATTATTTTTTAATAATTAAAGAGAATGCTTAATCTTAGTTGGAGGTCAGTGAAAATAAAAATGTAATTTTTACAAGTTCAAAGACCAAGGACTAGAACCCCAGATTAAGAACCTCTCTCTTAAGAGCACCATCTGTGTTGGATGGGCCACTCAACTGGGTTCAGTCAGTTCTTCTCCTGAGTTTATAGTTGGTATTCTTCTCCATCACAAATGATCACTCTCCCAGAAGTTATCTCCTCTCCCCAAATAGCATGGGAGGAGAGAAAAGAAGGAAGAGAAGAAGAACGTCTCCTTCTCCATCTACCAGAGGATCATCTTCCTGATCCAACTTCTAAATTACAGATTTTTCTGCTACCCCATGATTTTCTCTTTATATCAAGACCAAGAAATATGAATGACAATTAACCAATTACAACAGATTTGATCTGTGTTGGCAGCTGCCTCTGTCTAGTGGCTGAGACATGCTGTTATAGAGTAATAGAAGAATTCCATAACACTTTTCATTTTATTTATTTATCTATTTATTTTTGTTAAGGCAGCTGGGATTAAGTGACTTGTTCAGGGTCACACAACTAGGAAGTGTTAAGTATCTGAGACCAGATTTGAACTTAAGTCCTGACTTCAGGGCTGGTGCTCTATCTACTGTGCCACCTAGCTGCCCCCTCCTCCCACTGTAACACTTTTTAATAGTTATTACAGGCCCTCCAAAACTAGATCAATTGAAATAGGAAGGTGTATTCCCTCCCCTACAAAAAATAAAAAGGAACAATGTAATAAGGCCTGTGAAGAATTGAATAATCTTTCTTTATTTGATTCCCACCAAAAGTAAAGTATTAAGTGAGAATTTCTAAGAGAAAAGCAACCATGGAGTAAATAATTTTAACCTCACCAAACTGAGTATTCTAAGAAAAAGGAAGTGAAAAAAAGTGAAATTAAGTATTATTTAATTCACTTAAATAGGCAGTAGAATTAGATTTTTTAATGGAATATAAATACAAGGAAAAAAAAGTCCTTATGTATGAGAATACCTCTTGACTTCATTCATTCCTCTTTTCTATGACTAGCACCATCATTGCAATTCTAGTTCTGTAGATTACTACAAGACGCTCCTCACAAATCTCCTGACTCTATTTTCTTTCTACTCATGGTAACTTTGCATATTGCTACCATATTTTTAAATGCCCAAGTCAACATTTTCATCATGTACTTTTCTTCTCAGAAATCTCCAATGGGAATTTAAGCCAAGATGGCGGCCAGAATAGAAGCAGATTTGCGTTATTCATACATAGCTATTCTGGCAGAAGATTGAAATTCACATCAAATCAAATAATGATTAAAAAATCTAATCAAGTGAAGAGCAATTTGGAACTATGCTAAAAAAGTTATCAAACTGTGCATACCCTTTGATCCAGCAGTGCTTCTACTGGGCTTATTATACTCCAAAGAGATACTAAAGAAGGGAAAGGGACCTGTATGTGCCAAAATGTTTGTGGCAGCCCTGTTTGTAATGGCTAGAAACTGAAAAATGAATGGATGCCCATCAATTGGAGAATGGCTGGGTAAATTGTGGTATATGAATGTTATGGAATATTATTGTTTTGTAAGAAATGACCAGCAGGATGAATACAGAGAGGATTGGCGAGACTTACATGAACTGATGCTAAGTGAAATGAGCAGAACCAGGAGATCATTAGATATCTCAACAACGATACTGTATGAAGATGTATTCTGATGGAAGTGGATTTTTTCAACAAAGAGAAGATTTAACTCAGTTTCAATTGAGCAAGGATGGACAGAAGCAGCTACACCCAAAGAAACATTGGGAAATGAGTGTAAACTGTTTGCATTTTTGTTTTTCTTCCCAGATTATTTTTTACCTTCTGAATCCAATTCTTCCTGTGCAACAAGAGAACTTCGGGTCTGCACACATATATTGTATCTAGGATATACAGTGACATATTTAACATGTATAGGACTGCTTGCCATCTCGGGGAAGGGGTGAAGGGAAGGAAGGGAAAAGTCGGAACAGAAGTGAATGCAAGGGATAATGTTGTAAAAAAAAAAAAAAATTACCCAGGCATGGGTTCTGTCAATAAAAAGTTAAAATAAAAAATAAAAAAAAAGAAATCTAATTAAGAAATCAAGATCTAATAATCAAGAAATAAGCAAGCTGATTTCAGAAAATCCTAGAAAGGCTTACATGAATTTATGCTAGTGAGTGAGCAGAAAGAAAATATTGTACCAGTAACAGTAAGATTATGTGATGATCAACTGTGATGGACTTGACTTTTCTCAGCACTGTGGTGATTCAAGACAATTCTAATAAACTTGTAATGGAAAGTGCTATCCGCATCCAGAGAGAGAACTATGGAGATTAAATGTGGATCAAAACATAGTATTTTCACTTTTCATTGTTGTTTGTTTGTTTGAGCTTTTTTTTCTCCTGTCTTTTCCCCTTTTGATGTGATTTTTTTGTGTACATGATGAATATGAAGATCTTTAGAAGAATTATACATGTTTAACCTATATCAGTTTGCTTGCTATCTTGGAGAAGAGAGAGGGGAAGAGAGGGAGAAAAATTTGGAATGCAAAGTTTTGCAAAGATGAATGTTGAAAACTATCTTTGCATGTATTTGAGAAAATAAAATACTATTTTAAAAAATAAATCTAATCCAAAGCTATAGTAAATATTTTCTACCACCAGATTTGCATAAAGTCAGCCAGAAGCCCAAAGGGAATAGAAAAGGGGATTATCTTGTAAGCTCCCACCTTTATAGCTCCTCCCAAAAAGGGGATCAAGAGAACATTAATAATTGCCAATTCATATTCCTACTTTCTGAGAATGCTCCACATGTACCATTGTGGTTATATTCAATTAAAATATGAGGAAACAAACTATAACATATGAAGATAACTCTAAATGTTAATTAAATATTATTGACCTATAATTAGCAATAAATATAAAAAATTAAAATATGCATGAACTGAATCTGAGCGGAAAAATAACCAAAAGAACAACCTATATAATGACTACAATAAAATACGTGGAAACAAGGCTAAAATGCAGCAGAATTCAGATTAAATGCAAAGCTAAATCTTTGTTTCCAGGAAGAGTAGACTACAGCTAAAGAATGTTGCATATAAATTCCCAGATATGATTATAATGGCTTGGTTGCTTGACTATTTTTTTTTCCTTTTTTTATAGAAAAAGCTCTGTTTGAATAAGGGGGTTTCTTAGGAAGTGACCACAGTGAGAAAATCAACATGCATGAATAATTTTTACTTTACTTTAAAGGTAGCTCACTACAACAATGTAAGTGGGGAAGAAGAAAGAGGAAAATATATATGTACTGAATTCTGGATAATTATAATGATTATCTTTATAATCATTATAATCATAATAACTAGTTTTTGACTCCAAAGAAGAGAAAATGCACTTGATTCCCTTCTTTGAAAATGCAGGGGATAATGGCTATGCAGATACTATTAGCCAGATTAATGCCTTGATTAGTTTTGCTAAAATGTCTGGTTTCTTTTACTTTTTTTTATCTTTAAACTTATGGAATAAATTTTCTTTTTCTCTTTTGCAAAAGTTAACTTACTAGACAGAAAAGGAAGGAAGGATATATACAGAAATAGAGGCAACATAAAAAAAAGAAAGATATCATAAAAATGAAAATTTTAGTTAAAGAACTTAGAACCATAATTAAAAACAATAAAAGTAATGTAAACTTTTACAAATTAATGTCTATAGAAGATCACATCCTTATAATCACAACATATGGAAAATATAAGATCCTACTCTATTAATTGTGTGTTGATTAGCAAAAAAAATTTGATTTGGTAGAGCAAAACTCACTTTTAAAGGTTCTCCTCCAACAAGCAGTGTTTCCTGCATACGTTAAGATAAATCAATACAAGATTCCTGGATAAGCTGAATAAGAAACAACTTTGCCCAATGACCTTCTCAGATTATTCATGTCAAGTGAAGCATAAAATGGGGATCATCAGAAGTATTCACCACTGTCATAGAATATCTTATATAGAAATCTAAAAATATATAGAGAATGGAGTCGAATTTATAAGAATACACGTCATTCTTTCAATTGAAAAATAGTCAAAGCATACGAACAGGCAATTTTCAGTTGAAGAAATTAAAGCCATCTATAATCATATGAAAAAATGCTCTAAATCACTACTGATTAGAGAAATACAAATTAAAACAACTCTGAGGTACCACCTCACACTTCTCAGATTGGCTAAAATGACAGGAAAAGATCATGATAAATGTTGGAAGAGATGTGGGAAAACTGGGACATTAATGCATTGTTGGTGGAGTTGTGAAGTGATCCAGCCATTCTGCAAAACAATCTGGAACTATGCCCAAAGGGCTATCAAACTATGCACACCCTTTGATCCAACAGTATCAATACTGGGTCTATTACCCAAAGAGATCACAAAAGAGAGAAAAGAACCCACATATGCAAAAATGTTTATAGTAGCTTTTTTTATGGTAGCAAGGAATTGGAAATTGAGTGAATGCCCATCCATTAGGGAATAGCTGAATAAGCAATGGTATGTGAATGTAACAATATTATTGTTCTATAAAAAAATAAGCAGGCTGATTTCAGAAAAGCCTGGAAAGACTTACATGAATTGATGTTGAGTAAGGTGTGAACATTGTATACAGTAACAGCAAAACTGTGTGATGATCAGTTATGATAGACTTAGCTCCTCTCAGCAATGCAGTGATCCAAAACAATTCCAATAGAAAAGTGATGGAAAATGCCATCTGCATTCAGAGAAAGAACTATGGAGACTGAATGTAGATTGAAGCATATCATTTTCACCTTTTTTTGTTTGGTTTTTCATTCTTGTGGATTTTCCCTTTTATTCTGATTTTTCTTTCACAACATGAATAATATGGAAATATGTTTAAAATTGTACAAATTTAAGCTATATCAGATTTCTTCCTGTCTTGAGGAGGAGGGAGTTAAGGGAAAAAGAAAAAAAAAATGGAACTCAAAATCTTACAAAGAAAATGAGTATTGAAAATTATTTTACATGTAATTGAAAAAAATGAAATACTATTAAGTAAAAAAAAAAAAGAGTTCTATTTCCTTTTAGTATTTGGATAGAGACAAAATATAAAATTTCTTTGGTATAGAAACTCCTTTGAGAAAACCTCATCTACCAAAGCATGGCTACACCTCCTCTCCAACTTAAATAATTGCCAAGAGCCTTTAGATACTAAGTGACTTATCAGTTAGAAACAGAACTTGCCCCAAGGTCCTCCTAAGTTAGGGACCAGCTCATTATGGACTAGCCCATGATGCCTTTCTGCCTTTTAGCATTATATTTATATTTTGATTCTGCTTTTTTCACTTTGCATCCATTCATACAAGTTTCTTGTTTCTCTAAATTCCTTCTCTTCATCATTTCTTTAAAAGCAATAATATTCATTACATTCATGTGATTTGTCCAACCATTCCCCAATTAATGGGTTACCATTTGGTTTCCAGTTTTTTGTTACCCCAGAGTGCTGTTATTAATATTGTTATATATAGGAACTTTTTTTTTTTGTCACTGATAAAGGGCATGAGTAGTTTGACTACTTTTTTCACATAATTCCAAATTGTTTTTTAGAACTGTTGGACTAGTTTACAATTCTACTAACACTGTGATAACTATCTTCCCACAGCTCCTCCATTATTGACTATTTCCTTTTTATCTTTGTCAAATTTGATGGATGTGATCCTGGCACAATGGAAAGAGTGTTAATCTTTCCTTCTATTACCCAGTAAGGGGTCAACCTGTATTGACAGGGGTGAACTCTGAAACTGTGTCCCCTTTAATCTCTAAAAGAAGGATGATTGGGGTCTCAGGCTCTCCCCTGGGAAAAGCATACTTTTCCCAGACAACACCCAGTTAAGTGGTCTCATTCAGTTGGAGATCGGGCCAGAGATATGGTTGCACCCTCTATTGAGTTGAAAATTAGTCTTGGACCACTCCCAGTAGCTCAAAACTCCCAAGATAAGTAATCTCTTTTCAAATAGGAATCTAAGCCCCAGCATTGACAACAATGAGTGAAATCTCATTCAATTTTGAACAGAAGCCCAAGCCTCAGACAGCTAATAAAAAACAACTTTGAACCCCAAATCTTTGCAGAAGTCCTAAACAGGATTATGCTTTGCCAAGGAAGTTCTCTCTTCTTGGCAAAGCTGGCTGCCAGGACTTTTGCCCACTGTGAAAATATTCTCTTCTCATTATTAACCTTTGCTATCTCTCTAACAGGACCTTTTGACTAAGAAGTCTGTCTTCCTAGCAGGCTGGCTTCTCAAGTGCCAATAAATCCCTTTTATGCCACACAGATTTCAGGTTTGGGAAATCTTTCTCATTGGACCTGCCCTGCCCAGAGGGGATTCCCTACCCGAATTCTCACACTTCATCACAACTACCACACCTCATCAGTACCAGAGTGAGAGCAGTATCAGAGGAGAGGAGGAAGCACATATGTATATATGAGAGATGCTACAAAGGTAAAATCAACAGAACTTTACAACAAAGTTGCAGGATATTGGATATTGGGGGGAAAGAGAAGAAGATTAATAAACTGAGAATGATACCTAGATGTGAATCTAGAAACCACAAGAATGAAGATCCACATAATAGTAATAGGGAAATTAGGAAGTTGGGCATGCTAATTTTAAGATGGAATAGCTAGTTCAGGTAGTTGGAGATGTAAGATTGAAAAGTAGGGAGAGATGTTAGGACTGGATAAACAGATCTTAGTGACCTCTGCTTAAAAATGGCAATTGAAGCAAAGGTAGCTGATAATATCTATGATTAAGATTTATAAGTACGAAGAGACATTAGGGCTAGATAAATAGATCTTAGTGATCTTTGTTTAGAAATGACAAATAAAACTGGGGAAGCTGATTGTAATGGGCTGAGACTTGAGTTGATGCACTGAGGTCCCAAGCACATGAGGCTAAATAGTAATTGGACCATACTCTATTAATATGTAAGCTTGGAGAAAGAATGGCCCCCACCCACTCTTTGTGCAAGTCCTGATGTGTTGTATAGGAAATGACGATTTTGGTGGGTGGAGGCAGGGGAGTGGAAAAGGAAGGGGAGGAGAGACTTTTGGGATTGCCATTGGGACGACCTTTCTGTTTGTTTCTCTTCTTCTTTTTGCTTTTGCTGAGGCAGTTGGGGTTAAGTGACTTGCCCATGGTCACACCACCAGGAATTGTTAAGTGTCTGAGGCTGGATTTGAACTCAGGTCCTCTTGACTTCAAGGCTGGTGCTCTATCCACTGAGCCATGTCCTGTGGGGGTTGCTAGCAGGTTTCTGGGCTCAAGGGTCTTATTATGCACAAACCCATCAGCATGGGAACACATAGCACATAGCACATAGCAGCTGATAAGATCACCAAGTGAAATACTATAGAGGGAGAAGAGAAGAACCAGAACAGAGCCTTGGAGAACCTCCAAGTTTCCAAGTCAAAGAAATAATATTGCAAGTAGAAAGAATTTACCAAAGAATTACAATCCAGATCACACAAAACTTGGTAACAATTACATTACAGAAGAGAAAATCCAGAAATGCATATTCCAAAACAAATCAAGAATAATCCTGTTTAACTGACCATAATCATGCCAAGGGTTATGGATTATAATGTATTTACAAAGGCAAATACATTAGAGCAATTGGAATGGGGCTATAAGAAAGAAGTGTTTACATTCTAATGGGGTAGAATAAACAAATGTCTCTTTGTAATGAAAATGTATGCTGAGAACACAAAAAGAGTTTTTTTAAAAAGTAGTTTTATTTTGTTTTAAAGGGAGAAAAAGATGTACAATTGAGGGAAAATGAGGGAGGAGGAGAAAACTACTATTTCACATATTTGCAAGAAGATCGTAAAACCATGAGAATTGGATCATAAAACCATATGCAGAAATGAGCATCTCATTATCTCATTCTTTTTATGAATGAGTTGAAGGAGGGTTGAAAACACACACACACACACACACACACACACACACACAGAATAAAAATGCAGAAAACTGAAATGGATAAAGGAGGGACCAAGACAAGAGGTATAGAAGACTAGAATCAGGGAAGGAAAAGAAGCAAAACATACTTCAGGCTGATAACTAAGGATGGGATTAAAAAGAAGCAAAAAAGTGTAAGAAACAGAGATGGAGGTCAAGACTTAGTAAAGAGAATGAAAGAATAAGAATGCTGCTTCAATTATAGGGTACTAGCATTAATCAGCTTCCATCTCTTTCTTTGTAAAGAGGGATGAGAGGAAAAATTTATGAGATTATGATAGAAGAAAATATAGAATTAATACTCCTAATAGTGAATATGAAGATGATGAACTCATCTATCAAATGGATGAGGAAAACAGAATGATCTTTAGAAGGAGAATCCAACAATATATTGCTAACAAAAAACACGAGCCAAGAGTTAGCTTTGTGTGCCTTTAAACCCAGCTTCTGGGGAGGATGAGTTTGAAGGCGCTCTTAAACTCAGAAGTTCCGAGCTACACTGAGCTATGCTGAGTAGTGAGACTAAGTACAGTAGTTGTGAGCCCCCAGGAGAGGTGGGGAGGACCAGGTTATCTAAGGAGAGGCCACAAAGATTCCATACTAATCAAAGTAGAATTGAGTCCATGAGTATCCTTGCTTGTACCTCCTACCTGGATGAAAAAGGGAGACTCAATCTTTAAATCATAAATAACAATAACAATAATAAAAATTTACAAAAAAAGAAATATGCCTGAAATAAAGATTTACAGAGTTAAAAATGAAAAACTAGAGTTTATTATGCTTTGACAAATTTTAAAATAACCCACAGGTAATAATAATTAAATTTATAAAAGGCAACAGTAAAAATGACCAGTTTAAAAAACATAAGCAGCAAAACTACCATATGGTTAAAGGCATTAAGAATAATGAAATAATCAGTATTTAATATACATACATCTCAACATGTATGTAGTTAGGTAAGTATCTAAGCAATGGCATCTAAGTATTTGAAAGGAAAATTATTTGAATTGCAAGAAACAAAAAACAACAAAACAATAACAGAACCTAAAGGACTCCTTTTCAAAACTAGATAAGTCTAGTTCAATGAAATTCAAAATTAAGGATTCAAAATTAAATTAAGTCAATAATTTAATCTAAAGTACTGGTGGGTCAAAGAACAAATATAGCGACAAATCAGACACATATAGGAAAAATAAAGAAATGAAAGAAATGAATACAACATACCCATACTTTTCAGATGCAACAGTCAAATAAGCCTTTAGAGGAAAAAGAATATCTCTCAACATTTTCATCAGCAAAAAAAGATAGTACAGATCAATGATAAGCATGCAACTAAAAAAGGGGAGGAGGAGGGAAACAAATTTTAAAAGCAGACAAAAACAAAAAATAAATTATTTTGAAAATCAAATTTTAAAAAATCTAAATTAAGAAATTTATTGAATTGATAAATAAAACTAGTAAATAGTTTTTTTTTCCCCCCAGAAAAACTAGTAAATAGGTAATTTGATATTTTTTAACCAAGGAAAATCAAATTTACACTACCAAAAATTAAAAAGGGAAATTTGCAAGTAATTAAAAGGATAAAGGAAATTACTAGAAATTATTTTGCCCAATTATGTGCAAAAACCCCACTATTAACAGTAAGTGAAATAGGTAGATATTTATTTTAAAAATTTCTTCGGTTAAGACATAAAAGAGAATTTAAATAATCTAATGAGGGAGAAGGGGAAGGATGGGTGTTAGGTAAGAAATTGAACAAGCTACAAAGGAACTTCCAAAGGAAAGAAAGAAAAAAATCCCAAATCAGATGGATTTAATATTTGTAATAGAGATCTTTCCAAAGAAGATCAGGGTAAAGCCATAATATCTGTTCTCTGTTACCATTATTATTTGATATGATTTTAGAAATGCAGTCTTTTTTTAAATTAAAGGACTAAAACAGACATAGAATAAACAAAATTATTTCTTTTTTGAGAACAGTATGATGGTTTACTTTAAAAAAAAGTAGGGATCCCCCAAAATTAATTGAAACAAAATTAATAATTCAGTTAAGTGGCATAAAATAACATAATTCCCTCCCAGGCATTGTTTGTATATATAATCAATAAAACCCAGCAGAAAGGACAAAGAAATTTTATTCAAAATAACTAAAGAATATATAAAACATTTGGGATTGTACTTACTATCACACATAGGAATTATATTAAGACAACCACATAACATTTTTTACTGAAATAAAGTCAAGTCAGACCTAAAAAATGAAGAGATACAAACTGTTCATGGTTGGGCCTTACCAATATAATAAAAATTATAATACCATCTAATTAATTTATAGATTCAGTGCTATGCCAATTAAAGTACTGATAAATTTTTCTATAAAACAAGAAAAATAATTTTTAAAAAATTCATCTGGAAAAACAAAAACATCTCAAGGGAAATAATGGGAAAAAAAATGTGAAAGGGGACCTAGCAGAATACCAGATCTCAAACTTTATTACAAAATATAATCATTAAAGCATTTTGATACTGCTTTAAAATTAAAAATAAATATTGAGATACCAGAGAATCAGAAGCAATCAAATACAGTAACATAATGCTTGGTAACTGAAAGATTTCAACAGTTGAGTATTCATTATTTAACCCAAAAATACTAGGAAAACTGAAAAGAAGTTTGGCAGAAATCAAATGTAAGCACCAAATGGATTCAAAATCTAAATATAAAAGGTCATATGATAAACAAATAAGAGGAACTGTATAAGAAATACCTTTTATAAACCTGAATAGGGAAAGAGCTCTTTGTCTAATAAGGGATACCCAGTAATAATAACTATATTTTAAGAAAAGCAATTTTGTAAGAATTAAGAAACTATAATCAATGCAATAAGGAGTCACAACTAGAGAGACTTAATGAATAATAATGCAAGATATTTCCCTCTAAAAGAATGGTGATAAACTTTCCAGGTAAAGAATGAAACATTTTCAGATAAAGAAAATGAGATTTTTTCTTTTGCTTGAACATGATTATATATTACAAGGGTTTTGTTTTTCCTTTTTTCAGTGGAGGGAGAAAATATAGGAAAGGTAGAGTAATAATATTACTTCACACACACCCCACCCAAAAAAAATGAAGAAAGAAAAGGTTTTTCAAAAAGAAAAAGACAAGCAGGGCAGTTGGGCATATGGAATTTTAAATACTTTTCATAGATTATTTTTTTAAATACATACTATCCCTGATATTGGAGGTTTCATGTATTTATCTTCTTCTGTTACCTTTTCTGTATGAAAATGTTTTGGCTAAAAATGTTTGTAGCAGCCCTGTTTGTAGTGGCTAAAAACTGGAAAATGAATGGATGCCCATCAATTGGAGAATGGCTGGGTAAATTGTGGTATATGAATGTTATGGAATATTATTGTTCTGTAAGAAATGACCAGCAGGATGAATACAGAGAGGACTGGCGAGACTTACATGAACTGATGCTAAGTGAAATGAGCAGAACCAGGAGATCATTATACACTTCGACAACGATATTGTATGAGGACATATTTTGATGGAAGTGGATTTCTTTGACAAAGAGACCTGAGTTTCAATTGATAAATGACGGACAAAAGCAGCTACACCCAAAGAAAGAACACTGGGAAACGAATGTAAACTATCTGCATTTTTGTTTTTCTTCCCGGATTATTTATACCTTCTGAATCCAATTCTCCCTACGCAACAAGAGAACTGTTCAGTTCTGCAAACATATATTGTATCTAGGATATACTGCAACATATCCAACATATAAAGGACTGCTTGCCATCTAGGGGAGGGGGTGGAGGGAGGGAGGGGGAAAAAAATCGGAACAGAAACGAGTGTCAATATAATGTAATTATTAAATAAAAAATTTAAAAAAAAAAAAGAAAAGAAAATGTTTTGGCTACTGGTAAAGGGTGTTTAAGTGCAACATAAAAATTAAAAACTAGGCAAATGAAGCCAGAATTTTTCCTCATTAGAAAGTAAGCTCCCAGGGAGCAGAATGACTTTTCTATTTGTATCCCCAGCATTTAGCACAGTACTCTGCACTTAATAATGCTTAATAAAAAATTTATTCATTCAATTCAATTAGATGGGAGCTAGTCAACTGGAAAAAAATATATAAATAGCAAATT
This sequence comes from Antechinus flavipes, assembly GCF_016432865.1. Lineage (NCBI taxonomy): Eukaryota > Metazoa > Chordata > Mammalia > Dasyuromorphia > Dasyuridae > Antechinus > Antechinus flavipes. The sequence continues at coordinate 226,054,576 of NC_067402.1, forward strand.
TCTCTGAGGAAAGCCTAATATCTAATATAAGAAATTGATAAGAATATATAAACACAAGTTATTCCCTACTAGATAAAATGTCAATATATATGAATAGTCAAGATTGGTGATTGCTTTTTTTTTCCAAGTTTTGTTGATGTGTTATTTTTTATATTAACCTATAAATATTTACATATTAGTTACATTTCATGAAAAATTAAAACAGTTAAATAAAACAATATAGTAAGATCATCTGAAAGTTCATGTAATAGTTCACATTTCTATTTTTAAAATTCCCCCAATTATTTTCTCTCCTCATAGCCAGTTCCAGGAACACATTTAAAAAAACAAATTCTAGTAACAAATATGCATGATCAGGCAAAAAAAAAAAATCCCATTATATATAATGTATGTGTGTGTGTGTGTGTGTGTGTATGTATATATGTCATCAATATGCTAAGTCTGTCATGTCTCTATAATGGATAACATCTTTTTTTTTTTATCATTTGTTCTCTGGAATCAGGAACGATCACTGTTATCAGCTTTCAAAGTTATTTTTACAGTACTGATATTATATAAGTTGTTCAGAACTCTCTCATTTCCTTATTCATCAGGTTATAAAAGCCCTCAAAATTGTTCATTTGTATAATATTGATACTACAGTATAAATTATTCTTCTATTTCTATTCACTTCACCAGGTACAGCTTGAGTCTGTCCATGTTTTTTTGAAATTATTTCCTGAATATAAACTGCTTGCATTTTTGTTTTTCTTCCCGGGTTATTTATACCTTCTGAATCCAATTCTCCCCGTGCAACAAGAAAACTGTTCGGTTCTGCACACATATATTGTATTTAGGATATACTGTAACCTATTTAACATGTAAAGGACTGTTTGCCATCTGAGGGAGGGGGTGACGGGAGGGAGGGGAAAAATCGGACCAGAAGTGAGTGCAAGGGATAATGCTGTAAAAAATTACCCTGGCATGGGTTCTGTCAATAAAAAGTTATTAAAAAAAATTATTTGCTCTGTTCTTCTGCCATTCCATTCATAAACCACAACTTATTTAGCTATTCCTCAATTATTGTACATCTTCTTAGTTTTTTTGCTATAACACACTATAATAATGCAAGAAAGTATAAGAAATTGGTTTGAATCTCAGTTCTATACCAAGCTATACTATCTCTTCAGGTCTCCATTATCTCCCTTGTAGAAGGCCCAGATGAGAAAACATTACAGGATCACAGCTAAAGAGAAGGGACTTCAGAAACCATCTTGTTCAGGCCCCACATTTTATAGAGGAAAGGACCAGGGGAATCGCAGGAAGGTTAAGTAAGGGACTTGCCCACAATCACACAGGAAATGTCAGCGTTAGGATTTGAACCCAGGCTCTGTCACTTCTGGGAGATTTTTCCACTGTATCACACTGCTTTCAATGTCCTTTAAGATATTCTTCAAGGTACTTTCTGACTCTAAATCTTAGGATCTATGACATCAGAAGTCCCTTGAGTTTCATAATACCGTTAGGAAAAAAGTTCTTGTCCACAAAAATTACGTTATATTGTTTTCATGTCCATTCAACACACACTTGTTTATTTAGTACCTATTAAGTGTGCTAGATTTTAAAGGAGATATGAAGATAAAAGAGGCAGGACCTGCTCTCAAAAAACTAAACTAGTAAAGGAGATTAAAATATAGCAAAACGAAGAAAAATACCACTTTATATTTCTTTGTAGAGGCAGCATGACAGTGGATAGAAAACTGGTCTTGGAGCCAGAAAAGATAGGATTCAAGGATCAAATCCAACTGAGCCTTTCAGTGCTTTAGGCAACTCTGATACATCCAATTGCAGAGAAGGTGCCAGAGGAATTGTACCAGTGAAGTCACAGAGAAAAGCCTCATCCCTATCCACTTTCATCTGTATATGACTTTTTCCATTGTATAAAGCATCAGATACATTTTCTAGTTTAATTATCACAAGTAGGCAAAGCAGATAATAATAATAATAGTGATAATACATAGTGTTTTAAAGTCTAAAAAGCACTTTACATATATTATCTAATATGATCCCCAAAAGAAGCCTCTGAAGTAGTTACTATTATTATTATACCCATATTACAGATGAGGAAACTGAGGCTTAAAGAGATGAAATGACTTTCCTAGCTTGAGTCAGCTGTGAGTGTCTGGGGCAGTACTTTAAATCTGGTCTTTCTAACCCCAGAGCCAGAACTACTAAGGTGACTCACAGATATCATTATTAACCATTTTACAAAGGAAGAAAAATAGGATCAGAGAAGCTAAAGTCTCATAACTGACAAATAATAGATCAAGAATTAAACTCAGATCATTCTAATTTCCATTTACTCCACATTGACCTCTTAAAATTAAGCCCTGCCCCTGACAGAATTTCACCACAATTCAGATTCTGAACACTGGCTTTTATCTCAAGTAATTATTAAGGTGAGCCTCAGTCTTGGTCCTATTTCACAACTCCAAATCCTGAGCTGAAGCTAAAAACAGCCCAGCTGTCTGATGGTTGATGAGTGCCAAGGAGTTCCTTTTCAGATAAACAGTTGTCCTCTGATGGTGGTCGAGGATGAGAATATTGAGGGGTTCCGTTGGTAATTTGGATTGGCCCTAAAGTTTGGCATAGGTCAGCAAAATAATAATTTAATAAGACCTTTCCTTTTGAACAAGAAATATTCATGTAGGTTATCCAAATTATCCATACAACATAATATAATTGAATATTAAGTCTAATGTGTTACTTTTTAGTCTACAAAATTTCACAAAGCACATATGTGTCTGTATGTATATATAAATATATATTATACATATTTATTAATACATGTATAAATGGATGCTTACAAACCAAGCTAGAACAAATTTCCAATTAAACCCCTTTCTTACTTATGACATACAATTCCTTAATACTCTCTTCTACTTTTACTGATCCTCTTTATTGTATTCCCAGATTGTCTATATCTCTAACCTCACATAGTCAATATATCTAGAAAGTATAATCTGGAAAATAAGGAAAGGCTAAGAAGAGAAAAAGAAATAGAAATTTCAAATAATGGAGCTGCATTGAAGAAAATGGAGGGGGAGTGGAACTTACAGGAATCAATGTTAAGACCCTAAGTGACACGATCTGGTATTATTAAATTGAGATTTTTTCTTTTAAATATATATATTAAATCACCTTACTAACTAGTGGCAAGTATTTTGTACTTTTTCATTCTTAAATTTCCTGGATCTGTGCTTAACTTGTATTCTTTATCCCAAATGAATGTAGCTACATGGATTTATTTGGAGAATATCTCTCCTACTGTTCCTCTGAAGGAAGCATTTGCTTCTTCCACAGATATTATTCTGTTAATCTTGAGATAATAAGTTAACACTGTAAGTATTTTTTAAAAGCTTGAATTATCACCTGTTAAAGATAATATAGAGGGTATTCCCACTTTGAGTGAGAATGGACTAGAAAATCTAGGAAATTGGACATAGAATCAGCTTGGTATCTTCCAAATTCTTGAATTAAAAATTTTCTATAGCACTTGCAGGGCAGTACACATGATAGGTGCTTAATTAATGTTTGTTGATTAACTGATTATTCCATTTGCTAAATTATTAAATTTAAAACAAGATACTTTCCTCGTCTTAGTGTTCAATTCTATAAAAATTTTATCTGTATATATACACCTATATATTTTTATATGTATGTGTATCCTTCAAAATGGTCACCATGTGACTCTTCATCCTCATCATCTACACTATGATGTTTTGATCTAGATAAATTCTTTACCTTTTGAACCTGTTCTATAGAGTGTAGCTTATTTTCCTACCCAGGTATAATTCAATTCAACAAATATTTATGAATTACTTGCTGCTATAGAAAATATTCACTAATCCATGCACTTCCTTCCAAAACTTGTTACATAATATTAACACATTAAAGAGGACACTGAATATTTTTCTTGTTTCAAATGGGCATGGTTCTATTCTTGTGCTCTTCTCAAGCAGGCATATGCTTTTTGCAAAACTCCTATAAAACAAAGATTTTTAGCCTTTTCTCAAAATCTAGTATAACAATAATAAGGAATGAATTGATAATTTCTAGATATTTTCATCAACATAGCCCCAACACATAAATATTTAAATATCAGCTCATAGGATAATGTCAAGGATAATATAAGAGATATTTCTGCAGTGAGTGAGACTGGACTAAATGATTTGGAACACTAACCAGTGAATAAGGAATGGAAAGAAAATTAGAGGTCTTTCAGTTTTCACTTTTATAAATATGAAAATTGAGGACCAAAAAGTTTTCTTCTCAAAGTTTTACTGTAAGATTCTACAATTCCAAAATAATCTTCTTGACAGTTTTAATAGTGGTACTATCACTGTGATTTCTGCTCTATGTAGTACCTTCCTCAATTCACTGTTCTTTTTAATCACTAGACTGAGTCTCTTCTGCTTTACACGACCCTGTATTTCTTATGGATACCAAATTCCCATAATTTTAACATCTTGTAACAATTTGAAATGGGAAAAAAATGTTGAAATTATTTAGTCAGCATAATATCACAATATAGCTACAACATGAGTGTTATAGTTTGTAAATATTGCTTCCAAGAGGGCCAACCAAAATGAAAAACAACACAGTATTAAAGAGTCTATGACCCTTAAACATCAAAAAACAACAAAGCATATTTAAACATCCACAAATTTAAATTTAAATTTAAATTATTTTTTATAATTAAATTAAATTAATTTAAAAAAAAAAAAAAAAAAGGAAAAAAGAAAACCTTAAACCATTCTCTAATGTGTACAATTCATTTGTGCAATTCATTTCAGCTCTGAGGGAACTGTCCGTTTCAGCACCACAGCATTAAACCTTATCAAATGCTGAGAGAACAGAGGTCCCAGACTGGGTCTCTAAGAAAAAAGTCTAATTAACCTCATGAAATATCCAAAAGTAAGGAAACTCGGATATTTAAATTAAGATAAACAATGTGTTTCACTTTATTCTTCATTAACAAGCAGCTTAGAATGATTTTAAAAAAAAAGCCTCTGGTTCTGGAGTTAAGAGAGTTCCAATCTTGCCTATATGACCTTGGGCATATAGGATCTCTGAACCTCAATTACTTCAACTGTAAAATTAGAAGATTAGACCACACAGCTTCTGAGGTTCCTTCCAGCTGTAGAGCAATGATCATATGATTCTTTCTTAAAGAGGTTTTGTGGCAAAATGGATATGGCATCAGACTTGGGAGTCTGAAAGACCACAGTTCAAATCTAACTTCAGACATTTACTAGCTGTGTGACCCGCTTAACTGTTCTATACCTCAGTTTCCTCATTTGTAAAATGAGGGAATTGTACTTTATGGCTTCTCAAGGTCCCTTCCCATTCTAAATCTACAATCCTACAATCATGAAATAAAATCTCCCCAAAATTCTGCTTATGGTGAGCAAAAAACCTTGAGGATCACATGCCAGAAGTAAAAAAACCAAAAAACTAAATACTTGTCTGTCAGGCACTGTGTCTATGCACAAGAAATCCATAAGTTTGCTTCCCAATCCCCTCCACCATCCTTCTTAAGAAAGAGTTTTGAAAGCACATACCTTGAATCAGAGATATAGAGGACAGGCTCCTGGCCCTCTCCAAGGAGAGCCTTGATTTCTAGGACAGAAAATGCTTGCTGGACACCAAACCATCCCCCTAGCAATCAAATTCTCTTTCAGCGAGAAGTGCAGGCCTTATGGGTCATGAGTTCCCATGAAAAAAATGCTGCAGTATTTCCAGAACCAGGTTACAGACAATGTGCTACTGTACAAAGCTCTCAGCCTTCTAAGCTCCACTCCCCTGAGTCTCTGCCTTTAGGAATCCCACCAGGAAGTAACCCTTGAATTACTTGCATTACACATCAAAATTTTTTAATAGGGTGGGGACAGGAGTGGGGAAAATAAATTCTTCCTCTCTCCCAAAACATGAGGGTAAAGTACTTAAATACTTAAATAAATGTTGAAAAACCCACCACATCTGCAAACCTATCTTGGAAAGCTCAAACACCTCTGAAGCTCCCTCTCTAGGGGACCTCTACATTGAAATTTCAGAAAACATTTACAAAAAGGACTCTTAAGGAACCCCAAGTTCCTTAATCTTACTTCCCATTTCCACCTCTAATTCTCCTCTGATGCCCAGTATGGGATCAGCAGCGGTTTCCCACTTAAGGCAGAATCTGCAGCTTACTACCACCTCCCCACATTTGAATTTATCAGGTACAATTGCTAACTTCCCCTCTTCCCCACAAAACTGATGACACATTCTACAGGGACTGGCCCCAAGCTGTATAGCTTCTAGATGTTCAAGCTGTGTAAAATATATTCCCCACTCTTCTTCCCAATGTAAGGGAAGGGAGGAGAGACCACTAAAGGTAGATGGCACTGGGTGGGGTAGTTGGAAAGGGACATGATGAAAGAATCCTATTGATCAAGTTGGAAATCAAAAAATCAATTCCTTTTCATCTGGAAAGTCGAGGCCATTTGAAGGGGTCTGGAAACCTTCCCTTAACCCCCCAGAAAGTTCAGTGCCAGGTCTCCACTGGTGGCTGCGCTGGTGTTCAAGGGATGAGGCTGAGCTACAAGGGGAAATGCGGAGGCCTTGCAGTCCCAGGAGTGGGGGGAGGAGAGGTGTGGGGAGGAAAGAGATGGAAGGAGAAGAGAAGCCCCCCCCCACATGGCTGACAAACAGCCCCTTAGTGCCAAATGCAAACATGAACCCCAGTTTGCTGGTGCTGCAGCAGCTGGGAAGGGGCTGGAAGAGCTGGGGAAGAGAGACAGGCGCTGCATCGGCTGGTGTGGGGGTGGGGGTGGGGGAAGGGGATATTCTGAAAGTGATGTACTCCTTAATGCAGGAGCCTGAGCCCTTCTCGGAGTGGGAAAGGTGGATTCCAAAGGCAAGTCCTAGACGCCCCGAGCCTTCCTAGACTCTCGGCACCAAGGTGGGGGGTAGAGCGAAGGGATGACATCGAGGGTACAGGAAAGGCAGAATCGGGGGCGCAGAGACCCAAGAGTCCCATTTCTGCAGCGAGAATATTCCGGGAACGGGAAACGGGAGGGATGCAGTCAAGGATGGGAAGGAGGGCAGGGACGAGAGGCGACGGTAAACAACTCCGGAAAGCTCAGTCCCCTGACCACTGCAGCCCGGGAAGAGGCCCCGGACTGAGCCCATAAGGTCTGCTCCGGGCTGGAAGCGCTACCCCCAGAAAGGGACACGAGCCCCCCCAAGGCTCCAAGGGATGGAGAGCGGGCGAGGAGTGGGGGGAAGGGGACAGGATTGTCCGGGATCCCTGAAAGGGCTCCGAGACCCCAGGAGGCCACGACGGGGCGGGCGGCCCGGAGTCCGGTCACCCGGGCACCCCTCGGGAGGCGGGCGGGAGGCGGCGGCGGCCCCGGCCCCGGCCCCGGCAGCCTCTCCGCGCACTCTGCGGCAAAGCCCCTGACGGGGTGGCCGAAGACGGGGTGGCCGGGGCCAGGGGTTCCCAAGGAGGAGCCAAGGGCCCTCAGCGGTAGGCGAGGGGGCACTTACGGCAAAGGCTGCGAGGGAGGCGGCGGCGGCCCTAGCGCGGGGCCCGGGAGGCGCGGCCGGACTGCAGAGAAGCCGAGGTTGCGGCGGGCGGGACTGCGGTGGGCGCCATCTTGGAGCGCTCCGCGCGCCCGCCCCCCCGCGCCGCTCCCCGCGCCGCCGCCCGAGTCCTTGCATAATTGATGACTCGGGCCAGCCGCGCGCGCGGAGTCGCGCCCGCTTCCCCGCCCCCACCTGGCCCGCCTCGGGAGCGAGCGCGACCGTGACACGGGCAGAGATTGGGAGAAAGAGACAGGGACAGGAACAGAGATAAACAAGGAGAGAGACAGAGAGAGCCAGACAAGAGCAGAGAGATAGACGGGGCAGAGAGCCAGCCAGGAATGGAAAGAGAGAGACTGATGGAGAGAGACACACTGAGAGAGACAGAGAGAGAGAGACCGAGACAGACAGAGACAGAGACAAAGAGAGAGACAAAGAGAGAGACAGAGACAGAGAATCAGACAGAGACAGAGAGAGAGACAGACAGAGAGAGAGAGACGAGACAGAGACAAAGAGAGAGAGACAAAGAGAGAGACAGAGACAGAGAGAGACAGAGAGAGAGAGAGACAGAAAATCAGACAGAGATAGAGAGACAGAGAGCGAGAGATAAGGAGGAAGGAAGGGAGAAGGAGGAAGGGAGGGAGAGAGAAAGAGAGAGACAGAGAGGGGGGAGAGAGAGAAGGAGGGAGAAAGGGAGGGAGAAAGGGAGGGAGGGAGGCAAACACACAGAGAGATAGAGAGAGGAAGAGAGAAACAGAGAGAGAGAGAGAGAGGAAGAAGAAGAAAGAAGAGGAGGAGGAAGAAAGAAGAAGGAGGAGGAGGAGGAGGAAGAAGAAAAAGAGAAGGAAGAGGAGAAAAAGGAAGAGGAGGAAGAAGAGGAGGAGGAGGAAGAGAAAGAGGAGAAAGAAGAGGAGGAGGAGGAAGAGAAAAAGGAGGAAGAAGAGAAAGAAGAGGAAAAGGAGGAGGAGAAGAAGAAGGAGAAGAAGAACAACAACAAGAAGAAGAACAAGAACAAGAACAAGAAGATGAAGAACAAGAAGAAGAACAAGAACAAGAAGACACACAGGGAGAGACGGTGGGAAATAGAGTGGACACAGAGAGACAGACAGAAAGAGTCAGGGAGCGGGATACAGAGAGTGACAGAGATAGAGACTCACACAAAGGAAAAGTCAGAGAGAAAGAAGACAGGGAAAGGGAGCTGGAGAGAAAGACAGAAACGTGGGCACTGCTCCGGCCAACCCTATCGGCTAAGCTCCCTCTCGGTTATCTGGGCAGGGATCTAGACTAATTCCACAAGCTTTCCTTCCCACCCCATGCAAGGACAGTCTCAGTTATTCCGGCAGGAACTCTACATAATAATTCTCCCTGAGCACACATACTCGCTCTTGGTTTTCCAAGATGGGCAATCCACAGAATCCAAAAACTTTTTCTTGCCCACTCCTACACACACACACATACACGTGTTCAGTTATCCAGACAAGGAACCCCATATGAACCAAAACACCCCTTCCTTCCCCAACCCCTCTGCAAACATCACTATTTGCACCTAATTTCAAAACAAAACAAAACAAAAATTATTTTTCCCCATTTCCAGCGCCCCACCCGACACACTCAAGTGAAATTAACAAGTTTTAGAGTGTTTTTTTGTTTTGTTTTCGGGGCAAGCCCTGGATAGTTTAAAGTTGAATAATGAAATAGTACTCTCTTGATTTAGATCAGGAAGGAGTGAAGAAGCGTTATTTCTTTGTCATTCATTCATTCAACAAGCTTATATTAGATGCCAGCTAAGAAAATCATCCATGTCAAATCAATACTTCCATTACCTGGTGGAAGGGCTAATACAAGATAAGCCCTTCTTGCTTCCCTCCCCATTCATAAGTCTCTTCCCACTACGAAGGAAATGTAGTCTAATTAGAATTCAAATTTCTTGAGTGCAGGAACTGTCTTACCTCTGTATTTGTAAGCCCAAAGGATTGTTAGCCCAGTGCTGAACAAGTTATAAGTCAAAACAAATGTTTTCCTTAATTAATTTCATTTTTTCCAACAGTCTGGCACCTTGCTAGAAGCCAAATGTGTGGAAACATAAAACAACTCTTCATGTCATCAAGAAATGTACATTCTATGGGTCCATTTATTCTATATCTTTTTTAATAGTTACATTATTCCTCCTTTGTCCCAAAAGTGGATCCTTCTGCCAGAAGTCAAAGGACTGACCAAAATATTCCATAATGCCATTGTAATGCCATATTTGCCAAGTTCCCTTATGATCACCAACTTTTGGAAAACCAAGGAATAAAATTCCAGATTAGAGAGAAAATAAAATTTCAACAAGTGGACAGAGGGCTCTGGCATAAAGATCAAAAAAACAGATTTCTTGCCTTCTAAAGGCAGTATGTTTCAATGATCTCAGGGAAGTACACTATCAACCAATAGGGGTATGAGGCCATAAATTGCATCCCAACCTCTTCCAAATAGCTAGTCTAGAAGGTAGTCCCAGCTAATCACTCCTATGCCAACATCCCACCCTAACCTCTCACATCACTGTGCAAGATTCAGCCTCCTAATACTGGGAAATGAATGTGGACTACTTGCATTTTTGTTTTTCTTCCCAGGTTATTTTTACCATCTGAGTCCAATTTTTCTTGTGCAACAAGAGAACTGTATGGATCTGCACACATATATTGTATATAAGATATACTTTAACATGTATAAAACTGCCTGCCATCTAGGAGAGGGAGTGTAGGAAGGGAAGGGAAAAGTTGGAACAGAAGTGAGTGCAAGGGACAATGTTGCAAAAATTACCCATGCATATGTTCTGTCAATAAAAAGCTATAATAATGATAATAAAAAAGATTCAACTTCCTACTCCTATCTAGGTGTTGGCCCTTCTTGTACTTACAGCCTAGTACCTATAACTGCAAAAGTGCCAGTGGGAAAATCCTCTCCTGCCCCCTTGCTCCACTGCTCCTCATGCTCCCCACATACTCAACTTTTGCCCCTTCCCTTTTGTTTTGTGCCAAGTTTTGACAACTGTAGCAAGATACAGCAACTAGGAAAAGTGCTATTTTTCTGGGGTAGTAACTAGAAAAAAGCCTTTCACCATCTTTTTAGAAGCTACTGAGTGAGTCTCATAAAATGAGTTGCCACAGCTGGATTGCAATCTGTAGCACAGATTTCATTATAAACCTACTTAACTTTGAGATTCCCAGAATTCTATCCCTTTAATCACTCAGGTTCACAACCTAGATCCAGGTTAGCCTGGATTCCTCACTCTCCCTCACATTATATATGCAAAGAGTTGCTCATCATTACACCTTTCCGCATCACTGCTTCTACCTCCACAACATGAGTTTCATTCCTCCATTTATATGGCCACCACTCTAATTCAAGCCCTCATCTGTACTGCTGCAATCACCTCCCAATTGGTATTCCCGCCTCCACTCCACCCCATTGTTCATTCAGCTACCAAATGATATTTCTTAAGCATAGGTTTGAGCATATTTCCTCCCCTTAGTCCCTCTCAAATTCCAGAGGCTCCCTATTGAATCTAGGATCAAATATCAAGTTCTCTGATATTTAAATACCTTTTAAAACCTGGTCCCAATCAACTTTTCTACACTTATTATACTTTACAGCACTTTACAGACCAGCCAAAGTGATTTTCTTGACTTCATACTCATATAAAAACACAGTGAAAATATATAAGCATGAATAGAAAATTAACTCATGATACCATATTTTAAGCAAAAACCATGGAGGGAAAGAAAAAAAATGTATTTATATGAAAACTTTCTGCTCAGGTGAAATAGAAGCCTTGCTGGGTGCTTTTGTATTGTATATGGTGAAAAGAAACTTAATTCCTTCTGAATAGCTCTTATATTCACTATTGGGACCTATAGGTTAGTATATCAATAAAAAAATCTAAAAATTAATTCACCTACTTTGCTAGCTAACTAATATAATTAACTAAATGATTTATCACTAGCAAACAATTATTACTTGCAAGTTCATCTTATCTTCCAGAGCAAACAGATTTTTTTTTTAGAAAATAATGAAGTCTAGTGGCTCATATTGCTTTCATTAAAAAGATTGTTACTACTAATAATTAATAATGAAAATAAAAATAATTTTGAGCTACAAATAAATAAAAATTTTGTTCATGATGTAGACAATTATAATTAGACCAAAAAGGAACATGTTATCACTCATATTATTATTAGAGAACTTTCATAGTTGAAAGGTACCTCAATGGTCATTTTATCCAAACCTTACGTGAACAAAGTCCCCTCAATTTAACCAATAAGTGATTATCCAATCCCTACTTTAGAAGGGGACCCACTAACCTCTTGAGACAACTTATTCTACTTTCCAAAATTCTAATTGTATAAAGTTTTTCTTTAAGAAGTCTACCTTCCTGAAATTTTCATTCTTTGGTCCTAGCTCTGCTATATGAGACCAAACATATCAAATTTAATCCCTTGTCTATAGGAAAACTCCTCAAATATTCAAAAACATCTATCATATACCCATCTGTTTTCTCTTCTTCGGGATACACATCCCAGTTCCTTCAGCTAATCTTTATTATGGCATAATGTGGTATGGTATGGTTAACCTCTTTTGGATATTCTCCATACTCTCAATATCCTTGCTAAAATGTGTCAATTATTTTTTAATTGACAATTCTCTTATTTAAAACAAAACAAAATATAAGGACATTTACCCTTCTCCAATTCTGTGGAACCTCTCTTTTACTTTATGATCTTTCAAAAATTATAGACAATGATTCAAGAATCACATCTGCCACAAAACTGATCTCAACCATACCACATCATTATGTATTGGATATACAATATTCTTTAGTGGAAAAAAGACTAACTTTAGAAGATAAGCATGTGGCTGTGGGGCAAGTAATTTAACTAACCTCTCTGTAAAATGAAGTATAGTATCTCTTATAGGCTTACTCTCCCACTTCCTACTTGCAATGTTACCCCAAAAGAAGGCTAACCTAATACATAGAAGTGTTTGGATTTCTGGTATTGTGGTTTATGCGCCCCCAATAAATATGTTCTCCAATATCAATCAGCTGACATTAATTAACTTTTACAAAAAGATATGATCTGAGAAGATAGAGCAAGAAAAGAAGTTAGAAAATTATCTCCACAATCTGGAAAGGGAAGCTCTCTATGCCTATATGGTCCCTGAGGAGTGCAAGTTCAAACACACAAGACCAAGAATTACTTCTAAACTCCTGAATTTATGAAGTTCTTAGGTTTAACTCTCTGTGGACTCTAAGAATCGTTGTCTTTCTAGAATCCACAACCAGCATTTGTCTGTCAGATCCCTAAAACAGTCTCTGTGTTTATCTGACTTTTCATCTTGTCTACAGGCGCGTTCTCTGTTGTCAGCCACTGTTATTGCCTCCTGTGAATTCTGTTATTGCCTTCACTTTCCGGCTCTTTTGACTTTTCAAAATTCAGACAATTGTAATCTGGTCAGTTCTCTCTCTGGATATCCAGTCACTTAAGATCAGGAAGGAAAAAACATCCAAGTATCAGAGGTGTCACGTATTCATGGCATACCCTACTTAGAAGCTCATAATAATTTTGGTTTCCCTCACCAGTGTGAAAGAAAATGGCAAAAGGGCAAAAGGAGGTATATCAATCCTTTGTAATGTGATGCTCTGGTTCATCCTAAGCCTTCAGCAACTCTAGCACTTCAGCCAACCAGATTTCTCATCACCACATAACACTAGCCCCTTAGTCACTTATGGCCAAGAGTAAGACTGTTAAGCCTCCAACTATTAGATTGGAGCCAGATAGGGAATATTGAATATGTTCTATATGCCCACCAGGAGTGTCAAAACTGATCATGCTCTAAAGACAAAGCAATCATTGGTCAATTTCTTCATTACAGAAAAGAGTCTCCTCATCTCTAAAATAAACAGACTAGACTCAATCATTTTAAAGTTTCCTTCCACTTGTAGAATTCTTTGAATTGATATTAAAGCATGAAGTTAAATACTGAATAGATTGTTACAGAAGAGAATTAAACTTCAGGTAAGATGACTTCTAAAATAATTTCCAACACTGAGATGCTATGATTCCATAACATTCCTTTCCTACATATTCCTTCATTATTAGAAACTTATAAATGTCCTTTGTGATGTTACTGGCATCTACTTAATCAATGTCACAGCCAAGATATATACGTTTATGTTTCAAATAGATACTCTTTTATCATTTTGTTAGAGGCAGAGAGGGTGTTTCTGGTACAAGTTTAGTAAATAGAAAAAAACCTCTGCTCTCCTTAGAGTTACTAAATAGTCTTGAAAACTGTATTAGTTCAGGGCCAAGATGTGATTTGAACAAATAATCGCCTTTTACAAATACAGCAACCCCTACTCTGTTTTCTTTGGGACAGGCTCAGTTGCAGAAGCTGCCAGCACATAGAAACCTGAGGGGATCTACTTCCATACATGCATGATGAAAGGTCCCCTTCTGTAATATTCTTCTCTAAAATTTAATTTTCTCTGGGAGCAGATTTCTTGGAAGGCTTCTGGAGGCAGCCTTAGTTTCAGTTCGGAGTAATAATCACCTCAAATGCAGCCAGGAGTTAAAGTCCAGATCCTTTATTTTCTCTTTCCAAGTATTGCCTCCTTTCTTGGGCCGGGTTAGCTTTCTTAGTGGCCTATCTCTCTCCTTGGTTCCAAGAGCTCTTGCTGCTAGTGCTTTGTCTCTGCCAGCTTCAGCCTCTCGTCCTCCCAATGTTTCCAGCCAGCACAAAAGTGGAAGTTGGAATGAATCTGACTGCCTCCGAGAGTGGGCTTGTGGACTTGTGGGAGCTCCTCTCTTAAAGTGTGGATCTTGTGGAACTCTAATAAGGACTAAGTACATTAGTGAACTATTAAGCACCCTGCTAAGAACAACCATTGTCTCTATCAATTCCACTGGCTTAGTACCTTATGAGAATTCTAACACCCTTCCCTCACACTTCATGGTAAATAAACATTTCTGGGGACTAGTTCCTGTCTACAATGATAATTCAGGGATTTGAGCTATATAGTACAAAAAAAATCTTTTAATTAACAGCTGAAGAACCAGAAGAACAATCTACACTATGATAACATTGTAAAAATGAAGAATTTTTAAGGAGTTAAAAGCTCTAATCAGTGCAATGATTAACTTATCCACTTCTTGACAAAGAGATGATGGATTAACTATACAGAATAAAACTCATATGTATGCATATGGCCAATTTCTTTTTCTTGAATTCCCATAGTTGGGGGTAGGGATAAGGTAGGAAAGGGGAGGAGGAACAAATGTTTGATGCCTGAAAAATATTTAAATACAAAATTTTAAATTGGATAATCTGCCAGAAATTCAACGGAATAGCACTGCTTCTCTTGACAAGCTTGAAGTATAAGGACAACTATCTGAGCTCTCTAGCCTTTGCTAGGAGTTTATGGCCTCCTAGTCAAGTCTAGACAAGCTAGAGTATACCACTAGGTAGTTCAGTGGATGGAATACTAGACCTGGAGTCAGAAAGACTTATGTTCAAATATTCAGATATTTTGCCTCAGGTTGCTTCAGTTTCTCAATAATAAAAGTGATAATGATTATCACCTATCAGATCAAATGAGACAATATTTGTAAAGCATTTAGTACAATGTCTGACACATTTTATTCTTCAATAATTCTCTAATTTGTGACAGTTTAGATCCTCTATGACCTAATTTTGGCAAAGATACTGCAGTGATGTGCCATTTCTTTCTCCAGTTTATTTTACAGATGAGGAAACTGAAGCAAACAGGATTAAGTGACTTGTCCAGAGTCACAAAGATAGTAAGTATCTGAGACAGAATTTAAACTCATGAAGACACTGTCCCGATCGATTTCAAGCTCAATATTCTATCTGCTGTGTCATCTAGCTGCTTATATACCATATTGTAGATACTTAATAAATACTTGTTCTCTTTCCTTATACCTGAGATCACCTCCCATTTGAGCCTTCTTTCATTTGGTAGAAGAGCTTATGAGATTCAGAAAGATAACTGTCATTTTCTGCTTCCTGGGCACCTTGAGCAGGTCAATAGCAGCAGAAGTAAGAGTTGGGAAGAAGGTGGTGAGCAATAGAAAGTGAGAACCCACTTGACAGTGATCTGATTATACTCAAAGGAGATGAAATGTAAAATGGCTAATTAGTAGACCTCAAATAATTCTCTGCAAATGTCCTGAAGAGGTTTGAATATTAGCTGTTCAACTAATTGTATTATTAGTAGCAAATTATTGGGCCCCATTCTAATCATTTTATGATTCTTTATTGCTTAGCGTTCCCTTTTCTATGTGGGAATAAACTGTCTCTTCCATACCTGATTTGTGTGTGTGTACTCTGGTACCTCATTTTACTTCCTCTCCCCACTCCTACTCACCTTGCTGGAAAGAAAACATTTTTTAGACTAGAAGCAAAAATAGAATTGTTTCTTGAGAATCCAAGGTGGGGGTGGAAGTAAAGAACTGGGAAACTATTGCCTTTCTGCTTTGGTTGATTTGCCCCTCTTTAAAATTGCTCTATTCAGATAATTTGTTCAGTGTTCATATCACTTCCAAATATCATTGTTTTCTCAGAATTTACTTCTCTTCGGAGAAACAGATTTCAATCACTTTTGTAAAAATTGTGATATCTACATTTTCAGTTGGAAAATTTGATCACTTTGATTTTTCCTATTCTCCTTCCCCAGTTAATAAACTCTACAGGCAGTCAAATCAGCAATTCTTACTGAAGTAAGGGCAAATTGGGAGGTCAGATCACCAGTTTCGGTAGCCCCAGCTGAGGAATATTTGGCTATCTATTGAGCTACACAAATATTATCACTTTATTGACTTGAATTTCATGTTGTACTCACAACCACCCAGTGAGACATTAACAGTAGGCATTTCCCCCTACCCCCAATTTATAGATGAAAAAACCATGACTCAGAGCTGTCAAGTGACTTATTCACAGTGCACAGTAAGTATCAGTGGCAAGATTTGCACTCAAATCTTTCTAGCTTTAGATTCAACTCTATACATTGTTTTAAAAACGGTTTGTTTCTGTATCCTACCCCTCTCTGACCATATACAATTCTAGAGTTGAATTTATATATTCTTCATTACTCAAGTACTATTCTGTGTACATTCTCATTATAAAATATTTGAAGAGTTGTCATATAAAAAAGAGAATAGACTAAGTCTGTATTGCTCCAGGAGGCAGAAATACAGTTGGGATTCTTTTCAGTTTTTTTTTTTTAATCTTCTGAACTTAAATACCAAATAAAATGAAGATTTCCATATAAATAATGGAATAGACAAAGAAGACTATACACAAAACTAGAAATCTATTTTGTACAGCTTATTTTTTAAATGAATAGAAAGTTCAACATATAACTTTAAAAACGGTACTGCTTCCTTGGCATTCTTTTTGGTCTTTTATTCTCTTCTGTATATTTTGTAGAAAACACTGCAAGACCCCTATTTTAATTCCTTTTGGGGGCTTCTCTATTCTTAAGTTCTCCTTCTCTCTTATCTCTCCTCCTATTGAAAAAAATAACAAAAAAGAGAAACAAAATTACAAGTGGAATTTAAAAGGAAGGATATTTCCTCTTAAATTAGAAAATTTAACAAAGTTTTTACAATGAATAAGCTTCCACTTCAGGTGGAAAGCTCCCCATCACTGCATATATTAAAGAGAAAGTGAATAACAATCTCTCAGAAGCTTGACTTGATCTTTATAACCCTTTACAATGTAGGATTTTATGGAGTTTTTATTCTATCTCATTCTTCATCACCATCTTTAGATGTGTTTCCATGTCCTCTCATCCCTCTCAAACTTCTTGAAAATAGAACACCATACCCTTTGATCCAGCAGTGTTTCTACTGGGCTTATATCCCAAAGAGATACTAAAGAAGGGAAAGGGACCTGTATGTGCCAAAATGTTTGTGGCAGCATGTTTGTAGTGGCTACAAACTGGAAATTGAATGGATGCCCATCATTTGGAGAATGGTTGGGTAAAATGTGGTATATGAATGTTATGGAATATTATTGTTCTGTAAGAAATGACCAACAGGATGAATACAGAGAGGACTGGAGAGACTTACATGAACTGATGCTGAGTGAGATGAGCAAGACCAGGAGATCATTGTACACTTCAACAACAATACTATATGAGGATAAATTCTGATAGAAGTGGCTGTCTTCAGCAATGAGAAGATCCAATTCAATTCCAATTGATCAATGATGAGCAGAACCAGCTACACCTAGAGAAAGAACACTGGGAAATGAATGTGGATAGCTTGCATTTTTGTTTTTCTTCCCAGGTTATTTTTATCTTTCTGAATCTGATTTTTCTTGTGCAACAAGAGAACTGTACAAATATGTACATATATTGTATTTAAGATATACTTTAACATGTTTAACATGTATGAGACTGCCTGCCATCTAGGGGAGAGGGTGGAGGGAAAGAAGGGAAAAGTTGGAACAGAAGTGATTGCAGGGGACAATGTTGAAAAATTACCCATGCGTAGGTTCTATCAATAAAAAAGCTGTGATAAAAAAAGAATAAAAAAACAGCACCTATCTGCTTTGGTTGATTTGCCCCACTTTCTTTTTAAATCATTCTATTCAAAGATAATTTGTTCAATCTTCACATCACTTCCAAATATCATTGTTTTCTCAGAATTTATTTCCCTTCAAGAAAAGGAGGTTTCAGTTACTTAATTGTGATATTAACATTTTCCAATTGGAAATTTTATCTTTTTGATTCCTCCTGCTCTCCTTCCTTGATTAAAAACCTCTATAGACAGTCAAGTCTATTTATTAAGCACCATTAAGTGCTGGAAGTGTGCATTGTGGAAAAAATACTTCTCAGTTTTTACCAAGTAGGCATCCATGTGCCTCTTACATTATTCTCTGGATTTTTCCCAATGTTATCCTATTGTCTGTAAAAGCTTTGCAAATAATTTTATTTTTTATATATTTTTTATTATAGCTTTTTATTTACAAGACATATACATAGGTGATTTTTCAGCATTGACCCTTGCAAAATCTTCTGTTCCAACTTTTCCCTTCCTTTCCCCCACCCCCTCTCCTAGATGGCAGGTATACCAATACATGTTAAATATGTTAAAGTATATGTTAAATACAATATATGTATACATATTTATACAGTTGTCTTGCTGCACAAGAAAAATCAGATTTAGAAATAAGGTAAAAATAACCTGAGAAGGAAAATAAAAATTTTGCAAATAATTTTCAAAAATCACTAGTCAGTCTGCAATATTTGCTGATTATCTATTATAGATTACCTATTTAGAGAGCACAAACTATGATGGCAATTTTCCCTCAAGTAGCTTACAGTCTGTTTGGGATAAATAAAGCATATATATTGCTAAGAAACTTGCCAAGTGATACAAATTGATTCAAGTTTATGTAATCTGAACCCAAAGCCCACTGGTGTGAAGTTCTCTTCTATTGGTGGAGATTATTTCCCCTCACCTGTATGGCAGGCCAAGAAAAGATGGCAAGATGGGGAGAAATGACAGTTTTGGTTTTTCAATTTTGAAAAAGAAGATGGACAGTGACAGTTCCTCTTTGGGTCAAAAACTCTAAGAAAGAAATCAACATATAGGATTTCAATCATGTCTCTTATTGTGTACTTGCTACCTGAAATACTTGATGGAATTTCCCTTTGAGGGAGACCTGGGAATCTCTCTCTTGATTGAGTTGAATTACCTCAGAGAACTCCTTCAGTCTATATAGTCTAGTGTATATTCTTATTTACATATATGTGTTATATATTCCAATATTTTCTCTGATTTCTAGTTTACTATCTACTTAGATATATAAGTATATTTGTTAGAGCATATTTTCTGTGATCATTGTGGAATTGGAAAGAGAATCCCGCCCCAATCTCTTGCTTCCCAATCTGACAAGAATTAAAATTTTACTCACAGAAGGAATAGGGAGGAGATGCTAGAAATATATCCCTGTTTCCCACATATAACAGCCCATGTACCAGAGGCTGCTGCTCACTATCTGCTCCCTTAAATGTTATTAGTCTAAGGGAAATAATATTTTAGATTCAAGCTAAAGTCTTTATTACCATTTCTTTTTTGTTGTTGTTTTCACTCTTAAAATAATAGTTTTTATTTTTATTTTCTTTTAAATTTTTTTTATTAAAGCTTTTTATTTTCAAAATATATTCATGGATAATTTTTCAACACTGACCCTTGCAAAACCTTGTGTTCCAAATTTTTCCCTCTTTCTCCCCACCCCTCCCCATAGATGACAAGTAATCTAATATATGTTAAACATGTTAAAATATATGTTAAATCCAATATGTGTATACATATTTATACAATTATCTTGCTGCACAAGAAAAATCAGATCAAAAAGGGAAAAAATGAGAAAGAAAACAAAATGCAAGCAAACAACAACAAAAATAGTGAAAATACTATGTTGTGATCCAAACTCAGTCCCCACACTTCTCTCTCTGGGTGTAAATGGCTCTCTTCATCACAAGATCATTGGAACTGACCTGAATCATAGCATTGTTGAAGAGAGTCACATCTATCAGAACTGATCATCGTTTATTACTATTTGTTAACAAGGAAAAAGAACTTTACCTCCAAAGTTTGACATCACCACCACCACCATCAAATGCCAATTCTACAATAAACACATAAATTGGGAGCAAGATAATTCAGTTCAATCAAGAGAAAGATTCCTTAAGCTTACTCAAAGGGAAATTGCTTGAAGTCTGTAGTGAAGCAAGCTGAGAAAAAGGAGATGATCAAAGTTCTACATATTGATTTCGTCCCACTCTCTTTTTCTTTCTTCAATGACTTGAAGAGGGATTGTCATTGCTTATTTTCTTTCTCAAAGTTGGAAATCAGAAAATGAACCAAAGATACTGAAGACCCCAAGGAGACTGAAAAAATTGGATCTCTCTTTTCTCCCCCTCTTGCCAACTCTTCTCTGCCTCTCACACAGGCTTAAAAAATTGATCACCATCAATGAGCAGAGAGAGCCATACTAATTGGCTGTAAGGCATCTTGCTGGTAAAAACTTACTCAGAATTTGTTGAATTGCTTTGTAAACTTAGAGAATTATATAAATGTAAATTATTCATAAAATGTGAACAGAAATACAATAAAGATGAAAGAATTCCAATAGAACTAATTAGGGATATATTATTGTCTTCCTACAATTGAGTTTTGAGCTTTATTTTGGACAGGTAGAAAACAAATGGCAATTGAAATTGTCATTATGTAGTGTCAGGAAGTATCAGTATGGCACTAGAAAAATATAGGGAGGAGAGAAAAATAAAGTCAATGGATTTACTTTATTGTACAGCTAATCCCTATGGAAGAGTAATATAAATATGAGATTGGTAAGATGGAAACCCTTGATTTAAAAAAAGCTAAAAAAAATTTTATCTATAAAGGATCATAAGAAAGCTTTATGGATAGACGAGGACATTGTAAAATAAGAATAATTTACATTTATATAATTCTCTAAGGTTTACAAAGCAATTCAACAAATACTGAGTAAGTTCTTACCAGCAAGATACACAGGACTAGGCAGTGGAGATTTTTTTAAAAGAGAAAGTGACAAAACCAAAACAAGACCCTATACTCCAGAAACTTGGATTTATACTGGGGGAAATTCAATATGTATATAGATGAAGCTTTACAGGAGAGATGATACCTGAATTGAACCTTGGCACAAGTTAAGGATTGTGAATGGTGGAAGTGTGGAAAAATACATCTTAGGCATGATGGACAAACTACAATAACACAGTAAAAAGATGTTATGGACCAGAACTCTGAACTTGAAACAAGGATTCTTACAAGGTACTAACTAAATGGAGTTGATGAGACAAGGGTTATCTAGTTTAGCATGGTGCTTAATAGTACTTTAAATTCAGTGTGATTGATTTAATCTTACAACAAATAATGGTTTCCTAGTGATATAATGATTGGTTTATGCTCAGTGTAGAGCATATAAGTAGGACCCTCAGCCAGGTTCATTCAGAGGTAGAGAAGATAAGCAGACTGGAGGCTGAAGCACAAGTCCTTAGACTCAGATTCATTCATCCCATCTCACAGCACTTTGGTGGCAGGCTCTCCTCCTTTATTTCTCCACTGAAACCAAGACTCCAGAAGGCCTTTAAGAAAGCTAACCCGGCCCCAGGAAAGGAGACAAGACTTTGAAAGAGATAATAAAGGATTTGCACTTGTGGTGATTACTGAGCTGAAACGAAGGCTGCTCCCAGAGACGCAAACCGCCCCATGTTGGGCACCAAAATGTAAAGTTCTCTGTTCGGTTTTCTGGGGGTTTCTGGGAGCAGCCTTCGTTTCAGCTCAGTAATCACCACAAGAACAGCCAGGTGTTAAAGTCCAGATTCTTTATTATCTTGGGCGGGGAAGCCTTCTGGAGAGTTTTTCAGATGGGCCTTGGTCTCAGTGGAGAAATGCAGGAGGAGAGCCTGCCACCAGGAGCCTGACTGAAGGTGGAAATGAATCTCAGTCCCCTTGGCTCCCAGAGCTTCTTAGTGCTCTTAACTTCTCTAGCTCTCAGTCCTTGCTTATATGTTCCACACTGAGTATAAACCAATCATTATATCTCTAGGAAACCATTATTTGTTGTAAGATTAAATCAATTATACTGAACTTAAGAGTACTAGTAATCACCCTGCTAAACTAGATAACCATTGTCTTTATCAATTCCATTTATTTAGTACCTTGTAAGAATCCTTGTTTCAAGTTTAGAGTTCTGGCCCATAACAAAAAGAGATGGAAAGCTGAGTCCAGGGCAAAAGCAGAAGGCCATTGTGTTCAGAATATATAGTTTATGATAGGGAATAGAATGAAATAAAGTTGAAAAGGCATGGATTTTTAAGTCTATAAAGTAATCATAATAATTTTGCTGTTATGGCATTAAATTAAAAAATTAATTTAAGAGATTGTCTATTTTATTAAATTGGCACAGCCAAACTATGAGTAATTAATTGCTCTCCAATTATTTAGGTCTGGCTTCATTTCTGTAGAGTGTTTTGTATTTTTATTCATGTAATTTCTCTGTATCTGGATAGGTATACTGGATTTTATACTTGCTGTATTAGATGAATTATATTCAATAAAATTTCTCTATCTTTTCCTGATGGGTTTTGTTTGCAATTTAGAGAAAAACAAAATCTTAGAAAAAGAAAATGATTTGTTGTGTTTTGATTCTGTTACTTTAATGAAATCATTGTTTCATCTATTCTAAATTGAATTCCTAGTATTGTCTAAGTAGATTATCATTTTATTTTATTATTATTATTATTTTTGCCTATACTTATTCTCTTAATTTCTTTTTTGGTTTATTGTTATATTAATTATTGCATTTCTACATTAAATATGTAACTGATTGATAGAAATAAAGAAAACTATCTAGTTATTATAAAGGATATCTTTATTGTGTTCCTGATCTTACTGGCAAGGCCTATAATTGTATGTCCATTACATCTAAGATTAGTTCTTGATCTTATATGTATACATTTATTTTATTATTTGTATGTGTAACATTTATTCAAGAAAAGCTGACATTCTTATTATATTTAACATCTGTAATAGAAATGGGAATTATATTTTGTCGAAAATTTTTCCTGTATTAATTGGAAGAATTATGTATTGTTATTGTTTTTGTTATTAATGGGATTTATTGTTTAGGTTTTTCATCAACCCCAAGTTCCTAGTAAAAAATATAATCTGGTCATAGTATATAATTTGTTAAATATGTTATTGTAACCTATTTCATTCAACATTTCATTTTGATATTCATTAAAGCTATTGGTCTATAGTTTTCTTTCTCAGCTTTTTTTATTTCCTGGTTTAGGGATCAAGACCATATTTGTTTCATAGAAAGAAGATCCATTTTTTTTCCATTTTTGTAAAAGGCTTATGTAATATTGAAATTGTTCTTTGAATAGTTGCTGTTATTCACTTATTAAAAACATCTGATCCTATTTGGCTATTCCTTTCTGGATTGTTTAACTTCTTTTTTCTAAGAGCAAGTTATTCTTTTCTTTGAACTTTTACTCCAAGAATTTTATACATTTTAAAAGGTTCATCCATTTTACTATTATCAATTTTATTGTCATATAATTAGACAAAATCAGTAATAATAATAATTTTTGTTTCCTCTTAATTTTAAGTCAATTCTCCTTTTTCATTATTATACTGTTAATTTGGTTTGCCTCTCATGTTAAAAAATCATATTAGCTAAGAATGTATCTTCTTTATAAGTTTAAAAAAGCCATAATGCTCCTAGTTTTATATGTCAATATAATGGAGTTTTTGTCCTCACAATTTTGTTAATCTCTTCTTTGATTTTCCTTAATTTTAATTTTTAAACTCAACTAGGGGGTTTTAATTTGTCTGGTTTCATTTTATTTGCATATCTAATTGCAATATCTAAATCCATTCTTTCATTCTTTTGTTGATAAAACACAAATTAATAGAATTTTGATCAATGTCTCCTTTGCTAAATATAAAGTTTTGAATGTAACCTCGTTTGTCATTTTCTTTGATAAAATAATTTAACATTTCTATGATTTGTTATTTAAACTACCCAGTTCTTTATTCTATATTTAAATTTAAATTTTTTTAAAAACTGTTTTTATTCATAATAAACACATAATTGTGTTGTTGTTATTGAAGAATGCTTTTTATATTTAGGTTTTTTGGTAACTGCTTATAAGTTTTTATGCCCTAATATGTGGTCAATTTTTGTAAAGATGACATGTAGAGTTTAAAATATGTATACTCATTTTTATTTCCATTCATTAATCGCTAGAGAGCTATCATATCTCTCTTTTCTAAAATTCTGTTCAAGTCCTTAACTTCTTTATTGTTTATTTTTTGGCTAAGTTTGTCTTGGTTTGAGAGGACCATATTGTGGGTCTCAACTTTCATTTATAGTTTTGCTGTCTTTTTTTACAATTCAATTGCAATTTTTTTCTTTTTTAGAATTTAGATACTATGCTATTTGGAGCTACTGGATTGTAATTGAATCATTCTATTGCATATCACTAATTATATTCTTTTTCTTTCATCACTCATTCTTGTACTTCCTTTCTTTCCTTTTAAACATCTCCCACACCCACACCTACCCCCTTTCTGGTTCACCATGCACAGTTGAAATTTATTTTACTTGTTTCAATGTTTTATTCCATCTTCAACTATACTATCCCTCTTAAACCTTTTCATAGTCCTCCTTCATATCCTCTGAATCTCTATTGAATTTAATGTATTACAGATAAAATCGTGTGTGTGTGTGTGTGTGTGTGTGTGTATGTATGTGTGTGCGCGCCCGTGTGTGTGTGTCTGTGTCTGTGTCTATGTCTGTGTCTGTGTTAACTCTCCTTTATCTGTTTCTTCAGTTATGGTTATATATTTTTCTTCCCACATAACCCAATTTTGAGACTGGAAGTTTTTTTTCTCCTCATTAATTCTGAGTATATTACTTTTCTTCTCCCTTTTCTTTCCTCCTTTTTTTTAAAATACCCTCAAAACAGAAAAAAAAAAAAAAAAACAAACCTCATCTCCTCATTTCTCTATTTATCTTATTATTTTTTATAACCTTTGAAGACATTGGCAATCTGAAGGGAAAATTGTCTTTTCTTCTCTGATTATAATATAAACATTTTAACATTGTTTACTCCCTTCCAATTGCTCTAATGAAAATTTTCTAGGCTTTTCTCAACTCCTGTGTTACTCAGTTCTGGTCTTTTTATCGAGAATGTTTGAAAATCCTCTTTCATTAAAAACCCATTTTCTTTCCCTTCAAGTTCATACTCAATTATGCTAAGTAAGTTATTCTTGATTGTAAATTTTTGTCTTTTGTATTTTGAAATGTTATGGTCCAAGGCTTCTTTAACATTAGTGCTGCCAAGTTTTCTGTGATCTAGGTGCTATTTCCTTGTTACCTGAATTTTGCTTCTTTATGCTTTCATTATTTTTTTTTAAAACAAATATAGTGGATTTTTAAAAATACAAATACCTTATATTTTCTTCTGTAACTTCAATCTTTTGGATTCCTTTTACTACTTGCTATTTTCTCATGGAATCATTGAGTTTTGTTATAATTTTTTAGGAATTTACTATAAGAGTAAAGTTTTCTACCTCCTGTTCTAAGCAATTTGTTCTCTTTTCAATTTTACTTACAAAGCCCTTATTTAATTTTTTATCTTTGGTCTCGTATCTTCTATGTCTCTGTGCCTTAGTTATTTATTTTCCCCAGACACTGTATTTAAATGTGAACTTACTCTCTTCTTTTTACTTTGCCTCTTGTGCATTTTTTTGATCCATAATTGTTGGTGTCTTCTCCTGTTTGCTCATATTTCTAGGCTCAGTTCTTGATTTCGAATCTTTTGCCAAGAACTAGGTTCCATTCCTTCTTGCATTCTTGAATGAGTAGTTAGCAGTTTCTATGGCAAGGATTTTCTGTTCTTCCTCTACTCCACTCCACTGAATTCTGCTTACCTAGTGTCTTTACTTCCTTCCTCCCAGTGTTTCCCTATTTGGGGGCACTTCTGTGAGCTTCTAACATGTTTACTTGAGCTGATACTTGCTTCCCAGGTAAGCTAGTCCACTCCCATCATTCGTTGTTTCTAATTGTCTTTTGTGCACTTCAAGGCAGGGACATCATGGCATAATGGATAAAGAATTGGTTTTAGAATTAGCAAGATATAAGTTTATGTTCTGACTCTGACATATTGCTTCTGTGACCTTTGGCAAATCACTTAACTCCAGACAATTCTCTAAGACTATAAGTTTTGGAGAAAGTGGTGGCTTGCCTTGGGAGAAGGGGTTTCTTCACCCAAGGGTTCCCCATACCAATAAAATCACAAATCTAATCATTATCCCTATCTTTAAACTAAAAATTTTTAAAAAGCTTGTTGATGTTTTACTTTGGATTTCTTACTCATTATTTGATCTAGTGCCCTTCTTAGATCATTTCTGGATTGTAAGTGAGAGTGTTGGTCTCCACAATGATCTGTCACCAGAAGCCATTTTAACCAGAAGCCCCCAACTACAACTACAATAATTCAACTAAAAAAATAATAATAATAATTGTTTCCATTTGTGCAAGAGTCTATAGAACATTAAACACAAAAGAATAACAGTAGCATAGCCACTTATTCCAGAATCATTTCTATCTAAATAATCCTATCTAAAAACATGAGGATATAACTGAGTTTCAATTGATAAATGACGGACAGAAGCAGCTACACCCAAAGAAAGAACACTGAGAAACGAATGTGAACTATCTGCATTTTTGTTTTTCTTCCCAGGTTATTTTTACCTTCTGAATCCAATTCTTCCTGTGCAACAAGAGGACTGTTCGGTTCTGCAAACATATATTGTATCTAGAATATACTGCAACATATCTAACATCTATAGGATTGCTTGCCATCTAGGGGAGGGGGTGGAGAGAGGGAGGGGAAAAATTGGAACAGAAGCGAGTGCAAGGGATAATGTTATAAAAAAATTAGCCTGGCATGGATTCTGTCAATATTAAGTTATTATTAAATAAAATAAAAGAAAAAAAAAGAAAAAAATAATAAAAACATGAGGATAAGATAATAATAACATTAGCTGTAGTGGTTGTAACAACAACAAAAATAATATCTTACATTTACATAACACAATTTAGTAAGATATATAACATTTATATAACAAAGTACTTTTACATGCACAATCTTATCTGATTTTCCCAAAAACCATGTAATGGTATGCAAACCACCTCTCTACCAGTTTGCAGGGAATCTCCAAGGAGATCTAGCAACATAAGGTTTTCTGAAGTAAAAGCTGATAGCAGGTGAAGAATAAGGTGGGAGGAGAGGGAGGTATATGAAAGTAAAAAGCCAAAGCTTTGAGCTAATTCTACTATGCCAATGTATCTTACACCTATGCCCTTCTCTCCACTCACTTGGTCAACATCTTGTTTCAGGTCCTCAGCATCTTTCATGTGGACTAGAGAAGAAGCCTTTTAAATGAATTTTCCGCCTCTGGTTTTTCCTCTGTTCAATCCATCCTTGGACTAATGCCCAATCAATGTTCCCAAAGCACACAACTCTGTTACTCTCCTATTTAAGAAAATTCACTGACTCCTGATTGTTTTTAAGATAAATATAAATTTTTCTGTCTGGAATTTAAAGTCTTTCATAATCACATTCCAACCTGTCTTTTCTGTCACTTTCACACATGCTATGTTCCAGCCAAATTGACTTATTTACCATTTCTACTCGGGAACATTTCATCTCTTATCTACATGTCTTTGCATACATCTGGAATGCTCCCTTCACCTTTGCCTCTTACAATCACTCCTTTCAAGAGTCAATTCAAGTGATAGTCCCTATTTAAAAGGCTTTTCCTTACTGCACCTCCCCCATTGGTTGTCCCTTCTCCCTCCATATTACTTTGTATGTATGCTGCATTACCTATCCATGAGAATGTTTCTTCTCCCTAGTAAAATGTAAGTTTCCAGAAAGAAAAGACAATTTTTATTTTTGTCCTTGTATCTCTGTGCCTCACACAGTGCTTGGTATCTAGTAATTTATTAAATATTGTTGAGTTAAACTGAATTAAATTTATGATTATTATAAGGAATCCAATAAAAACATGCTGGAGCCAATGATCTTGGAAAGCTCATAGTCTGGCCTATACTAGCTCTAGGAATTTCTGATGTGATGTCCCATAAAAGGAAAACATAGGGAGGAGGCACTAGCCAACCCTAGAAGGAATAATAGAAACAAATATAAAACATATAGCAACTCACAGACCACTCATGGAGTTTATAACTTCTGAAACAATTCTAGCCAGCTCTTGAGGGTTCCCTCCCGCAAGAATCTCCTGCTCTGGACCCATCATGAGTGGAGGTTGGGTCTAACTCCAAAGAGAGGAGTAAGATTTTTATTATAGCTCTGATTTGTTATGTCCTTTACCCTAAGTAGAACTACTAGGAAAATCTCTTAAAACAGAGTTTAGATATGGCTCCTGTTTAAGGTTTCTCCAAAAAAAAAAAAGGTATTAATAGGATCATTTCTAGAAAAGGTAATTTGTATACAAAATAGTTATCAGACAACTATTTATTTCTCCTGCCACAAAAGAAAGATTTAAAACACAAAAGTCTTTTTCATTAATACATATTTAAAGTATAAAATAATAATTCATCATCATCAATATAGTCTCTTCAAAAGATAAAGACAATTTGTAGGACTTTTGGACAAACATTCCATTTTCATTGTAAATCTTCAAAGTCCTTAAAGCTTACAAGATCCTCATCTTTCAATAATGAGGTAATACAAGGCAATTCCAATGGACTTGTGATGAAAAGAGCCATCAGCATACAGAGAGAGAACTATGGAGACTGAATATGGATCAAAGCATATTATTTTCACCTTTTTGTTATTGCTATTGTTTGCTTGCTTTTTTTTTTCTTGTGTTTTTCCCCTTTTGATCTGATTTTTTTTATGCAGCATGACTATTAAGGAAATGTTTAGAAATGCATATGTTTAACCTATGTTGGATTGCTTGCTTTCTAAGATAGTGGGGAGGTAAGGAAAGGAGGGAGAAAAATTCAGAATACAGGGTTTTGCTGAGATGAATGTTGAAAATTATCTGTGCATGTATTTAGAAAAATAAAATACTATTTTAAAAAACAATAAAAAGGATTTTTCCTCTTCTATAAAATTAATGGTTTGAATTTAGTGACCTCTTTTTATCATTTTTCTTAGTTTAGGGAATAAAACAAGTATTTCCATTGTTTAATATAATTTTTTTAAAGGTGATTGTTCGTGAAACTGAAAATCTGTTATGTATAACCTGCTATTCCTTTTAAATACATAATAAAATATTTTATGAATATATATTATATATTATAAATAAATATATAATAAAGTTATCAAGTAAATTTTTTAAACACCAGACATGACTTTTTAGTTCCTTCAGGTCCAAGAATCCTATTGGTTGTCAGTCAACTCCTTAGAAGCTGTGTAATTGCAATAATTCTTTCTTGCTATACAGCAAAAACCAATTCATCTCGGAACATGAATTACCTCCTCCAATATCCACCTCTCAGAATCAGTAGTTGCTGGCCATATACCACCTCCAGGGAGAAAAACAAAAGGCTGCAGAAGGCAGCCAAGGAATCAGAATCATTTAGGAAAGCATATGCTGATCACTATTGCAAATGCCCAAGCTGAAACCACCATTGTCCTTGGGGTGTGCATTTGGGAGAAATAAATCCTGCCTTTCACCTTCTACCTCACTGGAAGTCCAAGTGGAAATGGATGGTTCCCAAAATAAGCGGAGCTAAAAGGGAAAGAGATGAAGCCTTTTTTTTTTTTTTTTCTTTAATAAACTATTGAGGGGAAGAGAGTTCTCCATTAGAGCCCATTCCATCAGGAGCCAGACCTCTACAAATACAGCCATAATGAAGAGCTGCTTCATCATCTCAGCAAAACACAGCACCTGTCCCTCAGCAAGAGAACAATGTGCAAGTCCAGCTCCAGAGATCTACCCCCCCAAACCCCCCCACCCCCAGGTTACAATAAGCACAGTGTGGAATACAATGGTTTATTGAAGTTACTGAATCTCCTTGCTATCTATGTATTTCTCTGTATTTCTCTTTCTTTTCCTTCCTCCCGGTTAAATGTCAGAGGTAGAATTTGAATACCAGTCGGTCAATAAATATTTATTAAGTACCTGTTATATACCAAGCACTGTGCTAAGCAGCAGAGATACAGTGCTTGCCCTCAAGTAGCTCATAGTCTAATTGGGGAGATAACAAGCAAACAAAAATGTACAAATTATAGACAGGATAAAGAGAAAATAACTAAAAGAAAAAAGGCACCTGAATTAAGAGCAGTTTGGAAAGACTTCCTTTAGAAGATTGGATTTTATTTGGGAGATGAAGGAAGCCAGGAGATAGCTTAGGATAAAATATAATTCCTTAAACAGGCATTAAAGGTCCACTATGGCCTGGGTCCTATCTTAGCTCTTTATCTCTTCTTCTTTCTTTCTTCTTCTTGTTCTTTTTCCTGTTCTTCTTGTTCTTGTTCTTCTTTTCCTTCTTGTTTTTTATTAAAGCTTTCTAGCTACAAAACATATTAATGGGTAATTTTTCAACATTGATACTTACAAAACTTTCTATTCCAAATTTTTCCCTCCTTTTCCCCACCCCCTTCCCTAGATGGCAGGTAATACAATACATGTTAAATATATTAAGATATATGTTAAATCCAATATATGTATACATACACAGTTATCTTGATGCACAAGAAAAATTGGATCTAGAAAGAAAAAAAAAACTTGAGAAGGAAAACAAACTGCAAGCAAACATTAACATAAAGCATGAAAATGCTATTTTGTGGCCTACACTCAGTTCCCAAAGGCCTCTCTCTGGGTGTAGATGGCTTTCTTCATCACTGAACAACTGGAATTGGCTTGAATCATCTCATTGTTGAAGAGAGCCACACCCTTTAACTTAATATAATCAAAATTATCTATTTTGGGATCAATAATGATCTCTAGTTCTTCTTTGGTCACAAATTCCTTCTTCCTCCACAGATTTGAGAGGTAAACTATCCTATGTTATCTAATTTGTTTATAATCTCATTCTTTGTGTCTAGATCATGAACCCATTTTGACCTTATCTTGGTATAAGTTGTTGGGTATGGGTCAATGCCTAGTTTCTGTCATACTAGTTTCCAGTTTTCCCAGCAGTTTTTGTCAAATAGTGAGTTCTTATCCCAAAAACTGGGGTCTTTGGGTTTGTCAAACACTAGATTACTATAGTCTTTGACTATTTTGTCTTGTGAACCCAACCTATGCCACTGATCCACTAGTCTGTTTCTTAGCCAGTACCAAATGGTTTTGGTGACCACTGGTTTATAATATAGTTTTAGATCTGATACAGCTAGACCACCTTCATTTGATTTTTTTTTCATTAGTTCCCTTGAAATTCTTGGCCTTTTGTTCTTCCAGATTAATTTTGTTGTTATTTTTTCTAGGTCAGTAAAATAGTTTCTTGGGAGCCTGACTGTTATAGCACTAAATAAATAAATTAGTTTAGGTGGTATTGTCATCTTTATTATATTTGCTAGACCTATCCAAGAGCACTTGATATTTTTTCCAATTGTTTAGATCTAACTTTATCTGTGTGGAAAGTATTTTGTAGTTTTGCTCATATAGTTCCTGACTTTCCCTTGGTAGATAAATTCCCAAATATTTTATACTATCGACAATTTTTTTTCTCTTTGTATCTCTTGCTGTTGGATTTTGTTAGTGATATATAAAAATGCTGATGATTTATGTAGATTTATTTTGTATCCTGCAACTTTGCTAAATTTGTGGATTATTTCTAATAGTTTTTTAGTTGATTCTCTAGGAGTATACCATCATATCATCTTCAAAGAGTGATAATTTGGTTTCCTCACTACCTACTTTAATTCCTTCAATCTCTTTCTTCTCTTATTGCCACAGCTAGCATTTCTTTTTTTTAAAATTACATTTAATTTAATTTAATAACTTTTTATTGACAGAACCCATGCCAGGGTAATTTTTAGCAACATTATTCCTTGCACTCACTTCTGTTCCGATTTTTCCCCTCTCTCCCTCCACCCCCTCCCCAAGATGGCAAGCAGTCCTATAGATGTTAAATATGTCACAGTATATCTTAGATACAGAAAGTAGAAATAACCCGGGAAGAAAAACAAAAATGCAAAAAGTTTACATTCATTTCCTAGTGTTCTTTCTTTGGGTATAGCTGCTTCTGTCCATCCTTGATCAACTGAAACTGAGTTAGATCTCTTTGTCAAAGAAATCCACTTCCATCAGAATACATCCTCATGCAGTATCGTTGTTGAAGTATATAATGATCTCCTGGTTTTGCTCATTTCACTTAACATCAGTTCATGTAAATCTTTCCAAGCCTCTCTATATTCATCCTGCTGGTTATTTCTTACATAACAATAATATTCCATAACGTTCATATACCACAATTTACTCAACCATTCTCCAATTGATGGGCATCCATTCATTTTCCAGTTTCTAGCCACTACAAACAGGGCTGCTACAAACATTTTGACACATACAGGTCCCTTTCCCTTCTTTAGTATCTCTTTGGGGTATAAGCCCAGTAGAAACACTGCTGGATCAAAGGGTATGCACAGTTTGATAACTTTTGGGGCATAATTCCAGATTTCTCTCCAGAATGGTTGGATTCGTTCACAACTCCACCAACAATGCATCATTGTCCCAGTTTTCCTGCATCCCCTCCGACATTCATCATTATTTTTTTCTGTCATCTTAGCCAATCTGACAGCTATGTAGTGGTATCTCAGAGTTGTCTTAATTTGCATCTCTCTGATCAATAGTGATTTGGAACACTCTTTCATATGAGTGGAAATAGTTTCAATTTCATCATCTGAAAATTGTCTGTTCATATTCTTTGACCATTTATTAATTGGAGAATGGCTTGATTTCTTATAAATTAGAGTCAATTATTTATATATTTTGGAAATGAGTCCTTTATCAGAACCTTTAACTGTGAAGATGTTTTCCCAGTTTGTTGTTTCCCTTCTAATCTTGTTTGCATTAGTTCTGTTTGTACAAAGGCTTTTTAATTTGATGTTATCGAAATTTTCTATTATGTGATCAATAATGGTCTCTAGTTCATCTTTGGTCACAAATTTCTTCCTCCTCCACAAGTCTGAGAGATAAACTATCCTATGTTCCTCTAATTTATTTATTATCTCGTTCTTTATGCCTAAATCATGGACCCATTTTGATCTTATCTTGGTATATGGTGTTAAGTGTGGGTCCATGCCTAATTTCTGCCATACTAATTTCCAGTTATCCCAGCAGTTTTTTTCAAATAACGAATTCTTCTCCCAAAAGTTAGGATCTTTGGGTTTGTCAAACACTAGATTGCTATAGTTGACTATTTTGTCTTGTGAACCTAACCTATTCCACTGATCAACTAATCTATTTCTTAGCCAATACCAAATGGTTTTGGTGACTGCTACTTTATAATATAGTTTTAGATCAGGTACAGCTAGGCCACCTTCATTTGATTTTTTTTTCATTAATTCCCTTAAGATTCTCAATCTTTTGTTCTTCCGTGTGAATTTTGTTGTTATTTTTTTCTAGATCATTAAAATATTTTCTTGGAAGTCTGATTGGTATAGCACTAAATAGATTAGTTTAGGGATTATTGTCACCTTTATCATATTTGCTGGGCCTATCCAAAAGCACTTAATATTTTTCCAATTATTTAAGTCTGACTTTATTTGTGTGGAAAGTTTTTCGTAATTTTGCTCATATAATTCCTGACTTTCCCTTAGTAGATAGATTCCCAAATATTTTATGCTATCAACAGTTATTTTGAATGGAATTTCTCTTTGTATCTCTTGCTGTTGGATTTTGTTGGTG
Source organism: Antechinus flavipes (assembly GCF_016432865.1). Taxonomy (NCBI): domain Eukaryota; kingdom Metazoa; phylum Chordata; class Mammalia; order Dasyuromorphia; family Dasyuridae; genus Antechinus; species Antechinus flavipes. The sequence continues at coordinate 226,088,700 of NC_067402.1, forward strand.
ATGTATAAAAAACTGAGAATTTATGGGGATTTATTTTGTATCCTGCAACTTTGCTAAAATTATGAATTATTTCTAATAACTTTTTAGTAGAATCTCTGGGGTTCTCTAAGTATACCATCATATATTTAAAACCATCAGTAAGCATCATATGCAATGGGAAAAAACTGGAACCTTTCCCAGTAAGATCTGGAGTGAAGCAAGGTTACCCACTATCACTATTATTATTCAATATTATATTAGAAACACTAGCCGTGGCAATAAGAGTCGAGAAAGAGATTAAAGGAATTAGAGTAGGCAATGAGGAAACAACAGCTAACATTTCTAATACAATATTGAATAGTAATGGTGATAGTGGGCAACCTTGTTTCACCCCTGATCTTAATTGGGAATGGTTCCAGTTTATCACCATTACATATGATGCTTGCTGATGGTTTTAAATAGATGCTACTGACTATTATAAGGAAAAATCCATTTATTCCTATACTCTGTAGTGTTTTTAATAGGCATGGATGTTGGATTTTATCAAATGCTTTTTCTGCATCTATTGAGATAATCATGTTTTTTTGTTAATTTGGTTATTGTTGGATTATGTTAATAGTTTTCTTAATATTGAACCAGCCCTGCATTCCTGGCATAAATCCTACTTGGTCATAGTGTATTATCCTGGGGATGATTTTCTGCAATCATTTTGCTACTATTGTATTTAAGATTTTTGTATCAATCTTCATTAGGGAGATTGGTCTATAATTTTCTTTCTCTGTTTTCATCCTACCTGGTTTAGTTATCATTACCATGTCATAAAAGGAATTTGATAGGAGTCCTTCATTTCTTATTTTTTCAAATAGTTTATATAGTATTGAAGTTAATTGTTCTTTAAATGTTTGGTAGAATTCACATGTAAATCCACCTGATCCTAGGGATTTTTCCTCTTCTTCTTTTCCTTCTATCAGGGCCCAGAGTTAAACCTAGTATGTGTCTGAGGTCAAATTTGAACTCAGTCCTCTTGACTTCAGGGCTGATGTTCTAACTGCTCCTACACAACCTTTTGATAAAGCCACAAATCCAATTCAACCAGAATTTCCATAATACCTTCTTATGAAATTCTTAAGCTCCAAGTACTGTGCTAGGTATTGGAGCTATAAAGACCAAAAGAAAGCAGTATCTTTTTTCAAGGAGATTATTCTCAACTTCTGAGGGAATAGCCCTCCTTTCTCTGATTCCATTTGTCTCTCTCCTCTGGCCTTGTATTCTCTCATTAAGCCCAATCATGCTTCCTGCCAACTCTCCCTTGTCCTCACCAGGCCTCATCAGCCTTCCTAAATAATCTATGCTGGTAGAGTGGTAACTAGCATTTTTGGTACCCAGAACAAGCAGTATTAATTGTCCAAAGCATCCAAATGTGCCTTTTCACAATATGAAACTAATACAAGATGTAATGAATACAAATTCAGTTGACTATGAGGGAGAAATACTTGCTCCAGAAGACTTAGAGGAAGGAATCTCAGAGCTCTCAGGAATCCTGGGGAGCTATCTCATTCAGCCCATAAAATTTAGGGTCCCGTGACCTTCCTACTCCACCAGAAAAGCTTCAGTAAGGCTCACTCCCATGCATCATGTGGGAGGGAAAGTAGTACTGGGATTATTATTCACACTTGAGGGGGATGGTGGCGAGGAAGTATTATTGCTTGCAGAGGGAGGATGAGAGAAAGTCATGTCCATAGAAAAGAGAGGGAGGGGAGGTATTATTGGGTGATGTATTTGAGAAGTGAAGGAGGGAACATAAAAGCTTTAGTCTTCTAGGCTTAGAGGCAGGAGAAATCTTTCCTTTCTTACTCCTGGGACAGTTATTGACCTCCTATTCTCTTTATCTCCTACCCTGCTGAAGGGACACATCAATCAATTGCTCTGAATTTCTTGCCCTAAGATAAATATCCTTCTTCCCATGACATTCCCTCCTTTAAAACAATTCAAAACCCAATACAAATATTTATAGGTACCCACTTTTTTGCAAGGCCCTATGCTAGGTGCCAGGATTACAGATACAAAAACTAAACAATTCCTGTACCCAATGAGTTTATATTCTTCTGTGGCAGGAGGAAGCTACAATTTGTACAGAAAAAGTATAATAAAAGGAAAATTGAAAAAGGAGCACTGATAATTGGGGTGATCTGAGAAGGCTTCAAAAAGATTATATTTAAAGAAAGACAAAAAGATTCTAAAGCTGCAGATATAAGGGAAAAGTGCAGTGAAGACATGAGGGACAGTTTTTGAAGACATAAGAGATGTAAGTATTGGGCTTAAAGAATAACTGGAATTTTAGTTTGGCTGGAATACAGAATGGATAAACATATAAGATGGGAGCTCAGCCATAGTGGGCCTTCAATACCTATTTAAGGAATTAAAGTTTATCCTAAAGGAGTCAGTTAAAGTTTTTGAGTGGGAAAATGACATGGTCAGACTTAACCTTAGAAGATTATTTTGGCAGATAGACAGAAGGAGGATTGGAGAAGAGACGGGTTAGAAACAGGGAGGATAATAAGAGGCTTTCACAGAAGTCAGTGCTAGATGATACAGCTTTGAATTAGAGTAGGGAGACTATATAAGACTATGTAAGAGAAAAGTGGAGAAAAATCAACAGCACTTTATTAATGATTTGGAACAGTCAAAAGTACTGTTGCATCTACTATTCCTGGAATGCCATTGTTGCTATTGACTTATTGATGATGCTGGCCAGTAAGCAACATCAAGGAAGAGATTAGGTTGATTCAATGAATATTTTACACTGTATAGTAGGGTACCTACCCCATATTTGCACAATATATCATGAGCTCCCACTGACTGCTTCATCTACAATATTCAGCCAGTTGGCCAAATTAAGCTCAAAGCAAGGCATTTAACGAAATAAAATAGTAAGACCAGTAGCAATGAATTCTCTCTCTTATAAACATGGGACCTTCCACAAATATACATGGCATCAATGGGAACAAATGCTTGCAGATTTAGAATGCAGTAGTAGAGGGGTTTAGCCAACCAATACTGTTGTTCAATCATTGTTCAGTTACATCCCACTCTTTAAGACCCCATTTAGGGTTTTCTTGACAAAGATACAATGTAGGTAGAGGAGGACCTACACTGGGAACATATAAGACCAAGGCAACGCACAATTTTAGCACTTCAGGACTTCATTATCCTTTTTCTTCTCTCAGTATTCTAGTTTCTGGCATCTCCTGGTCAAGTTGTTCAGCTGCGTTTCCTGGGCTTGCTCTTCTCTGGACACAGCATTTCATTCTGGGAAAGTTGCTTTGTTTGCCAAAATGAGTAGAAAAAGAAAAATCCTTTCCCCTCTTTGCTTCACTCTGTTGGATGTACAAGTCCTCAAAAGTTAGGTTTTTGCTCCCAACTGCCTCTCTTCTCTGTTACTAACTAGTAATTGTCTGAAACCAGATATGAACTTGGATCTTCCTAACTTAAGGGCTAGTGCTATATCCATCTAGCTGTACTACATGTCTGCCATGAAAGTCAGCAAATTGTTTGGGAATATTCCTTATCTTGAAATTTTTGTGTTGGAAGTAACAAAGATGAGGCACCAATCAGACACACCAACACAAGACCCCTAAATATGAAAATCTAAACTTATGAAAATGGAGATTTCCTGGACGATGGAGAAATCCATAGCCATGAGGGGTCAGTAGTCCTAAGACTGTTTTCTCTTTGGGGTGACATTTCTCAGAATTCTCTTGTCATTAGTTTGTTTTTCTGCACCCAGATTGTTGCACCAGCTCAATCCTTCTGAAGAAATGGTCAATAGTACAAGTGGGGAAAACACTTTCCTTCTCTTTTCCTCCCTCCCACCCTCACCCTCCACTTGCAAAGTTTTACTTCTGAAGGCCCTGGTTTTGCTTCCATTTCTGGTTTCAGGCTTAGAATTTCTTGGCTAAAATCCTCCACTCCTGTACTGTGAAACTGCTAAAATTCCTTTAGCTACTTAAAGCCCCCCAAAACATGCTTAGTTTGTTTAGCTAACCAATACTGTTGTTGTTCAGTCATTCTTCAGTTGCATTCAACTCTTCATGACCCCATTTAGGGTTTTCTTGGCAAAGATACTAGAGTGATTTGTTATTTCCTTTTCCAACTCATTTTACAAATGAGAAAACTGAGGCAAATAGAGTTATATGACCTGAGCAGAGTTACATAGCTTGTAACTTTCTGAGGCTATATTTAAGCTTAGAAAGATAAGTCTTCCTGATTCCAAGTCCAGTGTTTTATTCACTGTGCCAGATAGCTGCCTTAACCAATCATACTATTCTCTTAATTCAATCAAAAATTCAAATCTCATAAAAGGATAACAGCATCAACTCATTTTGTGAGAGATATATGGAATGTAGAAGACCCTTACCCAAAATGACTACTCAGAGATCACTCAGTACAAAGGAGAAAGGTTGTTTATTAAAACCTCCAGAGGATGAGCTGTCCCATCATGAGATAAGAAAGAGAAAGCTTGTGGTAGGAGGGCTAAAGAAGTAGTAAAGATACATAGCTTTTATACAAGAGATTACATCACAAGTAAGAGAGTATTGAGAAGGGGAGGGGGGGCATCTAATTGGTTGTTGCTATCTGGAGAGATTGGAATGGAAGGTTTCTGTTTCCTCCAAATCATCTGATTTCTAGGAAACAGAAAATCAGGCCTTCAGGCTTCAGATATAGTTGGCCAAAGCTCAAGTACATATGGGCTTGCACATATTATACAGGTCATAGGGGAAACACAGAAATAATGAAAATAAAATACAGAAAAAGAATTCACACATTTCTGTAAGTTCTTCACCTTATCTCTCTATTCCACACATAAGAAAGGAAGAAAAGAAGAAAAGAAGGAAGAAAGGAAGGAAGGAAAGAAAGAAGAAAGGAAGGAAGGGAGGGAGGGAGGGAGGAAAAAAAGGGGAAAGGGAAGGACAAAAGGAGGGAGGGAGGAACAGAGAGAGGGACAAAGGAAGAGAGGAAAGGAGAAAAGGAAGGAAGAATGAAGGGAGGTAGGGAGGGAAAGAGGGAGAGAGAAAGAAAATAATCATTTATTAAGGGCCTACTATGTGCTAGTACTATACTGATCAATTTCATGAACATCAATTTCATGACAACACGCTTGCCCTGGTTCTGGACAGCAGACAATGCTCTCAAATTTTCCCAGGCACCATTAGAGTGAAACGAAGCCATATATTTGCTCCCCTGCTTTTTAGCATGATGTTTTCAGCCATGTTATAAAAACACCTTCAATGAGAACCAACAATGGAATCAGTCAGCTACTGCACTGAATCAAAATAGCTACTGCTACAAATTCTTCAACTTTAAAAGGCTACAAGCCAAAACTAAAATGGAAGAATTATTGGTGCATGATTTCTTTTTGTTTGCAGATGATTGTGTACTTAATGCAGCCTCTGAAGCTGAGATGCAACAAAGTTAATACTTTGCTCAACTCTGCCACTTGTGCTAATTTTGTCCTAACCCCAAGAAAACAGTTTCTCCATCAGCCAGCATCATATAATCCTTATGTAGAACCATTGATTACAGAAAATTTAGTAAATGTTGGATAGAATTACATTGATCTCAGGCAGTTTTCTCCCCATAATTTTGGAACACCACCAATAATAATATAAGTTATTAGGCTTAAACTCCAAGAGAATCACTTAATATACTCAGAAGTTTTGAATGCTATGGATAACTTCTCTTACCTTGGCAGTATATTTTCCAGGGATGTCTATATTGATAATGAGATTGACACACATTGCCAGATCTAGCTCAGTGTTTGGAAGACTCTGAAGGAAAGTGAGTAGGGAGAGATATTAAATTGATTCTCAAATTGAAGTTTTACAGAGCCATTGTGTTGATCTCGTTGCTGGGTGCCTGTGAAACCTGGACAGTATATCAACATCAGGTTGGGAAACTTAATAGCTTCCATCTGAATTGTCTTAATTGGCAGTATAAGATACCAGACACTGAGTGTAGTGTTCTTGGTGGTTTTCTGGAAGTCTGGGAGCAGCCTTCGTTTCAGCTCAGTAATCATAGTGAGGTGTTAAGGTTCAAAAGTCTTTATTGTCTCCTTCACCTGGTGCTCAACTAACTTTCTCATGGCCTTCAGAGGGGACTTGGTTTCAGTGGAGAAAATGCAGGAGGACAGGCCACGAGGCTGATGAAGATGGAAATGAATCTTCTCCCCTTGGCTCCAAGAGCTTGAGCTCCTGCCTCCAGTCCTCTTGTCTTCTCTGGCTCTTTCTCCAAGTCTCTCGGTCCCCCAGGAGAGCCACCAGGAGCCTGACCGAAGATGGAATGAATCTCTTTTCTTGGCTCCGAGAGCTTGAGCTCCTGCTTCCAGTCCTCCGTCTTCTCTGGCTCTCAATGAATCTGACTCTGTGTCCCAGCTCATTATATCACTAGGAAACCATTCTTTGTTGTAAGATTAAATCAATCATACTGAAGTAGAGAACTATCAGTCACATGCTAAACTAGATAACATTGTCTCATCGATTCCACTGACTTAACACCTTGTAAGAATCCTTGTTTCAGAGTTCTGGCCCAAAACAACTGAGGTCCTTTCTCGAGCTAAAATAGCAAGCATTCCAAACTCTACTGCAGAGAGCACAACTCTGTTGTTCTGGCCACATTGTTTGAGTGCCATATGTACACTTGCCAAAAAGATTATTTTATGGAGAACTCACACAGGACAAGCGCTCACAAAGTGGTCAGAAAAAAGTGACACAAAAAAACTGTCAAGGTCTTTCTTAAGAAGTAAGTTTAGGATTGTGTATGATTACAGAACTGACCATCATGGCATGCCCTCATCAGAGAAGGGCTGTGCTCTATCAGAAAAGCAGAATTGAATTAGCTGAGAAGAAATGTGAGATGAGCAGTTAGAGAAACCACCCAAAATGTGTCGTAAGGACTCTGTGTTCAACCTGTAGCAGAACATTCCAAGCTCATATTAGTCTGATTGGTTAAAATCAGACACATTATAACTTGACTAAACATTTTGGTCCTCTTCGAAAATGAAAGACAGCATTTCATCTGAGCCTCACAAAAACCAGGGAGGTGGGTACTGTTATTATCCTCATTTTACAGTTGAGGAAACTGGGCAATCAGAGGTTTGGTGGCTTGCCCAGGTCCACACAACTAATAAGACTGGATTTAAATCCAGGCCCAGAGCTCTAATCTATTTACTAGTTAGCTATCTCATGCTTAGAAATGCTGATAACTCTTTTTATGTACATTTTGGGAAACCAAGATATGAAATGACTTCTGAGAATATTTGGTGATTCTCTTGGAGTTTAAGTCCAATAGCTTACATTGTTATTGTGTTGTTCCAAAATCATGGGGAGGAAACTACCTGAGATCAATTTAATTCTATGCAACATTTACTGAATGCCTATTGGAGTCTTGTGTTAGTTGTATTAGGGGAGATACAACATTTAAATGAGACATACTCATACTCTTTGGAGCTCCTTAAGTCTAATGGGGAAGTATGACTCCTATGCAAATAAGCATAATACAAAATAGCACTTGAGAAGTACAAGTCAAGTTCTCTATAAAGTCAGGATGATAGAATGAGAGAGGGAAAGGAGATCATCTGATTTTTTACTATACAAATGGAGAAACTAAGGTCCAGGAAATGGCTTGTCCAAAGGAGAAAAATTACCATTGACTGGAGGAGGTTAAAGGGAAAGACACATTTCACTTAGGCTAAAGGATGGATAGCAGTTCAGCAAACAGAGAGATAGGAAGGTCATTCCAGGCAGAGATAATTGAACAGAATGAAAAAAGGAAAAGAAGATGGAAGGAGCAAAGTATTTTAATTTTTTTGTAAGTCCTGAACTATTTTGGCAATGTTTAGTAAAGCCTATGGACCCTGGATCAGATCACATTTTTAAATGCCTCAAATGAAATATATAAGATTTACAAATAGTATCTATTTTCTTCCAATTACATGTTAAAACAATCTTTGTTTTGTAAAATTTAGAGTTCCAAATTCTCTTTCTCTTTCTCCTTCCCTGAAACAGCAAACAATCTGATATAGGTTATACATGTAACATCAATAAGCCATACATCAATAAAATATGTAAGATTTTAAAATAATATTCTATTTTCTCCCAATTATATGTTAAAAATAATTTTTAACCTTTGTTTTTTAATTTGAATTTGAATTCCAAATTCTATCTTTCATGTGTATGTGCAATCAATAAAATACAAAATATTTTAAAATAATATTCTATTTCCCCTAATTACATGTTAAAACAATTTTAACCTTTTTTTTTTAATTTTGAATTCTAAATTCTCTTTTCCCCTCCCCCTCCCTGAGGCAGCAAACGATCTGATATAAGTTATACATGTGCAACCAATCAATAAAATAAAATACATAAGATTTTTAAATGATATTCTATTTTCCATCAATTACATGTTAAAACAATTATATATATATATATATATATATATATATATATATATATATTGCTGAGGCAATTGGGATTAAGTGACTTGCCCAGAGTCACACAGCTAAGAAGTGTTAAGTGTCTGAGACCAGATTTGAACTCACTAAAAGTTCACTCCTGACTTTAGGGCTGGTGCTCTACCCATTGCACCACCTAGCTGCCCCTTTAATATTCATTTTAAAAAATTTTTGAGTTCTAAATTCTCCCTCTCCCTCTTTTCCCTCCTCCCTGAGATAGCAAGCAATCTAAGTTATACATGAGCAATTAAAAAAATAAAATGCACATGATTTTCAAAGAAACTAATCACAAAGTAATACAGCCATTTATCTATCTATATATGTATATACATGCACACATGTATGTATATGTAAACACACACACACATAAGTTCATGGATCTCAGGTTAAGAACTCCTGATATACCAGTTTGGCAGATGTAGATATAACAAAAATAAGTCTGGTAGCAATGTGAAGGATGAATTAGAAGAAGGAGAGACTGGAGGATGGGAAACAAAAAGAGAGTTCCAATATATAATATTCATAACAGCACTCTTTTTGATACGAAAAAAAAAACCCAACTCAGGAAAAGAAAGTGGGTGGCCATCTGTTGGGGAATAGTTGAACAAACTGCGGTATATGGATGTGATGAAATATTATTTCTCCACAAGAAATGGTAATTGTGAAAAATTCACAGAAATAGAGGAAGACATATAAACTGATTCAGAACAAAGAAAGCAGAACCAGGAGAATAATGTATACATAATGATTAATGTAAATGCAAACAATACAAAAGTCTAATGAATTCAGATTGAAATAAAAAACCAAAACTGATTTGAGATAACTGATAATAAACATTTTTCACATTTTTCCCCGTGGGAGAAGAAGGGGCATAGTGTTGGATGTCAGATGTGACAGATATCTGTGGTTGATAAATGAGACTTGATGAGAACAACCTTTAACCACTAGGTGGTGCTACTACGGTAGGATTCATAGGTAACTTTACCCCAATGAGTCTAAATGCTGGGGAATTACCAAGCTCCTTGTGGTACTCACAAAACAGATAATTTTCTATACCCCAGCCCTGCCTCTCAGGTGGTAGCCATAATGGCTAATAAATTTAGTGGGTTTGAATAGATCGATTTACTCGATCAGAATCAGCTCTGAGGCTCCATCCAATGGGCAAGACTCCAAGTTCAAACTAGATCACCATTTTTTCAAAAGATTTTGGAAAGGATTCCTATCTTTGGTGAGAGATTGAACTGGATGATGGCTAAAATCTCTGTCTAGCTCCTTTGCCAAGCAGTGAAGTACCTGGTTCACAATTTTCCTCTACCCCAGTACTTCCCCATTCTGCAGGGGTCCTCAAACTTTTTAAATAGGGGGCCAGTTCACTGTCCCTCAGACTGTTGGAGGGCCGGACTATAGTAAAAACAAAAACTTTGTTTTGTGGGTCTTTAAATAAAGAAACTTCATAGCCCTGGGTGAGGGGAATAATCGTCCTCAGCTGCCGCATCTGGCCTGTGGGCCGTAGTTTGAGGACACCCTGTTAGTATATCTAGAGAAATAAAAAACATATATATATATCTCTACAGGACTTCAACAAATGTATTGATTTCAAGAGGCAACATAGTATAGTTTAGGAGTACTTAGCATGGAATCTGTGAACTTTTTTTTAATATATTGATAACTATTTAGAAATATTTGGTTTCCTTTGTTATCTCATTTATTTTAAGTTATGCATTTAAAAACATTATGAGAAAAAATCCATAGGCTTCATCAGAGCAACAAAAAAGTCCATGACACTAAAAAGGTTAAAAATCCGAACTTGGAATCTAAAGGACCATGGTTCAAATCTGTTGTGGGTACTTATTAGCTATGTGATCCCTTAAGGCTAATCCCTTAAATTCAATTTTCATCATCTATAAAATGAGCAAAGAGAGAGAGGGTGATGGATTTGGTGTCAGTGAACTTGGATTCAAATTTTGACTCTCCTATTTACTTACTTGTATGACCTTTGAAGTCACTTTAACCTCTATGAGCCTCAGTTTCCTCAGCTGTGAAATGAAAAGGTGAAACTAGATTATCTTTAATGTCCCTTCCAGCTCTCGATCTATGATCCTATGAAATGTAAATGAAACCAACACTAAAATACTACTGTACTCAGATTAACTGCAATGTTCAGTCTTGGTCCTCCTGATATCATTAATGTTCTTTAAAAATGAAGGAAGAATAATAACGATAACAATGGTTACCTATTCATCAGCCAGGAATTTGAGGATCTTAAGAATCTAGGATCATTTTATTTTCCAATCTAATCTCACATAACTCCCAAATACTCTCCACTCCAAATCATCTCAATTCAACAAATATTAGAGAATTCTTTCTCTTTCAGATCAAATGGAAATATGAATGATCCAGACTTGCCCTGCTCTGACTAGGAGAAGACACTATGCCACAAATCATCCCATGACAGGTATTGATCCCAATTTCTTCATTTTAGAGTAAACCAATAAAGTATTACAGAAATGAAGAGACCCATTGTTCTTAGTGGAGCTGAGCACACGCACACACACACACACACACACACACATACACACACACACACACACACACACACACACACACACACACCCCCCACACATATACCACACTTGATAAATGTTGACCGACTATGGCAAATCCCAATTGAAAGCTGTTTCTCTTTTGACTATTTTTTAAAATCACAGGGGAACGCTAAGTGACCCTAATCACAGGTTTAATTCATGAAGAAAAGAAATGTCATAAAAAGCCCTATTCAAAAATTTACCTATTGGAAAATGATGACTTAGTGAAGTTAGAAAAATAGAGAAAAACTTAAACTTGTGAAGGAAGATGTCATGCAGAAAACAGGACAAACTAATATAATACAATTTCACAAAGATGCATATGTGTAGAGGGCTGAAACTCTGAAAAGATGTGCTTGAATCAGACAGCAGAGCACTTAAGACTAATTACCTATTTGATGTGAGATAATGGCTCTACATACATATTTAGATGAGATGGTGATGTGATGGCTCTCCTCACCATTGGTGCTTGCTGAATGTGTGGTGGTGAGGTAATCATAGGCAAGGACTGGAGGGCTGGGGGAGAGAAGTCAGAGTCACTTGGCTGCAGGACGAGGAGGAGAGAGGCTGAAGACTCCAGACTCCAGAATCCAGGATACATCTTTGGCAAGCCTTGTGGCAGCTTGTCTGCCTCCTTCACTTCTCTCCCTAAAGACCAAGAACTTTGATCCTGACTCTGAATGATCCTGAGGCCCTCCAGGGAGCTAGTCTGGACATTATACATATGAATGTATATATGTATGTGTGTGTGTATGATTATATATATCTAAGTATATGTGTATTATATGTTTGTGTGTGTATGGTATGTATATATGCGTATATACACACACACACATTTATACATATATGTGCTTAGTTATAGCTTTCCAAGGGGGAAGAATAAAGTAAAAAGTACACAACAGAGAACAAAAGAAAATCTACAAGGAAATAAAGACATACAGTTCTCAACATATTTATTATATAGACTTTCTTGAAATGGAAATTATTGCTTTTTATTTTGAATCCTATGTTTTGTTATGCACATGGCAATGTTTTGGGTTTTTTCCCAATTTTGTATTTAAAAATAAAATAAACAAATAAATAAATGGGGGAGGGGAGATATCTTCTGCCCCCATATCCTACCTCTAAGTCACTCTAAATTCAGGGGCTGAGCAGCCTGTACTGATTTAAGGTTTCTTAATGCTCTAGACTAAACCATATCCATGTGTGTCAGACATCAAACATACAAACATATGTATGCACATGCATGTATATATGTATATTTGTATGCCTGTGTGGTATGTGTGTGTGTGTGTGTGTGTATACTGTATTTAAGAGTGTGTGTGTATATGTGCGTGGAAAATCAAAACCTACTCCATTCATTTTGGAAACTTAACAGGCTGGGATAACTGCAGTTTGTGGGTTCCTATTTCAAGCTGTAGGTGATATTAAAGCTACATTAAATCTATCAGCTTACAGATATAGCAGTGTGCCAAGTCAATTGAAGGAGGAAGGTTGGCTCAGGTGCCAAGTTTACTTAAGTGGGTTCCCATATTTTCCATTTATGATCCTTTCTTTCCACCAGCTAGGACATTTTGTGTGATGAATTTTTGTTCGAATTTAGGTGCCCTGGCACAGAATGATTATGTGGGTTGCAATCTGCCCCTGAGGGACATTATTCCCTACATCCCATTCCTCATTCATTCTTTCAACAGACATGTAGCAAGCAATAACAATGTGCAATATTTTGTATTATATATTATTGGAGATACAAAGATAAATAAATAATACAAAATTACTGACTTTAAGGAATTTACAATCTAGTGAGACCATAAATTTTAACATGGAAAGGACTTTAGAGACCTCCTCATTTTATAGGTGAGACAACTGAAGCCCAGGAGATTATATATTGTCCCAGGTCACACAAATCATAAGTAACAAATCTAGGACCTTTAATTCCAAATCCAATATCCTTTCTTGTAGGGGGCTAAAACTCCAAAAAGCCATACTTGAATCAGACAACTGAGTACTTAAGGCTAATTACCTATTTGATGTGAGACAATGACTCTCTTAGCATATATTTGGATTATTGGCTCTTCTCACCCATTAGTGCTTACTGAATGTTTGGTGTTAAGATAATCAGAGGCAAGGATTGGAGGGCTAGGGAAAGAGGGCAGACTCACTTGGCGGCAGGACATGGAGGAGAGAGGCTGGTGACTCTGGATTCCAGAATCCAGGATTTTGCTTGTCTGCCTCCTTCACTTCTCCCCGTAAAGACCAAGGACTTTAATTTATCCTGACTCTGGCTGACCCGGAGGCCTTCCAGGAAGCTAGCCTGTACTCTACACTTTCTAGTGTACTATCTGAGAGTGCAGAAACAGACACAAGTAGATTATGATAATCACATAAGAGAAGGATAATGTGTTATGAAATCAGATAAGAAGGAAATATTTTAGGCTCGTGAGATGGTTAGCTTATGGAAAAGGGAATATTTGAATTGGACCCTGAAGTCTTGGTAATAATTTAATCAATCTATGATCAAAATCTCTCTCATCAGGATGGATTACAGGTAAGCCATATCTTTATGAGGATCTATCCACAAACTCTTTTTCTAAAGCTTTTTAGATTTTTTTAAAGAGCATAGATCCCATAAAGGACCTTAGAGATTAACAAGTCCAATCAGTTCATTTTGCAGATGAGGAAACAGATGAGCCCAGAGAGTTTAAATGACTTGCTCGTCCCACTGTTAAAAGTCAGAAAGTTACTGATAATGGCAAGATTTGAATCCAGGGACTTCTTAAAAGAGTAGACAGCTTTCATCTTTAATGTCTTAATTGATGGTGAGATACGACTGCAGTAAGAGATGGGAAAGGAGAGTATAAGACAAATCCAGGAGCTATATGAACATTATTACAAAACACTTCACACAAATAAAGTCAGATCTAATTAATTGTTAATTAACTAATTAACAATATATTAAAAATATTAACTGTTCATGGACAGGGTAAGTCAACATAATAAAAAATGATCATTCTACCCAAACTAACTTAATTATTCAGTTCCACACCAAACTACCAAAAATTATTTTATAACCCTAGAAAAATAACAAAATTCATTTGGAAGGAAAAAATGTCAAGAATATTGAGGGGAAATGACAGGGGATTGGGGATGGAAGAGAGGATGTGAAAGAAGGTGGCTTAACCATATCAGATCTCAAAATATATTATAAAGAAGTAACACACTTTCTTTTAGTTATAGCTTTTTATTAACAAAACATATGCATAGGTAATTTTTCAACACTGACCCTTGAAAAAACTTCTAATCCAATTTTTCCCCTCCTTCCCTCCACCCCCTCCCCTAGATGGCAGGTAGTCCCATACATGTTAAATATGCTAAATATGTTAAAGTATATGCTAAGTACAATATATGTATACATATTTATAGTTATTTTGCTGCACAAGAAAAAATGGATTTAAAAAGAAAGTAAAAATAACCTGAGAAGAAAAACAAAAATGCAAGCAAACAATAACAGAGAGTATAAATGCTATGTTGTGGTCCACATTCATTTCCAGTGTTCTTTCACTAGGTGTAGCTGATTCTGTTCATTACTGATCAATTGGAACTGATTTGGATCCTCTCATTGTTGAAGAGAGCCACTTCTATCAGAATTGATCTTCATATAATATTGTCGTTGAAGTATACAATGATCTCCTGGTTCTGCTCATTTCACTCAGCATCAGTTCATGTAAGTCTCTCCAGGCCTTTCTGAAATCTTCCCACTGGTTGTTTCTTACAGAACAATAATATTCCATAATATTCATATACCACAATTTATTCAGCCATTCTCCAATTGATGGGCATCCACTCAGTTTCCAGTTTCTAGCCACTACAAAAAGGGCTGCCACTGGCATTTTGGCACATACAGGTCCCTTTCCCTTCTTTAGTATCTCTTTGGGATATAAGCCCAGTAGTAAAATGTTGGATCAAAGTGTATGCACAGTTTGATAACTTTTTGAGCATAGTTCCAAATTGCTCTCCAGAATGATTGGATCTATTCACAACTCTACCAACAATGCATCAGTGTCCCAATTTTCCCACATCCCCTCCAATATTCATCATTATCTTTTCCTGTCATCTTAGCCAATCTGAGAGGCATATAGTGGTATCTCAAAATTGTCTTAATTTGCATTTCTCTGATAAATAATGATTTAGAACAACTTTTTATATGAGTAGAAATAGTTTCAATTTCTTCATCTGAAAATTGTCTATTCATATCCTTTGACCATTTATCAACTGAAGAATGGCTTGATTTCTCATAAATTAGAGTCTATATATTTTGGAAATGAGGCCTTTATCAGAACCTTTAACTGTAAAAATGTTTTCCCAGTTTATTGCTTCTCTTCCAATCTTGTCTGCATTAGTTTTGTTTGTGCAAAAGATTTTCAACTTGATATAATCAAAATTATCTATCTTATGATCAATAACGATTTTTAGTTCTTCTTTGGTCACAAATTCCTTCTTCCTCCACAGATCTGAGAGGTAAACTATCCTATGTTCTTCTAATTTGCTTATAATATCATTCTTTATGTCTAGATCATGAACCCATTTTGACCTTATCTTGGTATACATTATTAGGTATGGGTCAATACCTAGTTTCTGCCATACTAGTTTCCAATTTTCCCAGCAGTTTTTGTCAAATAGTGAGTTCTTATTCCAAAAACTGGGGTTTTGGGATTTGTCAAACACTAGATTACTATTTTGTCTTGTGAACCTAACCTATTCCATTGATCAACTACTCTGTTTCTTAGCCAGTACCAAATGGTTTTGATGACTACTGCTTTGTATTATAGTTTTAGATCAGCTATAGCTAGGTCACCTTCATTTAATTTTTTTTTCATTAGTTCCCTTGAAATTCTTGGCCTTTTGTTCTTCCAGATGAATTTTGTTGTTATTTTTTCTAGGTCAGTAAAATAGTTTCTTGGGAGTCTGACTGGTATAGCACTAAATAAATAGATTCGTTTAGGTAGTATTGTCATCTTTATTATATTTGCTAGACCTATCTAAGAGCACTTGATATTTTCCCAATTGTTTAGATCTGACTTCATTTGTGTGGAAAGTGTTTTGTAGTTTTGCTCATATAGTTCCTGACTTTCCCTTGGTAGATAGATTCCCAAATATTTTATACTATTGGCAGTGTTTTTTTTTAATGGAATTTCTCTTTGTATCTCTTGCTGTTGGATTTTGTTAGTGATGTAAAAAATGCTGATGTTTATGTGGATTTATTTTATATCCTGCAACTTTGCTAAAGTTGTGGATTATTTCTAATAGTTTTTTAGTTGATTCTCTAGGATTCTCTAAGTATACCATCATACCATCTTCAAAGAGTGATAATTTGGTTTCCTCATTACCTACTCTAATTCTTTTTATCTCTTTTTCTTCTCTTATTGCCACAGCTAGCATTTCTAATACAATATTGAATATTGGTGATAGTGGGCAACCTTGTTTCACCCCGATCTTAATTGGAAATGGTTCCAGTTTATCACCATTACATATGATGCTTACTGATGTTTTAAATAGATGTTACTAACATTTTAAGGGAAAGTCCATTTATTCCTATATTCTCTAGTGTTTTTAATAGGCATGGATGTTGGATTTTATCAAATGCTTTTTCTTCATCTATGGTTTTTGTTGATTTGGTTATTAATATAGTCGATTATGTTAATAGTTTTTCTAATATTGAATCAGCCCTGCATTCCTGGTTTAAATCCTACTTGGTCACGGTATATTATCCTGGGGATGATTTTCTGTAATCTTTTTGCTACTATTGTATTTAAGATTTTTGCATCAATTTTCATTAGGGAGATTGGTCTATAATTTTCTTTCTCTGTTTTTGTTCTACCTGGTTTAGGTATCAGTACCATGTCTGTGTCATAAAAGGAATTTGGTAGGACTCCTTCAATCCCTATTTTTTCAAATAGTTTATGTAGCATTAGAGCTAATTGTTCTTTAAATGTTTGGTAGAATTCACATGTAAATCCATCTTGTCCTGGGGTTTTTTTCTTAGGGAGTTGATTAATAGCTTGTTCTATTTCTTTTTCTGAAATGGGACTATTTAACCAATTTATTCTTCCTCTGTTAATCTGGACAACCTATATTTTTGAAGGTATTCATCCGTTTTATTTAAGTTATCAAATTTATTGGCATAAAGTTGGGCAAAGTAACTCTTAATTATTGCTCTAATTTCCTCTTCATTAGTGGAAAGTTCTCCCTTTTCATTTTTAAGACTAACAATTAGATTTTCCTCTTTCCTTTTTCTAATCAAATTTACCAAGGGTTTATCTATTTGTTGTTTTTTTCATAGAACCAACTCTTAGTTTTATTTATTAATTCAATAGTTTTTTTTACTTTAAATTTTATTAATCTCTCCTTTTATTTTTAGAATTTCATGTTTAGTGTTTGATTGGGGGGGGTTAATTTGCTCTTTTTCTAGCTTTTTTAGTTGCAAGCCTAATTCATTGATTTTCTCTTTCTCTATTTTATGCAAGTAAGCCTCCAGAGATATAAAATTTCCCTTTATTACAGCTTTGGCTGCATCCCACACATTTTGGTATGTCGTCTAATTATTGTCATTCTCTTAGGTGAAATTATTCATTGTGTCTATGATTTGCTGTTTCACCCATTCCTTCTTTAGGATGAGATTATTTAGTTTCCAATTACTTTTTGATCTATTTTCCCCTGGCTTTTTATTGAATGCAATTTTTTTTTGCATTGTGATTTGAAAAGGAGGCATTTACTCTTTCTGCCTTTCTGCATTTGAATTTGAGGTTTCTGTGTCCTAATAAAAGATCGGTTTTTATATAGGTTCCATGAATTGCTGAGAAGAAAGTGTACTCCTTTCTGTCTCCATTTAGTTTTCTCCAAAGATCTATAATACCTAACTTTTCTAGAAGAAGAAACACATTTATATTATATTATAAAGTAGTAAAACAATTTAATACTGGCTAAGAAATAGACAGGTGGATCAGTGGCATAGATTGGGTGCACAATATACTGTTGTAAATCTAAGAATCCAAGCTTTGGGGACAAAAAGTCATTATTTAACAAAAACTGTTGAGAAAAGTAGAAAACAATATGATAGAAACTAGGTGTAGATAATATCAAAATGGATACATGATCTACACATGAAGAGTGATACCATAAGTAAAGCATGGATTAATAATTTACCTGTCAGATCTATGAAGAAAGGAAGAATTTAGGACCAAATAAGACATAGGGAGCATTATGAAATGTAAAATGGATTATTTTGATTATATAAGATTTTTTAAAAATTGTACAAAGCCAATACAACCAAAATTAGAAAAAAGCAAAAAACTCAGGAAAAGTTTTTATGGCATATAATTTTTATAACATAAATTTTATAGCATCTCTAAAAAAGGCTACAATTCTGAAATATATAAAAGACTAAGTCAAATTTATAAAAATATAAATCACTCCCCAAATGATAAATGGTCAAAGGATATGATCAGGCAGTTTGCAGACAAAGAAATCAAAGCTATCTATAGTCATGCAAAAAAAAAAATCAGTACAAATTAGAAAAATGCATATTAAAACAACTCTGAAGCACCACCTCACAGCTACCAAATTGGTTAATATGACAAAAAAATGAAAATTACAAATGTTGGAGGTTTAAATTTTATAATTTAAAATTATAAATATTATAATATAATTTATATTATAAATATAGGGAAATAGGGATACTAATGCATTGTTGGTCAAGTTGTGAACTGATCCAGCCATTCTGGAGCACAATCCAGACCTATGCCCAGAGGGTTTTAAAACTTTGCATACCCTTTGATTGATCAATACCACTTTTAGGTCTGTATCCCAAAGAAATTTTTAAAAGGGATAGAGAAAGGACCTATTTGTACAAATATATTTGTAGTGGCTCTTTTTTGTGGAATCTAAGAATTGGAAATTGAGGGGATATCCATCAATTGGGGAATGATTGAACAAGTTGTGGTACATCATTGTAATAGAATACTATTGTATTTTAAGAAATTACAAGCAGGATGATTTCAGAAAATCCTAGAAAGACATACATGAATTGATACAAAGTGAAGTGAGAAGAATGAGAATATTGTACACAATAATAGTAAAATTATACAATGAATAACTATGAATGACTTAACTATTCTCAGCAATCCAATGACACAAGACAACCCCAGAGGATATGAGAAAAAATTCCATCTATTGCCAGAGAGAAAGAACTAATGCTGTCTGAATACAGATTGAAGCATATTAGTTTTTCACTTTCTTTTTCTTTCTTTCTTCCTTTCTCACTTTTTCTTTTTCTATCTTTTCTTCCTTCCTTCCTTTCCTCCTTTCCTTCCTTTCTTTCTTCTTTTTTCCTTCCTTTTCAGGAAAGAAGGGAAGGAAGGGGGAAAAAGATAGAATTTGAAACTCAAAACTTTTTTTAAAAATGTTAAAATTGTTTTTACATGTATGGGAAGGAAATATTGTTTATTTTTTCCATTCATTTATTTTCTTTACTAATGATGACAACTTATGTTTAAAATGGTATTTAAGATTTATAAAACTCTTTATATAGTTTATATCAGGAAGTATTTTTTGAATAATTTTAATGAAAAGAAAGGATGGTCTAGTCAGGTAAAGTATAGAAAAATTCTCCACATAGAGCATGAACTCAGCTAGATAAGCATGCAAATGTGTGTGTGGATGTGTGTGTTCATGTGTATATATGTATTGTTATTGTTGGTGTGGGATGGTCAGAGAATTCTTGTGTTTTTTTTTTCTTTTGATCTTAGAAAAACAAGTACCTTGAATGGGACATGACTTATGAGTTAAGATCTGGAGATGCTATCAATCAGAACTGAAATGTGGCAGTTCTGGTCATTTCATTCTATATCAGTTTACACAAGTGTTCCCAAGTTTCTCTGGCACTATCCCTTTCATCATTTCTTACAGTATGATAATATTCCATTACAGTCATATATCATAATTTGTTTAGCTATTTCCCAATTGATAAGCACCCCCTTAGGTTTAAGGTTTTTGCCATAATAAAAAGATATGCTACAAATATATATATATATATATTTATGGGTCATTTTTCTCTTTCTTTGCCCTTTTTGGGGTATTAGAGATAGTGGTGATATCATTGGATAGAATTTTGGGTCAGTAGTCAAGAGGATCACTTGGACAAGTCACTTAACTTCAGTTACCTCAACTGGAAAATGGGAATAAAAATAACAGCTGCCTCATAGGTTGTTGTGATGATCAAATAATTTAATATTTGCCAAGTTCTTAGAACTTTAGCACTATGCGCCTGGAACATAATAGGCTCCATATAAAGGTTAACTATAATGATTTTTAAAAAATTTTTATTTAATAATTACTTTATATTGACACTCGTTTCTGTTCCGATTTTTTTTCCCTCCCTCCCTCCACTCCCTCCCCTAGATGGCAAGCAGTCCTTTATATGTTGGATATGTTGCAGTATATCCTAGATACAATATATGTTTGCAGAACTGAACAGTTCTCTTGTTGTATAGGGAGAATTGGATTCAGAAGGTATAAATAACCCGGGAAGAAAAACAAAAATGCAGATAGTTCACATTCGTTTCCCAGTGTTCTTTCTTTGGGTGTAGCTGCTTTTGTCCGTCATTTATCAATTGAAACTCAGGTCTCTTTGTCAAAGAAATCCACTTCCATCAAAATATGTCCTCATATAATATCGTTGTCGAAGTGTATAATGATCTCCTGGTTCTGCTCATTTCACTTAGCATCAGTTCATGTAGGTCTCTCCAGTCCTCTCTGTATTCATCCTGCTGGTCATTTCTTACAGAACAATAATATTCCATAACATTCATATACCACAATTTACCCAGCCATTCTCCAATTGATGGGCATCCATTCATTTTCCAGTTTCTAGCCACTACAAACAGGGCTGCTACAAACATTTTGGCACATACAGGTCCTTTTCCCTTCTTTAGTATTTCTTTGGGATATAAGGCCAATAGAAACACTGCTGGATCAAAGGGTATGCACAATTTGATAATTTTTTGGGCATAATTCCAGATTGCTCTCCAGAATGGTTGGATTCGTTCACAACTCCACCAACAATGCATTAGTGTCCCAGTTTTCCCGCATCCCCTCCAACATTCATCATTATTTTTTCCTGTCATCTTAGTCAATCTGACAGGTGTGTAGTGGTATCTCAGAGTTGTCTTAATTTGCATTTCTCTGATCAATAATGATTTGGAACACTCTTTCATATGAGTGGTAATAGTTTCAATTTCATCCTCTGAAAATTGTCTGTTCATATCCTTTGACCATTTATCAATTGGAGAATGGCTTGATTTCTTATAAATTTGAGTCAGTTCTCTATATATTTTGGAAATGAGGCCTTTATCAGAACCTTTAACTGTGAAAATGTTTTCCCAGTTTGTTGCTTCCCTTCTAATCTTGTTTGCATTAGTTCTGTTTGTACAAAGGCTTTTTAATTTGATGTAATCAAAATTTTCTATTTTGTGATCAGTAATGGTCTCTAGTTCATCTTTGGTCACAAATTTCTTTCTCCTCCACAAGTCTGAGAGATAAACTATTCTATGTTCCTCTAATTTATTTATAATCTCGTTCTTTATGCCTAGGTCATAGACCCATTTTGATCTTATCTTGGTATATGGTGTTAAGTGTGGGTAACTATAATGATAATGATGATGTTTAGTGACTTTGTTCACACAAATCCAAATTGCCTTCCAGAATAACTAGACTAATTCACAGATTTACTAATAAATGTATTAGTATTCTTGTTTTCCCATAGCTCCTCTAATAAAAACTTATCTCCCCCTACCAAGCATTTTCCTTTTTTTGTCATCTTTGCCCATCTGATAGGGGTGAGATGAAACTTCAGAGTTATTTTAATGTCTCTAATTCTTAATATTTGGAATATTTAAAAATATTATTGTGGATAGTTTTAATTTATCCCTTTTTAAATTGCTTATTTATAATCTTTCACCATTTATCTACTGGGGAATGACTCTTTGTCTCATAAATTTACATCTGCCCCTAGCTGTGATTAAAGAAAACAGTTACAAATATTTCTTCCCAATTAACTCATTCCCTTCTAATTTTACCTGGATTGATTTTGTTCATTTAATAAAACTTTACTTTTATATCATTAGAATTGCTCTTTTGACTTCTACAATATTCTCTTAAGCAAAAAGTTTTTTAATTTTATTTTTAATTTAAAGAATAAAACAAACATTTCCATTAAATAGTACAATAAAAAAAAAGATTCAATGTGAAATTACAAATCTACTACATATAACTTGTTATTCCTTTTATATGTACAACAAAATTATCATGTAAATTTCTAGAGTTTTTTTTCCCTTTCTGCCCTGCCCTTGACTTAGAGATGACTACCATTAGACACAAATAGATCCACACACACACACACACACACACACACACACACACGTAAAATTACTCTAGACATAATTCTACTTATCAGTTTTTCCTCTGAATGCAAATATCAACTTTCTTCATATGTTCTTTATAGTTAATTTGGGTATTTAATAATAGTCAAAATAACTCATTTACTCAAAGCCATTTTTAAAACAATATTGTTGTAGTGTTTCTACTGGGCTTAATCCCAAAGGAGGGAAAGGGACCCACATGTGCAAAAATGTTTATGGCAGCCCTTTTTGTAGTAGCAAGAAACTGGAAACTAAGTAGATGCCCATCAATTGGAGAATGGCTGAATAAATTGTGGTATATGAATGCTATGGAATATTATTGTTCTGTAAGAAATGACCAGTAGGAGGATTTCAGAGAGACTTGGAGAGAAGTGAAATGAGCAGAACCAGGAGATCATTATACATGGCACAACAAGACTATATGATGATCAGTTCTGAAGGACTTGGCTCTCTTCAACAATGCATTATTCAAACTAGTTCCAATTGTTCGATGATAAAGAAAGCCATCTACACTCAGAGAGAGGCCTGTGGGAACTGAATGTGGATCACAATGTAGCATTTTCATGCTTTCCATTGATATTTGCTTGCATTTTATTTTCCTTCTCAGGTTTTTTTTTTTCTTTCTAGATCCCGATTTTTCTTGTGCAACAAGATAACCGTATAAATATATATACATATATTGGATTTAACATATATTTTGACATATTTAACATGTATTGGACTATATAATAACATAATTAATGTTTATTGAATATAAATTAAAGTCTATTGACTTTTGCTCAAAGTTCATGTACAGAGAGAGAAAGAGAATTAGGAACTCAAAACAAAAAAAGAACAACAAATGTTAAAAATTGTTTTTACATTTAACTGGAAAAAATAAAATAATGGACTTCAAAAAAAAAAAAAAGTTCATGTACAATATCAGTAACCCATTTGAAATCATAGTTTTATCTTTGATCATTCCTCCTTCCACCTATTAGATTTCTAATTAACTGTGAGCTCTTGATTCCACCCCACACTACATCTTACATTCCTCCTTCCTATTTCTTTATACTGCCATCATTTTGGAATACAATTTTAATACTACTTTCCTGGATTATTACAACAGCCTTCCCACCTGATTTCAAATACCCAGCTCCCAGATTAACCTTCTTAATACATAGTTTTAATCATGTCACTTATCTGCTCAAAATCTTTGTTTATTCAGTATGCAAATGTCTTAGCCTAATTTTCAAAACTCTTTAGAGTTGGACTTTTCCAGGTTAATCTCATACCCTCAAATCTAGCCTCAGACACTTAGCCCTGTTTGCCTCAGTTTTCTCATCTGTAAAATGAACTGGAGAAGGAAATGGCAAACCACTCCAATATCTGTGCCAAGAAAATACCAAATAGGGTCACGAAGAGTTAGACATGACTGAAACACTAAACAACTATCCTTCACATACTTTCTATGATGGACAAACTGGTTACTTACTGTATTTCATATATGCCCCATATGCCTATGTTTCTACCCATGCTTTTCCCTAAGTATGAAATTCTCTCTCCTATCTGTCCCTCATGAAATCCTATTCTTTGTAGGCCAACTCAAAGACCATCTTCTCTAAGAAGCCTTTTCTGAGAATGGGTAGTAATAACAATCCTTCCCTCTATCTCTCTGAAATATATATATATACATATATAACATATATACATATAAAAACAAATATTTATATATTTATACATATATATAATAAGGGAAGTATGAAGCATGCTTAGTTAGGTTAACAGAGAAGCGAGGTTTGTTGGTAACTCAGAAGCAGATCAATGAGTTCTCAGATGCTCTGGAGTTCAGGCCTTGGTGGAAAGTTTGGAGCCAGAGATGTGGAAGTTAGTGGGAGAACAACTAACTGAATACAATGGAGTAAAATTGGTTTTAAGGAATTCCACAAGTTTTAAAAAGAGGAAAGATTTTAATTTGGGTGGTCAAACCAGAAAGTATGAGGAGAAAAACAAGCAGAGGGTTGGTGTCCATAGCCTAGGAGGTGGAACAGAGCTAAGGAAGTTTTTTTTTTTTTTGTTTTTTGTTTTTTAAATATTTTACTGATTTATATAGCTTCTTACTGCTCTAGGAGATCTGCAGGGCATAGTCAGTTGGGTGAGAAGAGAGTTAAGTACCTTAAGTACCTTGCTGATGAGCTTGCTTTTCCCTTTCAAAGCTCATTTTCAATTCTGCCTACACCTGAGCATGCACCCTTAGGGTATTCCCCATCTCCTGACCTTCCTCCTTCCAACTCTTTCATAGGCTGGAGGAAGAGGAAGAGTGGGAGGATCAATGACACCATCATTACCGACCATGAAGTAGTTTTACCCACTCCCTATGTGCTTATTACAAGAGGCGGGGCTCGGTTCCAGGGTCCCAGGCAAAAAATTATTTGGGGCATGATGGCAACTGCTATTGCATCCAGAGAGTCTTTAAGCAAGCCGGTGGGGGAAAGGGATTACAATTAGGGAAAATACAGTTGTATGCAGCTGGGACTACTGAGATATGCCCTGGAGAGCTGAAATCTGTTCCTGTCCGGCCTATATATCACTTGACTCCAGGCATAGGAGGCTGGACCATTTCAACTTCTGAGAGTACTACAAAGCAGTGTCCATCCATACACTGATGTGGGAAACTGAGGAATGTGTAGTTAATCTCCCAGTCACTAACACAGGTAGACAATGTGTGATCTGTCACCCAAGAGAAGTAGTAGCATCAGACCTCCTGATACACACTTCTGAAATACAATTTGGTGATATTTACCCAGATTTTGAGTCCCAGCAACAGAATCCAGAAATATTCTAGACTGTAGCTGTTCCAGTTGATCATCCTGTGCTCACTATCTATGTCAATGATATACCACTCTCCAATTGATAAATGGTCAAAGGATATGAACAGACAATTCTCAGATGAAGAAATTGAAACAATTTCTAGCCATATGAAAAGATGCTCCAAGTCATTATTAATCAGAGAAATACAAATTAAGAAAACTCCGAGATACCACTACACACCTGTTAGATTGGCTAGAATGACAGGGAAAGATAATGCTGAATGTTGGAGGGCATGTGGGAAAACTGGGACACTAATACATTTTTGGTGGAATTGTGACTACATCCAGCCATTCTGGAGAGCAAGTTGGAACTATGCTCAGAAAGTTATCAAACTGTGCATACCCTTTGATCCAGCAATATTTCTACAGGGCATATACCCCAAAGAAATCTTAAAGAAGGAAAAGGGACCTGTGTGTGCAAGAATGTTTGTGGCAGCCCTCTTTGTAGTGGCCAGAAACTGGAAACTGAGTGGATGCCCATCAATTAGAGAATGGCTGAATAAATTGTGGTATATGAATGTTATGGAATATTATTGTTCAGTAAGAAATGACCAGCAGGCAGATTTCAGAAAGGCCTGGCGAGACTTACATGAACTGATGCTGAGTGAAATGAGCAGAACCAGGAAATCATTATAAACTTCAACAACAATACTATATGATAATCAATTCTGATGGACGTGGCCATCTCCAGCAATGAGATGAACCAAATCAGTTCCACTAGAGCAGTAATGAATTGAACCAGCTACACCCAGCGAAAGAATTCTGGGAGATGACTATGAACTGTTACATAGAATTCTCAATTCCTCTATTTTTGTCCGCCTGCATTTTTTATTTCCTTCACAGGCTAATTGTACATTATTTCAGAGTCCAATTCTTTTTGTACAGCAAAATAACTGTTTGGACATGTATACTTATATTGTATTTAATTTATACTTTAACATATTTAAAATGTATTAGTCAACCTGCCATCAGGGGGAGGGGATAGAGGGAAGGAGGGGAAAAACTGGAACAAAAGGTTTGGCAATTGTCAATGCTGTAAAATTACCCATGCATATAACTTGTAAATAAAAAGCTATAATAAAAAATGATATACCATTGAAAGGGTTGGTAGATACGGGTGCAGATAGTGCAGTCATTATAGGGGCCAACTGGCCCAGTCACTGGCCAAAGATTAAGGCAGACACCTATATGTCTGACATAGGAATATCAATAGCAGCTGAAAATAGTGCTACCCCTTTGAGGAGTAGATAATAAGAGTTTTTATTCCTTTTGTAGTTAAAAAAAAAAATCCCCATCTATCTATGGAAAAGAGACATCTTACAACAGTTAGGATTACAACTGAGTACTTTGGCTTTTTAAGGCAGGGCTGCTGTTGAAAGCCTATCAGCACTCTCACCTGTTCCCTTTCAATGGAAAACTGATACACCAGTGTGGATAGAACACTGGCTCTTAGGTAGCAATAAAATTCAGGCCTTATTAGATATAGTACAGGAGGAACTTGACCAAAGACATTTACAACCTTCTCTAAGTCCTTGGAATTCCCCTGTATTTGTTGTAAAAATGAAATCTGGAAAATGGAGGATGTTGACTGATTTAAGAAAAGTAAATGAACAGATGGAATCTTCAGCCTGGACTTTCATCTCCTACTCAGTTGCCTAGAGAATGGCTTCTTTGTGTTATAGACATTAAGGATTGTTTCTATTCTATCCATCTAGATAAGGAGGATATGAAAAGATTCGCTTTTTCAGTTCCCAGCATTAATTTAGCTGAGCCCTATAAAAGATTTGAATGGACAGTTTTGCCACAGAGAATGAAAAATAGCCAAATATATATTGCTACTGCTCTTACTCAAATAAGAAAAGCATTTCCAAAAGTTACATTATTACGTTACATGGATGATATCTTGGGGTATGCACCTGAGGAACAAATGTTAGAAGCATGTCTACAAGTTACCATAGAAACACTAAGGAACTACAAATTGCATATAGCTCCAGAAAAAAATTCAAAGACATGCTCCTTTTCAATATTTAAGATATGAAGTATATCCTAAAGTGCTTACAGTACAAAAGCTTTCCTTAAGAACAGAGAAATTGAACACCTCAAGTGGCTTTCAGAAATTGATAGAAGATATCCAATGCATGCATCCAGTGTTAAGCTTAACTACCTATCAATTACAATGATTGTATGACATTTTAAGGGGAGATAGTGCTTTAACCTCACCATGTCAGCTTACAAAAGAAGCTCAAGAGGCTTTGAGAGAGGTTGAACTGGCTTTATCCAATGTGATTGAAAGAGTCACTCAAAAACTCTTGAAAATATCAGTTTTTGCCACACAAGAGGCACCCACAGCAGTCCTTCATCAAGGAGACAGTGGGATAGAGTGGGTGAACCTCCCAGCATAACCAGAACAAAGCCTTACGCCTTACCCAATGCTTGTGACTAGAATTTTATTAAAGGCCATTAAGCGAACAGTACAATTTTCTGGGATAAGACCTGACAAGATTATGCACTTTTTATACCAATGCACAAATTAATGTCTGCTGCGAGACCATCCGAGAGTGGCAAATTTTATTGGCCACAGTTCCAGATTTTACATACAGGTCTCCCTTAAACATAACCCTTAAACATAAACCAATTACATAATTGGCCATGGATTTTTGAAGAAAAGGTTTCTAAGGTTCTTCTTAAAGAACCGACTATCTTTACAGAAGCATCCAAACATAACATTTGTGCTGTATATTCTTCTGACCTAGCTATAAAAAAGTAGTCAGAACTCCATTTCAGTCCACTCAGCAGAATGAATTATATGCAATCATTCTAGCTCTTATTATACAGGAGATATAAATATAATATGTAGCTTCTAATATATATCAGCTCTTTAAGGAACTTCAAGAGCAAATGAGAAAGCATCCAGGTAAGATTTATATCTTGTATGTCCACTCACATAGTAGACTTCCAGCTTCTATTTTTATGGAAATTCAAAGGCAGATAGCCTTCTGACCATGTTGGCCAATACTCCTTTATTTCAGGAAGCCCAAGAATCTCATTCAAAATATCAGGCTGCTCGATTGGCTAAGATGACAGGAAAAAATAATGATGAATGTTGGAGGGGATGTGGGAAAACTGGGACACGGATGCATTGTTGGTGGAGTTGTGAACGAATCCAACCATTCTGGAGAGCAATCTGGAATTATGCCCAAAAAGTTATCAAATTGTGCATACCCTTTGATCCAGCAGTGTTTCTATTGGACATATATCCCAAAGAAATACTAAAGAAGGGAAAGGGACCTGTATGTGCCAAAATGTTTGTGGCAGCCCTGTTTGTAGTGGCTAGAAACTGGAAATTGAATGGATGCCCATCAATTGGAGAATGGCTGGGTAAATTGTGGTATATGAATGTTATGGAATATTATTGTTCTGTAAGAAATGACCAGCAGGATGAATACAGAGAGGCTTGGAGAGACTTACATGAACTGATGCTAAGTGAAATGAGCAGAACCAGGAGATCACTTTACACTTCGACAACGATATTGTATGAGGATGTATTCTGATGGAAGTGGATTTCTTTGACAAAGACTCAGTTTCAATTGATAAATGATGGACAGAAGCTGCTACACCCAAAGAAAGAACACTGGGAAATGAATGTGAACTATTTGCATTTTTGTTTTTCTTTCCGAGTTGTTTTTACCTTCTGAATCCAATTCTCCCTGTGCAACAAGAGAACTGCTCGGTTCTGCAAACATATATTGTATCTAGGATATACTGCAACATATCTAACATATATAGGACTGCTTGCCATCTAGGGGAGGGGGTGGAGGGAGGGAGGGGAAAAATCGGAACAGAAGTGAGTGCAAGGGATAATGTTGTTTAAAAAATTACCCTGGCATGGATTCTGTCAATATAAAGTTATTATAAAATAAAATAAAATATTTAAATAAAAAAATAAATATCAGGCTGCTCAAGCTTTATGTTTGCAATTTGGGATAACAAAAGAGGAAGCTAGGAGCATAGTAAAAGCCTGTATAGCTTGCCTTCCTTTTCATGCTTTTATGCTTCCTCTAGGGAAGAACCCTCATGGTTTGAGACCCAGTGAAATTTGGCAGACGGATGTAACCTATTATAAATTTTTTGCTCTTTTATCCATGTTATGGTAGACACCTTTTCAGGATTCACTTTTGCAATACCAGCAGCAAAAGAGACAGCCTGAGTAGTCACTGAATTCCTTATACAAGCTTTTGCAGTTATGGGTGTGCCACAAGAAATAAAAACAGATAATGGACTCGCATATACTTCTAAACATTTTGCACACTTTTGTGCACAGTATCAGATTTTATACACCAATGGCAGAGACATCAAGGTGCTCTTCCAAAATCAAAAGAAAGGGGAAGCCATTCTTAAACTTAGCCCTCTATACCATTAATTTTTTGATTTTTGACAAAGATGCACTGGCTCCGGCAGACAGGTTTTATAACCCGCCAGAAAGGCAGTGTGAGCAGCTCCACTATCTTTAGATAATCGCCAAGTGTGTGGAGAGATCCAGAAAGTGGTGAATGGAAGGAACTGCTTGGGGGAGAGGGTTTGCTTGTATCTCTACAGATGGAGAAGGAATCAGATGGGTGCAAATGAGTCGTATTCGCCTTATCCATCGGAGAGAGATGGAAAAAGAGAAGACTCTCGAAACAAAGAAGACCCAAGAAACATCTCTGCCTATGTCTACCACTGAAAGAGCCTGGAAGTCAACCCTTTGTGTATGGCAATTAACTCATGAACATCAAAAATAATTGTCAGTGAGACTGATGCAGGACTTCAAAGTCTGCAGGAATCATTGGATTCCCTGAGACATGAAGTGATGGACAATAGATTGGTTTTGGACTGTTTCTTGGCTGCTGAAGGATGTGTATGTATGGTTGTGAATTGAGTTATTTTCTACATCTTGCTTCTGAGAGTCATGGAAATCTTTTATAGAATTTTGTTTATTCGTATTGTTATGTTACCATTTGCTTGTATCATTTGCCTGTGTGATTCTCCCATAGTGATGGATTTAACCACTGATATATACCTGCTTCAATTAAAACAAAAGAAAGGGTGAGATGTAGAGGGTCACAGATAGTGGAGAAACTCTGGGTGAAATATAAGACCCATCGGCCCAGAGGAAACCTGCTAACAATGTCTGGTTCCACTCCCCATCTCCCTTAAAGGCTCTTTAAGTTTTCCTGAGAAGTCAAGGGGCAGTGACAAACTGTGTTGTGATTGAAGCAGAGTGATACCAGGTGGCAAACTATGTACAATAGTGAATTGTTTGTGTGGTTCCATGGGCAGTATATACTTAGTGTATGCACAGTGTTGCTTTGGTTACATAAGAGTATGAGGGTATATAAGGGTGAAAGAATTTGGAATAAGTGGACTCTATATTTTAACCATCTTCATCACCTCACTAAGACAGTATGTTTTTTTCACCCCAGCATGAGGGCTCTAGAAAGCACACAACACCCTAGCATGGGGTTTCAAAAAGCACAGAAAATTTTTGTTTGTTTGTTTGTTTGTTTTTAATAACTTTTTATTGATAGAATGCATGCCAGGGTAATTTTTACAGCATTATCCCTTGCATTCACTTCTGTTCCGATTTTTCCCCTCCCTCCCTCCACCCCTTCCCCAGATGGCAAGCAGTCCTTTACATGTTGAATGGGTTGCAGTATATCCTAGATACAATATATGTGTGCAGAACTGAACAGTTTTCTTGTTGCACAGGGAGAATTGAATTCAGAAGGTATAAATAACCCGGGAAGAAAAACAAAAATGCAAGCAGTTTATATTCATTTCCCAGTGTTCTTTCTCTGAGTGTAGCTGCTTCTGTCCATCTTTGATCAATTAAAGCTCTCTTTATCGAAGAGATCCACTTCCATCAGAATATATCCTCAAATAGTATCATTGTTGAGGTATAGAATGATCTCCTGGTTCTGCTCATTTCACTTAGCATCAGTTCATGTAAGTCTCGCCAGTCCTCTCTGTATTCATCCTGCTGGTCATTCCTTACAGAACAATAATATTCCATAACATACAGAAAATTTTTGTGACCCCAACCTGGGGCCTCTAGAAAGCAGGACACAACAGTTGCTAATTATCATTTGATATCTCTCCTCCCTTTCTTTGTCTATATTTGCTGCCTTCGCTTCCTCTCCTCTCACCTACTTCTAAATCCTTTGCAATCTGCCTTTTAACTTCATTCCTCAAGTGAAACTGTTCTCTCTAAAGTTAGCAGTGATCTTTTAGAAAAAAAAATAACATTTTTTTTTATTTAACAAAAATCTATTTTCTCTCCCTCAAGCCTAACCCCTTTGGAAAAAAAAGAAAAGCAAAACATTTGTAATAAATATGCATAGTCAAGCAAAACAAACCCCCTAATTATCCATATTTGGTTATAAATATAAATATATATATATGTATATATATATGTTTGCTGCTACATTGATCAGAATTTTTAAGTCTTAAAAATATATCTTTACAGGCAGAAATGCAGACTGTAGCTAACCATTAAAGGTAAACACATGGGTAAGGGGTCATGAGTTATAGTTTTAAGAACAACCACTCACAGGGCACCCTAGGACCTAAAGCATCAATCAATATGTAGGGACCCCAGCTGTGAATATGGATGCCATTTTGGGGACATAATTCAGAAGGAGTATCATCAATATATCATAATCGCTAAATCTAGTAATCTTTTCTCAATCTTCATTCTTATCTCTCTTGTGTCTTCCAACATTGTTAAGCACCCTTTCCTCTTGGATACTTATTCCTCTCTTTTTTTTGTTTGTGAGTTTTGTTTTATATTCCACTATGTTAAGCACCCTTTCCTCTTGGATACTTTTTCTTCTCTTTTTTTTGTTTGTGAGTTTTGTTTTATATTCCACTATGTTAAGCACCCTTTCCTCTTGGATACTTTTTCCTCTCTTTTTTTTGTTTGTGAGTTTTGTTTTATATTCCACTATGTTAATTCTCTTCCTCCCTGGACAACAGTTCCTTTTCAGTATCTTTTGCTGGGGCCGGATCCATGCCCGGCCTCTCACTATGTGCGTCTTCCAAAGCTTTGTCCTGGAGCCTCTTTTTTTTTTTTTTTTTTTGATATCATGAGTTCATCAGCTCCTATCAGTTGGCATTCTGTGAAGAGCAGGAGGAGGAAATCCTCTCCGCATTCTCACACACACATTCAGATGTTCACAGCTAGGAAAAACTCCTGATCATCTATTCTAGCTAGTTTGGGCTCTGTCCTCCTCATTCACTAAGTTTCTAGGAGATTGGATCAGATTAGAAAAATGGAACTTTTTTCTTATCCTTGATTATTTGTGCTCATCTTTCCCTCCTCCCATTTCCTCCTTCCTCCTCAGCAGTAGATATGACAGACAACTCTGGGTCACAAATCAGGTAGGAGTGAACCACTATCTGTGAGTGATGCAGGCACCTGTTTCTCTTTTTTTCTGCTTCACACACCTTTTGACCAGTTTACTATTTATCAAATATTCCACCAGAGGGCAGGCCCAGTCTGTCTAGAATGAAAATCATGGTCTTCAATAGTCTCACCTCATTCCCATCACCATCCTAAAGTATCTAGTATATAGATGTTTTTCTGGATTTCCAAAAACTTTTTAAAGTCTTTGTCTCTGTCTTCTCTCTCTCTCTCTCTCTCTCTCTCTCTCTCTCTCTCTCTCTCTCTCTCTTTTTCTCTCTCTGTCCATCTTCTCTGTCTCTCTCTCTTTCTCTCTGTATCTCTCTGCCTCTCTGTCTCTGTCTCTGTCTCTTCTCTCTGTCTCTCTGTCTTTGTCTCTCTCTCTGTCTCTGTCTCTGTTTCTCTCTCCTTCCTCCCCCACTTCCTCCTTCTCTGTACCTTAATATGTACCTCTTACTTGTCTCACTTTTTCCTCTTCCCTATCAATATTTCCATCTCTTCATTCCCACCTCCATTCCACATCTCCACCCATTATTTCTGTGGCATTCTTTCTGAAGGAAATAAACTCTGAAATGACTTATTTTAGATTCACTCGCAGTTTAAGTGAGAATGAGAGGCATTCCAGGAATTCACATTGCTTTTTGGTGGCTAGACATACTTCAGATCCTGGTCTTAGTATGGGCAATTAGCTAGCTAGTCCTGGTGATGGGGTACATCTTCTAGGCAAGGGTACATTTTAGGGAAAATATAGCAGTGATGAAGTCTCCTGACTTTAGAGTGCTTCTATTCTAACAATCTCTTCATCAATGATTTTAAAAGTCTTCTGGCCTAGGAATATAATAATTTTTCTTCCCTTAGATTTTAGGGAAGATATATCAGTGATCCTGAGGTCCTATGACCTTAGAATGCTATTGTTCTAAAAATCTCTGGCCTTAATATAGTTCTACAAACATTACTGTCAAATAGATAATCTGCTGGTCAGTAATAACCAAGTTCCTGAAACAATAGTGAATAGATCACCCCTCAAACCTAACTGTAAGTCATAAAATTAGCAAGTAACACGAAGCTCTCTTTGTCCTATAAATTTATCTTTTTTCTCTTGGTTCTTTGCTAAATCCTTTTAGAACTTAGCCCACTTCAATTAGCATTTCAATTACAATAAACTTTGCCCCTTGAATTGGAGATGGGTTCAAGCTCACCAATTCTTTTGAGACATCTTGCAACATTGGTCTGGAATCCTAACCTTTTAGGATCTCTTTCTGAACCTCAACAGTTGGTGGCTCATACAGGGAGAGTCTGGCTTTCCCTGTCAAGATAAGTGCCCCCTTTTTTCCTCCCTCAATCCTATAGCTGAGACATCCCAAGCAACTGGGAAAAGGCTTGTCTGGGTTGTTTTGCGTTCCATGCTCAGAAGATTTTCCTAGACCTCAACCCAGACTGGGAAATTCTTGCAATTTTCAGCAAAGTTCCTAAGAAAACTGTCACCTTTTCACCTTCTCTGGGAAGCCAGAGGACTCTAGGCACTATAGGATGGGTTTTGGCAAAGAAATTTTATGGTTTTAGTCAAAGATGGATAGTCCTGTTCTATGTCATTTTTGTCTGTGTCTATGTCTGTGTCTCTGTGCAGAATGTCTGTGTCATGTTTGTTCTGTGAGCTAGATTCTGTTACCTAGAAAGATTTAAAGTGCAGTCAGCAAGAAAAAAGTTCTTTGCTGTAATTAGAATGCTGGGAAAGATTTCTTAACATTTTTGACTTCCATCTTAAAAGGGGAAAAGCCTGACTTTTTTTCCTTTAGACTCCAGCTCTAGCTAAACTGGAGACTACACAAATAAAGTTAGCTAATTAAAATTATAGAACTGCTAAAATGATATCTTAGCAGATTCTCAAGATTTTGAGAGCAATGATTAAGGAGTGTGGCAATTAGTCGTTTTAAGATTGCAAGAAAAATTTCTGAAACACGGGGGATTATTCCAGGAATTTACCCCACTCTGAAAGAAGGGAATGAAAAAGAAAAAGAAAAATTAGGTAAATAGCAACTTTTTGTTAATCCTTCCTTGACTGCTATCTTATCTGGAGTTCTCTTGTACTCCATTGGGAAAGCACTCTAGAAGGTATTAAGGTCCTTAGCATAGTCCTCTCCCTGGATATATCTCTGATTATATCTCAGTTGCAGGGATTGCTAACAAGACTGATATAGCACAAGTCTCTCTGTTAACCTTTCTCATCTCAGATCAGATTAAGAAAAGAGAATGCTGATCAAATTCTGCCCCACCTGTAGATATGGGGGAAGTAGCAACTGTCACAACCTTGCCCCCAAATCTTCCCAACCCAACTTGGAGGAGAAGGGAGGGAGTAAAGGGGTCAGCATTCCCTGAGCCTTGATACTTGAAACTACCATCACCCCAGCCTTCAACAGATTCTGTCCAGCAATTGCCTGAGAAAAATCTGGATGCCCCTGGCAACACCAGAATGGCAGTGTGAGGTGAGAAAGCCAGTCAGCCTCTGCATTTGGTAAGCCCACCACTCTGTTTCAGTTGCAGAAATGTAATTTCTGTAATTTCTGTATTCTATGTATTACATGTATACACATATATATGTATTATATTATGTATTCTATGTAATTTATGGCAAATTATTTTATCGCTGCATAGTTTTCTGATTTGTAAAGAGAAATAATAATGATTGCTGTTGTGAAGATCACATGATTGTAAAAGTGCTTAGCATAAAACAAATGCTATATGAATGTTAACTGCTTTATTGGATATAATTCCTTCATATTTGATAACTTTATATGGGTTTTTAGATGTGACTAACATATGATGTCAATGTTGAGATAAATGATTTCTCTGTGTATGTATGTGTATGTATGTAAAGTAATTTTGAAAGCAAATTCAATTAAATTAAGGCCTCTCCAGGAGAATAGTGCATAGAAGAAAAAGAGTCTCTCTTTTTTTTTTTCCCTCTTCGCTCCTTTTCTAAGAGCAACAGGAATAAATATATGGACGAAGGAGTAAGAGGGAAAGAAAAAAATATACTCAGTTCAGTGAAATTTGTTATTTGAGATATGATAATAAAAGCAGCTTTTTTTTTTTTTTTTTTTTTTTTTTTTTTTTTTTTTTTTGCTGAGTCAATTGGGGTTGTGACTGCCCCAAGGTCACACAGCTAGGATGCATTAAGTGTCTGCAGTGGGATTTGAACTCAGGTCCTCCTGACTTCAGGGCTGGTACCAGGTAGCTGCCCCAATAAAAGCAGTTTTAAAGGAGCTCTAATCAAAACTCACTAAAGAGATATGTAAATTATATTCTATTTGCACTGACTGTGTTAACAGAAAATTTAAGAGTTTGGGAATTCTACAAAAGTAGAAGGGCAGTTCTCTGTTACTTTAAAAACTCTGGCAACAGTCTACTTTTGGGTTATCAAGAATCAGACTTCTGAGGGGCCTGTCAGTAAATTGATACCTTAATCTTTTCCTGGATCACAAAAGAGAAATGGTTTGTGTGAATTGGAAAATAACCAAATAGCAGTTCAGTTTGTCTAGAACATCTAATTAGAATATAGGAAATCTTGTGAACTAAAGTTAAGTCAATTTTAAAATCTGTTCTATCTCAATTTTAAGAATTGTCTTATTTTCTCCCTAAAAGGGAAACATTTAAGAGAATAGAAATCCTTCTTGAGAACTTCCAAAGCTGCAACAGCTTGAGGACAGAATAAACTGAACAACTAAAAGAAGGTAGAAGGTTTATTTAGCCATGTTAATCCCATTTTTACAATATTTTGTATACATAATTTAGGGAATTAGGTATTTTTGCAAATTAAGAGGAAACAGCTTAGACTATTTGGCTGTTAGGAAAATTCTAAAATTGTTAACTAAGTTATTTGGAATTACTGTCATCATGTTAAAAACCTAAAATTGGTAATCACTGTTTGTGGAACAAGAGGGAGGAGGTGAAAGCCTTATCGATTCTCCTTCAGGTATGAGTGTCTGCAACATCTTTTTTCCCCATTCACAGAGTGGAGAGAGGTATCAAACAGCACAGCCTACTAAGAGGGGTGGGCAAGAGAAAGCTCAGCCCCTTCTGTGGGATCTCTGTCAACTCTCCTTAATTTATAAGTTTGCCAGTTTTCTTGAGATCATCAGGGTAAGCAAGGTCATTGGCCCTGAGAAATGAGCTGTTTAGGTTGTATAGTTAGTTCCTGAACAAGGAATGTATTTACTAAGAATCTATAAGCTTGTTTAATGATTGATCTTTTGCACCAGAATGAATTTAAACATATAAAACATGTTGAATAAAATCTCCTATGTGTGTGAGTCCTGGTAAACTTTTAAAAATGTTTTTTAGCCCTAAGCTGCAATTAGTAGAATTTGCTCATTAGACACAAAATCTCTTGGGATTGTAACTGATACTTTTGAGTTTTGAATTTGATTGTCTGATCATTGAGTCAGTAACCCACCATTTGAGAGAAATGCTATAATTTACTCAGATGGATACCTTCCTGAGCTGTCATAGATTGACAACTTATCTGGGCAAGAGCTGGGAGGACATCCTTAGCCTCTGCTCAAAATCTGATCCTTCTGACTCAGTTTCCCAGTTCTGTTCCTTTGTTTCCCACCTGATTATTTCTGAGTCTGGCTATGAGATAAAATTGTTATTGCATGATTGGTTGTCAAATGCTAAGGATGCTTTATCCTGTCATATTGGTCTCAGGCTGAAGTCTGAAGGACCTGTTTTGATGCTATTATAATCATGTCCCTGCTTTTCCTCTTATAGCAAATTTCTACAATCAAAGCAAATGGTCCGTAGAAACCATGAGCACAATACAAATATGTAGATAGTATTTTGAGCTGCAGCCCAATCTGAGAGGCTTCTCTGGCTGCAGCCATAAAAACCCTTAACTTTCTGGCATCCTGGGGTGATAAAAATTTCTTTGTCTAAGGCCCAAGTTATCTATCAATCTGCAGAGAGGAAAGAGACAATTTTATCACTCCTTGAACCTGCCTCAAAGAAACAGCTGCGTACTTTCCTGGGCACGGCTGGATTTTATAGACTTCTCAAAGAATCTTGTTGTTTTGGGGGTAATCCTCTTGTCTTAGAACAAGAGCTGACTTAACCCCTCTAATTGAGGAACTCTCTAAACTCACCCTAGGCCAATTATTGAAGGTTCTAACTCCCCACCAAGTTCAAAACTAGAACTTTAGAATTGAGGAAAGGAATGAGAGTGCTATGCTAACCCTAAATATGCTTTTCATGTTTTGCTTGCTAATGGGGTTATATGGAAAGAAAGGGGACTTTTGAAAGCAACATAAATTAATTAATGAATGGATGGATGGATGAATAGATAGATAAAAGGATAAATGAATTCCCTCATTAAGTATGTAGAGGAAATTCTATAATTATTGCAAGTTGTCCATGGACCGAGAAAGATTTCTGTTATGTTTTGTAAAGGACACCAGAAGGGGGATTCACTTCAGCCCAAGGGAAACAGGCTTGCAGATTCAGTTTCCCCTGCTGCTGCCTGTCTGCCCCTGACCATGGCACATTTAATTCCCCAGCTCTCCAACTCCTACACTCTTTCATAGCTCACAGGAACAAGCCGTTGCTACAGAAAAGGGGTACACCCTTTCTCCTTCTGAGTGGTTTCAAACACCTTCAGGTCAACTTCTAATGCCAGAGGCCAGCCAGTGGAAATTTCTCTATGACCTAAACCAAACTACTCAGGAAAAAAATGCTCTCCAGTCCTTTGTGAGACCTATTTTCACTGATCATTAGCTAGGAGAAACAATTAAACATGTGTCAGGCCTGTCCAGTTTGTGAATCCTGAAAAGGCTGTTAACTCCCCACCCTGAAGCCCACCCAGAGGAGGGGTAGGCACCAGGGGTAAGACTGGAAGATAGATTTTACACATATTCCCCCTTTCAGAAGCTTCCAACTGCTTTTGGTTTCTGTTGTCACCTTAGCTAATTGGATAAAAAGCCTTCCCTTCTAAGATTGAAAAGGCTCAGAGGTTTACTAAAGGAGATCAAAGCCATTTAAGACTAATTATTATCTCTACTCTGCATGTCATCCTCTCTACCCAATGCTTAATGCTTTTTAAACATTATGGTACTTGCACCCTAGGCCACCTGAGCACTCCTTTCACTGTGTATAATGTCACTGTTCCACGACTCCTTTGAGGAAACAAAAGCAGGGATTTGGGGAAATGTTTTTAGTAACTATCCCAGAGAAAACTGTCTGGATGAGAGACATTCATGATAGCCTCATCTCCCCTTCCCCCAGTCTTCCTCTGGGTGAGGTTGCTGGTTACTGTCTCTAGTAACCTCCATACTAACTCCACTTTTGTTTATTCTTTTTTTTTTTTTTTTTTTTTTTTTTTGCTCACATTTGGCTCCTGCATTTTTAATCTACTTGTGAGGTTTGTTTCCTCCAAACTCCAAGCTATGAACTTTCATCTATTTGTTCAATCTTAATACCATCAATTAACTGATTCTGACAGCACCCCCTGAAGGCTGCTGCTGCCATCTTCAAGTCAAGGACCTCCCCTATTTAGTCTGGACCCCACTGAGCAGGAACACCTCTTTACCTTTTATCAGCATGAAGCAGCTCCAGAATAGACAGATCTTTGTCCCTTTGTCCCAAATGAATTTGGAGTTCAAACTGCTTGAGAGGAGAAATGATGAGATACAAATTCTAGGGGAAACATAGCAGTGATGAGGTCCCCTGACCTTAGAGTGCTTCCGTTCTAACAATCTCTCTGTCAATGATTCTAAAAGTCTTCTGGCCTAAGAATACAAAAGAATTTCTTCCCTTAGGTTTTAGGGAAGATATATCAGTGTTCTTGAGGTCCTTTGACTTTAGAATGCTATTGTTCTAACAATTTGGTTGTTAATAATTCTAATGTCTTCTGGCCTTAGAATAGTCCTACAAACATTACTAACTGACAGACAGATAATCTGCTGATCAATGATAACCAAGTTCCTGAGACAATAGTAAACCTCTCAAACCTATCTGTAAGCTGTAAAATTAGCAAATAAGTAACGTGAAGCTCTGGTCTCCTTAATTTTGCCTATAAGTTCATCTTCTTTCTCTTGGTTCTTTGCTAAATCCTACTTCAATTGGCGTTACAATTACAATAAATTTTGTCCCTTGACAAAGGGCCTGCAAATTTTTTGAGACACCTCGTGATACCACTCTGTGATCCCAACTTTTGGGGGTCTGCTTCTGCGTCTCACCACTGAAGGATAACTATCCCCTTTCCTGATGAGGCAAACAGAGCAGATATCATCATTCCCACTTTACAAATAACAAAAGAAAGACTGGGAGATTAAACACTGTGATTACTCACCTAGCAGACAGTAGAGCCAGCCTTTAAACTCTTTTCCCTGATCCACGTGGCCTTCCCAGGCTGCCTGATTCTCACCTCTCGAAAAGCAGGAATAAGTATTTACTTCAAGTCGTTCCATCAAATGTGCCTGGGCAGGAGGGGAGGGATACAGCACCAATTTGGTAACCAACCGAACAGAATTGGAGCCAAAACCAATCAATTTTCATCATGAGATGAACAGAAGAGCTCAAGTACTCATGAAAATAAAACATTTTTATC
Organism: Antechinus flavipes; assembly: GCF_016432865.1. NCBI lineage: Eukaryota > Metazoa > Chordata > Mammalia > Dasyuromorphia > Dasyuridae > Antechinus > Antechinus flavipes. Next base: position 226,129,137 of record NC_067402.1, read on the forward strand.
AGGGAACATTCACAGACCCATAGAGCTGGAAGGGACCTGAAGAGATCCAACTCTTCCACTTTACAGATAAGAAAACTAAGGACCTTATTTATTTAACTATACTTTAATAAAGTGTCACTACAGTTAGCTGAGCTGAGATCTGAAGCCAGGATTTTTTACTCCATACCAAGCATCCTGTTGTATCCCTCTCCCATTCTTTCTCTGACATTGAATTAAATAAATTCCTATACAAGACTTCTAAGTAATCAATCAATACTTATTAAATGCCTATTATTTGCCAAGTACTGTGGCAAGCACTGGGCACAAAAAGGGAAGTAAAAGATAGCCTTGCCCTCAGAGAGTTTACAATCTAACTTCTACAGCTAAAATCTCAATTCTCTAATGCCCCCTGACCAAATCTTTCAATAACACCTGCATACACCCACACATCTGTTTTGTTGCCCTTCCTGTTCTTTTTCCACCTTATGATATATTCATTTGACCAACTGTCTCCACTATTTTCTTACCAGAATACTCTGTATGTGTGAGAGAGATAAACACAGATAGAGACATGACAAAGACAGAAAGACAGAGAGATGACAGAGACAAAAGAACAGAGACAGAAACAGAAACAGATACAGGAAGAGAGAGAGAGGGAGAGACAAAGAGAGAGGGAGGGGGAGAGAAAAATGAGAGAGAGAGAGAGACTGAGAATCTAGTTAGCATTTCCTGGCTTACCTTCACAAGTCAGAGCTCCATACACAGAGCAAACAACTGGTTTCCTATGCAGATCACAAAGGAACTTTTAACTCAACCCTTAGCATTCTAAAAGCCTACTCTTTGCAGATGTCCAGGTTTTGAATCCACTATCTCAGAAACAGGGATTTTTTTTTCAATCTTTTTCTTCCTCTGTTCAATTATCTCCCAGAGTCCCCTCAAAACATTTGTTTGACAAGCAGCAGCTCATTTTCTTCAAGGAATTCATGGGCACACACTGGCTCTGCTCTGGGACCTGCTGCTAATTAAGGATAACAATAGTTGGAGAGAGGGGCTGGCAAGTAGGTTAATTAAAGGACAGCCACTAATTGACACAGAGCACCCATGATGGTCTTTCTGCCTATTAGTGTCTAGGAGGAAATCAGGAAAAAAGGAATTGAGTGCTAATTAGTAATAATCTCTAACTCCAGCCACAATGCTATCCATCAATAGCAACAAATTTTAGATTTTCTTTGCTCGTTCTTTTCCTTTGTCTAGTCATTTCTTGGAGAATTGTCTTATTCTAAAAAGTATAAAGTAAAAATACATTTAGAAGAAGGTACTTAGAGAAGGCAAAGGAACTGGATATTGAGGGAAGAAAAGACAACATGGCTGCCCTTAAGTTTTTGGAGAGTTGTTTTATGGAAGAATCAGACTTGGTTTGTTCAATCTCGCCTGAATGGGTAGAAGTTACAGAGAAATAAACTTAGGTGGAATTTTAGGGGGAAAAATAATTTCCTAATATTTAGAGTGGTCTAAACATTATCAGATGCTGTCATTATCTATTGGTTTTGTTCAACTCTGTATTTTCTTTCACTGTAAAGGGAGATTCCATGAGCTTGGGTTACCAAACAGCTAAATAATTGTGATAATGTGAACCAAAAAAAGCAAAGAACTAATTATGATTCCAAAAGACTGATTGTGGAGCATGCTTCCCACCACTTGGCAGAGAGGTGATAGACTAGCAGGGTTTCTCAGACTTTTTCCACTCACCCACCACTTTTCATTCTAGAAGTTTTTACACAACCCCAAATAAATAGGTACATAAAATAGGTATACAAATCAAACATTTACTGATAATAAGTCATAATTTCATGACCTCCACATTCAGTTATACGACCCCATATGGTGTTGCAACACACAGCTTTGGAGTAGAGATGTACAATTTCAGATGCATTTTTAGATCTGATGTGTGGTTTTGTATGACTATTTGTTATAAGAAAGAGCTTTTGGGGAGAGGGGAATATGTGGGATAAACTAGAGGATAGTGATAGTGAGACCAAAAAGGAAGAAAAAAATTAATGAACCATTAGAAAATAAACAGAAGAGACCAAAAATTCAGAAGGGAACATGAATAAGTAGAACAGTGAATTTGTTAAATTTTAAATGTATCTCAAAAAAACAAAACAGTACATAGCAAAGATTCATGTTTTCATTCTTGGTTCTCTTTTTCTTTTTCTTTTTTGAAGGAGAAATATTCATATGTGCTGATGTTTGTCAAGTTGATAATTTAAAAGGGAGTTTTTTAATCAGCATAAAAAATTAAAATGTTGCCTTTTCTCTCTTCTGCCAAATGTTCTCCCACTTTTGTATCTTTGTGTCCAAATTTGTTATTCTCTTTTTCAGAATCTCTATTTTTTGGATAGATTTCCATCATTTTTTGGACATTTTTCCATCCTTATGTTTACATTCTTTAGTTCTATATTGAGAGTTCTGATTTTTTAACCTAACTCAATTCCTGTCATCTTTTAAAAGAATTCTTTTTCTGAGTTTTCTTGTTGTTCTTCCCAGATCTCTAGGGAGTCAGCAGCATTCTCATTTTTTCATCCAGGAATTTGGTTAATTTACCTTAGTATTTTAATACTTACTCATTGCTTTCTGGTGTCTTTTTGCATTTTTCTTGATTTTTTTTTCCTTCTCTTATCAGCTTCTCTATTGGTTCATCTGTTTATGATATAGGCATTTATTTAGGATTCCTGTTGAAGCAGGAGGCAACTGTTTCCTTTACTATTTTTCTGGGATGCCAGAGCCTTTGAGCCTTTGATTCAATTAGAAATCCTGGTCAAAAAGCACCCCTTTGAAGTGTTGTTAATTCCAATAGGAGATACGGGCTGAAAAACTGATAAGAGTCTAAAACTGGGAACCTCGGCTCCTGAAGCCCCCACCAAGAATCCTGATCTGATCTGTCCCATCCCCCACCAAGATACTCAATATAAGAACTTCCATCAATTAAGGTCTTTGCAGATGGACCTAGATAGCTCACTCAGCTACCAGGACCCTTTTGCCCACTGAGAAAGCATTCTTAGCGCCAAAACTCCATTTTCCATTAGATCTGCCACGATAGAAGTCAGTCTCTCGGTAATCTATTTTCTATCCAACAATAAACTTTCATTTTGCAGCGAATAATTAGGGAATAAGTGAATTCTTTCACTCTAAACCTGCGGCCGATCTTAACTCTCTTATTGCCACTAACCTCTTGACCACCAGGAATTGAGACCACATCACTCTCTTTGAGAATTTTTGGTATTCCCAATGCTTATCTATGATTTCCCCCCTCATTATTTAGTTGACTTCCTTCTACTAATGTACAAAAGACCCATTCCCTCCTCTCTTGCCACCCTGCACCAATGCTGGACATTTTCAGCTTAGAAGGCATTGGGACCCACGTCTCTGAGCCAAAAATATTCCAGATGTTAGACACTGATTCCAAATGGGTTTCCAGTACCTCTTCCCCAGATACAAAAACTCTCACTCTCTAGCTGGTATTGCTTTTAAACTAGAAGGTTCTCTCACCTCATTCTTCACACACCTCCAGATGCTTTCTCTTTCCTTTGCATTATTGGGCACCAATGCCCAATGCATCAGCCACCTTTTGTAGGGTATGAGTAGAGGAAGTTTTAGGGCTGTGTCACTAAAAACTCCAAAATCTACCCTGGGAAACACAAGCCTTTCATTTTGTTGGTTATCAGAACTTGTCTCTTTGAAGCTGTTTGGAAAGAGAGAGTACCAAGTGGAAGCACTACATATTTGATTATTTTTCAATGCCGATTTTTACTTTATGAAGTGATTCTGTTTTATCTTGTTTTATCTGTTTACCTAGCTTCAGAGTTGTAGGAATGAGTAGAAAACAAACTACTCTGCCGTTTTGCTGGTCACAGGATATTTGATTATCTACCCTTATATTTTAATTAAAGTTGCCTGTTGTGAGGATCAAGTAAGATGATACTGGTAAATCACTTAGAACAGTGCCTGGCACATGGTAGGTACTATATGAAAGCCTATTCCTTTCCCCTACAAGTGCTTAAGGAGGCTCCCATTATGGACGATATTTATGGGAAGACTGGATACCTATTGGGGATGTTAGAGAAGAAAATTCAATTTGGGTACAGTTTGGACTAAATGTATAGTTTTTAAGGCTCCTTCCAAATGTGATCCTGCAATGTCATGAATGTTGACCCAGGAATAATTATACTGATTCATCTCCATAAATGTTACCAATAAATCTTTATTGAATGTCTATTTACTGTGCTGTTGTTAAGGTCCCTGTATTATTCTGCCATAGTCTCTTGGGGTTTCCTATTTAAGAAGAATAAGAGATATATTAGCAAAGGATATATAAGTAATAAAGTTAAAACAGCAAAATAGTACAGGATGTAACATATGTTAAAATCTTATGCTTATCAAGGTTCAATTCAGAAGATAATTTAGTAATATAACTGCTAATTACTGGAGTGAAGACCTAAGCAGAGGAAGGACCATAGGTAGTTTTGAATTTTCTCTGAAAAGTCCAACATAGTTTTGCTTTGATCCATTCAGGAATTCCTATAAGTGCTGAATTTTTAAAAAGTGGCTTAAATGATAGAAGAGAAAGGTCATTTCTCAAGACAGTGAAAGGGGACATTCTAAATTATTAAAAGATGGAGTTCAGTATATTAAGAAAGATAGACTGTGCACACCCTTTGATCCAGCAGTGTTTCTATTGGGCTTATACCCCAAAGAGATACTAAAGAAAGGAAAGGGACCTGTATGTGCCAAAATGTTTGTGGCAGCCCTGTTTGTAGTGGCCAGAAGCTGGAAAATGAAAGGATGTCCATCAATTGGAGAATGGTTGGATAAATTGTGGTATATGAATGTTATATTATTGTTCTGTAAGAAATGACCAGCAGAATGAATTCAGAGAGGATTGGAGAGACTTATATGAACTGATGCTAAGTGAAATGAGCAGAACCAGGAGATCATTATACATTTCAACAACGATACTGCATGAGGATGTATTCTGATGGAAGTGGATTTCTTTGACAAAGAGACCTAACTCAATTGATAAATGATGGACAGAAGCAGCTACACCTAAAGAAAGAACACTGGGAAATGAATGTAAACTGCTTGCATTTTTGTTTTTCTTCCCGGGTTATTTTTACCTTCTGAATCCAATTTTCCCTGTGCAACAAGAGAACTGTTAGGTTCTGCAAACATATATTGTATCTAGGATATACTGCAACATGTCTAACATATATAGGACTGCTTGCCATCTAGGGGAGGGGGTGGAGGGAGGGAGGGGAAAAATCGGAACAGAAGTGAGTACAAGGGATAATGTTGTAAAAAAAAAAATTTACCCTGGCATGGGTTCTGTCAATAAAAAGTTATTATAAAATAAAATAAAATAAAGAATTTGGAAGAAAAAAAAGAAAAGAAAAGAAAGAGAGTGACCCAGAGAGTGAGCACTGGGGAGGAAAGAGTCAGGATGAGATCTGAATTCAAATTCTTCTCCTATCATTTACTAAGACCTCAGACATCATTTAGCCTAATCCCCTCACTTTATATATTAGGAAAATGTGGCAGACTTCATGATTTCCCTTAGGGTCCTGAAAGTAATTAAGTGGTAAAGTTAAGATTTGAACATGATCTTTTGATCACTCTTTCTCGCATCATAAACTTGAGCAAGTTATACTCTCTGACCCTGTGATCATAATACTTGCTCTAGCTCCCTCATAGTATTGATGGGAAGAAAACTCTTAAAAACCATAAAGAGCTTTACAAATGAGAATTATTATTAATTCCAAGTTATTTTTCTCCCTCTTTAAATAATCAATTCCTTGCACATATTTAGCCTATATCGTATTGCTTGCTATCTTGGGGAGGAGAGAAGAGGGAAGAGAGGAAGAAAAATTTGGAACACAAGGTTTTGCACAGGCATATGCTGAAAACTATCTTTGAATGTATTTGGAAAAATAAAATACTCTTTAAAAAAAAGTATAAGTTGAGGAGTGGAGAGGGAGATTATTATTTAATTATGGGGGTTTAATTAATCAATGGAAACTGCCTTACCTCAAACTTCAAAAAGTAAAATCAAATAAATCAATTCCTTTAAACTTTAGCAAGAATGATGGCATTCTCTTCTCATAAATCTTTAATAAATGCTTCTTGTCAGATGGCAGATATTTGCTTACTGATTTCATTACTTTGAAGGACAGAAATAAATTTCTGGAAGGAGAAGTGATGAGGAAATAGTTAAACTGACTTCACTCTTTGACCATTATTCTAGCATCAACTCACCCCCAACTGATTATAATCCTGTGAATGAGCAAGGAAGTTCCAAAAAAAAGACAAAATGAAGTTTCGATACAACTAGATAGAACATTTTACAATTACAGACTAGACTTTGTGAAGCATAAATAAGTCTTTCCCTTCCATACTGACATGCAAGGGATGAAATATGGAGTGACAGTGATGGTATGGGGAGGCATCCTAATGGAATGGAAAAGGTATTGGGTTGGCAGTAAGAGGATTTGGGTTCAAATCTCCATTCACTAGCTATGTGACCTTGAGCAAATCACTTAAAACTGTTTGAACCTGAGAATCTTTATTTATGAAATATATGATGGGAAAGGGAGAAGGGAAGGAGACAATTTCAAATGGAATATCCCTTTCAGCTCTAAGCTTGTGCTCTTATGAGAGGAATAAATGAGGGGAAAATTCTCTTGTCACACTGATGTGATACATAGAATGAGCATAGAATCCCTGGGAATGAAAAAAAAAAGAACTCATCTGGTAAACCTCTAGGCAAAGCTTCACTATAACCTGGGCAATCTCATATAAGACTGGTGAGTTTCAAATAAATAACAAATAAATGAGATATTTTCTTTAAAATGTAGAAATTTCTGACATCTGAGATTATTTCTAAAGCATCTAATTGCCTTTTTGTCCTTAAAGACATCATCATCTAGATCCAAAGCTCATAATTTTTTTTTGTCTTCAAATAAATTCATCTAGATCCAAAGCATCTAATTGCTTTTTTGTTCTTAAAGTCCATCTAGATCCAGTAAAATCAGCAGATGTTAGGGAGGGCAACACTCTCTTTTCTTTATGTTTAAGACCCCTAGAAAGCTGCTTATTACAACTAAACTCAAAGTAGCAGATGGGGTGAAGTCCATGACTCACTCTCCTATTGCATTTCTATTTGTCCTAGGAGATCAGATCCATTTAATCTATACATAAGGTCTGCTCAGTGAAGCAGTTGGAATGAAGGTTCCCTGGGTTTAAGGAACCTAAAAAAGATATTTCATCAGTTTTTCCTGCCCACTTCATTTCCTTCGTTTGTGGTAAATACCTCTTTAAATGAATGCTTATAACATTTGCACTAGAGAAGGAAAAAAGAAACCAGCACATCAGATTTACATGAACAAAAGAGATTTATTAAAAGGTATTCTTTATGTCAGCTGGTGATGGGAGGAGGATACTGTGGGCCTCCAAATTTGCATCCTAAATGGGGTTACAATGCGTCAGTCCCTTGAGCTGGAGTGATGTTGCAGCTATGTGTATTCCCCCAAAATTCAATCTCTGCCAAGTATTAGAGATGCTCCCTCCTTTTCCAGATGGTGATTGGTGGGGAGCACCTGTCTATATTATCTGCTACCTGTGATTCCAGATCTACATTCTGAGCTCTCTGAATACAATAACTGAGTGAAGGAATAAAAGTATGAGATTAGAATAGCTTCTGGTTTACCCAAGATTAGCCAACAAGAAAAAAGAAATAAGATAGCTAACAAGAGTGTCATGTAGATTCCCTTATTTGATGGCTAGTGCTATAGAGCCATTTGGGTTTAAAAAGACACTTTGTAAGGTTATTGTGAAAAGAGATCACCTTCTTGTCTGATTTTTTTGGGGAGGAACAAAAATCAAGGGATAATGAACAGTTACAGAATACATACCAATTTCCTGATAAATATCAAGAGAATGGCCATGGTGCAAACTCTCCAGTGAGGTTCATAGTAGTATATAATGAGATTTTTTTTTCTCTTGGGATTTTACACAATTCTACATGTTAATGGTCATTCAGATTGGAATCTGAAGACGATGGAATAAAGAGATGGAATAAATTTCTAATACACAAGAGCCCAACAAGTTTTTTCTAGGCCAGGCCTTTACTCACATCAGTCTGGCAGTTCAGGCTGAGGACTTTCAGAATGAAAAGACTCGTTTGTAAGCTAACGTTTAACAAAAAGTTTACTTAGTAATGGCAGCCAGAATACAGTCTTGATCCAGGTGGACACAGTTCTCTTAACCACTTTATTTGCCATGGTGGAACACTTGCTCTGACTCCCCTTGGTCAACTTCGTTATTGACTCACATGATTCTGAGAAGTCTGTCAAGCTTGAGCAATGTCTACTTACTTTTGTGGAACACCCTGTAACAATATTTAACTTGTTTTTAAGCCTAAGGGAAATATAGTGATCCCTAAGATCCATGTGGTTCCCTTCTGTGTGTCTTTCCAGACTTTATTTTAGATTTTTTTAAAGTTATGAATACAACCACAATTGGAGTTAGGAAAATTCCTAATGTTTAATCTGGGGGTTGACTTTCTTTCTTAATTTACATTTATATCTGCCTTTTTATGATTTTAGCAAAATTCAATTTGAAAGAACATATAATTTATATAACAACAGATTATATTATAGTTTGTTGATAGGCACCAGGAGGGGAAGTTGAGGAAATAACATTTTTTAACATTTTCAATAATATTTTATTTTTCAAATGATGTGAAGATAATTTTCAACATTCATTTTTATAAGACTTTATATTCCAAATTTTTCTCCCCCCCTTAGCTCTCCCCTTTCCTCCCCAAGATAGCAAGTAATCTGATATAGGTTAAATATGTGCAATTCTTTTAAACATATTTCCATATTTGTCATGTTGTACAAGAAAAATAAGACCAAAAGGGGGAAGTGAGAAAGAAAAAAAAAGTGAAAATACTATGCTTTGATCCATATTTATTCTCCATAGTTCTCTCTGAAAGTGAATGGTATTTTCCATCCCAAGTCTATCGAAATTGCCTTGAATTGCTTAGCACTGCTGAGAAGAGCACGTGTATCACATAATCTTACTGTGTACAATGTTTTCTTTATTCTGCTCACTTCACTCAGCATCAGTTTATATATCTTTCCAGGGTTTTTTTTTAAATCAGCTGCTGATCATTTCTTATAGAACAATAATACTTTATTACATTCATATACCACAATTTATTCAGCCATTCCCCAACTGATGGACATCCACTCAATTTCCATTCCCTCATGGAACTACATAAAGAGTTGCTACACACATTTTTGCACATCATTTTTTTAAAAGATCCTTTTTTCTTATAATTTGCCTCAGTCCTTAAGTAGGTAGATACAATTCTACCTTGAGTCTTCTGTTCTGAGATTTTTATATTGATGAAGACCTCTGATCTCTCTCTGTGTCACAGCTTAATTCTACCTTCTCTTTTTTTCCTTTCATTGACTGCTTCTTGGTTCTTTCATTTGTTATATACTAAAATAAAAACTGAAATGCAGTGTCTGAGCCTTTTTTGATCATTTTATAGTCTCATAAAATGATGGGTTTTGATCTCTGATACTTAATAGCTTTGTGATCTGGAGCAAGTCATTAACCTCTCATTGTCTTAGTTTTCCCATCTGTAAAATGGAGATATTTCTGAGGGTTGTTATGAGGATGAAAAGAAATATTTGTAAAAGTGATGGCATGAATAAAACTCCCCAAAAGATTAGGTCCTTGGTAGCCAGGTGGGCCATAGGGAGGAGCTTTGACCAGAGAAAGTCTTTCTTGAATTTAAGTGTCCATTATCTGAATGTTATTATTTCCAGAGGCAAGCAGGGAGGGGCATTGACAGCTTTATCTTGTTATATGGACCTTTGTTGCAGTGGGCCAATGTTGAATTCCTTATATTGGCAAGATTATCTTGACTCCCATTCTCCTCTTCCCCTGCCCCCCTCTCCCCTCCAGTTACTATATTTAATTTGGAAGCCTAGCTGTAGATAGCAACATCTGAGGTTATTTTTTCTTCTTTTTTTTTAATTTTTATTTTTATTTAATAATAACTTTATATTGACAGAACCCATGCCAGGGTAATTTTTTTACAACATTATCCCTTGCACTCGTTTCTGTTCCGATTTTTCCCCTCCCTCCCTCCACCCCCTCCCCCAGATGGCAAGCAGTCCTATACATGTTGGATATGTTGCAGTATATCCTAGATACAATATATGTGTGCAGAACCGAACAGTTCTCTTGTTGCACAGGGAGAATTGGATTCAGAAGGTAGAAATAACCCGGGAAGAAAAACAAAAATGCAGATAGTTCATATTCATTTCCCAGTGTCCTTTCTTTGGGTGTAGCTGCTTCTGTCCGTCATTTATCAATTGAAACTCAGTTAGGTCTCTTTGTCAAAGAAATCCACTTCCATCAAAATATGTTGAGGTTATTTTTTCAATATATATATATGGCCCTACCCTCTCCCTTGTTAATTGCTAGTTCCTAGAGAATTTGCTGCCTTCTGGCAGCTGGCTCTTTAGGAATTTAGCTCACCTTATGGAGTCTTCCCTTTGGTAATAGTGAGACTTTTTTTTTTGGAATTTAGTTTATCCATCAATGGTGTAATCCCCCATTTTGCCAAATTCCCTTTTGGAACTTAGCTTATAATGTAATAAAATCTTTGTCTCTTGATTTAGAGATGGTCTAAGCCTAAAAATTCTTTTGAGACACCTAGGGACACCGGCTGGAAAACCCAATATATTTTGGGTATTCATTCATGCACTACAACAAAAGCACTTAGCACAGTACTTGGAACAGAGATGTTTATTCCCCTCCCTTTTGCTGGAGTAAGTATATGAGAATTGGATAATATTCACTTATTTAGAAGACCATCTTGTTTGAAGATCCCTTATACTTGGGCTGAGCTTTCTATGTCTTAGGTAATCAGGAAGTTATACCAATGGTTTCAGCATTCGTTTCTTTGGCCAATGAAGTCTCAAGGATGGTTTTATTGCCTTTATAGAGAAAAATAGCCTGGCCACCATGGTCAGGACTTTGCTGCAAACAGGGATAAGGGATATAAAGACCTTATTAACATAGCTATGTATAAATGTGTAATGAATGCATGCAGATATTCTATAGCAATCAACACTGAATCATTTACTTTCAGAGGAATGCTAAAACTTGTAGTTAACAAAGTTCTAAGAAGCAAAACTACCTTCTCTTCAAAATAATAAGGGCTATAGAAATGCAGAGACTAGACATTATGGAAAGCACTGAAGCAGTTTTTTTGTTTGTTTTTTGCCACAGTTCCCCACAGAGCCATCAGCTTCAGGGATTCATCACCCAACTCCAGGTAAGGAACATACCAGCCTTACCTTGGACACAGGCTTCCAAGTTAAATACCCAAAGAGTACCTGGACAAAGCCTTACCTGGGATGGAGAACAGCAGTGGGGTGAAACTGATGTGTAAATAATACTTTCCGTACTGGATCTCTACATTTCAGTTTCATGTAAATCAATAACCTTGATGTAGTGTAGCCCTTGGAAAGGATGCAGCAATAACCCAAGATCATCTGGCCTTGGGAGTGATATAGTTAGAAGGTATTTTTTCCCTTAGACTGTCTTGCCTTAGATTACTTTATATGGTCAGGATACTGAGCCTACAAGCATATATCCCAATTCTCTTTGTACATTGTTTCCCCCATTATATTGCCAACTCCTTGGAGGCAGGGACTAGCTTTGACTTTTCTGTGTTCCCAGAATTTAGCATACTGCAAGCACATAATTAAGTTGTGTCCAACTCTCTGACTGCTTCACAAATGCTTATTGGTTGTTTGATATTTTCTTTTGTCAATTTCATAAGAAATAATACATCTAGGGTCTGAAAAATCTTTGTCACTGATGACTTCTCTTCCATTTGCTTCGGCTCCCACCTCTAAATTCCACTGAGGCAGCTGGTGGCCCAGTAACTGAGCTGGCCCTGGAATCCAGAAGATCCATGTTCAAATCTAGCCTCCAATAATTACTTGCTGTATGACCCAGCTCCAAGTCACTCAAATTCTGATTGTCCTAGTTTGCTCAGTGGTAAAATAGGGATAAAAATAGCACCTATCTCTCATAGAGTGGTTGTGAGGATCAAATAAGCTATCTGTAAAAGCACTTTGCATAGCGCCTGGCATGTATCAGGTGCTTTATAAATGCTTATTTCCTTCCTGTCCCTTTATTGAGTTTCTCACCCTCATCTTGAACAGATTCAATAACCTAGCAAGCTCACTTGTGATTTTAATGTGAATTTAATAACAAAAGTGACGAACTGGCTAATTTGGTTGGCAATCAAAAAGGTTGCATTTTTAAAAACCAACAACAACAACAACAAAAAAAAAATTTCTTGATTTCACACTTTCCCCTAGATCAGAGGGGAAAACAAGCAGAGATTGGCTGACATGCCATCACCACCCACTACCCACTTCAAGGAAAAAGTGGTAAAGAAGGGACTGTGGAGGGAACTCAGGTTGTCTCAATAATTGCTGTCTGTTTAGCAAATGCTGTCCAGCCTCCTATTTTAGCTCTTGATCTGATTACCTTCATGTTGTACAACCAATAGCCTTTCCTCTGCTCCATGCCCAGGTGTCTAGCTTGGAGTCCCCTCAAGTCTCTCCTTCTTGACCCGCTATACTTCTCTGTGGTGTCCTCTTGATTTTTTCTTGAATGTCATGTTCAAAGTCAAGATCACTTGCGGTATTGTGGATAAATGGGTGTGTCTCTGCACTCAAGCACTTCTGGTGCCTTAGATTGGTCACTTCTCTGGGAAAGTGCAAAAGTTGAGTTATAGGAAACCAAGGAGAAGCAATCGCTTGGGAGACAGCCTACTCTTGTGCAGAAAGCATTGGATTTGGAGTCAGAAGACATCTCTGTGATTTATTGCTTAATGGCCCGAGACACTGTCCATGAGGTTTATAATCCATAATCAAGGTCATGTTTATATTGTACTTTTTGTTTTATTCCAGGTAGTAAAGATTATTTACCTTCTGTTTACACTGTATATAACTTGTATGTGTTGTGCATTTGCATGTGGCTTCTTTCACTAGAATGTAAACCTGTCTGGGACAGAGAATATGTATTTCTCTTTGTATCCCTAGCACTTAGCACAGCACTTGGCACACAATGCCAGTTATGTAGAAAATGTTTTCTCTCCATATCAGATTCAAAGATGGGCATAGACCTACAAATAAGACACAATGAACTTACATCCAATAAAAATGTACTCCTCTCCAACTCTGTCATGGACAAGCTCTGTTTAAGTTGGGAGAGGGTGATCAGAGAGTTAGCAATTGTAATGCCAAAAATAAAGCTATTGCAAATTTGAAAAGAAAAAAAAAAGTACACAGAACAGAAGGAAGAGCAGTGCAAGTTTTGAAAGTATTGTGTGGAATTTATTATAAAGTTTCTTTTAAAAAAAGATATATTCATGATTTCATATACAATCTGCTATTTATGTTCAGCTGTGGATAGAATTTTTTGTGTTTAAATTCAGAATAATTTTTTTTAACTACCTAATCTTGGATATATCCTTTGGACCTTTCCAGGCCTCTGGATGAGTTTTGGTTTCCTCTAAAAGGAATTTAATAGTTATGCTACTAACATTGTGGAGTGATGGTAAAGAACAAATGGGATAGTGTATATAAAGTACATTGTGAACCTCAAAGTGCAATGAAAATATTGAAGAGCTGGATTCACATTCCAATTCTGTTTCTTACTGCTTATGTGATTTGGGGTCAATCACTTTCAAGGACTGAAACTAAATACTCAAAGTCATATTCTGATAAACTTGACCTAAATTTCTGGTCAAATTTAACACATAGAATTGAAGGGATAGTGTATAAGCCCTGGAAAGGTAAATTTATTGGAGGCAATGAGGTGGCATAGGGGATTTGGAATCAGGAGGACTTCCTGTCCATACTTTGAGAAGCAATCTTGTAGATCAATGGCTAGGGACTAGTGTGAATAGGTTCTGGATTCTTGTCCCCTCAACATGCCCTTTGCAGTGGTATCAAACTCCAATTGGAAGGATCCCAGCAGGCTGCATATTGACAACTTTAAATGCTACATTTTATTTTATTTTTATTTTGTTAAATTATTTCCTAATTACATTTTCATCTGGTTCTGGCCACACTCAGGAGTGCAGGACAAGAGTGTGCCATCTCAATAAAGGAAAAACTTTTAGAAGAAACTATCAAAGATGTGATCATTCCTTGCCTTATAACTACAGATTTATCACAATATGTCTCCTTGGAGTTCTTTGTATCCAAGAACTCAACACATTACCCTATGCATATGGGGACTTCCCTGACAAAGACCTAAAGATCTCCCCAAGTATTTTAAAAGATCCTGCCTGATCCTTGTAGCCATGCTTCTTGGCCAAGAGAAGGACCTGTCTCTCTTTTGTAAGGATTATCATGTTTTGTATGAACAGAATTGTGGGTCTCACCAACGCCAACAGTAAAAAGTGAGTGAAAGGGAGAGAACTTGGTGCACTCAAGAGAACTAATTATAGCAGCTACTTTCTCACACCACAATTCAGTAACATTATCTTTCTGGTCATGCTAACATGGCATGAGATAAATAATCAAAAGGTCTCTGGAGCAAAAGGGAATTCATACGGAGTGGGGAGAAAGGGAACTCCAGAGATAAAGTGCCTGCTCCTGCTGGTCTGAGGCTTCCACACTCAAGTGGGGCTAAAAATTTAGGAAATGAGATTCTAGAAATGTTGAGGTCTTAGCCTTGGTCAAACCTGAAGAAATTATCTTTCCTTCTGAATTTTCTGGCCCCTCCTCTTTCAACCCTTCTTTCAGACCAGAATTCAATACTTATTGGGCATTCTCCATGTGATTAATTTTTCATTCCTTCTTTAAAAAAACAATACCAGACTTCTCCTTGTCCTGTTTTGATCAGGTCACTTTTTAAAAATCCCAAACACCATAGTAACTATGAATGATGAATGTTTGTTTTAGAGTCAGAGCACCTGGCCTTGAATTTCTGCCTCTGGAAGTTACTAATTGTGTAATCTTTGGCCAAGTATAAAATCTCTAGTTCTCAGGTTCACCTGCAATATGAATGGGTTAAACTAAATGGCAGGAACCTTCCAACTCTGAATCTATGATCATTTGGTCTCTGTCAAAGAACAGTAGTGGTATGGCTGTTTACACAGACATTTATTTGTTACCTTTAGGAGGCAAGCAAGATGGATACCAAGGACAGATACAATTTTGATTGTTTCAGAATCACAAACACTGGCTCACATAGACACAAACTATGAGATGACACAGGTGTGAGAAACAATGCCCGTTTCTAACACAGATGTTGATGAGCACATTACAATTACATAGTAGTTCTCCATTTTATTTACACCTTATGAGTGTGGAGAGGTTACATTTCATACAACAAAAAATATATTCTGGAATCTTTAAAACAAAAATATCTCTATCTCTACATGGAGCCAACTAGAAAGAACATAGAAAACGGGGGAAAAAACCAAATGTGCCAGCACCTTTATTTTTCCCTTCCTTAGTGAAGGATTGCTCTGATCTTCACTTAAATATTAGCATGAAAGAACAGACATTTTATCAGACAGACAGAAGAAACCCAATCTCAGAGGGATGAATACAGAAGGAAAGAGGGGGGTGGAATTTCAGTTCGTCTTCCAGAAAAAAACTCTTGCTCATTGCAGTTTGGCATTTCAGTTTCCAATGTTACCACGTATGTGAGGAAACCATGAGTTGGCTTAAGCTAAAAATCTGTTCAGAGAGACCCAAGCCATGTTTTTACCACTGATTTCCCAGGCATGTTGAAATGGCATTTTTTTTTCCTGAGGAAATGTGAATGCTATTGATTACAAAAAGCTCTGTCCTCCTGAACTAGGAGTGGAGGGGGATGAGGCAGGGGATTGTTTCAATTCTCTTTAGGAGGGCCAGAAACTTATTCCCTTTTAATAATCATCCCTAAAAAGGGTTGGTCACCCCACTTCTGAACAGCTCCCCAGATGGCTTCACTTCTTTTTAATCCTAATGAGGTCACTACTTCAGACCTTGTTTGGCCTTCACCTTCCTGTCTAGCTAAAAATGTAATGAGTCAATTGTATGTTACTGTAAAGGCACAGAATCATAAAAAGCAGAATAAAAAATTCTTTAATTTTGGAATGTTTTTGTTTTTATATTTGACAAATTCATAAGACCACATCAAATCATGAGGCTTTTTGTTTTGACTAACTTCTAAAGGAGCCGGAAAGCCGTTGAGCTTTCCTTTCCAGCTCCTTTCCCTAACCCCCTTCACATGCAACTTCTCTCTGTTCCCCTCCATGGTGATGGATGACACCATCTATACTGGTATTCTAGACCCGAAGTAGGACTGAGAAATACTACCTCTCTTTTGTTAAGTTCGCTGCCCTTCTGGCTCACCCTTCTTCTGGCATAGAAATTATTTAAGGATCTATAATGACCATGAGAGAATGAGGAAAGGTAAAAAGGAAATGACATTACCAAATCTTCCCCTTTCCCCGTCCATCCCACTCAAAAAAAAAATGAACTTAGAAAAACTAAAAGAGTAAACATTCTGCATTGCTAACTCATGCTCTGCTGCTGCACAGGAGATCTGAGAGACTTAAAGCAAAGCAAAACTGAAGAGAACCAAGACTTTGGTGAAAATTACTCAAGACTTGGCTAAGGTGGAATCTTGAGATGCTGACTACCTTAAATCTGATCTGCTGATGATAGCTGACCATCGAAAAGCCCAGGAGAAGTTACTAAATCCCAAAGGGAGGAATGTGAGAACCCTTCTCAGAGCCAGTCTGGAACCTCCTGTCTCAGCAAAGGACTGAAAGGCTGACAGAAAAGAGATGTGTAAAGCATTGGAGAAGGTCCAAGAAAAAGTTTCAGATGCCCTACTGAGAAGCTTGGAAAAGCTGAAAGTGGGGCAGCTAGGTGGGACAGTGGGGATCAGAAGGACCTTCTAGCTGTGTGACCCTGAACAAGTTACTTAACCCTGAATGCCTGGAAGGAGGAAAGGAAGGAAGAAGGGAATGAAAAAGGAAGGGAAATAGGAAAGTTGAAGGTATAGTAGATGAGTTAGCCCTAAGAAGTTTTCTCAGCTGGCCAGCTAAGGACCCTGGAAGGCTCCCTCAGACCAAAGATCCAATCAAGACATGAACATAACTTGTTGCTTGGGTATATCCTGGAAGGACAATAATTGTTTCAAGGTCATTAAAAGAAATAAAGGAAGTTCTACTGCATTCGGGGTAAACTTCTGGGGACAAATTTATGGATGGATAGGTATGCGTGGATTTCAATCATCAATGTTGCAGAGAATATCCAAATTTGCTAAGATCTAAGATCCCTCTGAGTAATTTGAGAAAGGGAATTCAAACTATCTTTTGTAGAGTATGTTGTTCACTTTTTATCTCACAGACCCCCCAAAAAACAAAGTTCTAGAAACAAGTTAAGTCAATATGGGGTAGATACAAGAGAAAAAAGGAAAATCCTTTTCTCTTGATATAAACATGTTATTGGAGGGGGGGAGAGGTTAATATTATACAGCTACAAATATAAGATATATATAATTATCACCTACCTGAACACTTCCCCAGAGCCTCAGTCAAAGAGGTGAGAAATGTTTTCCCTGATCCTGGCAATACATTTAATAGTCCTAGTTTCTTTAATCACTAATTCATTCATTCATTCTTACAATAAACATTATATTAAGCACCTGCTATGTGCAGCAAACCTACTATATCAGACTAGAGGAGAGATAATTAAGATGTGGTTCTAAAGAAGTTCAAAATTTATTAAGAGTAGATGGGTCTCCTTTCTTACCATTCTATCACCAATCTGTCATATCCAACTCATGCCTGAAATTTCTTCTTTCTAGAGTTTTTCCAGGCAATTAGAAAATCGCTTCTTTGTCCCACTGTTTGAGGAATGTTTAGCTATTTCCCTAAGTTCTTCTTTACCCTTCCAAAACAGGTAATTACCCTTAATATATGTTCACTTTTATTGTCTATATGTGCATCTGTCCAAAAAATGCTACTGTTTCTGTTTGTCTTTATTTTTCTAGAGTAATCTGAAATTAGGGGACCTGTACACAGGAAGAAAAGTCATGTTTTCTAAATCTTATTTTTTAAAAAATCTAGCTTAGTTTTGGACTATTATAAAGTGCTTAATGTTGGTTTTTTGTTGGGTTGGTTGGTTTGTAAATGGCGGTGATAATTCTTTTTGCCATACATCTTTTTCCTCTTCCTGCCTGTCTTCTTCCTTCTTTTCCCCTGTCCATCCCAATCATGAACTCATCTTGTACCACCACTTCCATCAACCTGAATTAGAAAGAAGCTAGGGCTGAAACATAATATGGTGAGGATAAGAAAGGAAGTGTAGGATCTAGCTCAGTAAATACTTACCTCCATGTCTTGCAGTTGTACTAGACAAAGTTAAGCAAAGATATGCTTCCTGGCCTTGAGGAACTTAAGAGTCCAAAAGTAGATAAATTATTTATGCCTTAAAAGAGAGGCATTTCTCTAAGCAACATGGGATTTTTGCATTTGTGGAAGGCTTTTCTCCTGATACATTCAATCCTGTGGAACTGACAATAGGTGAAGGGAGCAGAAGAGATCAAAGAATAAAAGAGAAAAAGGTTGGCCAATTTTCCCCCCTCCTATATTTTTACCAATCCCCACCTTGGCATTCTCAAACCACATCAACAACAGAGGAACAACAAACTCATAACATTTTAAAGCAATACCTTTGGCAGTTTCTTTCAAATATTTTTTTAAATTTTGGGTTGGAGGTGAAGCGCATTGCTTCAGCATTCACTGTATAAAGATAGACTCTGAGTCAACTTGGATCAGCTTCTTTTGGAAAGATCACTCATTGGAGTAGTTAGCCTATGAATATTAGTGTAAGACAGATGTTCCAAATAGCTTCTGAATGAGTTGAAGTTACTTGCACTTGACTATCAAGTAAGGTGTCTGCTCACTGGACCGAATTATCTCAACCAGGCTTTTGTTGGCATTTCCCCACTTTTGTTTATTTTAAAGAAGATGCTTTGGTCAAGGGCATTGTCCTTTTGACCTTGGAGAAAGTGAAAGGAGATGTAGCAGAAGAAAAGGAGAGAGTAAGGGAGAGAGGGAGAAGCTGATGGAAAGGAGAATGAAGCCAAAGGGAAAGCCAAGGGTTATGAGGGAAAGCAGCAACCTGCTTCACCTGAGAAAGCCATGGTGGCTGGGAGAGCCTGCTCCCTCCTTTGGCCTCTCCTGTACCATTAAATGTGCCCATTCCCCATCCATTGTTCACGCCCACCATGCAAAGTCTGTCAGTTCTAGAATACCCTATGTATAATACAACCAAATTCTCTAAACCATTGGTGAGATTTTCATTTACTCCAATACATTTTGAGAGCAATTGACGATCAATTCCAAAAGCTTTAGAGTAAAACAATTGAAGTTGCTTTTGAACATAAAGGAGAAAGCAGACTAACCATAAATATTGATCTTAAATTAAATATTAAAATTCATCTCATCACTCTCAGCTTTTGTTTCCAAATATGCTTTTGTATCCAAGATATGAAAGCCTGAATTTTGGTAAATTAGTGGAAATTCAAGATGATACTTAAACTATGTGACTGAAAGTATTTTCTGTCCATTGCCTACAGATGTTCACTACTAAGGCAGCTAGGGTGACTTACACAAACATTGAATCTCTCCAGAAGTGGCAGCAAAATGTGCTCACATGAAGCAATAATTAATGGAGAGTAGCAAGACACTGAAGTTTCCCTAACATGGTAGTAAAATTATTTTTGTAGACTCCCCAAACTTGAAGGAACCTAAAGAGATCACCTCTCCCTTTCTATGGGAAGGATTATGCTTTAAGGTATACAAAGAGCTTTCTCAAAAGATAAACCACTTACTTTTCTCTTATAAATCTACCAAAAAAAAAAAAAGACACTATCAAATCTTATGTCTAGAAAGTATGTCCTGATTTTAACCTGTCTCTGCTGTTGTACATTAATCCCTCTCTCATTCTGTCCTCAATGGAAACTGAGAAAAACTGCTCATCATCAATCTTCCTTTATAATAATGAAGACAGTTATCAACTTCCCCCTCAGCCTTCTCCTCTTTATAAAGAATCACAATTCCCCTTTACAAGTGTTTACTTTCCAAGATTATCAACAATGTGTGCCAATGTGGCTATGATGATAGGACTCTACCGCTTTCTTGCCCACCATAGTGGAATCACAACAGGCAGCCATCCCAAGCCTGCCATGCTATTAAAAGACCCCTAAGCCAGAGAGCCAGACTGCTCCAAGACTGCCCAAAGAGGGAAACTCATCCAATGTCCCATTCCCTGCATCTTCACTCTGCCTGTCACTGTGGTCCAGCATGGCAGAAGAGGCTGCATTAAGGGCTTTCAGAGGGTCCCATGGAGGAAGGCCGATGGGGCTCTTCAGGAGGGAGGAGGAGATTCATGGTATTCTACTGGTCAGCAGGGAAAAAGTTTCAGAAGTGTCCCAAAATGGAATGTTTGACGGTAAGTGATAGCAACTGCTCTGAGGTCAGTGTGGGAGGCGACGGAATAGGAGAGAGATCACCAAGAGGCTTTCTTCTGTTTCCTTCCAAGCTCATTCTTGGAGACTGGCTGCTGGTATGAAGATGGCTGAATGCCCTCTAAAGCGCACTGAGAATAGCTGAACACTTCTGTGTGGCTTTAATATGAATCCAGTTATCTGAATGAAGACGGGCCAGGATGAGTCTCTTCATTTCTAAGAAGCTTGCTCCCTTCTCTGTTTCCTGGCACTTCCCTGAGATACCTCCCAGGCCATTTCTTCCATCCCAGCAAAGACTCTTAGTTGAAAAGACTGAATAAAAGTATTACCATTAGCCAAAAAAGGGAACACATGATTCATTCCTGCTTTTAACACAATACTTTAAAGATGTCACCAACAGTTTGTATCCTGCTATATTTTAAGTTCATTTTACAAGGAGACTAGTTCTTGGCTAAAAATAACTGTGTGCGTTAAACAGTTCAACAGCTGTCTGGATTTTCCTCTGAAGGAAACCAAATTCTACATTTCACTCACATTCATTTTAACCCATTCAATGAAGGAATCATCACAGATCTTTGGACCTTTCACAACATTTCCTAAGAATGATGCTATTTGGTAAGCAAGGGATTTTTCACCTTATTTACTGAGATGTAAAAAAGCTAAGTAATTTGTTAAAAACTACATAGGTGCTCTGGGGGCAAAGAGGAGATTATTAACCAAGTCATCTGATCAACACAGGTTATTTCCATTAGAAAGTCAGAGTGGTATTATGTTAAGAATGTTGAATCTGGAATAGGAAATCCCAAGGTCAAGTTCTAGTTCCAAAATTTACTATCTGTATGACCTTGAACAACTTATTTAACCTGAAACTCTATTTCTTCATCTGTAAAAGGGTAATAATAATATTTGCAGTGTCCATCTCCCAGACTCCCTATTAAAGATGGGAAGGATCTTGGAAATCACTAGGCCCGATTCCCTTGTTTTGTTACAACACAACAAGCATTTGATTAAGCACCTGAGGTACTAATGAGGAAAAAGTAGGAAAAATTTTTTTCTTAAGGAGCTTACATTTTACTCTCATGCAATAAGCCATGTAAACAGATAAGGAAGCTGAAAGGTCTTAATTTTTTTTATTTGCCCAAGAACACAGGTCCTTTGGCTGCAATGTGCAAATGCTTCGCTAATTATAAAGCATAATACAAACTTCAGCTGTTATTATTCCCAATATGACTTTCATAATATTAAAAGACATACATCCACACATGCCAATTAACCAGATAATAATGTCCCTAAACTACTCTGCCTTCAATTATCTGAATATAACACTTATCAAAATTCCAAAGGGATAAAATGGCCTTGAATCACAAAATAGAGGAATAGAGAATTTTGGAATGTGTGATCGGGAAACCCAGAAATTAATCTGTTTATAAAAGCATCTAGTGTTACGGTGCTGTGGGCAGCCTGGGAAGGTGCAATCAGCTAAGACTGTTCTCCAAAGCAATGTCATGTCTTAACTCTGATACAGTTGCAATAAGTGAACAAATTCAGTTCCCTTTACCTCTTTTCCTTGGCACTTCCTGTATTCATGCTAAGAGCTTTCCAGACAGTAGTTTTAGGCATTTCATCAGAAATATTAATCTCAGAAGGGTCACATCTGAAATCAACAATTAGAACAATGATTGCCTAGTCACAAATGAGCAATTATTACCTGCCTATGGCAAAGTCCTCAGAGAGTAAAAGCCTAGCATCTCTTTGAAAAATCTGTACATCAGGGGCAGCTAGGTGGTGCAGTGGACAGAGTACCAGCCCTGAAGTCAGGAGGACCTGAGTTCAAATCTGGCCTCAGATACTTTACACTTTCTAGCTGTGTGATCTTGGGCAAGTCACTTAACCCCAAATGCCTCCTCAGCAAAAAAAAAGAAAAAAGAAAAATTTGTAGATCTGATAAGTAATATTTTAAACTCAAATAGCACATTTTCTTCCCTGAACTGAATGAATTTTGCTAATATCATGTCTCTCATTCACCACCAAGCATCTGGAAGTTTTTATAGGCAAAGGAAAAAGTAGAAATTCCCTGTTACGCTATGGGATCTTAGGCAGTTATCAGAAAGAGACCCAGGAGACAGACTAAGAGGTTACTCTATGCTCACACTGTTTCAATTCTCGAGGAGTTGAGAAATATTTGGAGAACCACAGCTCCCTCAAACAAGTCAGACACAAACCCATGAAGGCAGGCTACTAAACAGGATTTCTAGGATGACTCTGCATCTTCCTTCGGGCAGCCAATTGAAACTGATGAATTCCCACTTAAGCACTGACTTCTATTAAAGTCTCACAAAACTTATAGTTGATAGATAAATAAGTTCCTTGAAGGCAGATAACTTATTTTTGTATCTTCAGCAGAAAGCACAGTGCCTATTATGTGTTTAATAAATGCTGGCTGAATTGAATTCCTCATGCTTCTCCAGGAATTTCATCAAATCCTTTTCAATTCTTAAATTCCCAGATATGGAATAAAAAATAAAAAATAAAAATTAGACCTGTAAGGAATCTCAGAGGTATAAGCCAACGTATACCTGAGTAAGAATGATTGTAGGCAGCATGTCAGAAGCCCTAGAGGAGTCCCAATAGAGCAGCCATCCCCAGCCTGCCCCTCCATTAATGGGGTGGTAGAGAAGATCCCGAGACCAGAGGCCTGATTGACCTGCTCACTGTCCACAGGGTAAACCACATTTTTATTTTGCCCATCCCTGTGATCCAACATGGCAGAAGCTGCAGTCAGAAGGTTCTTCTCTCATCCTCTTCTGGACTATCACCCTCATTCACCTTCCTACCTAATTCAGAAATCCCCTTTACAACAGCCCCACTAGGGGTCATCCACTAATTGAACACTTTGCAAACTGAGAAGTCACACATTGGCTTGTTCCATAATTAGTTCAAATTGTTAGAAAGTTCTTCCTGACACTGGAGCCTAGATGCTGATAACTTGATTCCGAGTTCTCTCTGCAATAGCCATATTAAGTAAAATTAATCTTTCTTCCTAACAATAGCCCTTTCAATATTTGCAGTCTTCTCTTCACCATATTGTTTCTCTTCTTTTTCCTTCCTGCTCTTGAAAATGCATCTGCTTGTGAGGAATTCAAACAGAATGAGAAATATGACCCCTATGAGCAAAACATGGGTAAGATGGGCTTCGTATTAGTAGTTGAGGAGAAAAGACCCAGTGAAACAACTAGATGCTGGTTGAACATAGATAGGAAGAAGGATTCCCATCATTCAGGTCATTCAGAATTGGCCAAGTTCTAAGTACTCTCTTCTCGAAACTGAGCATGGATATTTTCATACCAAGAAAGGAAAGCGCATTTTCTGGAGGAGGTAGTTGAATCCTTACATTAGCAGATAAGAGGCCTCAACAACAAAACTTGGACTAGAATGCCCCTAAAGCCTCCAATTCTTTAAGTTGTAAACTAATCTTACCTGAAATTGTTATTTTTTCCAGGACTACTCAGTAACTTCCTGCTTTCCAAGGGAAATTTGTCTGGCCCCATTTCTAACATTTTCTCATCCTCCTGTGGGAAAAGGAGATATTATTATTTCTTAAACCCAACAGTTCCCTATAATCATGGCCATTCCCCAACCAGTACAGTCTATGTCCCATCTCATGGGAAAACCTTCTTGTCTTTTTATAAAATCATAATTTTGTGTTTCTATTAATTACATGTTTATCTACTTAATCTATTCACTTTGTGAGCCACTTAAGGGAACAGGCCAGGTTCTTTTCTATGCCCTTGGCCATGCTTATGAATTGTGGTTATTTTTCATCTGTATTTGATATAAAAATTAAATCATTAATTTTATGATTTAGTGTTTGTTTTCCATCGAGTTCATTGCTATTTGTGGCAGATTATAAAAATCTGAAGAGCAGGGACCAGATCTATTAAGTTATAACCGTATGAAATGAGATATTTAATGTATCAGATGAGAATGTGTGGGTTTTGCTTTTTTTCAGACTTTTAAGATGAAGGAGAGGAAGGAGCAAAACTCCTTAATCTAATCTTAGCAAATGAGGTCTCTGGGAGGTGATCTTCCTAGGGCTAGCTTTGGAACTTCTCCTTTGGTCCTTGCTATATCTAGTTGACCCAGTGCTTCTGACCTCTTCCTCCTTGGCCTTTTTCTTAGCATCATCTAGCTTCTTCTTCTTGCTTTCAGGCATGAGATCATCTAGCCAGCTCAGTTCTCGTTTAGAGAAACAGAGATCCATGACTTTCCGGACAAAAACCAACGCCAAAACCTACAGAAGAAAAAAGGTATGGATTAAAGAAACCACGTTCCATCCCAGCCACTATCTTCCAGCAGAATTAAAAAGCAAAGTCCACTAAAACGGATCAGAATATTTCAATTTCCTTAATAGGGCAACTTGACATGGGGAAGGAGACATGGGCCTCCTGTCAAATCAGAATGACCAGATGTTGTTTAAGTTTACTCCCATTGGTATCAGAACGAGGAGGAGGGAGCTCAGGATGGCTGGGGAGGTTCATGGTCATAAACTCTGGTAACTAGCTGTGAGAACACACAGTTCACTGGAATTTCTAGGTTAAGGAAACAGAGCCTAGTTCTCCTCCAAATTCCCCTGACCCCTTCCAAAGGTTTTCTCAGGCAATGGCTATTTTTTCACCCAGACTCTTCATCATCTCACAGGAGACCTAAATGTAAGTTACCGGCAGTTTTGTGACCCTGGGAAAGTCAAAAAGCCCAGATTAATAAGATCAAAAGAAATGGAAAGAAAGAGAAAACAGGAAAGGAGAAAGGAAGCCAGAAAAAATATAAAATGCTACTCCTGACTGGGGGAAGGGCAGAGAAGAAACTTCCTGAATCATTACATTTTTGAGTAGAAAGGGACTTTAAATGACATCAAAGCTAATCCTCTCGATTTGTGGATGAGGAAACTAAGGTAGGCCCAGGAAATAAATGGCTTGGTGAAGGTCATACTACAAAGATGCTGCCTCAGTATGAATGTAGGGGTGATGAGATCACAAAAAAGAAATTATGAGTCTATCCAATCCTACTCCCTCATTATACAGAAGAGAAAACTGACAATAAGAGAAATTGGCCACAATCACTAAGCTGCTATGAGTCAGAGATAATATTTGAACTCTGTTCTTTCTGGCTCCAAGTCCAATGCTCTATCCTCTCATCTTAAGGATGAAAAATATTCAAACCAAACAAACTAAATGCTTAATTTTTATGTCCAGGATCCTAATTTGCACAGCCTTCAATACACGTAGGCAATTTTCAGCACTCTTTAAAAAGACAGACCAACCTCTCTACCACCAAGATCAGGTCCAGGAGAGGGAAAAGAAGAAACTGGCAAGAAAAGTTAAGACTAAGGAAGCAGTGAAAACTGAATGTAAATCAACACATTCTATGTTCTCTCTTTTTTTTCCAATTTTTTTTTTCTTCCCATGGTTTTCCATTTTGCTTGGATTTTTCTCTCCCAACATGATTTATACATGTGAATAAAAAAAAATTAATGTATATGTATAACCAGAAATAAAAGCAATTAAAAACAAAAACTAAAACCCACACTTAACACCACATACCAAGATAAGATCAAAATGGGTCCATGACCTAGGCATAAAAAACGAGATTATAAATAAATTAGAGGAACATAGGATAGTTTATCTCTCAGACTTGTGGAGGAGAAAGAAATTTGTGACCAAAGATGAACTAGAGACCATTACCAATCACAAAATAGAAAATTTTGATTATATCAAATTAAAAAGCCTTTGTACAAACAGAACGAATGCAAACAAGATTAGTAGGGAAGTAACTAACTGGGAAAACATCTTTACAATTAAAGGTTCTGATAAAGGCCTCATTTCCAAAATATATAGAGAACTGACTCAAATTTATAAAAAATCAAGCCATTCTCCAATTGATAAATGGTCAAAGGATATGAACAGACAATTTTCAGATGAAGAAATTGAAACTATTACCACTCACATGAAAGAGTGTTCCAAATCACTATTGATCAGAGAAATGCAAATTAAGACAACTCTGAGATATCACTACACTCCTGTCAGATTGGCTAAGATGACAGGAAAAAACAATGATGAATGTTGGAGGGGATGCGGGAAAACGGGGACATTGATGCATTGTTGGTGGAGTTGTGAACGAATCCAGCCATTCTGGAGAGCGATCTGGAATTATGCCCAAAAAGTTATCAAACTGTGCATACCCTTTGATCCAACAGTGTTTCTATTGGGCTTATACCCAAAGAGATACTAAAAAAGGGAAGGGGACCTGTATGTGCCAAAATGTTTGTAGCAGCCCTGTTTGTAGTGGCTAGAAACTGGAAAATGAATGGATGCCCATCAATTGGAGAATGGCTGGGTAAATTGTGGTATATGAATGTTATGGAATATTATTGCTCTGTAAGGAATGACCAGCAGGATGAATACAGAGAGGCTTGGAGAGACCTACATGGACTGATGCTAAGTGAGATGAGCAGAACCAGGAGATCATTATACACTTCGACAACGATATTGTATGAGGATGTATTCTGATGGAAGTGGATTTCTCTGACAAAGAGACTTAACTGAGTTTCATTGGAGAAATGATGGACAGAAACAGCTACACCCAAAGAAGGAATACTGGGAAATGAATGTGAACTATTTGCATTTTTGATTTTCTTCCCGAGTTATTTTTACCTTCTGAATCCAATTCTCCCTGTGCAACAAGAGAACTGTTTGGTTCTGCAAATATGTATTGTATCTAGGATATACTGCAACATGTTTAGCATATATAGGACTGCTTGCCATCCTGGGGGGGGGGAGGAGGGAGGGAGGGGAAAAAACGAAACATAAGTGATTGCAAGGGATAATGTCGTGTAGAAATTATCCTGGCATGGATTCTGTCAATGCGAAGTTATTATTAAATAAAATAAAATTCATTATAAAAAAAAAAAAAACAAAAACAAAAACAAAAACTAAAGAAGGAGGTTCCCACACACAGGCCTCCATTGCTTGGCCCCTTTCATTACCATGGTTTTTAGGGAACTGCTTCTTCCTCTAGCCCTTTCTTCTACTGTTGCAAAGTTCTTTTTGTGAGACTACAGCTTTTCCAATCTCTTTTCCCAAAACTTTATCCCTTTTTCAGAAAGGACAGAGGAAGATATCAGTTCATTCACTATCATCTACCTTGTCTCTTCTTCCTAGAATCTGCTATTCACTTAAAGCATTTCAGTCACTGTTGAGCTAAAGTTTTTTTGCATCAATGTACATATATATAAACATTTTTCTCTTCCCTCTCCCCTCCAGATCTACTCAAAAGCTTAGGTAATTAAAACAGTTAGAGGAAGCCACTGCCACTCTAGTTTGAAATCAAACAAGGCTGTCACTCTGTAAAGGATAGAAAAAAAGTTACCATCATTGGAAAGATGATTGCAGCTGGGGATGCCTTAATAGCCCACAGCAAGACAAGACAAGTCAGCTGGATGAGGGTGAAGAGGTGCACTTTACGCAGAGGGACATGGCGCAGGTAGATGAAGTCAGGCTGATGCTTTGCTGGCATCCCAAAGAGTTTCAAACGATCAAAAAACTGAAAGACATCCATTTCCCAAAGCAACATTAAGAGAGCTTTAGACACCAGACATCTTTCTATGTGGCATCAGAAATGACATTTTTTCCCTCTGAGGATTTCACTTTAGAATACACTTCATAGATCTTTTCTCATAAAAAGATCAAACAAATGTGATACATTAAAAAAGAGAGAGAGAGAGAGAGGAAGAGGTTAAATGACAAGCATGAAATCCATTTTTAAAAACTGCCTAAGGCATCACAGCAATTATTAAAGTGATTGTATTTTTTGCCAGCTTAGTCCAATACACATTTTTTTAAGGCAATTGGGGTTAAGTGACCTGTCCAGGGTCACCCAGCTTATGCTAAGTGTCTGAGGTCAGATCTGAACTGTGGCCCTCCTGACTCTGGGGAATCGTGCTTTATCCACTATACTATAAAATTGTCTCCTCCCCCCAACACATATTTGATCAAAGCAACTGGAAACGAACAGGCAAAGCTCATTGTACCAATATGGATTCAACAACACTAGTTTACACTTAAATTGTCTATATTCTGAGATTGGAGCCTCCTTCTTCTGGGCCTTGCCTCTGTCCCTATGGCTGGCTGGTAATAAAGGCATAAGCCATGGTTTGGCACTGGGAACACAGTACCACCAACATGCTTATAACAATTCCTTAATCTCTTCCCCAATACACCAAATGCTGAAATCCTCTATATTCTTCCATGCTGACATGGAATGGTGTTTTATTTCAATCCTTTAAAAAAAAAAGTCAGGAGGACCTGAGTTCAAATCTGGCCTCAGACACTTAACACTTCCTAGCTGTATGACCCTGGGCAAGTCACTTAACCCCAACTGCCTGGGGGGGGGGGGAAGGGAGGGGAGAAGTGGGAGGGAATTCTGACTCTCAGCCAGTCCCAAGGATCTAAGTCTACAATAGAATAAACAGCATTAGCCAGGTCTTCCCAGGTTTAGGGAGCTCTTGGAAGACCAGGCAGGATAGGCCTTAAGCCATATAGGGAGCAGGGTTCATTCTAGAGGAGAGATCAGGACAGCTTGGTAGCCTGTGCAACTTAATTCTTATGAGGTTCTATTTGACTCATATTATCATGAAATATCTATTGCTTGCCACACCAAGAAACAACTTTTCAAAAACAATCTTGGACTTTGATAAGGATTTTTTCCTGGTACCAAATGAGAGTTCAGATTGAAAAAAAAAGTGTAGGAAGAGGATGTGTGACCTATTAGATTAGGAAAATTGAGCAGACAGTGGAAAAAAATCATTTCCTTGGAACAAAATACCTGGATTCCTCTAAGTGAAGAAACTCCCATGTAGAGGAAGACTCCATAAAGTACTGGCATTGGAATGAACTAGAGACAAAAGTGGAGAAAGGAATATAATTAAACCTAATATCATTTTATAGCAAAATCAATATTACCTTTTAAAAAACTGTCAGAATGTCTAAGCTTTCTGGCTCCATTTTTACTATTTCTGTGAACAACATTTTCATCTTCCCAGTGAACTAGGTTTAAGGCTTCTCTCACTATCACCTTGGACTTCTCCCTCTACATTGCTCCCTACAAACAATTATTTGTTAGGATTTCTTTCTGCCCTCTGGGGTCAGCCTGAACAAGCCTAATTTCTCTTCCATCTGAGTCTTCTCTTTTCTAAGCTAACCATCCTTAGTTCTTCCAATGAGTTCTCAGAAAGCATGAATAGCATCCCTTTCTCATCTCAGCCACCTTTGTCAGGATGCTTAACATTATTTCTAAAAAGATGGTGCCCAGCTCTCTTCAACAACTAAATGAACCATATCAGTTCCATTTATTCAATAATGAAAAGAACTAGTTACACCCATTGAAAGAACTATGGGAAATGAGTGTGAACCACAACATAGTTTTCCACTTCCTCTGTTTTTGTCCCTTTGCATTTTTTATTTCATTCTCAGGTTAATTTTACCTTATTTCTAAATCCGCTTTTTCTTATGCAACAAAATAACTATGGATATGTATACATATATAGTATTAACATATACTTTAACATATTTAACAAGCATTGGTCAACCTGCCATCTAGGGGAGGGGGTGGGGGGAAGGAGGGGAAAAGTTGGATCAGAAGGTTTTGCAAGGGTCAATGTTGAAAAATTATCCATGCATATATCTTGTAAATAAAAAGCTATAATAATTTTTTTTAAAAAGATGGTATCCGGAACTGAACACAAGATACAAATTCAAATCTGACCAGGGCAAAACACTATGGGAATCTCATATCTCTCTTTCTGAACACTTTAACTCCAAACTTAAGGTCCATATGGAAGATGGCAATTGTGTTATTAGTCTATGAATTTGTTCATAAGTTTCAAAGCTTGTGCTGATTCTCTTTAGCTTCTGGGCAATAGATGTTTATTACATGGCTTGGAGTCAGTTTGTATACTATACTCAATGATTTTACCATTAGAAACAGGAAAAACATGGACAGCTATTCTTATTCCACTGCCTTTTTTTTTTTTTTTTTTTTTGGTAAACATAGGTCAAGCTTTATTTGTGATTTCTTCAACAATACTGTTACCCACTTCAAAGTAGAATGTAGTGGCTTTTCTAGCCATATTTTCTTTTCTTTTTATATATTTTTATTTATTTCATTAAATGTTTCCTAATTGTATTTTTTAAAATCTCAATAGTCATTTAAAAATTTTTTGAATTCCAAATTATCTCCTCTCTTGTCCCTCCCCCACACATTGAAAAGGAAAGCAAATAATGATATTAATTACATATGTGAACTCAAAACTTATTTCCATATTACTGACTCTCATATTTACCAGCTTACTGTACAAGGCTAGTTAGGATTTTACCTTGAAACTGTGACAGAGTTCCAAAATTATAGGTTTTGCTGTATTCTTTCATTCTGTGGCTATAAGTCTTAGAACTTAGTCACTATCGTTCTACCTAATCCTTGAGGAACATAAAAACCTTTCTTCTAAGAAGGAGCCTTGAAGTTCCTGAGCATCTGGGCTGTTGATCCAGAATGCCCATGAATTAATGCAATCTTCCATGTCCTCTGCTGGATTCAGAAATCTAAGGGGTGGGATAATACACAACTGGTAGGATTGTCTGCGTCTGGGGCTACTCAGTGACTCCTAAATGCCCTATAGTAAGCCTCATTTTGTTCCACAATCTTAAGTCTTTCTCATGGGGGCCCTCATTACGCCTCTTAGTTCTACTAACTCAGCATTTCACTGGCTTTTTTATCAGAACAAGAGAGATCCCATAAGCTTTGTTGGTTGCCATGTTGACTCATGGAGTTTATGTTGCACTAAAACTCCCAAATCCTTTTGCCACGAATTGCTACCTAGCTGTCCCTCTCTCCATCCTACACGTAGGCAGTTTATTTTTGCCTTTTTCACTCAAGTTTAGAATATGACATTTATCCTTATTACATTTCTCTTTATATTAGATTCAGCCCTTCATTCTAGCCCACTGACTTCTTTTTGGGTCCTGACTCTGCCTTCTCACATATTTGCTGGCCTTCAACAAGTTAATAAGAGCAAGATCTAAATCATTGATAAAAATACTGAACAGAAGCAGGAGGTAAAGAGGAAAGAGCTGTGGTGAGGAGGGTCCTGGGGGAGGAGGAAGGAGCCATGATGGGGAGGGTCCTGGGGGAGGAGGCAAGAGAAAGAAGTAAGTGTCTGAGCCAGGGCTAGAGTGGACCCCTCTATATACTTCTATATACTTCTAGGCTTCTACCTTCCCTAGGCTTTGACCCTCCGGGCAAGACAAACTTTATCTGGTTACCTTTAACACAGCTGTCATGAAGACTGAGCAGCCCATCAGCACAAAGATCATGAGCCCTGTGACTCTCTGCTCTCGGATCCCCAGGAACTTGGGCTGCTCCCCTGGAGCCGAGCACTCTGACTCCAGCTTGAGGCTATTGACGTGAGTAATGGAGAGGACGGTGGCTGCCACGAACCAGGGCAAGCCCATGATGGAGCAAACTCCCAGCATCACAGCCACCATCAGCAAATCAAGGTGGTATCCACATCCTTTCTGTGAGAAAACAGGATCTCCAGTTAGCAGAGGCTACTATCACTGTCTTAACATTATCTGACATCCTCACTACAATATGAGTAGGATCAGGATGTTTCTATCAATCTGGAAGAATCATAGTTGGACCTGGCTTCAAATCCAGTCTACTACTTCCTATACATTTAGCTGTGGGCAAGTCATATAACTGCCCTGAGGCTTAATTTTCTCATCTATAAAACAAAGACTTTGAACTAGAAATGATCATAGCCTCAGACAGGACTTTCAGGGGCCTTCCCAGCTTCTAAACCTGTTTCTCTCATCACAGGACTTGAAATTGGACATCCTAATCCAAATCCAAATCCAGATTATCAAAGCCTTTCATCTCCATTTGAGAAGGCCATTTGGCCTTCTCTCTGTACACCCTCTTTTAGGCTGTGTATTTCCAGAGGACAAATGCATTAGGTAGGAAAACTCATACTAGAAACTAAGTCAAGAATAAATGTCAAGAACTGTGTCTTTGTCCCATAGGATACAGGAGGCAACATAGCTCTTTTTGAGTAGAGAGAAACCTGGTCTCAGACCCAAGAGACTGTTTCCTATTGTGGGAAAAGAGAGGAAGAAAAGGGAGAGAATATGCTCCTTGTCATTATGTTTTTCAATATCTTCTGCAACTGGTCCTGTCTTCTTGTGGTACCTGTGACTAAGATTAAGTATAGACAACCATCTTTATTGCTGCTGGGACTCAGAAGAACACAATGGTTCTAACCTGAAGCTCAAGGATACAAGAAGTTAGATCAAGAATTTCCAGCCATATTAAACAAACTGTCACATTTGACTGTACTTCTCTCATCAAGCCATGTACCCCAACCTCTTCAAGGCTTTTGAGGCATTAATGGTTCTTTCAATAAAAACATGCTTCTTTCCTCTCATCTTGCCAGGTATGACACATGGGTAAATATGTGTGTTGAGTGAGTGAGCATGTACACACACAAACACACACACAAAGTCCTAAAGCTAGCCTCATTCATCAACAGATGAACCACAGATATGTAAGGCTGGGATAGAATAGAGATTGCTCCGATTACTGACGATTCCTCCTCATTTGTTGGAGCCTTATCCTCTATAGTACCCTCAAATGCCTGAGGTCTGCATGCACACATACTAAAATTAATCAGTATATTCACATGAGGAGACTCATGGATTCTTTGTACACCAAAAAATTCTTATTACCTTGAGCTTATGCTCCTTCCTATTAATTATAACAGCTGTGATTTGCTGGTCCATGAATATTAAGATGGTGCAGAGGAGAGCTGGGATGATTGCAGCTATCACCGTCCACCAGGGATTGGTTCCAATGGGATTGATAATCCATCCCCGATCATCTCTTGTGGGCTAAAAGAAAAAGAAAGAAGCAAGGCTTTATTTTTATATTTTAAATTAGCAAAAATAATTAGAGCAAAAGTCTCTTAGATTTGGCCCAAGACTTTCTCTTCAATGTTGCCTGAGATTCCTGAAAAGTATAAAATACTATAATTTCTCAAACCCTTGATTTTTGTTTCAAATCTCCTTTAAATGAGTCTTTCCAAGTCAAGAGTTCATTATTGTCTTTGCAGATTGTCCATAGAGAATGGAATATGAATTCCCATAAGAAATATAAATTCTAACCTAACTTTTGTGTACATCCAACATGTCCCCAATTTCTGCCATTCATCCTCTAAAGATTATGTACTCAGGATGTAGCCAGATTTTATTATTATACCTCTATATTCCAAAGCTAAATGTAAATGACCACTACTCACCTTTCAGATCCCCTCTGACATTTATAGCAGGTGACTATGCTGTACAACCAATCACAACTGTGTCTCTCCCTGCCCTCTGCCCCTCTCTTCTCTTCTCTCTCCAGCGACAGTACTGGTTCAGGTAGTTTCCCTCATGCCTCCCCCTGGCTCCATGACGTTGGGGCTGGTATTTTTGTCCTACATGTAGATGCTGGCTTAGTGAGCTTCTGAGAAGGCTGATACTAGAAGTGATGGTCACCAGAAACAAATAGGCTTTCCAGCAGAGGACTTAGTGACAGTGCAGCTCACTGTGCCATACATAGCTGGAATGCTTGCCTTTAAGTACTTTGTCATGGAAAAGTTGACAGATTTTGGATGTGGGCTTAAATTGTCAATGTGGCCCGGCAACAATGCGCTGACAAACTCTGATTGTTGCCAAGTTAGCCACTTGCCAGAGAGGGCCACTGCATCTGAAAACCATGAATCTGGCAGTCCAGCCAGGTGAGATGGATGGAGACAGATGTTGCTATGATAACATTTGAAGGAAAGAATAAGTAGCATGGGAGACTCCCAGGGAGTGGAAGGATGGCTGCAAGAGCTTCCCAAAAGGTCTCCTTCTTTAACCACTCTCTGATAAATTAACCCAAACTCCCATTCCTTCAGTGCAGCTGCTCTCAATGAAGTCTAATTGCACTCCAAGAGCTAAGTGACTAAGAGTCCCATAACCTTTGCAGAAGAATTTACTTTTTTTTCTTTTTTTTTTTTTTTTTTTTTTTGCTGAGGCAATTGAGGTTAAGTGACTTGCCCCCAGGGTCACACAGCTAGGAAGTGTTAAGTGTCTGAGATCAAATTTGAACTCAGGTCCTCCTGACTTCAGAGCTGGTGCTCTATCCACTGCGCCACCTAGCTGTGCCAGAATTTACATTTTTTTAAAGAGGATGCTTATTAAGAAAAATATTTTCTCAGTTGGTGGAGTGATAATCTACGTGGCAAAGTGGAGTGAAAACTTTTAAATACTAAAGGAAAAGGCATTTTAGTATTGAGGAGTCTATCTCCCTCATGGGAAAGTCAGGCACAGGGAGACTGGTCCCGGGGGCTTCCCAAAATTCTCCTAAATTTCATGACCACCACGAGTCCTCTAAGAGCTGAATTTCTTCATCATGTCTCCCTCTGACTATAGCAACAGGATCTTTGGGTGAAGGGCTTGATGGTGGCCAGATGGACAGGAGTCATCTATATATATGTACACTTCTAAGTGTAAATTTATAAGCTAAAGAATATGCCTTTTTTCCTCCCTTCCCAGGCCAGTAGCTCCCATAACTCATGTTTATGAATGTCCTAAGATTTGACTGTTTTGATTTACCAGGCACGCCCATATTCTCTCCTCCGGGGCAGATACAAGGCAGGTGAGACTCCTCCCCTGCTCACCCAGCCAAGGATCTGGGCAGACAGGATACCAAGTGGGTTCTGGGGGCATTTCTATTCTGCTGTGCAGGGCAGATGTGCTGATAGAGCACCTCCTCCCTAGAGCCTTCCCTCATCATCCCAGCCCACAACTATCTCGCCCTTTTTAGATTCCTCTGGTGTGCAGCATCTTCTGTGATATGCATTTGGCACATGAAAGATTTTTATCAGGTTATGGCGTATCTCCCCAATTGGACTGCCAGCTTCTTATGGCACAGACTGAACTTTACAACACTTTATAGCAAACCTTGTGAGAAATATCTGCTGACTGATCAGAAACAGGAAGACCATAACTGTTTCAATACCTCTACCATCCCACATTTTTATATTATTGAACATTCATTTTGGTAAATTTTTACATTAGATTTTAAAACCCTAAGGCAAAATACACAAGATAAAAACAGAAGTACTAGTAAACATTTTTGTTATAACTAAAAGAATCTTTCCATTAATTAAACAACTGCTAGTTTTCATTATCTTTGGACTAAAAGGGAAACTCTGATTTAACTTCAGACCAAAAACTAAATGTTTTTCAAAATGTCTTTGGAAATGCCTTTTGTTCTTTCAGAGGGACACCTGGACCAGCAGTGGGGGATACTCTAGAACTAATCCTCTGCCAGGCTATTTGAAAAGCTCTTGGCACCCAGCTTAGGACCATATACTTTAAAACAATGCTGAATATATATCTTGTGAATTGTTTACCTTAAACACACTTGGAACTTGTAGCTTTGGGGATGGGACGCCAATTAAAAAATCAAGAATCACCATTGTGAAGATGGTGAGGAAAACCGCAAAGTCACTCACCATGGAGCGTACCTAGAGGAGGAAATGATGAGAAACTTAGAAAATGTAAAATTTAATCATCCTTAGAAAGGACTTTAAAATTCTCAGGATCAAATATCAGTGCCATGGTGGTATTCTATGGTAAAATGACACATGTTCTATAGTAAAATGACTATACTCAGTCCCAGGGACTGTGAAGTATGACTAAGATAGGGTACCAGGCAATGACCCAATGATAAGGACCTCTCCCCTTCTGCTCCTCCTTTTTTGGAAACTATTTAAATACTGGCCAAACTAATGAAGGCCTTCAATGAAGGCTGAATCCAATTGGATATTGGAAAGGCCAAGAACTGGGTCAATTCTAGATCCTGAGGATAACTTGATATGGCTCAGATTAGGTCACAGATAAGTTATTCCCTGAGCATATGAAAATAAGAGAGTTATTTACCAGATCATTTACCTAATGGCTATCTAGACTCTTCTGGATGAGAGGAAAATGTCATACAGTAAATATAGTACATATACACAATACTTAGATTACATAACTGGAGTTATTTCAGTAACAGCAATAAGGCCTGAGAATAATTCTTTGCAAATTAGTATTTACACTTAACCATAAGCTATGATGAGTTCTGTAGCTGGCGATTATGTATTCTTGCTAAAAGGATTCTGTAAACCATATTCTTTCCCAGGCTATATTCTTTCCCAGCTCTATAGTGAATAGAGAGCTGGGCCTGGAGACAGGAAAATTTGGGTTCAAAATCAGTTTCAGACATTTCTGAGATGTGAGCCTGGGCAAATTAAAATTACTTAACCTCTTTCTGCCTCAGTTTCCTCATCTGTAAAATGAGGATAATAACAGCACCTCCCTCCCAGGGTTACTGTGAGGAACAAATGAGATGCTTGTAAAGTTCTTTAGAACCTTAAAATGCTATTACCCTTACTCTCAGTCTGATAGTCTTTTGATTTGATTGAGAAACTGAAAAAAAAAAGCATTTACTATCATTTCCCCTCCTTGGTTTAATGCCTCACTGGAATTATTGTGAGAAATATGAGCTGGTCTACTTTCAGCTCGTGTTGCCATATTGAGGAGAACCCTTTACTCTTATGTGAACTTAATGACTTTTCACCACAGTGACAAAGCATTTGACTCATAATAACTCCAGAAGGACAAGTATCTCCATTTTACAGATGAGGAAACAGAGGCATAAAAAGATTTAATAACTTTCTCATAGTCATCTAGCCGCTAAGAGGCAGAGCTAGAATTCAAACTCGGATCCTCTGGGTCCCACAACTTTCTACTACAATGGTACCATTCACTAGCAGTTCTGCAATTCAGCTGCTCCTGTGGGAACTCCTGAACACTGCAGCTGTTATCTTTCTAGAAAACCAGCCTGTCCAAACCCTTCCGTGCCTAACCAAAGCCCTAACATCCCCAGGAGCCCTCTTTGCTTAATATATACCTCTCCACTAATTTCCTTCTCCTCTGAACTCCTAGAGCACTCTTGGTCACTCAGTTTAGTGTCAGATTCTGTGCTAGCTTGTATTGCATGCTAACTGGATTTCATAGGCCTTAGAGCTAGAAGGAACTTTTTAAAAAATCTAGTTCAATCTCCTCATTTCATACAGGCAAGATGACTTTTCCATGGAGCCAAAGCACACATGGCTGGAGAGGAGCACAGTTGTCTTCAGACAAGAGAAAACAACAAACTTAAGCTCAGCCAGAACTTTGCAACTAAAATATGGGTACAGATAAAACTCTCTGAAGACCCAGAATGGGTACAAGACCACTAGAAAAGAGCCTTGTTGTATAGCATATGACATCTGTTTGCATTCCCCTCTACCATGGCCATGGCACTCCCACCCCCAGAATGTGATCAGTGAGCTACAAGGGGTAAACTTGTCCACTGGCTCGATGTTAGAACATAAGATGGAATTAATTTTTTGCCCATAATGAACATCCTTGTTGAATATGACTTTGAATGATTTAAGTAACCAGCTACCTACTTTGGTTGGAAAATAATGGCTTGTCTTAAATGTCTTCAAGGTGCTGGAGAGGATGAAGGTCGTGAAAAAAAGAATGCAGGACCAGAAGAGTACATCAGGTGTGTAAGGTCCATGGTGACCACAAGCCGAGCCAGTGAATTCTCCATGCATCTCCTGACATTCCTGAAGAAACAAACATTGCAAGTGATTAAAGGCCAATATAAGTCGACCTACAAAACAAGCTCTGAAGTTAGGCTACACACTCATCTGCCTCCATCCTCCAGAACTGCAGACATCCCAACATCATCCTCCCTCTGCTGGCCTACCCCGGTGGGCCACCATTGGCAGCTTCCTTACATCATCCTGTAGTAGCCATCCCTCTTCCCAATGGGCTATCTTTCCCTTACTGCTGCTGCAGAATGCTAGTGGCCATTAGCAGATAAACTTCATCTTCTCATGCAGTAGCTGCCTCATTGGTTAATAGAGATTAATGAGAAGATGGGAGGGAGTGCCAGTGTGTGAATGGCTGCCTTGTACAGACTCCAAAATACATCCTCCTGAGAAGCAATCTAATATCTGCCAATAGCTAGAGCTACCCCTGAAATCATGGCAAAGTACTCAAGAGGGCTTATACCAGAGCTATAGTTCATTAGCTATATTGCCAAAAAATAAAGAATACTGCAAATATAAGGGATTAACTATCCATGTTATCTTTTATTTACTGGAATACTTTAAAGGAACAAGTAATAATGTACCCATTTCTTCCCTAAATATAGGAATTAGCAGAATGGTACAAGGGCCTTCCACTTCCCATTCTCCCTCCCTAAGCAAAATACATCCAAAAGGCAAAGCTGAACTAGGAAGTCCTTAAATGGCTGCATTATGCAAGCTGCTATAGTTATCCTAATAATGTTCCTGCAAAAGGAAAGAATCCCAATGAGATTCACATTCTCCTCTCTGCATGGAAAAGATCTCTTAAGATCATGTCCTCCTGGTCTTAAAAAGGAGAAGACATCATGAATAATTAATAAAGTTTTCTCCCCAAGATCCAACAGAGGGTGACCCCATTTTCTCTCTTCCAATTAAATCCAGAGCTTGCCCTGCTGGTGTATTTGACACCAAACTGGCAGCTTGGCTACTTCTTCACTTACACTGACAGTCAGGTTGGCCCAACTAGTTTCCGCTGCCACAATGTTACGCTCCTTCCAGTACTGCAGCGTGTGATTGCTGGGGTCCTTTGGGATAGTACACCTGCAACTTGGAGCAGACGGAAGAGATTTCAGGGGAAAAGTATCAACATCAGAAATGATGCATGGGTGTCAAAGACTTGGATAAAGACCCAGCCAGAAGGTTTATCAAATACACAAAAATACAAAAAGTAGGAAGGACAGAAAGCTAACCAGGATGACTAAATCACAATTCCCAAATTCCCAGAGTTCTCAAGAGGTGAAAGTGACACAATAGAAAGACCTACTATGGGAGAGGGAAGAAATGGCCCATCATCTGCCCAGCACTGTGCCTTTAAGCACTTTATCTCATTTGGTCCTCACAATAACTCTGGCAGGTGGGTGCTGTTATTACTCCTATTCCACAATTAGGGAAATGGGTGCAAACAGAAATTACATGTCTCTTCCAGGGTCACCTCGCTAGCTATTTGAGCTGACTGCTGAATAATCTAGTAGATGCCATTACTGTAACAAATATTAACTGTTTTTAAATTTGTGATAAGGGAGGATTCTGTACTGGCATGTGTGTTAAGAGGGAGAACAAAAGAAACTA
Organism: Antechinus flavipes; assembly: GCF_016432865.1. NCBI lineage: Eukaryota > Metazoa > Chordata > Mammalia > Dasyuromorphia > Dasyuridae > Antechinus > Antechinus flavipes. The sequence goes on from NC_067402.1 coordinate 226,169,155, forward strand.
CTAAAATTCATTTTTAAAAATACAGGGGGCTAGACATACATTCCAAGGAGGTCAAAATGCTCCTTCTTTACTACACTGTTCCCAACAACACTTTTTTTAGTAGGAAAAAGGAGGCAATTATCTCCTTACAAGCATCCGGACAAATCATGGGGGCATGAATGGAATGGAGTGTGATTGTCCATAAGAAGCAATGACTGGAATGCATTGTTGAGAAGCATGGGAAGACTTGTGGGAAGTAAACAAGCAGAACCAAGAGAATGAGATACACGTCAACTACAACAATGGAAATGGGAAGAACAAGGACCAAACAATCGATTTTGAAACTTGGGGTTGCAATCACTAAGTTTGGTCCCCAGAAAGAATGAGAAGGCCTCTCCTGGCACTTCTCTCTAGAGGTGGGAGTCTATGGGGGTGGAGCACTGAAAATATGATGAAACTTTCTCAAAATGCTGATTAGTTTTGCTGAATTGTTTTTCCCTTTTTTTGTTCTTTGTTATGGGTAGGTAGCTGTCATTGTGGATAAAGCACCAGGCCTTAAGTCAGGAAGACCTGACTACAAAATCTGGTCATAGACACATGACAGCTGTGTAATGCTGGACTTGTCATTTACTCTGTTTGCCTCAGTTTCCTATTTAAATGAGCTGGAGAAGGAAATGGCAAACCACTCCAGTATCTTTGTCAAAAAAACCCTCAAAAATGGAGTCACAAAGACAAAAACTAAATAACAGTAATAACAACATATTGTTCCTAGAGGGAGGAGAGGATACAAATGTAGGCAATGTAAAAATACAATATATCAACAAAATTTTAATAAATATCAAATCCTGCCCTTTGGTTACCAAAAAATATATATTAAAAGGATATAGGAACTAACTTTTTTTATGCACACAAAGCTCCTAGATGACCCCAACTTGGAATGAACCCACAAGAATATAGCACTGCTATTAAAATGAACACATTAATAAAAGTATAGTATATAAAAAAGGAAAGTAATAGTCATAATGTATTCCATAGCTGTGGAATCAAACTAAAATGGAAATGAAGATCATGAAACAGTACATGCTGGACATACAGTGACTCAGAAAATCACATACTCACATTATCTGTGTTTTATACACACACACACACACACACACACACACGCACATATAAATTTATTTATTTATTTATTTTTGCATTTTGCTAAATATCTCCAAATAACATTTTAATCTGAGTTAGATCTCACTGAGTGACGCAGGTCAAATATAGCTGGATGTTTGACCCCCTCTGCTTTTTTACTATACTCTACACGTGGAAGAGTGCTATAGGCAAAATGAAGAGCCTCTGGAAATCATATCATATCATATAAGCCCTCTTCCCTCCTCCCTCTATATTATTTCACTTCATGATCTCATCAATTCCCATGGCTCTAAACTATCATCTCTATGCTGATAATTCTCAGATCTCTGTTATCTGCCCCAATCTCTCTGCTAACCTCCAATCTTTCGTCTCTACCACCTTTTTGTTCATTTCAAACTAGATGTATTGTAGACATCTTACATTCAATAGGTCCAAAATAAAACATATTATCTGTCTCCTAAACCTTTCCCACCCTCAACCCATCACCTTCCATATTACTGGAAAGGGCAACACCATTGTCCCATCCCTTCATCCTGGATTCCTCACTATTTCTCACCCTCCATACCCAAACTGTTGCCAAAAACTGTGGGTTTCACCTTTAGAACATCTTTCCAATAAACCCATCTTTCTTCTGACACAATTGTCACTCTACTGCAGGCTTTCATATAGCTGAACTATAGCTTACTAGAGGGTCTGCCTTCCTCAAGTCTCTCCCTATAACCCATTCTTCATTTAACTACTAAAATTATTTTCCAAAGTGCAAGTCTGATCAGTGTCAATCCTGCCCTAACTCAATAAACTCTAGTGGCTTCCTTTCTCCCCAGGATCAAATACAAAAATTCTCTAGAATTTTTCTAGAGGTAGATCATTCAGAATCTTCAGAGGTAGAGCATTCAGAAGTTTCTAGAGACAACAATTAGTATGATGTACCACCCATAATGTTAAATACTCTTTTCAGCCAGGAAGCTGTGATAGAAGCCACAGTATTTTCAGTTATAATCTAGTAAAGAATCTGAACTCCTAGACTTTTTTGGCCTAAAAATTATAGAATCCTAGATATAAAAGGGTCATTAAAGAAAGATAATTGAATATTCTTTCCAAAAAAAAAGAGGAATCCAGTAGTATCTCTCCTGGATCTATATGACAAAGAGATTATTTTGAAAAAGGAAAAAGGATCCCCATGTATAAAAATGTTTGTAGTAATCCTTTTTGTAGTGGCAAGGCACTGGAAACAGAGTGGATGCCCATCACTTGGGAAACAGCTCAATAAGTTATAGTATATCAATATAATGGAATATTCTTGTTCTATAAGAAATGATGAGCAGGCTAATTTCAGAAAAGCCTGGAAAGACTTATAAGAACTGAAGCTAAGTGAAGTCAGTAGAACCAAGAAAACATTATATATAGCAGCAACAACAAGATTATGTGATAATCAACTAATTGTAATGGACTTTTCAACAATGAGGTAATTCAAAGCAATTCCAATAGACTGTGACAGAAAGCTCCCTTCATAACCTGAAAGAAAACTATAGCTACTGAATGTGTATCAAAGCATACTATTTTTTTCACCTTTTGTTGTTATTTGTTAGCTTTTTTTCCTTGTGTTTCTCCCTCTTTTGATGTGATTTTTCTTGTGCAGCCTGACAAATATGGAAATATATTTAGAAGAATTGCACATGTTTAACCTATATTGGATTGCTGTATTTGAAAAAATAAAAAGCTATATTTTAAAAAAGGGATTCTTATATCTCCAGGATTTTAGAAATTTTTATACTAAAGAAATTTCCCCAAAAAAACCAGCAACTTAAATTCCTATTAATGCAATATCAGAATTTTCTTGTTTATCTTATCTTTGAGAGAAAAAGAGGATAGATGTTTTTCATATTACTCTTTTTTTCTCAAAAGTATTTTATTTTTCCAACTACATATAAAGATAGTTTCTAATATTCATTTTTGCAAAACTTTACAAATGTGCTTCAAATTTTTCCCCCTCCTTCTTTCATTTCTCCTCTTCCCAAGACAGCAAGCAATCTGACACAGGTTAAATATGTACAATCCTTTTAAACAAATTTCCATATCTGTCCTGTTGTACAAAAAAAATCAGACCAAAATCTCCATATTACTCTAAATATTCAAAGACTAATTAATTCACTTCATCCCTCATTTGTTTCAGCTTTTCAAATTCATAGAATCTTGGAACTAAAGGAAATCTTAAAAAATCCCCTAGGTTATTTCATTTAATAGATAACAAACATGAAGGGACCATGGCCCACACAAGGAATGACACCATAATTCCTTTCATTTCTTCCAACTTTTCCAAGATCCAGCTTTTTTAACTATTGGTGTTGCTCTCCCAGGTTTCTGCATGTACAACTCTGGTTCTCACTAGGGCTCTGAAAATATATAACCTTACTTTACAGGAGCCACGCCACAAAGAAGTCATGCTTCAGACCATAGCCTTTCCTTCTCCCAAAACAAGAAAAAACCCAGACTTACTAGTAAAGGCTAAGGTGGTCCAGTTGGCTGTGCATGTGGATGGGGTAAGTTTCCCCTAGGTGAATCAACTTCTCTATTGCTTCATAGATGAAAATGATACAAATCAATGAGGCAAATGCTTCTTCAGTAAAGCGAGTAATATAGCAGACAAGAGAACTGGCATCCGTTGCCACAAGGACAATACATAGGAAAGCAGTCCATAGTCCAATGCAGGCTCGAAGGGACAGATACGAGAGGGCATAGTCTCTGAAACAAAGCCAAAATAGAACAAAAGCACCAATATATGCATCTAATTAAAGAACAGAAGGGATATGGGATCAGAAATCCAGCCTGGTTTATTTTTCCTTCACTCCCAAAAATCAGATTGGAGTGGGACATGACACTGAAACAGGGAAGGTTCTAATCTTGAACGTCGCCTCCAATAATTCTCATTCTTACATTCTTGTTTTATCTAGACCAGGAATTTCACTGATGTAGTAAAGTCCTGCTGAGAAAGCTCCTTCTCCCAACCCAGATCACCCATTCCTTTGCAAAGCCGAGTCTCCAAGAGCTGGATAGTAAAGCACCGAAACTGAAGGGATTTGCCCATGTTGCAGATGCAGGACTGCCCACTGCTCTTCCCGACCCTAACTTCATCACATGTCTCTCCCTCCTATTTTATTAGATAGATGGTGATGTTGAAATATAAGAATAAGGACAGCTAACCTGCTTCAGGGGGAGGTGGAGGGCCTTTACTTGACCACCACTGACACAGAGAAGCTAAAGTATGCATAGGATGGGAGGAGATAGGGAGAAAGACCTAACAGCACTGTCACAGTCTGATGGGAATGAATTATCTGTCTGGGCTTAGCAAAAGTACACAGGAGTCCAGTGATAACTAAAGGGACTTAGAGACAGAGAGAATTTCTTAATGATTAAAATAGCCATCTTGTATATGGCATTTTTAGGTTTCTGGTGATGGAGGGAGATGCCAGCAGCCCCATTCTTATTACTACTTCTCACTTAACAAGTGATGCAGGGTTTCTGCAGGTGAGGAAACAAGAAGCATCAAATATGAAGTGACTTGCTTAAAGTCAAACAGCCAGTAAGTGCCTAAGTTGGGAATGGGTTTTCCTGGGCCTGCTAGGTGCACAGTGACCAAGCTGGGGCTCCCAGATCTCTGACTTGGAGTTCAGTGGAACAAGTCACTGAGGAACATGGTCAGATCCCCTAAGGCAATAGGACAGCTGCTCAACATGGGCCTTCTGTCTAGCGGCACCCAGCAGAAGGGAGGCCATCCCTCCTTTGGCTGCAGGCCTAGCCCTCCCCTCATTCTAATCTGAAGTTTCAAGAGTCAACCCCAACTTCCTTATCTTTTTTCCCCCAAGTCCCTCAAATGCAGCCTGGCCCCCAAACCACATGGGTCAGGGTTTTCTGAGAAGGAAGGTCTTACTTGCAGAACTTAAACAGAATCTTTTCAAAGACAAGCACCGGCCCCGTGCTCCCCAGGATGGTGAGGGCCTGTCCGGCAAACAGAGAATAGGCTATTCCGGTCATCGAGGCTCCAAATAAAGATTCAATTGCACTCTGCAAGGAACAAAATTCATCACTCATTCCACAGCAGATCAATAAATGGCACTATTACTATATCTGCTCTACTTACATAAACTTTCTATGTGTCTTAAAAGTCATTTGCTTGCAAAAGTAATGTGTATAAAAACTCTGATACTTCCCTGCATAAAATGATCTCCCTTTAATAATTCAGGTGCCAAAGTTCATCCATCTCTCTGTCCTTGCCTGAGCAATGACTTATTTCAATACTCTTTTTTTTTTAAAAAAAAAAAAAAGTATATCACAATGCTATTGTCCATGCTTTGGGCTATCAGGCAGAGTTAACCACCTGAAAATCTAATTTAAGGTAACACAGGTTTATCCTAAGAGTCTTCATGAACTGTCATGCTATCAAAGTATACAAATAACTTGTTATTTAAGATTGTTATTTAAAAAACACAATATTCATTCTTACATTAGGCAATATTGCTGTTTATTAAGCTGTTGGGACATTGGGGCAATTCAATGAGCAAAAAATAAAAAGACCCATTGCTGAAGACAAATGTCAGTTCTAAATAAATTATATAAATCTTAACTGGGGATAATAATAATATTAATACAATAAATTCTTGTTGAATATATATGAATATGTGAATAGAAGGTAATAAGATATTGTTGTTTTTATTCATATCTGACTCCTTATCCCATTTAGGATTTTCTTGGCAAATTATGCCAGAGTAGTTTGCCATTTCCTTCTCCAAATTATTTTACAGATGAGGAAAATGAGGCAGAGAGTTAAGTGATTGCCCAGGGATATACAACTAGTAAGCATGTGAGGCCAAACTTTATTCCAGGCTGAGCACTCTTCTTCTCTGTGCCACCTAGCTGCCCCAAGGCATAAAAGATACAAAGCAGCAAATAATTTCCAAATCACTTTGATTTATCATTGGAATATAGGATAGGCATTTTTCACAGCATTTCTGTTCTGACAACAGCTTTTCCTTTTTAATTACATTTGGCTAAGCTAACAAAAATAAATTACTCTCTAAAAATATACCCAACTACATGAGAAGTTGGCACAAAAGGATCAGAAAAAAACTAGGAATTAAAAATCTGTTGTGGATAATCAAAACCATACATTTTAGAGTTAGGGTTATATTTCTATGTCTCTATTATCTGCAGGTTACTTTCATATTGATTATCTTCTTTAACCTGCTATTTTCCTGGAAGGGCTGAGAATGTTACCTTTTATATAGAAGAAAAATTCAGAGAGATTTTGACTTGCCAAATAATTAACTGGCGAAGTTAGAGCAAGAACCCACATTTCCCAATCCCAAATCTCAAGGTTCTCTGTACCAAACAGAGCTATCACCATCATATTCTTTAACATTATCATGGCCATTATAGTTGATAAAAGCTCTTACTATTCGTCCCTCAGTTGCTTCTCCAAGCAATCCCCCAAAAGTGATCACAGGTGACATGCAGGCACAATACAGGAACAGAAAAGAGGCCAGACACTGTAAACTCAAAGCATCACGATAGTCACTCCAGTACCAGGGGGCCTTCCGCTTTATATCCAGCACCAAACCCCCAAAAAGCCTGCAGAAATAGAGACAGCCTTTTTAAACAAACCAAAGATTCCCCATATTCCCATTTCTATAAGACAATATTTGAGCAGCACAAATCTGAAACTACTTCTGATGTGCTAAGAGTTAGGTTCCCATCATGGTATTTTTGATTCCTGAAGCAAGATGTTGTTTCTGGGCCCGCGTGTTATACCAGCAGCCAAGGACATGACTTTCATTCATGTTTAATGGCTATCCTGAGGCTGATATAAGAAAGCAAGCATCAGCTTACAAGTGAAAAATTTAAACTATACCTCACAATTCCAAAATGTGTGTGTGAACATCCCAATAACTCATAAGGACAAAGTGTGTGCACAAGGAAAGCTAAAGCTTATGTAATAGGCTGTAATAAGAACTTGAAAGGTCGTAAAGATATGGCAGAAAAGAGCAGGTGACAGAGAGACGAGAGCAGCCAGAGGCCCAGCTGGTTCCACATATCCACATGGAAGCTTCAGGATCTGGCTGCCTCCCTCCCCCCCAAGCTACTGCCCAGGTGCTCTCTTAGATATCCTTCTGGAATGGGGATGCTGAGTCACAGCCCCACAGCAGGCCCCATCCTCTCCCGAAGAACTTCATTTAGGCTATGGCCTATCCCCATGGTGAGTAATCAATTTAGTCTCTAGAGATGAAAAGTCAGATGGTTCTTTTGCCACAACTTGTGATGCAGTGGAGAGAGAATCAGGCCTAAAATCAGGAAGGCATGAGTTCTGATTTAACCTCAGATCCTAGACCTTGGGCAAATCACTGACCCCATTTACCTCAGTCTTCTCATCTGTAAAATGGGAGAAATAACAACACCTCTCCCATAGTGAATGAGAGAAAATTTATAAAAGTGCTTAGCACAGTGATTTCTGATTAATACATGCAAATTCTCTTCCCTTTCTCTCCCCTTCATACTTGACACTTCAGAATCTAGAACAGTCCCTTAACTAAAGGGCTTCATCCCAGAAAAGTTTCCCAAAATAATCCATTGCTTTAGACAAAGCCCCTCTATGAACCATACTGCTCAACCAGGGGTACACCGGTAAATGTTTAACAACCAGCTCTTAGGCATAACAAGAAAAGCTTTTAAATTTAATCTACATTATTAACATTTTCCCGGTCACTTTCTTAAGTCTAGACAATCATCCAAACTAATTGATCAAGCCCTGAACTGCAGTATTTGCTGATTTTCGTGGTATAAAAATTTAACAATTAGTTCTTGAGAGCCTATACAGCCTATCAAACAGCCATGGTGCCCACCATCCTTGAGGGATAATTAGCTGATGGACAGTAACTCTGGGAAGCACACAGGAGCCCAGTTAACCAATGCTAGTAAAAAAAAAAAAAAGTTTAAAACCCAAGGTCAAAGGCTCCTGAGTGTGTCTAGGTCACATTCAGATGATACTTGGAACTGAATTGAGACTCCGTCTTCCAGTCCTCACAACCCCTTATGGGAAGTAGGTTCTGAAAGTATCCTCTTCTCATTTTACAAGGAAAGGGAGGCTTACTGAGGCTAAATGAGTTGCCTGGTTTACCTAAGGGGCAAAGCCACAGGATGGGGGACTCCAGTCTTCCCCCTGCTTGTGCCCTGCTGCCTCCCGCACATCCCCGCTGCCAAAATAAAGCAGGACTGTCCCTCCCCACACACACACACACACACACCACTGTCAGTGCTGCTCTTCCTCTTGGAGCTGCCTCCACTGTCTATGGGAACATGATGCCTAAAAATGTCAGGGAAGCTGTTCTGGCTCTGCTTCTTTCTAGGCTCCGAGAAGTAAGGTCCTCACTAACTCAAGTCACAGACCCGGGAGAACTCTCCCCACACAGTCATTAGACCCTTCCACGGGCCTCAGCCCGTCACACAGACTGGTTTGGATGCGACTTGTCTGCGCGGAGTTCCTCTGCCACCTAGGCCATGAAGCTGCCCAGGGCAGCCGATCTGGGATCCTCATGGGCCAGTCTTGCTCCCATGTCCTCTAGACAGGGCTTTAGAGATCTCCCCCCAGACCTCTGTCTGCCCTGAACCTTTAGTGGTCCACTAAGATGTCTACAACGTTATAAACAAGCTCAGGGAGTTGGCTCTGATTCCAATCTGAACATTCCATTCGGTCCCAAAGTCATATAATGGAACTGGGGCAACATAAGGTGTTAGTAATAGGTCTCCTTCCTTCAGAAAAAGGTATAGGGTAAGGGTACCACACTGAGAAGGGGAAGCCCTAAGCTTAGATCTTCACCTGTTTCAAGTGTGATATAGCAAGGACTCCATTTCTTTATTATCAGACCTTCTGTGGGATATCTTAATTCTGAGTGTCCATACTTTCTAAAGTTGGGGGAAATGGCATTAACTTTGCACTTTTATGCAACTGGATGCAAAGTGATTGCAGTGAATAGTCAAGTTTCAAAAAGTCCTTTGCTAAAAATAATATGGAAAAGATCAGGGATAATCTTTCCTTTCAGCACCATAATTACCCAATATCGACACTTAAAATATATTTAAGTTTGGGAGAAAGGAGTCAGACACTGGGCTTAGTGATTAGGAACATGATGGATCTGTCCATGACAATATGGGATTTGGTATGTAGGTATGTTTTTCACTTTCAATCTCATTTTTTAATTCTTAGCTTCACTCTACTGTAAGGATCCAATCTATTGATCCCCCAGATTCTCAAATGAACTTGACAATTCTTGACTGAATAGAGGCCCTCCCTCCCTCATTTTCTTTTGGGAAGGTACCAAAAGGCACCTCTGGTGAGCAGAACTAAGCTTCTGATTAACCCTTTTTTTGTTTCTAAAACAACTCAATAAATATTTAACACTCGCACATATCATATTCTTCCCAAGTCTAATAGTTGGCATGTCTAGCCCACAATTTTAGAACAGAAGCCCCAAATCTGGTATTCTACCCTAATATATCAACCAATAACCTATGATCAATCCACGACCATAGGCCTTAGAATGTATCCTTCCCTGTAGTCCAGGGACCCCACTCAAGACAAATGACTTCTCAACTTAAGAGAACATCATGTCCCAGAGACTTCCCATCCACCTTTTTGGGTGACAATGATTTCATAGATTTCTCCTTTTATCAGGGATTCCTTTCCCAGAAAGCCTTTCCTCCTTCCACCCTCAAAGACCTCCCCTCCAACCATAATACTTATGCACCTAAACAGGGACACTACCTGTTAACTGCATACTCCTGCCTGCCTCTCTGTCTCCTCTCCTGGTATTCCATTAGGTTTCCATGCGTTTCAAAGAACTGAATATGTATGAAAAGAAATGACAAGCTTGTACTAATGGTGCAAAGAGTTAGTAGAGCCAAGATAGGGAAGGGGTCAGGAATTTTAGGTAAAAATTTCCACTTAAGGCGTGGCCCTTATACAGAGACTCCCTACTAGGCCAATCTCCTTGAATGGGATTTTAGCCTGGAACTGGAGCTTCTGGGTCAACTAGTATTAAACAGGTATCAAATAAATAAGGGATTGGAGGAAAACCTGAATTCTAACTTGTGGGAAAAATCCTGAGGTACTCACTCTCCTCCCTCCCTGCCCTCCATATATAAGGAGAGAAAGGTCCTAGGACACCACAAAACTGCTGCCAAAAGGAAAAGCTCATCTAGGGCAGAGGGGAGAGGAGATGTGCGCTAGAGGAACTTAGTAGTTTAGATAATTATTCTTGCTAACTACTTTGCTGATAAAAGAGTGAAAATATTGCCAAAATCTAAATGTAACAATTCATTAAATTTCATTGTCTTTCAAAATCATTGTTTCACTAAGTTTCCAGGGGCAAAGCTCTGTTTGACCTGCAAACCTTACAGCTTTTATTTCCTCTGCAGCACATACACTCTGGGGAAGAAGGCTTACTGCCTCTTTGGAGACCAGAAGGATGGGGGTGAGGGTCACACTTCCCTGGGATGTTCCATTTTTTCTCTGCCTTCCTATTGAAGGGAAAAGCATCTTGCTGATTCCAGGACAAGTCCAGGTCCCCTCTCACTCAACCTAGGAGACAGCTCCTTTACCATCAAGAGAGGATATCAGAAGAAATGGTTCTAGAGTTGGAAGGACTACAACTAGCCCAACCCTCTCATTCTGCCCAGCGTCCCACAGATGGTGACCAGCAGTACGGAGTGTGAGCCTAGGTCCTCTGTCTCCCAAGCTGATACTCTTCCACTGTACCACACTGACTTACATTACAGACTCTAGAACTAGAAGAGAACTTCCAGATCAACCCGACCGGAAATGGAGACCCAACAGTTTTCCTCCCTGGGGCAGTTATTTAGCCAGGTCCAGCCATTCTCCTCCCTTGTCTCTTTCCTGATAAGGCTCAGTTTTGAACCCAGTCTCCCATTAGAGAGATCATCTCTTAGGTGCCCTCTCTCTAAAACAGCAAAAGGGGTAGACATTATTTAATAATGATCCCATCCTATACAAGGATGTGTCCTTATCAACAACAACACTTCAATCCTTTCTTTCAAATTAGCCAAGTATACTGGTAAAAGATAAAACAACATGATTTGCTATCCATGCTATCCATCCAAAATTTTTAAGAAGGTAAATTTCCCTTTTTTTCAATTTTATCTAAATTAAATGCCTTTATATATTGTATGAAGTACTGAAATAAATACAAAGATAAACCAAACAGCTCTTCAAGGATTTAAAAAGCTATTAGGGAGAAAGCTTTTCTCTGCAGCCTAAGAACATAACATACATGAAAAGCAGGACCTTTTTATTTCCACTGAGGAAAGAGGAAGAAACAATGGGTCTCTATCATGGGAGAGAATTAAATTGGAGACATCAGTCAGAACTTCTAGATTTGGACAGTTGGTCAAAAGAATGTTAACAAAAGAGATTTGAAGAATATTTTTCTGGCCATTCTGAAGAAAAAAATTGTCCCTGGATTAATATGACTGCCAGCCTGCCTAGAATCAAGAAAAAAAGTGGCTCAGGAAGACCCTTACAACCTACTCCAGCTTTGAGATTTTAAGACTATATATTTTATTATTCTATATTTTATATTTCTTTGGTATCTTTTTCAGCACACACTACTGTATATGTATATACTCTTCATACCTGTGTTGAAACCAAAAGCTCTTTAAGATTAAGATTTAAGATAAAGATTTCATCTTTGCAACTACTGTTCATTCCTAGTTATATTAAGTCTATATTTTTTTCTTTTTTTTTTTACTTTTTATTTAATAATTACTTTATATTGACAGAATCCATGTCAGGGTAATATTAAGTCTATATTAAGAAATATAACAAAGATACTATCACAACTTGTCACCCACAAAAGGAAGAAAGGCAGGGTTCAGAAACCTAATTCTTCCATATGGATTCTTTTATACCTACGGTCAGCAAGAATTCTAGTAGTCCAAAATAACATTATTGATGTGTTCACAACACTCTAAGACACTTGTACCCCTTCAAAAATCACTTCAAGTCTGTAAAGACACCCCCATAGAAAATATTAAAGGAAAAGAAGTATTTCCTTTTTAAAAAGAGATTTTTCTCTTGTGGGTAACAACAACCTGGAAACTTTGCAGAACTTACCTGCCCGTACGTTGAAGTTCAGGACCGCTATGGCCACCATGTTGCTCTGGTTCAACATGGCAAATATTTCCATTTGGAACTCCAGGCATCTTCCTTTTTTCCTAATTACAAAATATAATGAATTTCTTTTTTGTTAACAAGGTCAGTTCTTGATTATCCATGCTAATGGAAAAGAAAAATGATGAGGTTAGCTTAAAATAATCTTGAGAATTTAAAAATCCCTTCTTGGGCAAAGATCCCTAACTGTTTACTTGCTGGTTTTTTTTTTTTTTTTACTCAAATGGATATAAAAAAGATTTTTTGTGCAGTCTAGATAGTGAGAAGAGTATGCTGTACTAGGTGGGAAGAAAAGACTAACCTCAGATTTAAAATATTAATAATACCCATACCTGGGGCAGCTAAGTGGTCCAGTAGATAGAGCACTAGCCCTGAAGTCAGGAGGACCTGAGTTCAAATATGACCTCAGACACTTAACACTTCCTAGCTGTGTGACCCTAGGCAAGTCACTTAACCCCAAATGCCTCAGTCAAAAAATAATAATAATAATAATACCCACAACTAACACTGTATACCAAGAAAAGGTTGAAATGGATTCATGATATAAGCATAAAGAACAATAGTTTACCTCTCAGATCTGTGGAGGAGAAAAGAATTTGTGACCAAAGAAGAACTGGAGATCATTATTGATCACAGAACAGATAATTTTGATTATATTAAGTTAAAAAGATTTTGTACAAACAAAACTAAGGCAGACAAGATTAGAAGGAAAGCAATAAATTGGGAAAATATTTTTACATTCAAAGGTTCTGATAAAGGCCTCATTTCTAAAATAATAGAACTGACTCAAATTTATAAGAATTCAAGCCATTCTCCAATTGATAAATGGTCAAAGGATATGAACAGACAATTTTCAGGTGAAGAAATTGAAACTATTTTTAGTCATATGAAAAGGTGTTCCAAATCACTGTTGATCAGAGAAATGCAAATTAAGACAACTCTGAGGTACCACTACACACCTCTCAGATTGGCTAAGATAATGAGGGATGTTGGAAGGGATGTGGGAAAACTGGGGACACTGATCATTGTTGGTGAACTGTGAATGGATTCAGCCATACTGAAGAGCAGTTTGGAACTATGCCCAAAAAGTTATCAAACTCTGCATACCCTTTGATCCAGCAGTATTTCTACTGGGCTTATATCCAAAGAGATACTAAAGAAGGGAAAGAGACCTGTATGTGCAAGAATGTTTGTGACAGCCCTCTTTGTACTGGCCAGAAACTGGAAACTTGAGTGGATGCCCATCAATTGGAGAATGGATGAATAAATTATGGTATATGAATATTATGGAGTATTATTGTTCTGTAAGAAATGACCAACAGGATGATTTCAGAAAGGCCTGGAGAGACCTACATGAACTGATGCTAAGTGAAATGAGCAGAACTAGGAGATCATTATACATGGCAACAACAAGATTATATGACAATCAATTCTGATGGACATGGCCCTCCTCAACAATGAGATGATTCAAACCAGTTCCAATTGTTCAGTGATGAAGAGAATCAGCTACACCCAGAGAGACAACTATGGGAATTGAGTGTGGTTTACAACATAGCATTTTCACTCTTTTTGTTGTTGTTTGCTTACATTTTATTTTGCTTCTTTTTTTTTCTTGTGCAGCACAATAATTATGTAAATATGTATACATATATTGGATTTAACATATATTTCTACCATGTTTAATATATATTGGATGATTTGCCATCTAGGGGAAAAGGGAAAAATTGGAAATACAGGGTTTTACAAAAGCTAATGTTGAAGAATTTTGAAAAATAAAAAGATTTAATTAAAAAATAAAATAAAGCAAAATATTAATAATAACATGAATCATAAAAAAATTAATCTACATGTAAGGGGTTTATTAGAGGAGTTCCCTAAACAACTTGTTGAGCTTATAGGGTAGTGACTATTTTCTTTGGACTTTCATTGACTCTTCCCAAGTAAGTCATGGATATGCCCACTGACAACTTTTTTAGAGACTGGGGGAAATCTATTGGATTGTGCCCTATAATATCTCTCTGAGGATAGATTATGTTCTTAACTGTCATAACTGGAGGGAATCTGATTAGCTTGGGTTGTTATGAATTGTGTGGTGATAAACTAGGTGGCTCAAACTATTGCAAGTCAGAGCCAGTCCTTTGTGCTTAGTCTATTAAAAAAAAGAAGAGGAGGAGAAAGAGGAGAGGAAGAGGAGAAAAAAAAGAAGAGGAGGAAGAGGAGAAGAAGAGGAGGAAAAGGAGGAGAAAGAGGAAGAGGAAGAAGAAGAGGAAAAGCAGGAGGTGGAGAAGAGGAGGAGGAGTCAGTTGAAGAACCAGTTGTCCCCTCTCCTCTACCCTCCACCTACCCTCCCATTCCCTTGTCAGAGAGAGCCTTTAAGAGCTGAGACAGAAGGGAGAATAGCAGAACTAGAAACATAAGGTCCTGGGCCAGGAAAAATCATCCCCATGGCCTCCCCACTGAGATCCACTAATGGCCTCCTTGGGGCACAGCCCACATTGCAGTTACTTGTATTCTCCCCCATGTGGCCTGAGAAGAGAGTTCTTGGACCCTATATTGTTGGCATAAATCTAAAAAGCAGCAGCCATGAAGAGAACTAAGTGGCAAAGTAGAATTCTAGAGTTGGGTGATATCGAGCCCTTTCTAGTGCTCCTGAGAATGCTCTTCTTAAGTAGGAAGGGTCTACATTCAGAGAGTGAGTGAACTCTCTCCTTCACACCATATCCCTTTGCTCTCTTGCTTTGACATCCTTTCCCCTAGTTTTCTTCTCCCTTCTCAGATCCAAAGCAAAGGTTCCTGGATACCAATTTCTTTCAATATATTCAATCAGCTGTCAAATCTTAGTGTTTCTATCTCTACAACATCTGTTACATATGACCCCTTCCTTCTACGTGTTGTGAGGCCTTGTGCCCTTCCACCCCCAAATGGTCTCTAACCAGTTCCACCAAGCAAATCTCCCCCCCAACCCCCTACCTCCACCCCAGCCCACAGCCCAAGAGGTAGTAATCTGTGTAACTTTGTCCTCACCTTTCATCTAAATTTAAATTTCTTATTTTTTCTAGGCCTAGAGCAATGATAACGAGGGAGAGAGGGAGAAGGGAAAAAGTGGTTAACAAAATGGGAGGGTTGTTTTTATCTTAATGATCCTAGTACTCAAGAGAATAGGAGGGCCCTTGCCCCCTCCCTGGGAATCTCTGTGGCCTGGATCCGGGATGAGATCTGGAGGCCAGCATCCAGGCTTGGTTGCCTCTTCTGCATGGAACATATTCATCAATGTTTTTCATTAATTAATTACTTCTTTTTTCCACTGCTCCCAAGAGTTAGAAGTTGACTGTCGTGCAGACAAGGCGTGCAGCCTTTGAAGTAGGACAGAGCAACAGGGAGTGTGGTTGTCAAAAATCAGCTGTCAGGGCAGCCCGAGAGTGGAGAAGAGTTCAGAGACTGGCAGAGATTGGGACTTCTGCTGACCTGCTGAGCTCTAGGGCTGTAGCCTGTGATCCTGAGGCTTGAGCTCGACCCAATTCCTTCTGGGAGTAAGTGGTTTTCAGAAAATCTGGACGGACAACTCAAAGGAGATTTAAAAGAGGCCTAATGGTGAACAAACGCTTCCAAATACAAGAATACTTGGTCAATGTCCTTCTGTTTTTGCCATGTTCAATTGACTATATGATTACAGCGTGCTAAATTTCTCAATCTAGGAGGAGAAGGGGGAATGACTGAAGAAGAGAAGCCCAGAAAGATAAGTTTACAAACTGTACAAGTTGTCTCTAACTTGTCTCTGACTCTGTGTGTCTGTCTTTCTCTGTCTCTGTCTCTGTCTCTCTCTCTGTCTCTCTCTCTCTCTCTCTCTCTTTCTCTCTCTCTCTCTCGCTTTCTCTCTCCTCAGTCTTACAACACCAATCGGCTTTTGGACATTTTGAACTAAATGTCCCATAGGCATCTCAAATTTGCTATGTTCAAAACATAATTCCATTTATCCTCCATTCACTCCCCCTAGAAAACCCATCCCTATTTTGAACATCTTTATTTATGTTGAGAACAACATTAAGCTTCCAGTCAATGAGGTATTCAATTTTTGAGTCATTCTTGACTTCTCACTTTTATCTATCTCACTCAACCAGTCAGCTGACAAATCTACTTCTTCAAAATCCCTCATATACATCTCCTTTCCTCCCCTCATACAACCATTACCCTATTACTTCAGACCCCCTCAATGGCCTCCTATTACATCTCCCTGCCTCAAGCCTCCCCTCATACCAATCTATCCTCTAGTCAGCAGCTAAAAGGAGTTTGCTAAAGAATAGATTTGACCAGACTACTGCTCTTCCACACAGCAATCTCTGCTACTTCCCCATCACTTCTAGGATCAAATATCAACTCTTCTGTTTGATGTGGACACAAAGCTCCCCAGAGACCAACAGGATCCTGCCTTTCCAGGTATCTCCCATTAGTCCTTTCCCTGTCCCCTGGCATCCATACGACATGTCACATTCCTTTTCCATGCCTTTATGTTGCTTGTCCCCCATGCCTAGAAAGAAGTTCCTTTTCATCTCTGCCTCTTAGACTTAGTTTCCTTCAAAATCCTAATGAGAAAATTCAGCTTAATAGAGGGAGACTATTACTATTATTGTTACCACCAGTATTATCACTACACTACTACTTACTACTACTACCACTACTACTTCCTACCACCTACCTTTCCTACTACTACAACTACTACCTTTACTATTACTACTACTATTACCATTATTACCATCATCACTACTACTACTATTACTACCAGTACTACCACCCCAACCAACTACTTCTATCACTACCAACCTTAGCTTTATATATATATATATAATATATATATATTGCTTTTATATTTTATCTACAAATATGGATGTACACACACATACCTATATATATATTTCATTTGATCCTCACAAAAACTCCATGATGTAGGTACTATTATCCTCATTTTACAGATTAGGAAATAGATTGAGAGAAGTTAACTGACTTGCCCTGGCTCTCACAGGTTATTATCCCAGTTGGATGTCTTCAATCTGGGAAGAGTTCCAGGAGGAGATGAATTCTCAGCACATTATTAAAAGGGAAAACAGAGACATGAAAGTAGCCTGGGAATGAGCAACCTCTTCACCTCTGCTACTCAGATTCCGTGACTTTTGCTTTTCCACAAAGCACATCTCACGCACCACCTTTCACAAAACTTTTCTTGATTCCTCCTAATGTTGATGATACCTCTTCTACTACCACCACAAATTACCTTGTTTAAAAAAAAAGTTTTTTTTAAATACATGTGTATTTATAATAGATTATATAGAGTCTTAAGTAGTCATATGTAATACATAAGCTCTTTGAGGGCAAGGAGTTTCCTTTTTGTCATTTTTCCCCATGTTTTTAACACAGTGCTTGGCCCATGGCAGGTATTTAATAAATAAATACTTGTTGGCTGACTGATTATATAGATTGTAGACTTCTTATTTTAATATTTTGAGAAATATTCCATGTCACTTCCTCAATCAGGGGTTTTTAATCTGGGATAGATTTCAGAGTTTTTGTAAACTTGGAAGGGGAAAAATACATCTTTATTTCAATATAAATGATTTCCTTTGTAATTCTATTTATTTTATTTTGTGAACTTAAAAATCTTATTTAGAGGAGAGGCCATAAACATTCCCAGACTCCCAAGTGATCAGTGATACAAACTAAAGATTCCCTGACTAGATTAATTCTGGACCTGAGCAGTAAGTTATGTTTAGACATCCTTCTCTTTTCTTTCCTTATTTAACTCTGAGCATCATAGGAAAAAAGAAAAAGAAAGTGGGTCAAGAAGGGCAAGGAATATAATGCAAGCAGAAATAAAGGATCCATAATTGGAGAATTAGAGTAATGAAACAAAGATAGATGTCAATCTAATTGTGGGCTATTTTATGTAGTCTTCTGTAGTGGTTGTGGATCCTCCCTTCCACATTAGAATTATGAGACAAATATGCTTCTTATCTCTATTCATTTTGTTCTGTGGCCTCTGCGTGTGCTATTTTCAACCACAATACCCATCTCATTCCCTTTGGATTATTTCACATCTCCCTTCAAAAATTTAACTCAAAATTCACCTCCCCCAGAAGCCTTTCCTTAATGACTCTACCCATTTAAGAGCACTCAACTAATCTGTAATTTCTTAGAAATTATATTGGTAATGTATTCATTTATTCCAACTGTATTATTTTTGTAGGTGTTTCTGTATTTTTCACATATGCATATTCTGTCTCCTTACTTAAGTTATGAATCCCCCTCAAAACAGGAACTATGTCTTTTATTATTTATCCATTCATAATACCCTGTATAATGCTTTATACTCAATAAATAAAGTGGTTTGCATAATGCACATTACCTGGGAAGGAACATTTTTTGGTGGTTCAATTCTAATCGATGGGTCCCATTCACCTGGAGGTAACACAGTCACTTGGTCCAGGAACTCATCAATCCCAGCTAAGAGGTCATCTCGCTCCTTTGCCTTATAAGCTACATCATGAAAAATCTATGGAGAAGAGATGACTTAGGAAGACTGCAGAGAATTTTCCTGAAGAAAAACAGTTATCACTGAATGCTGGAAAAACTACAGCTTCTTGATTTTTATCTTAGTGACAGAAGCCTGAAATGCAGATAACTCAGAGAGAACTGTCAGAGAATGTGGGAGGGAGGAAAGCCCAAAGGAATCATAATTTCTTATGGTGAAAATAGACTGGGATCAAGGGAACTTTAATAATGGTCATCTTAAGTACATGAAAGGATATACATTTCTGCGGAGCACCAAACAAAAGGATTAAAATGAGAAATAAAGAAAAGCTTCCTGGATTACACTTCAGAATGAGTTGAAAAATGAGGCTCAAGATTTATGTTTGATATCCATCTATACATTGTTTTGTTTTTTAACCAAGAGTTGATAAAGCAGAACTCCTCACACATTTGTGCCAGCATTCTTTTTAAGAGCTGTGCACTGGGGTGAGCTAGTTCAACAATCAGGCAGTCCCAGAGAACCCATGTCATGATATTGTCACTTTGAGGCAAATGTCACAACGCTCCTCACAATCACATCCTTACTTTCAAAAGCTGTTTTACTTATATATGGATATTATGGCTTCTATTCTGCTTATCCATACCAATACTGCTCTCCCCATCTTCACTCCCCTTCTCTGTGAGTGCTGCCAAGCCATTACTCTGTGGGAAGAGCTTAGAGATCTGAGGCATGAGGGCTAGGGATGAGAAGGAGAAATATCTACCAAGTGGAGATTTTTTATTAGTGCATGGACAAGCATAGCTTTAGACACATAAAAAAAAAGTGGTTGGAAAGGAATAATGCATCTCCCCACCTCAAATAGATCTATAATGGACAACCAGAAAGAATTGTGCAATCACTGGGAAGAAAAGACACCCCAACCTGTCTTCTCTATTTAGGTACCCCACATAACACAACAATCATCCTAGAAAGATTTGTCACTATTTACGTTGACTTTCTTCACAGAGAGAGAGAATAAGGGGAATAAGGAGAAATAAGGGAGGGGAGCATAGAGAGAGAGAGAACACACAATCAAAGGGGAAAAAAGATACATGAGAAACACAAGAGTTATGAACATCATCTCAAGTTTTATCATACCTCATCTGTCATGATGGTAGCCATGGATCTGCCAATCTCATGATACTGTTGACCTTTTCCTACTGGTCCTAGCAAGATAAATAAGAACCTGATAACAGAGAGAGAGAAAAGGCTATTACGAAGCATCAGTGTATCAGATTTCATTCCTCTCCAATGAATCTAAAAAGACAAACATTATTACCAAACTTTAAGTATGCACCTTCAGCAGATATACTGTTAATGTGTCAATATCACTTTCTTTAACCTTGATAAACTTTCAACCTGGATATTTCAATACTCATTAAAACTATTACTGTTGTTGACATTTAATAATGTGGCTATAATTGTATGCCCTTTCCACAGAGACAAAAATCCTTGCTTTGGAAAAGAGATTTCTTTCCTAAAGATCACTTTTTACATGTAATACAGATGTAATTCCATCTGAATTTCATTCATTGCTCTTATAAAACAAATGGAAGAAGAATCTAAAATTATGAAACTCCTTAAGATGATATGAAGACAGTTTTAGACATTTGAATACATTTTACAACAAAATAAATTCTAAGTTAAGTATATAATTTACCATAATCAAATAATTCAGCCCCTCTTTGTCAGGGGGGGTACTTGGAAAGCAGGAAATGTATTCCAAAACTATACCTGAAACATTTCCAACATAATGGAACCTAGTTAATTATTCAGTACTATACTACGAAGAGTTTATTCTTCATCAGCACAGTGCTTAATCAAACAGTTTTCTCAGGACTCTGATAATCTCTCCATAGCATATAGACTTCTCAAGATTCTCTGATCCTAGATATCTTAGTATTAAGTAGGTTCTCTTACTAGGATTCAAGAAGACTAGATTTTTTAATTTAAATTTAATTATAGTAAATAGAGTAAAAAAAATAAGTACAGTAAATTACTGTACATATTTCTGTCTTTACCTTGTGGGTATTGGTACTTCTGTGAGGCCTGAGAGAAGAACAGCAGGTGACAGCCTTACAAAGGCCACAATCGGATGGTCCAGGATATCTACTTCTCCAACCAAGACATTGGAGGCTTCTGCCCCAATAGGTATTTTCTTCATAAAATGAAGGTCCACCTACAAGTCCAAAATAAGTTGAAAACACTGTAGCTCCCATTAGGTCTATTCTCTCAATTTGGCACTCTCGGATTTACAGAACTGGGGCATGGTGGTATAGAGGTAGTGACTGTTCCCTTAGGTTCCAAAGTACCTGGCAGGTTTGCACCTAAAATC
The DNA here is from genome assembly GCF_016432865.1 of Antechinus flavipes. NCBI lineage: Eukaryota > Metazoa > Chordata > Mammalia > Dasyuromorphia > Dasyuridae > Antechinus > Antechinus flavipes. Next base: position 226,190,404 of record NC_067402.1, read on the forward strand.
ACAGCTCTCCAAAGATGTGCTGAGGCAGCCAGTAGATAAAATTAACTCAAAGCACTTACTAATATGTCATAGTCAAAAGAGCAGCCATGCAATATTTTCCCAATAAACATAGGACATACTTCATCACACACACACCCCATCCATCACAGGATCCCAGAAGGGTGAGGTCTTTCCTTGCCTCTCAGCAGACCAGAGCACCTAGCACTGACTGCCCACTGTTCCTCTATGGCTAGAGGTGATGCTTAGAGCTACTGAGCTTTCCTGTAGTACACCCTTAGAATTATTTTCATCAGAAACTTATTGAATTATTTATTATAATGAAGAAGGACATGAGAGGGGGTAAATAGCACATTTGTGATGTTCAGTACCTGAAGCGCTGGGCCCAGAGTCAAAGAGATCTGAATTCCAATTCAGCTTTGGACCCTAATAAGCTGTGAGTCTGGGTCTCTTTAACCTCTTTCTGCCTCATTTTCCTCATAAAAACAAGCATAATAATAGCACCTATCTACCAGAGTTGTTGTAAAACAAAATAAATAATATTGTAAAATATTTTGCAAACTTTAAAGTACGATTTAACAAGGCTGTACTGGTAAATTTTTAATAACTGGCTTACTTAAAACAACTTATTGACAATGTACTATTTAATTTAGTTTTTGTTATTAACATTTTCTCCACCACTTTTTTAACTCTAGACAATCAACAAAACCATCAATCAAGCCCTGAGTTGGAGCATTAGCTAATTTCCATGGTATAAACTTTCACCCTGAAAATTGAACCAAACCATTTAAAGTTGGTTCCAACACATACCCTGAACAATATCTAAATGTTGGTTATTATTATTTGTACTAATGTACATATTAAAGAAAAGGAGAAAAGAAAAAGAAAAATATAGGGGGTTCCTTAACCTAAATAAATATGATAAAGATATACACAGGGCACTTTAAAAAAAAATAGTGGTGTGGGGTAGTGTGTCTATTAGGAAAACATTAAAAGTTACTTTGAAGTAAGTTCAAAAAGATGGTATGAAAACACATTTTAAAAATAAATGCTTTGAGTTCACATTCCCCTCAACTTTGAAACATCTCCTTTCAAGGCACCCTAAACTTGTATCTGTTAAAAACATTTAGCTGCACAAAGACATTAGTGGAGGCCAAACATAGGATCAAGAAGACAATTGTGTCTCCTGACTGCTAGGGCAGAGTTTTTTCCACCAAACCACAGATATGCATTTTGTTTCAAAAAGTCAATTATAAAAGTATAGGTGACTTTACTTAATAGCATTTCAGAGGAGAAGCCTAAAAGTTTTAGTTCATCAAAAGTTCAAAATGAGCCAACTGCTTAAAAAAATTTTTTTAATTAAAATGATCAGTATTATGTATATTAAATCCAAGTCGAGGGAGAGAAGAGAGGAAGAAAATAAATATTTATTAAGCATCTACTATGTGCCAAGTATTGTGTTAAGTGCTTCATAAAGATTATTTCATTTGATCCACACAACAATCCAGGGAGGTGATCACGTTACTGTATTTGGCATGGGAGAATCTGGAATTTTGAGTACAATTCTGGACAGCATACTTTATTTTTTTTATTATAGCTTTTTATTTACAAGATATATGCATGGGTAATTTTACAGCATTGACAATTGCCAAACCTTTTGTTCCAATTTTTCCCCTCTTTCCCCCAATTCCTTCCCCCAGAAGGCAGGTAGACCAATACATGTTAAATATGTTAAAGTATAAATTAAATACAAGTATACATTAGACAGCATACTTTCAAAGAGATTGGCAGAATAAGGAAGCAGAAGAGAGCTACTACAATGGGGAGAGGTCTAGAAATCATGTTACATGAGGAAGATGTGAGGGAGTTTGAAGAGAGTCAGCCTGAAGAAAACTTAAAGCCATACAGTGTCTCTCCTCCAATTTCAGGAGGCTGACCAAATGGAAGCAAGAGAAGATTAATTATTCTGTGTAGCTCTAGAGGACAGACTGGGAACCAAAGGGTAGAGGTGACTGAGAAGCAGATTTAAGGTTGAAGGAAAAATAATTACAGCTGTCCTCACTAGCTTTTTGTCAGTGAATATATCCCAGCTGAATTTGTATATAATACATTATTTACTGCTGGAATAGGAAGCAAAAAAGGGGGAATTCTTGGGAGTTCCTTAGCTTACATAAATACCAGATTAAAGAGGAAAGGAGGACATATCTATCAGTGGTTGCAACAGAAAAATAAAAGTCTGCTTCAGAAAAGACTTGTCAGGTCCTCTCCTATTTCAAGATTCAATGACTGAATTTCCTAAAAAAGCTTGAGGTTTTTTTTGGGGGGGTTAATTACCATAGTTGCAGTAAATCCATCTTCTTTAAAGTGTTTACTAATTGGCCATAATGGGTTATTTTTCATAATTATTTTTTTTATTTTAAATTTTGATAAGCTAGCTGTGTGACTCTGGGCAAGTCACTTAATCCCAATTGCCTCAGCCAAAAAAAAAAAAAATTGATAAGGATTTAGGTCTAATTGATGTTCATCATATGCCTTATCTTTTTTTTTTTTTCAGAATACTATGGAAAGCCTGACAATAACAAAAATAACTCTTAGTCAAATCCAACATCCATGTTAGGAAGAGAGGATTGACCATAACTTCAAGTAAGAAAACGGCGACTGGAGCAGTATGTAGTGAGGACTCTGAGTGCCCCAAGATTGCTACAGCAGATGTGAAAGTCTGGTAGAAGACCTGAAACACTGGCTAGGTGGGCTCTAGGAATTCGGAATAAAGTTGTGGTTAGGATTCTAAGAGACAGAAGGCTTTAGGCTGGTCCCACTCAAAGATTCTCTTAACATTCATCTTGGTTTGGAAGTGAGTGAGTGGTCTACTTTGGAGTTCTCCTCACTGAAAGGCAGGTATCACAAAATAGTATTACCCTCATCTGACTGATGAGGAAACAGGCTTTTGAGAAATGCTTTGCCTGTGGTTATACAGCTAAAAGTATGACATAGGATCTGAACTTCTTGATCTCCTAACTGCAAAGCGTGTACTCTTTCATACAGAATATTTCAAACTCCTATCAAGTTTCCCTCTTGGCCACAACCCAAGGCATTATTGTTCTACTGATGACAGCCACCCAAAATGTAAGCCCAGGGCCTTAAATTAGGCTGTATTAAGCACCTACTCTATATAAAACACTGTGCTAAGTGAGAGGAATACAAATAGATATGTGAAACAGTCCCTCATATGAAAGAGCTCACATTCTATCAAGGGAAGCAAATTCACTTATGCCAGGTAGTCTTTAGAGTAAAGAAGCAAAGCATATGGTCATGCTTCTTATAAAGTAATAACTTATAGCTGCTGTTTGGCTTTTGTTGGGGGGATGGCCCCTTCTCCATAAAAGTCCTGCTGGCCAGGAGAACTGGGAAAAACATAACTAGGAGTCAGAAGAATGGGAGAGGGGGTTACTGCTATTTCCAGGACTCCTGTGCCCCTCGGCTTGTCAGTCAGCAGTCAGCAGATGTTTGTGGGGAGATGAAGCAGGGGCCCCCTGCTCCATAATAATTACTCCCTTCAATTTTGGTGATGATGATGGGTGGTTTGGAGAGGGCTAGTCTGCCCAAGGCTTTGAGGCTCGAGGTCCTAAGCTGTCTCATTAGGGTCTTTGAAGAGTTAGCTTTGCCAACTAAGGTTTGAAGGGGGGGAAGCATTCTCTTGGACCCAAGGTTCATGAACTTGAATTTTTTAGTACTTTGATAACTGCATTTCAAAATAATTGTTTTTCTTTGCAATCATCAGTATTTTATTTTAGGCTATCAAAATGTGGCCCTGAAAAGAGGTCCATGGGTTTCCCCACCCAGCCAAAGAGGTCTAGCACACAAAAGAAACAAACACCCTGTTTTAAACTGATGCCAAGTGAAGGATTCACTGGAAAAACTTTCCACCACGAACTAGTTTTTGGAGAGTTAGGAAGATGAAAGTTTTGTCATAGCACTCATTGGAAGAAAGGCAATTGTGAGTAATCAGAAGTCCTGCAAAAATCTGGGTGTCAAATTGTAGTGTCAGAAATTCACTTCCCAACAAGGCTGGAAAGGGAATGCACTAATTTGTCACTAGTAAGCCTATAATTCTAAGTAATTAATTAGGGCTAAGTATTGATCAAACTCATAGAAATATTTTTGAAAACCTACCAGAGAGACAGAGAGGTATAGTAGAAAGACACTGAGACTGGGAGACTGAAACTTGGGGTATTCAGTGGGCAAGTTAATAAACTCTCAGAGCCTCTGTTTCCTTTTCTAAAAATGTGATTATAGATTCACAGACATAGCATTAGGCAGAACTTAAAGATCATCTAGTCTACTCCTCTATATAATTCTCTGAGGCCAGAGAATGTAAGTGACTTTTCTATTACTACATAGCTAAGAAGTGGTTGAAGGAAGATTTGAACTCAGGCTATCCAGAAAAGTCTAGTGCTTTTCACTATGTCATGATGACTCCTACATCGTAATAATTTTTATACTATCAACACACATAATGCTTGTGTTTAAATGAGAAAAGTATGAAGTGAGGAAATGAGGAAAGTGGAGGAAGTACTTTTGCAAAACTTTTAAAGCACTACACCAATGGGAATTGTTCTTTTGCCCAGTCTCTCACATTTTTACCAACCAACCCAATTTTCTTTTTTCTTTACCCATATTTTCCAGGACAAAATAGGCAATGACAAAATATGAGCAACAAAACTTGAACTCAGAATGTTTCCTAATCTTAAATAAGATGTTTAAAGCTCAGAATAAATTTCTCATAAATCTGGGACTATACCAATTTATACAATTTAGTTGGTGATGTGACTACAACTCAGAATTATGAGGAGGAACATAGTCCTCCTTTTCTGAAAAAAAGCAGGTTTTATAGAGATATTCCTCACACTGTTAAAATTATTCTCAGTCCCCTTAAAAACAATGCCTCTTGGACCAATATACCAATATAATTTTAATTTCATGGTGAGGGGAGGGGTTTTCCACTAACCTTACTTAAATCCACGGGACTATGTTCACAATTTACTCCATTTTTAACTTCAAGATTTGTAGTAGGAACAGACTGAGGAGACACTGTTTGACCTGTGGGAGGAAAAAAAATCTGTTTCTTCCCTTCATCATCTTTGCCCACCCAACCACCACCAGAGAGAATATACTAACTTCTTACCAATATTGTACCTCAGAAGGTTAACAGGGTCTGTGATGTTTGGACCCATGCAAGCTTAGTTCTTTGTGTAGGGCTGATCAGGGTTCTTCATACCTGCCTCTCTCCCTTGCAAACAGACTTCTAACTCCTTCTTTTGCCAAGGGAACCAAAACAACATCTGGACATAGTATACCTGAATTCAAATCCTTCCTCAGATATTTACCAACTATGTGATCATAAACAAGTTATTTAGCCTCTCTTAGTTTCATCTATAAAATAGAGATTATAACAGCACCTAACCCTTTTTTTGCCCTTTTTTTGAGTATTCCTTTCACTTGGAACAGTGCCTGGTGCATGATAGACATGTTTATTGACTTGCCTTACAGGGTTGTTGTGAGGATTAAATGAGGTAAAATATGCAAAGCATTTTGAAACTCTTAAAGCACTATTCAAAATAGCAGAGGCGTTCTATTGTGCATCACAATTTACTGCACACTATCCAGACTATGGTTCCTGACTCTGAGGAATTTATTATCTACCAGCAGATTGTCTCATTGGTACAAATGTAGAGCAGAAGGGTCCATCCCTCCAAATCTTACCATTTTTGTCCAAAGAATTTGGGTCTGATTGCTTTTTGCCAACCTCAGCAAAAGAACGCACAATGGGAATAAGATTATTTCTTTTCTTCTCATTCTGATGATGATGCTTCTTGAGAAGAGCTTCCCGCACTTTAACTCGCATAGTCTCATTTAGGTCACTGGACAATTCCTGCTGGTCGAGGATCAGATCTGAAAAGCAATATCTACTTGTCCAATAGCTCAAACAAAAAGTCAACCCCTCCAAAGGAGACAGGAAGAGGTTTCAGAGGAGATTACTGAAAATGGAGCTATAGTATCAAGCCATTAGATAGTAGGAATAGTTATTGGTGAGATATTTGAATAGGGTAAACCAGCCTCCTTCTCCTGTACAAGCTTTTCATGTTGTTGGGAAAGAAAAAATATCAAATTCCAAATCAATTTCTGATGGTAGTGGTCCCTGATGAAGTGAGGACTCCATTTTGCAGAAGAAGGGGGGAAATTTTAAGAAAAGGTGAGATTAGCTATAAAAGTATCCAAAAATATAGGTCAAATAGCTAATTGGCCATTTATTTCTATCAAGGCATGAACAGGGCTGAGGAGGGAAAACACAAATAATTATTAACAGTTCTGCTAATATGAGTTAATGTATCATGATAGGATAATGTAACATGAAAACCAGACTGCAACCTAGGGAACCGTGATTCTTGCTCCCAGCTCTGTTAACCTGTTGACCCCTCACATCTTGGGGCCTCAGTTTTCTGAACTATAAAATGAGCAAGTTGGAGTAGCTCTAACTTTCCGAGACTTGCGAATTCTCAATCACTGAAACATAAAATTGGTTATTTTATGTTAGAAGAGACTTCTGAAGCCATACAGGCCACCTCAAAAACAAAAAAAAAATCCCTTTTATAACATACTAAACAGGCAGTCTTCTGGCTTCTGCTTGAAGAAGTCACCATCCTCACTATCTCTCAAGGCAGCCTAGTTCCACTTTTAGAAAGTGCTATTTATTAGGGAGCTTCTGTGAACTCCAGCCTCTCTCAGGCTTCTTTAGAGTTTAGCTCTGCTGCTCCTAGCTCTGTCCAAACTTGACAAATGGAATCCTTCCTTCATATGATAGCTCTTTAAATATTGGACCTAGCTGCCATGCTTCCCCTGAGTCTTCTCTTTAAGTCAAATAGTCCCTGTTCCTTTGCCTGGTCTGGGTCCCTAAAAAGAACCCTTCACATAGGCCCTTCACATCCTGGGGTATCCTCCTCTAGATCCTGTTATGACCCAGAATTTGATACAAGGTGATAACTCACTGGAATTGATGGAAGCAATGCTTGTGTGCTTGGGTTTGCACCTTTGAGAGTTCGCACATTAGCTCACACACATTAGTTCACACTTTTGGGAGATTTACAAGTCAGCATTCAGTATGAGATTTACGAATTCACACTTCCCATAATCCCACTCTCGGAGGAGGAGTCAACCTTTGAGTTTATACCTCTAAAAGAGCATAAAAGGAGCTTCAGTCAGTCAATCAGTCAGTCAGTTAGGAAGATTGCCAGGAGTCGGAGTTGAGCTAGAGGCAGAAGCTGGCAGAGGCAAAAGACTTAGCAATAAGAGCTCTCGGAACCAAAAAAAGCTCAAGTCTATCAGTTCGGGAGATTGGCAAGCAGAACAGGCAGAACGAAGGATTCGGAGGAGTAGAACCAAGATTCAGAGGGAGCTGGAGGCAACAAAGGACAAGTTTCAAGAGCTCTTGGAACCAAGGAAGGAGAGAGGCCTCTAAGAAAGCTACCCAGGCCTTAGGAAAGAGACAAGACTTGGAAGAAGAAAATAAACGTTTGGATTCTATCAGCTGGCTATATTTGGAGTGATTATTACTTGGAACAGAAACTAAGGCTGCCTCCAGACAACCTGCTCCCTGGAGAATGATCATATTATTAAAAAAGAAGAGAACACCACAAGATTCCTTCCAGCTTCTCAATGTTCTTCAAAAACCATGATACCTAAAACCAACCACAAGACTCTAGAAGAGTCTGATGAGGTTAATGAATACCCTGGGACAATTACCTCTCTATCCCTGGCAGCTGCACCCTTCTTATTCAGCCCAAGATCCCTTTAGCTTTGCTGATTGCTACAAAAACTGCAGACATATTGATTTAATAAAAAGGAGATTTGGAAATTCTCTATAGATTGAAATACCTTAAGTATTTTCTAACCCCAACTGATAAACATGTAAAAGAATGTCGATAAGGAATGTACAATATTCTCTAAGTATACAGACCATGATACTTTGGTTGGTAAATTCCTTTATGGAAAAAATAGCCTGTTTTATGAAGTATAGTTAATTCTTAACATAAAATAAATGGTTAATTTACTGTCAACAACCTAAAGAATTTCTTCACCTTAAAATAAAGACCAAAATAGAAGAAGATGATGACAAAAAAAGGAAGATACCAGATTCCAGAGGAACCATGATGAAACATACCACCGGCTACTTACAGAGAACTGATGTCAGAGTCCATTGGACTCAATTCATTTTACATAACCATACATATTTTGTACACTCACCTTAGACAATTACTACCCAGTATCAGGTGTTTTCATTACTCAATGTGTCTGAAGTGACAATGTGCCCTAGACCCTCCCCCCAGCTGTTTCCTTTGCTTCTCATTTTCTGCCCATCCCCAAATTCCATCCTTTTGGCTGGGCAAGTGCCAGAAGCAGTAAAAAGGTGAGATAATTTTAAAAATGCAAAAGAGTATACAGGCCAATAGAAAGTCAATGGGTAGGAAACCGAGATTGGGTTCTAACCCTGGTTTGTTCTGAAATCCCCCTACCTGAAATTTCTTCAATACTGTTTGCTCTCATGTCCAGGAGGACTGTTCCATTAATGAGGCAGCTTCTCAGCTCAAACAGACTATGTAATGAAAGAGTGGCCACGTAAGGCTTGCTCCAACGTTCTCCTCCATCTTCTACATCTTCTTCAAACTTCAACCACCTAAAAGTGTTATTTTATAAACATCAAAAATAGGAGAGTAAGCTTCAAGGCGAAGTTTGTTACAAACAAGTCAAAAAAAAAAAATACAGAAAAGGCCTAGATGATTACATTTGAGCACACTGAGTTCTAATTCACATCTTTTGAGCTCTTTTAGAAGGTCCATAAATCCATGCTGGTGATTTTAATAAATTCATGAAATAGACTGAAGAATGAAAATTATTGTGTTTCCTCTTGACTTTAAGACTACTGGCCCTGTCGAGTTTCAATATAAAATGCATATTGGAGTCAAAGAGTATAGAAAGTAGCACTGGTTGATTCAAGGGCAATTTGGAGAGTTAGAAGGGATAGGACAAAGAAGGAAGAATGTCTTATAGGGGAATATAGAAAAGCTAAGAAACTCTTAGTACTGGGCTGATTTAGTAATACAAAGGGATTAAATTTTTTGGGATCTCTAAGGAATTAGACTGCCAGGTGGTTCTATGGACAGACGACTAGGCTTATCTTCATGAGTTCAAATCTAGCCTCAAATATTTACTAGCTGTATGTAGTCACTTAAACTTATTTACTTCAATTTTCTCATTTATAAAATGATCTGGAGAAGGAACTGGCCAACCATTCCAGGACCTTTTCCAAGAAAATCTCAAATGAAGAGTCAGATATGACTGAAAAAACTGAACAGCCCAGGATTTCAGGTTTGGCCTGGGACTTCTAGAATTTTACTGCATGAAAACCCAAAATGGCCTTTAAAGAAATAGAATTTGTATTATGCTATGATCAGTTATGATGAACTTAACTCTTTTCAAAAATGAGGTGACTCAGGGCAATTCCAATAAACTTGAAATGGAAAGAGCCATTTGCACCCAGAGAGAGGACTGTGGGGACTGAATGTGGATCACAGCATAGTATTTTCACCTTTGTTGTTGTTTGCTTGCTTGTTTTTTTCTTTCTCATTTTCTTCCCTTTTTGATCTGTTTTTTCTTGTGCAACATGATAAATGTGGAACTATGTTTAGAAGAAATGCACATGTTTAACCTATATTAGATTACCTGCAGTCTAGCAGAGAGGGTGGGGGGAGGGAAGGAGTGAGGGAGGAACATTTGGAATATAAGGTTTTGCAAGGGTGAATGTTGAAAACTATCTCCACATCTATTATGAAAAATAAAAAGCTATTTAAAAAAAAAAACACAGGAATAGGACTTGTGACTAGAACTCAATTGGGTCCTTTGGGCTCCCAGACTGAGAACAACCCCTCCCCCAAGACTTACTAACACTTAAGTTCTGGATCAGATGTTTAGAGGAGTTCAAAGTCTCAGCATCTACCTTACTTCCTAACAAGTACACTGAGCCATCTAATGTACCCCTGGCTGAGGGAACAAGGGTAGAGTGAGGAATGGCCTCTAAAATGTCAGGAAATTGAATTAGTTGTATTTGTTTCCACAAAACAACATATGAAGAAAGGCTGAAGATAACATATATATATCTATATATCTTCATTGTGGTTATTTTAAGGACTTTACCTAGCTGTTTCCTTCCACTCAGCATCCTCTCCTTCCTTCAGACAGATCTCATCCAGTTCTGTGAACAGCTCATGTGGCACATGTTCTTCATCTTCCTCAGTGCCAAGAATGAACTGAACCCGCTGGGAAGGTGTGTCTAGGAAATCAGCAAAGAAGAAACATCTGGTCAGAGCCTCCATAAAGAGTGAAAACAGAATCTGCTTTCCTTAGTGCATCTCAACTGCATCCCTATTTGTAAAGATATATCAAAGACAAGGCTGAGAACAAAGATCAAAGAGGTTGCTTTTTTGCCTGAAAAAAAAAAGTACTGAGATAGCTTCATGAATATGGAATTTCATTTGCTGAGTCCATGTCTAGACAGAAGAAAATAGAAATTTGACAACCAACAGACTGATTGAGATTGATATGGATGGTCAATTTAATTTAATAGTCCTATCCTTTACTTTAGCCAAAATCAATTACAACTTATTATGGTAATAAGTTTTTTAATCTGAATTATCAAATTTTTAGGAGAACATCTGGGGGAAGTGTTTGTTGTTGTTTTTTAGTAATATGCCTAATTCTTAGAAGTAAGCTCTGAAAAACTACTCACAAGTGGACTATAAAATTCAGCCTACCTAGACAAAGGCATAACAAATCAAACACTCATTATTTTAATATTACCTATAAGGCTTCATTTTACAGGATGCCATTTACTGATTCCACATTGAATATATTTACCATGGGCAAGAGCTCCTTGCCCTTCTTCTCCCTGACTGACAACTTTCCCCCGCCCTCGTCTCCGGTGTTTCTGGCCATGAGTTCGATGATGCCGATGGCTCTGCCGTCCCAAAGGCATCCGGACTCCGACATACAAAGTTCTATGTCCTGGGGAAAAAAAAAGGAGAATGTCAATAAGATCCTTTATTTAAAATGGGTCAAAGTTTTCATGGATGCAGCATGTTTATCAGCTAAAAGAATCTTCTTTAAACCCTGGCATTTCTCTGGTTTTACCGAACTTCCAAAGTTTATGGAACTTAAGATGCAGGAAAATATACCTGAATTAATGATATATTGACTCAATCTATACATTGACTGGGTCAACTTGATACAAATATTAGGGCCACTCAGACCCCATAGTTCTCTCTCTGGATGGAGATGGCTCTCTCAATCACAAATCTATTGGATTTGCCTGAATCACCTCACTGTTGGTTCCACTGGTTATTTATATTCAGGAAAGAAATGGAAAGCAGAGGAGTCACTAACCAGTGAGGCTGAAATGGACAGTTGAGCCTAGGGGATCACCATACGAGTTTGAGATCTTCCACTGGCTTTAGTTAGTAGAGGAAAATCCTTCTATACATCTGGAATATGACAACTGGACAGAAAGTAAATTCAGCCCTTAGATTAGCTTGGCCAAAGTCATAGATCTGGAGGAATAATTTGGACAGTGAGAACTGAGTAGTTGAAATATAAAATGCCAATTTGGCAATCTCACAAACTCCTTCAAATTTAAATGTCTGAGTCTCAACTTTAAGGGAGAGGAGAATAATACTTAAAAGTTCCTGTAAACTATTGCAAGCCCCTGTCAATGGACCTGAATGGTTGGTGTTTTAATGTTTCTTTTATGTATTGGAAATAAATAGTTGTCCTAAATCTGAGCTAGAGTTTACACTAAGTACTTTTCAATTCTACCCTTTTGGAAGACTAGACAGGAATAAAAAACAAAAAACAAAAAAAAAACAACCCTAAGTTTTATGTATTTTACTTGAGGCTACAAAGAGCCAGAAGAGCCAAATTCCCTCAAACTTCCACTCCAAGATTGAATACTGTCATGTTTCCCTGAATCCAGAACAGAGGGGACCCATCCTGAAGGAAAAAGAGCTCCTCAGAACCATTGGCCCTGTTTGTAGTTCTTATTTCCTTTTTTCTTTTTTCTTTATTTTTTTCTTAATAATGTTTTATTTTTCCAATTCTATGTGAAGAAAGTTTTCAACATTCATTTTTGTAAGATTTAGACTTCTGATTTTTTTTCTCTTTCCCTTCCCTACCTCTCCCCTCCCCAAGACAGCAAACAATCTGATATAGGTTATATATGTACAATCATTTTAAACCTATTTCTATATTACTCATGTTGTAAAGGAAAAATAGGAACAAAAGAGGGAAATCACGACAAAGGAAAAGCAAAAAAAAAAAAAAAAGGTGAAATTAGTATACTTCAATCCACTTTCAGTCTCCATAGTTCTTTCTCTGGATGTGGATGGCATTTTTCATAATTAGTCTATTGGAACTGTCTTGGGTCATTACTGAATAGAGTTAAGTCTATCATAGTTGATTATCACATAACCTCACTCTTGCCGGTTCTCTTGGTTCTTCACTCAGCATCATTTCATGTAAATCTTTTCAGTCTTTTCTAAAATCAGCCTGCTCATTATTTCTTCTGACATTACATTACATTCATATACCATAACTTATTTAGCCATTTCCCATCATAAAAAGAGTAGCTACAAACATCATGGGTCCCTTTCCCTCTTTTATGATCGCTTTGGGATACAAACTCAGTAGAGAGATACTGCTGGATCAAAAGGTATGCATAATTTTATAGCCTTTTTAGCATAGCTCCAAATTGTTCTCCAGAATGGCTGAATCAGTTCACAACTCCACTAATATATTAGCATTCTAGTTTTCCCACTTCCTCGCCAATAAATATTGGACCTGACCTTTTTCTGTCATCTTAGCTAATCTGAGAGGTATGAGGTGGTACCTCAGAGTTACTTTAATTTGAATTTCTCTAATCAAAAGTTGATTCAGAGCATTTTCCATATGATTATAAATGGCTTTAATTTTTTTCAACTGAAAATTGTCTGTTTATACCCTTTGACCATTTATCAACTGGGGAATTCTATAAATTTAGTAGTCCTTATTTTTCTAACAGGGCTTTGATGACTATATACTTCACCTTAGATAGCCCTAACACAAGAGACTCCAGAGACTTAGGAAGACATTCTATGTTTTCCAACCACATAGACAAGAGCAGTCTTTTCCAGTGGCTGTAAAGCTAGAACAGGTTGTATCTTTAAAATTCCCAGACAGGAACCATCTCACCCTTTCTCTCAATGCCCAAAAAGTGAAGCATAGGGACCATGAACTAGGCTGGATAGGAGAAAGGGCTATACTTTTCCACTAGCCTTGCGTCTCTATAGCCCCAAGAAATGGACTTGGGATTTTGATCTGTCTCACTTGTCCTTTTCAATTCCAAACACAAGTGGTGGGGTCCCCCAGATCTAGGAATTTAAGCCACAAGCAACCTTGGAAGCAAGGTTCCACTCTGGATGTTGCTGCCAACCCAGAATAGAAGAATTCAGGATAATGGCTAGCCTATAAGCCTAGAGGAGCTATGGACTTGGGATTTGTCCATATTCTAGAGAGAGTGAGCTGTGAACCTGATTCCTCTTTCCTTTCTCAGAGACTTAGATTTAGGCTCCCATAAATTGAGGAAAATGTTTGTCTATTTGTGTAAAAGGAGTAAAAACTCCTTTGCAAATGCTTATCTGGCTATTAACTGATTATAATGAACTGAGATGAAGAGGATCCTCTAAAATTAGAGAAACATAATGATTGGGACTTGACCCAATCACTAAAATAATAGAAACTCCTAAACCCTTCAGAAGTACTGGAAAACTCTAGAGAGAGTGTAAAATAACAAACCTGGCTCTTGGCCAGAGGGGGCCAGAGCAGCCACTGTTACAACTTATAAGAACAGGAGAGCTTTAGAGCTGCAAGGGACCTTATGGGACATCTATACAATTCCATCATTGGACAGATAAAGAGACCAAGGTCTCCCTTGGTCATATGACTCACTCAAAGTTACAGGTAGTATCAGAGGAAGACTTTAAGGCTCAGAAACAATCATCTTTCTAGTGAAAGGCTCTGAGTGTGGGCCATAAACTAAAGTCTAGCCTAGATATAAGCTCAGAAAGGTTCATCATCATCAAAAGAAGAAGTTTTCAGCCACAGCCATTCTCAGGGCCCCATCTGCATAGTATATTATGTGCCAGGACAAGAAAGTGTTGATATCAATGACATTACAGATTCTGGAATTTTGAAAAGATCTGAGATGAAGGAATTGAAGAAGCATCATTGTAGGTCCTCTTTGTGGGCTACAATCTTACCTCCTCATATTTAACAGAGGCCTAACCCCACTGGAGAACATCTTGACCAATATTCTCTTCCTTTATTTTTTTGCCTCATTTTTCCTTCCCTCTCTAAAATCTCTATAAAGGCCTAAAGGATATGAGAGAGAGGAGTAGCAGAGGCAGCTTGGTCAGGTTTGGTGACGTTAAGGGGAAAAATGACTAAATTATCGAAATTCCTGCATGTAGAAATTTATATCTCTAACCTTCATCCAATATCAGAATGTTCTTGTACTGACATGTTTCAAAAACATTTGGAGGAGGAGATTTTTGGCCCTAATGCATTCATCTTGTAACTTGAAGGAAACAAAATTACTGAGCTAGGAAGGAGTATTTACTTTCAAGCACAAACAAATGGGTTTCTAGGCCACAAGTGTAAGTTATGAACTGAATAAAAAATTACTATGTTTGTTTCACAGATTGGACCCAGGACTGAATGATCCCAGCAGTAAAAACTAGGTTAGATGATAATGATCTACAGGACTATGCATCAGGATGGCAAACTACTGGCTTTTTTGGTCATCCCTGAAGTTAAGAATGGTTTTTATATTTTTCAATCCTTTTGAAACGTTATTTTTAAATATTAAAAACATTCTTAGTCTCAAGCGGCCAGCTGGAGAGGCTGTGGTAGCTTGCCAAGTCCTGCTCCACCATGATCAGCAGTATAAGTAATAATGACTGATATGCCACTTGCAAAGTACTCTACTACAATGAGCTCCTCTGAGCTGCTCAGCCAGCCAGGAGGACAGACACGACAGGTTTTGTTTCCAAGAGATGAAGCAATGTTAAGTGTCTTGCCTAAGGGCAAACAGTTAAATTTCAGTCATGACTTGAACTGAGCTTTTCCTGACTTACAATGTAGTTCTGTTTCCTGCACCATGCTGTCTTTCCCATCTGAGCCTAGAGTTCAATCTTAATGGATTTATAGACAGCATAGAATATTACTACTAAAAGAAATTTTAGACAATGACCCCTCCAAACCCTCCATTTTCCAGATGAAGAAACTGAGTCAAAACCTTAATTTGCCTAAGACTACAAAGATATGAATTAGGAGAACCAAGATTTAAAGTTGGATTCTCTGATTCCAAAGCCAAGGTACTTTCTCCTATGCCAATTACTTTTTCATATATGTCCTACAATAGAGAGCTGAATGTCTCTGGATCCAACCGTCCAAGGAGAGATAAGCAAGAATTGAAAGAATATCTTTAAAAAAAAAAAAAAAAAAAAGCAGGGCAAGATTTTTATCCCTATAGAAACACAGAAGTAAAAATTACATCCTTCTTTTTTCCCATATGCTAACATATCTTATAAATGCAACTTGAGTTAGAAATGAGGGATGCTCAAGTAAGATGTTATTACAAAGTTCATCAGTTAGGACATTTTGGAGCTAGAATGTCAGGGAAAGCTTTACGGAGGCATCTCTTATCAGAGCGTAACTAAGCAAAGTAAAAAAGGCCTCTGACACTGCCACCAAGCTTCATGCTAAAAAAATTTTTGGAGGTTGATCTGGTGTGTGTGTGTGTGTGTGTGTGTGTGTGTGTGTGTGTGTAAAGAGATTGTCAGTAGCACTGTGGAAGTATCTGGATAGCCAAGCATGATGAAACAAACTTTTAATAGCTGATACTGAGTTTATTGAGTTCAGGAGTTTTGAGCTACAGTTGATCTAAAGTTGATCAAGGGTCTGAATCAATATGGACAGGGTAGCATGAAGCTGCCTAAAGAGGAACAAACTGTCTCAGAATAAACACAAAGCATCTCTAAGCTTCCACACTGATCAGTAGTGGGACTGAATCAGTAAATGGCCTCTGTAAAAAAAAGTGATTGGCTTTTATAATAATAATAACTCACTTTTATATAGGGTTTTAAGATTTGCAAAATACAATGCACATGTTTTCATTTTATTGTTAATAGTTAAGTGGTAATCATTCATTTTGTTAATTTCACAAACTATTACTTATTTAAGTAAAATGAGAAAGAATGCTAGGCTAGGTCATCATGAAGGTTTTTTTTTTCTTTTTGGAAGCAATTGGGGTTGATTTACCCAGATCACATGCCTAGCGTCTGAGACTGCATCTGAATTCAAATCCTCCTGACACAAAAGCCAATGCTCTATTCACTGTGTACTCCCTAAAGGTTCTTTCCAAAGTTAATTTTGTTTCGATCTTATGATAACAAGTTCCAAAATTACATCTGGGTTTTAGGACACTATTCTTTTTTTATTAAAGCTTTTTAATTTCAAAACATGTGCATGGATAATTTTCAATATTCACTCTTGCAAAACTTTGTGTTCCAAATTTTTCCCTCCCTTCCACCACCCCCTACCCTAGATGGCAAATAATCCAATATATGTTAAACTTGTGCCATTCTTCTACATATTTTCACAAATATCATGCTGAACAAAAAAAATCAGATCAAAAAGGGAAAAAAATGAAGAAGAAAACAAAATGCAAGCAAATAACAACAAAAAGAGTGAAAATACTATGTTGTGATCCACACTCAGTTCCCACAGTCCTTTCTCTGGACGCAGATGGCTTTCTTTCTTCATCACAAGATTATTTGAACAGGCCTGAATCATCTCATTGTTGAAGAGAGTCATGTCCATCAGAATTTATCATCGTATAATCATGTTGCTGTATACAATGATTTCCTGGTTCTATTTACTTCACTCAGCATCAGTTAATATAAATCTCTCCAGGCCTCTCTGAAATTATCCTGCTGATTGTTTCTTATACAACAATAATATTCCATATCATTCATATACCATAACTTATTCAGCTATTCTCTAGCTGATGGGCTTCCACTCAGTTTCTTGTGGCAGTTTCTTGCCACTAAAAAAAGGGCTGTAGGGCACTACTCTTAAGGAACCAATGGGTAGAGGATTCTTGGGTAAAGAGTCAACAACTGGCTTCCTTATTCCTCCTTCTACAGAAGGGTTCCAGAGCTGCCCTCCTCTTGTCTTTTTCACTAATCCAGCCCTCTCTTTCCAGATCAGTCAATCCTAAATCTTTCCAGACACCATCTAAGGTAAGAAGGAAACAACATAGTGAAAATGTGCTGCATAGTGAAAATGTGCTGCACCTGGAGGCAGCAGACAGAGCTGTATCTTGACTTTGACACAATCTTACAGGCCATATTTCTCTAGCCAAGTCACTTAATGTCTCTGACCCTCAGTTCTCTTATCTTAAACTGTGATACATACCACCTACTCATAAGATTGCTGTGAAAAAAAGCATCTTATAAACCTTAAAATAATATTATATTGGGGAATAGAGGTTCCAAACCAGTGTCAGGAACTTCCAGTGTAGACAGTTTTTTCCCTGAAGCTAATCTGCATTTTAGAATCTTTGAAACATGTTAAATACTAGCTGTTATTATTACAAAGAGCTCTAAGGAGATCTACATCCTCCCTTGACAAAACCAAAGTCTGATGATGAAACAGACTGAAGACCAAGGCTGCAGGAACATAAATATAAAGGCTTTATGGGAGTGCTTTGTTTTTGTCCCTATGTTCCCTTTCACAGAGTGCATATGCTTGGATCTTCTGGCCTTCTCTTTTTGAGCTAGAAGGTTCCAGGCATTGCTCAAAATGATCAGTCCTTCTCTTTAGGGTTATATAGTGGGTAGTTAAGGATAAATCTGGAAACAAGTGAGGTGTAAATGGGAAAGAGGTCACTTGGGTCCCTTTGGCATAGTAAGGAAAAAATTGTCCAGGCATCAAACTATAAAAACAAGATCCTGGGGACCCAAACCATCTCAGATCATGAGGAAGAACTGAGATCCATTTCATTAAAGGGGCCCTAGACTCTTTTAATAAAGTGCTACTGGCTTGGAGCGCAGCCTCAGTGGTTTTTTCTTGTAGACTGGATAATTCTGGACCTTACATTCCTATAGATAAAGGATGTTATTTCATCCCTTGAGCTTACAATTTGAGTCAAGAGTCAGTAACAGCAATGTAATAATCCAATAACTTAGGCAGAATTTTTAAGATATAATTCTTAATTCAACTGAAACCTTATCAGGAGGAAACAAACTTGTTCTAATATTCATCTTACTAAAAGTCAAGCATCAGAGATGATACATCAGAAACAAAAAATGAGAATAAATGACAACAATCTCATGAATTAGAATTATATTCTCCCCATTTCCTATATATAATGTAAAGTATTACAGTTCACCTTCTTTATACAAAAAGGAATGGAGGGAAGCCCATAATTCCAATGGAGGACCCTAAGTATATATAAAGACCAAGTATTTAAAGTAATACAGAAAGGGAATTGAGAGAATGAACCAAATGATATGGAATGTGCACAAAGAATAAAATCTCATAAACTACCACCTGCTAGCCGAGGAATACATATAGCATGCCCAGAGAGTGCCATCATCACTTGCTTTTTAGCAAGAAGCAACAAAATTAAGAATTAATGATTCTGCCATCTCAAAAAGTTGTGTCCCTATGTGAATTCAAGGGACTAAACATCCTATATTAGGTAGACTGACCTAGGTCTTAATCTGTATAAAATTGTCTTCAATATATACTTATGACTCTCTCTCCAAATCTGAAAGGTCTCAGACTTTTTCGTGTGACATAGATAAGATCCATCATTACTGATTTTAATCCCCAGACTTTTGTTATCTGAACTGGAGCCAAGAGTTAAGTGTTTTAGGGAAAGAAGGCTAGAGCCAGAAAGAATTAACTGTTGAGATAGATAGGAGGGCTGACAGATGAGGCTGAAGATGGAACAGGACAGCAAAACTCCTCAATCTGTAAATGGGTTGTTTGGTAGACAAGCAAGAGATAAACTGGTTGGGAGCTTAGAAGAAATGATCAGGTAACATAAAGAAAGATGATAGAAACTGTGACCAATGTTCCCTTTCCCTTCTTTTTCCTTTTTCTTTCATGTTGAGTCAGAAACTTTTTCTATTAATTGTGAAAATACAATTATTCTATTAAAGAAATTTCAGTGTTAGCCAAAACAGTAGTGACCTTCACAAAGCAGATAGGTTAGGCAAATTCTCATGGGGCCATGCTATTTTCTAACAAGACTTCTGGGGCAGTGGAGCTCTTCCCAGAGTTGCAGCAGCAACAGGGGAGTTCCCTGATACTGAGTAGAAAAGTGCTGAACCCTACTAAGCTACCATGTCTCAACTTACTGGCTTAGCTAGTAAGTCCATATACTTCATGTGTGATCGCTGTAGGGTTCTGGGTTTGAGTTACCAGGGTCATATTGCATTACAAAGGAGCCAATCCCAATCACTGTCAACCAGGTGTCTTTTGACAAGCATCCAGTTAGAACATCCATTCCCTTCAAATGTCAGCATTTCCCTCTGAGAAATGAAAGCTGAACAATGATTCTTGGATGGCTTTCCTACCCACCATTTCCACCTCAACAGCTGTGTGGTAATATGGGCTTTTAGTGCCAGGAGCAAAGCTTTAATGGTTTGAAAGTATTGGTGGGATGGCAGCACAGACTGGACTGGTAGAATGTATGACATTTGTCCTTCTGGAGGGGAGCTCATGACCAGACCGGGCTCTAAATTAAGAACTCTAGAAATTTTTTACCACCATAAAAAACAATTTCTAGAGAATATAGATACTACTTTTCCACTTATCTTCCTCTAAAAGTGTAGGAAACAACCTCTCCAGCAGGTAACAAACCAAAAATACATTTTGCTTTTTTTGGTCCTTGGGCACAAGCTTGGTAGGAAGGACACATTGATAACAAGCAGGAGAGTCAGTTTCAGGCATAGGTAAGTCTTTAGAACATAGCAAGAGAGAGCTGTTCACTTGTGAGCCAAGTGCAGGTTACTGCTAGAGTTCTATTGTATAATCACAAAAGTCATGAATTTCGCTGGGGGTGGGAAGGGGGGGAGGGAATCCACATCCCTAAATCAGGGGGGATATTTTTGCCTGTGACAGAAGAAGCCCTGGATAGCCAATAGAGCAGAAACTATCCTGGATTTGGAGCCAGAGGATCTGGGTTCAAAGTCCACTGTTACTTATCACAGGTATGACTTTAGACAAGCCATATCACCTTGCTGGGTCTCAATTTCTTCAACTACAAAATGAAGAAATAGAGCTAGATGAGCTCTAATCAATCACTAGTACAGGCATTTGGAGGAGGAACTGGGAATGCAAAGGCAAAAAAAAAACAAAAAAAAAAACCTCCTACTCTCTATTGCACAAAACAATAGGAACATAAATATATACAGAACACAGAATACCTCTTCTAACTAAACCTTTATGTGTGTAAGACACCAAAACAATAGGTCATTCAAATACAAATATGACAGAGAAGGTAGAACAAATAAGGAAAATAAGCAGAGGAACCTAAGATATGGAGCACTGGGCCAGCCGTCAGAAAGAACTGAGTATTTTAAAAACAGCCTCGGCCACTTCCTAGCTGTGTGATCCTGGACAAGTCACTTCACTTAAACTGTATTATATCCTCAACTGTAAAATGGGGATAATAATAGCACCTGCCTCCCAGGGCTACTGTAAAGATCCTGTAAAGTGATTTATTAAGTGCTTAGCACAGCACCTGGCACTTTGTAGGTGCTAAATAAATGCTAGTTCCCTTCCCTTCTTCCTTTTGTTTGGTTTCCACATAGGGGATATGGAGGGAAATCTGATTGCGTACAACAGGTAGATCTTTGGGATAACATAAAGAAAAATGAATATTACAAGGATGGAAAGGAATAAATGAAAGACTTACTATATGAAAAGCACTGTGGATAGAAATAGAATAGCATGACAGATCCTGATGAAACAGTCCTAGAACCCCTATTCTATGGAGAGGTGACACATATAAAAGAGTTCAGCTGCAGGGAGAGAAAGGCCTAGTGACCCTGGCCCGCAGCAGCTGCTAAGAGAATAAATCCAGGTGGCCCAGATGGCTAATAATGTAGTTTGGCTAGAATGCAGGGAAGAGATAAGGCTAAGGGACAAACACATATTCAGCATCATATTAATGGATAAAAACCATCCTATTTCTGATGATGAGCCACTTGCCAGTGGCTTTGTTTTGTGAGGCTTCAGTAATTGTGTCTGCCACCAAGGCAGGGGCTGCGGGGACAGTAAAGGGAGTTGCCAGAACCACTGGAAATACTGTGGATTAAATGAATGTGTGCAGCCAAGAAGAGTTTTAAAAGCTACTTAGGAGGTTTCTCTAAATGGAATTTTTACGATTCTTTGTGGCTGGTTAGGAAGTGATAAACAGGTTTTTCCTTCACATTACTAAGTGTTCATGAAATAAGTACTTCAGTAACATCAATCTTTTTGATTTCTAGAGAAATTGGCAGGTTCAGATCTTACCTTCTAGCTCTTCTTTTTCATAATGAATATTGAGAATTGTACTAGTCCCTCCTTGGTCCACAACTGCTTCTTCATCTGGTCTCTAAAAAATTAATAAAGAGAATACATACCAATTATATAGTCCTTGTTATTTTTGTCTCTGCTCTCTCACCTTTGACACATTTCATTTTCTTTTTTAAGATTTTTTTGGCATAGAAATCTCTTCTCATTGTCCCCATCCTCTCACACACATAGGAATCAGGACTAACAGCATGTGTAACATTCTGTTCTAAAAGTCCACTTTTCTGTACTAACTTCAGTCATCTAGAACCAGTATTGGCCATAGTAATATACTTGAATTCTACTGTCTTTTACATAACCATGGTCACTAGATATATTTGTGTTCTGCCTTTTTCATTCTGTATTGGTTCATACAAATTTCCCCATGTTTCTCTGATAATTTTTCATATTCACCATTATTTATGGTTCCTAAATTTTCATTACATTCACTTAACACCATTCATTTATTCAAAATTCAAATGACAAAAAGTTTGTTCCTAATTTTTTGTTACTTCAAATAGCATTGTTACGAACATTTTGCTATGTATACGAGACCTTTCTTTCAGTCCATGACCTCTTTGAAGTATAAATCCAGTAGTATTATCCCTAGAGTTTTCCAGAACATTTGGATGCACCCCCAGCTCTATTAACACAATCAATTTATTGTGGTTATATTCTCCAAACCCCTCCTGCACAGATTATTTCTACCTTGTTCTGTCTTTTTCAATTTGATGAACACTCCCTTCTTTTGTGAATTTCTTTCCTCCTTGACTTCAATGACACTAAACACTATACTTATTCCCTTATCTTTTCCCCCTCATGCTCCATCTCCCTTCAATAATTCTTCTTTTGCTTCTGGTTCCCCAACTGCAGATGATCCCCAAGGAAGAACACTCTGCTCTTCTTTCTTCACAAATTGTCTCTATGAAATTCTTTCTTCACTCTCAAAACTCTGACTCCCCTCTTTATGCTGATGATTCCTAAATTGAAGCTGATCACATATCTCTAATAATTATACAGAAATCCCATCTCAAACTCCCATTTCTAAAACTAAGCTTTCCTTCTGTTACTCCATTATTTCCCCAGGTCTGTCAATGGCAACATTAGTCAACAAGCCTAAAATTGATTGTCTTTGATTCCTCCCATTACAGAGTAAATAAAAAAACAATAATCGTTTTTTATTGTTCCTTCATTATGTCTTTTAAAATAATTTCCTCCTTCACCATTCTTTTTGTCAAAAATTTAATCCTTATTTCACCCCGATACCTGGAATTTTTTCTTGATTCATTTCTGTGCCTCCAATTTCCCAATCCATTTTGCACAATACTCACAGATTCGGCTTCTTAAAACACCACTTTATTCATGCGTTTTTCTGATAGAAAAGATTTTACTGTGACCCCTCCCCATTGCCTGCAGATTAAATTCCAAATTTCTTAATGTGCTAGTTAAAGCCCTCCATGATCACTCTAACCCATGTGAGTCTTCATTCCTTAACTTCTACTACTCTCCTTTATAAACCCTTTCCCTCAGACTACAAATTCCTGCCTCTATGCTTTTCCTCATGTCATTCTCCCTTCTCCAATATTCACCCATTTCTTTCTGCCTATCCAATTCTTCCTCTTTCAAAGGCCAGTTAGAAACTGTCTTCTCCAAGAAGCCCTTTCCTGATCACTCTGAACCCCACTGATCTCTTCCTTTAGGGAATTTCTATAGCAATTGTCTTGCCTTTTATTGTGAGTACTTAAATGGATGCTTTATGTTCTTTACTAAATTTTAAAGTCATGTCATATTCATTTTTATATTCCCTAAAGTTCTTATCATAATGCCTTGGACTCAACAACAGGCACTGAAAGTGTTTACTGAATGAATAGCTTTATCTATTATCTGATGTTTAATTTTATACTGCTTTTTGGTCATTTCCATAACAGTTTCATTGCATTAATTACTATAAATGTATGCTTATATCTTCTCAACTAGATTTTAGGTTCCTCAAAGGACAAGGCTATATACCTTTTACAACTCTGTACCCACCTAGCATAATACAATGAAAGTTTAATGATGAGATTTACTAACTGTTGCTCTCTAAGGAAAAAATTAAGAATGAAAGCAATTATATGGTAAATTCAAGCAAAACAATGTTACTAATAGAAATTAGGCATGAGGTAGGGTGGTCTTAGATTGGCTATTTGTAGGCAGAATCCATTGGGAAAAAATGTTTATCTCTTCATTTTGTCAGAAAAGACAGTCATTATCAAAGGCATGTGAAAGGTCAACCATGAATGGTTGACATACATTATTAACCTGTGTAAATGAAAATTCCCTGTCTCCCATTTAGTTATTACTTTCCTATGATATTATCAAATTCCTCAATCTAAAAAGGGGAAAAAACTATAGAAAAGACCTTGTCTCTAATTTCTTCATTTTATTCTTTTATATCTCCTTCCATTCCATACAGTAGTGAATGGGAATTAAATTGGGAGAGACAGGCTTTACGAGTTTAAAATAACAATAAAGGAATAAATGTTCAAGAGATTAAATACATACAAAACACTGTAATAGAATGTCATTGATGAAGAATGGATAATGCCGATAGGAAAGAATAAAGGCCTTGAAATAGAAAGGAATATAATAAGGCCTGAACCTAGATGAATCACAGCTGAAAAGCCCAAAATCACAATCCAAAGCTTACTGCTAGTGGACAAATTAAAAGGCAGAAGTAGTAGTAATGGATCTTACATAATGGCCCAGATCCTGAATCATTTGATGAGTGGAAGCAACAAAATAGAGGGGGTCGGTGGCTTAAATGGAGACCAGATCTGCCTGAATCCTCGAACTTTCAAAATGCCCTGAGTCCAAGAAATCGCTTTTAGGAAAACTGACTAGTCTACCATCCACTGGCTTATCCTGTTCTCCAAATTCTTCCTTTATCCTCAGTTTATCCTTGTATTCTAGCTCCTTAATGAATTTACACCAATGATTTCATGCCACAGATCCTCAAGGCCTTGTTCTCCTTCACCTCCCTAATGATCCCTGACACCTATAAAGCAAGTAATATGATCTGCAGGCTGCTGCTACCAAAAGGCCACTGGGGCACAGGAAAAGATGTGGACTGTGTGACAGAAGATTTGGGCTCAAATTCCAAATCTATCACTTATTACATTTTGTAAATTTGGACAAATCACCCAGCCTCTACAAAGCTTATTTCTTTGCCTCTAATTTCCCAATCCATTTTACATATCCCTCATCTTTGTAATGAAGGATTGGCCTAGATCAGGGGTCTTAAACTGGGGTCCATATACCTTCCCCTATGGAGTCAGTGAATTCATATGGGGGTGGGGGAAGAGGAATCACATCTTTGTTTCAACATAATTGGTTTCCTTTGTTATTTCATGTATTTTATTTTATGCAATTAAAGGCATTATCCTGAGAATCCATAAGCTTCATCAGACTTCTAACGAGATCCATAGCACAAAAAGTGGTGAGGAACTGCTGGATTAGATCATCTGCAGTAACTCTACAAACTCAAAATCTATAATCCTCTGTTTAGATTCCCCTTATTGATGCTCCAAATGTCTTGTCCACTATAGACATCAGCTCTTAAATGACTAATTAGTTGCCATCCTGAGTTTATTGCTGCTTTCTATAAACCTAAACTTTGTGTTCCAATTTCTCCTCCTTCCCCCATTCTCCCCTAGATGGCAAGTAATCCAATATATGTTTAAACATGGTAAAAATACATGTTAAATCCAACATATGCATACATATTTATACAATTATCTTGCTGCACTAGAAAAATCAAATCAAACAGGAAAAAATGAGAAAGAAAATAAAATATAAGCAAACAACAACAGAAAGAGTGAAAATGCTATGTTGTGATCCACACTGAGTTTCCATAGTCCTCTCTCTGGGTATAGATGGCTCTCTTCATCACAAGATCATTGAAAGTGATCTGAATCATTTCACTGTTGAAAACAGCCAAATCCATCAGAATTGATCATGGTAGTTGTTGCCATGTACAATGATCTCCTGGTTCTGTTCATTTCACTCAGCATCAGTTCATCTAAATCTCTCCAGGCCTTTCTGAAATCACCCTGCTGGTCATTTCTTACAGAACAATAATATTCCATAACATTCATATACCACAATTTACCCAACCATTCTCCAATTGATGGGCATCCATTCAATTTCCAATTTCTAGCCACTACAAACAGGGCTGCTACACACACTTTTGCACATATGGGTCCCTTTCCCTCCTTTGGGATCTCTTTGGGATATAAGCCCAGTAGTAACACTGCTGGGTCAAAGGGTATGCACAGTTTGATAACTTTTTGGGCATAATTCCAGATTGCTCTCCAGAATAAACCTTAATCGTTTCAAGTATTAAGTAGGGACATTCTGATTTCCTATCAAACCACCATTTAGATTTGTCCTTGTTATTCAGAAGAAATTTCTTGTCAGTACATTGTGGTCTCCTTACCACTGAGTTAATAGTAAACTTGTTACTACTTTGTGAGAAAAACAAACAAATGCTATTCTCAAATATTAATTTCAGTTGCCTAGCAGCAGATTTAAGATAAACAATGGTTACCTTTCGGTTTCCACTAATGATTCAGACAGTCACTCTAAGACTAATCAACCACCTGGCCAAAGCAAAATAGAGAGCAGAGACAATTACTTTGAGAATTTGCTACTTGAACTGTTCCAATAGCTGCCTCGATTCTTTGTTCTGTAAGTCCAGCACATGTTGCTCCTAGCAACTGCTAACCAGCAATTCTGACCATTGGAAATGGAAGAAGAGTATTCCTGGTTTATACATAAGGGAGTGGGAAGAAGAAAATATGGAAATTATACAAATAAGTGAAAGAAATTGTCACTACTCTTTTTATCTTCTGCCAATCACAAATCCTCGGCCTGGTCACCAAGGGCCTTAACAGAATCACTGATGTCCTTCTATAGCCCTCCTGCCATTGAGAGCCCACTCCACAAACCCTTCACATTAGCACTGCTCCCCAGATGTCAAATAATCAGCTTTCTTTGGTTGAGAAGCTTCATCATGTTATCCATCCTAAGAAGAGCAGGTATAAATACAATTCCAGACAGAATATTTTATATTTTGCCTAATTCCACTAGTACCTTATCTATCTTCCCTTTTTCCAACCCATCCTCACTCCCTGCCAATCTACCTTTAGAATGCCCAGGATTGCATTCTCCAACCAGCAAGTCATCTCAGAACCAACCCCGAATTAATTCTTCAGCTGCTAAGCTTTTCAGCAGCTATTTGGAAGCTGTTAAGTAATTCCCAGGCCTTGTCCCCATTATTAAGCATGGATTCTGCTCCAGGTTCTGTGCCTGTATGTATTTTTTGGGTATGTATTCATTTTGAGAGCTCAACATCCTTACTGCTTCAACTATCACTTTATGCTTAAGACTCATAAAAATATATCTTTACCCTCACCTCTCTGCAGAGAGGTTTGGCAATTGAGCCAGGAAAAGCCATCTATCTATATGAGGGAGAGAAGAAAGAGCTTCCATGCTTTCTTTGTTAGAGTATAGCCAATATCAGATGGTTGTACATGTCCCTTAGCAAAGGGCCAGGGCATAGACCCATCCTTATACATGTTCTATATGGCTTTTATTATATTTGCATCTCCATTCACCTTTTATAAAGTATGCACCATTTAAATATATTATAACTTTAAAATAAATATTTCCAAAATTAAGTTCTTCATAAATATGCATCTGCACACAAACATGCAGATAACAGTTCTTTATTCTTATCAATGGTAACATTAATCTCCTAGGCTCCTAGACCAGAAACTTTGAAATCTGACCCTAGATTTAGATTTAACTTTCTTTCATTCTGTTATCTATTTTAGCCTGCCAGTCATCAAGTCTAATCAGTTATCCCTCTTTCAGTCTATCAAAATCTCCTTCCCCTCCGTTCCCTCACAGAGAATAATAATAATCCAAATCCTTATCATGTCATACACAATTTACTCAAATAGTTGACCTTCCCTGATTCTTGTTGTCATTGTTGTTTGGTCCTTCTATTTGTCTAACTCTTTGTGACCTCATTTGGCGTTTTCTTGGCAAAAATATTAGAGTGGTTTGCCATTTCCTTTTCCAGCTCATTTTACAGATGAGGAAACTAGGCAAACAGGGTTAAGTAATTAGTCATACATCTAATAAGTGTCTGAAGCCAGATTTGAATTTAGGAATTTGAATCTTCCTGACTCCAAATCCAGCACACTATTTACTACCTTACCCAGCTGCTCTAATTCCTACTTGTGTCTATCCAATTTGTCCTACATGCTCCTGGCACACTGATTTTCCTAAAACATTTTCCATGTGACTCAACTGACCAAGAACCTAATTATTCTCAATTACTTACATCAGATCCAAACTCTTCTACAATCTGGCTCTGCCCCAATAGACTCAACTTTATTTCCTGTTGTTCTCCAGTATGAACTCTTTGGGCCCCAGCTCACCTGGTGAACATACTTTTACACCAATTTCTAATGCTATGACTTTACTACTTTGTTGTTTTCCCTAAGCAGAAATACTTTCCTTCAATGCCCAATTCGATTCTCACTTCCTCCAGAAAAATCCTTAATCACTACTCCAATTCCCTCTTCTCCAAATTCCTAGAATCTTGTATTCTTGTAGTAGTAGTAATAGTAGTAGTAGTAGTAGCAGCAGCAGCAGCAGCAGCAGTAGTAGTAGTAGTAGTAGTAGTAGTAGTAGTAGTAGTAGTAGTAGTCTTATATCGTCAACACTTCATCCAAACTTCTACCAAAAGAATTTCATTATATTGGGTAAGGGCAGAAGTGGGAAATGGAATGATAAGGGAAGCATTTTTGAGGAAAAACACAAACAGGACAGAAGCTTCAGAAACAGGGAAACTGAGGAAAGGGAAAATAAGGAAAATAAGGCATTATTCATTGTGATTCCCTGCCTTTATTTCAGTGTGGGATGCTTTTATTTGACCTAGAATTCAAAAGTATGTTAGATAATGAGGAGAAATAGTTGAATTTGAAATTCAATATGGGACAAACAAAAGAACATCAATTATTAGGAAAATACTTGCCTATTTTATAAGAACTGCTGGAAATTTTGAAAAATAGTTTCCAGAAATTAGGTTTGGATCAACATTTTATATCATATATCACAATCTCAAAATATTCATGTGACCTGAATACTAACAGTTATGCCATTAAAAAAAAAAAAAGAAGAAGAAAATCAGATCAAGTGGCATATCTAGGGTGACAATTCTTAATCAAATAAGGCACAGATATGATGACAAATGATCAAATAGATAGTTTTAATGATATGAAATTGAAAAGCTTTTTCAAGAACAAAGATTAGAAAGGAATAAGTCGATAAGAGCAGAGGGAAGGAAATCTGTACTGGATATCTTTGGAAAAGGTCTGATACCTAAAAATATATAAGGAACTAATATACATATATGACCAAAAGATATGCCTCAGAGGATAAGTGATCAAAGGAAGTTTTAAAAGAATTGCAAACTATTAATAACTATATGGAAGATTATTCCAAATTAAAAAAAAAAAAACAGAACCGAAGGAAGTTCAGAACAGGATACATTCAAAGAGGACAGTGTTGGAACTACATAGTAAATTAAAACATACTTCTTTTTAAAAGCTGCATATAAGGTAGATTCATAATTTCACATGTAATTCTCTTCTTCTGTTCTTTATATATGGAAATTATTGATGTTTTTAAGTTTGTAAAAATAAAAAGGAAAAAAAATCAATTGAATGCTCTATAATTTCAATGACCAAAATTGACCCCAAAAAGAGATATAAAGATGTTCTTCCCTTCTTTTTTTCAGAACAGAGAGGCCTAAAATGTCTGCCTTGATTGAAATGGTTTATTTTGCTGAACTTTTTTTCCTTTTTAGAAATTCTTTGTTATTAGGGATGTTGGGGAGGGGAAATGTTGGGAAATGTAGGTAACATAAAAAGTAAATATACCAACACAAATTTTAAAATATAATATGAGGTTAAGTTTCTGTTCTCTTACACATCTTATTTTAAATTATGGTAAGAAAAAGATGGGGGGTCTTTTTAATAGATCAGAGATATAAAACTTCAATTTCTTCCTCAGTCTCCAGTTTCTCCACTAATAAATATAGATGGTATATGATTGACTACCTTATCATCAGATCAGACAAAGAAAGTGGAGAGCAAGGCTATTTTCTATTCTTCCATAAAATGACTTTATCTCAGGCAACTTCAACTCTTTCCCCATTCTTTTGTCAGTACTCCATGAAATGAGTCTAAATGTGTCACGGTAGGTTTTTCCAATTCCCGAATATGTTTCCTTTCCCAGATATGATCAAAGGACTCAGAGGTCTCCTGATGTCACCATCCTCATGAGGAAAAAGAACAATCTTGTACCAGACCGTATCATTTTGTCATTCATTCAAAACTTTCCAGCACTAGTCCCTTTCTCCAGAACTATTCCATCATCAAGATGGGTCCCTTGATTCCAGTATTTTTCCTTGGTGCCCCTAACACCACCTCCTCTTTACCTTTTCCTGCATCCACCATTACCTTTCATGTCTTTCTCTCTGCACAATTTCCCTCTTGGGGACTCCTGGGATTCCTAGAGCATCCCCATCCCCCCGACAAAGGTAGCCAAGTGTCTTGGCCCCTTCCCTCCCGGGCTCGCTAAGGCCAGGCTGTCAGAGGACCACATCCTCTGGTCTAAGTCAGCTGCCAATCTTCCCGTGTTTCCCCGGTTTAGGGGACCTCAGGACACAAGAAAGGGTTTGTCGGGCCAGCCTTCTGGGCTCAGCCAGGTGTCCCTGGTCTCGAGCAGGAGAACAGAGCCCCGGACAGCCGGCGCCACCCACCATCCCTCTATCCCCCGGGCGCTGGCTGCCGCAGTGCCCGGCTCTGGCCCAAGGTCACCCCGCTCCCGCAACCCGGGCCCGCCGTGCAGAGCGCCTTGCAGCGCCTCCGGGAGCGTCCCTTCCCCGTATCCCAATCCCGGCCCGGGAGAGCGCGGCCCAGCCCGGGGCTTCGAGGGAGGACAAGGGACTGGAGGGATGAGAGGGATGAGAGGGATGAGAGGGGCGGGAGGGGCGGGAGGGGCGGGAGGCGGGGCTGGTACCTGGTAGCTGAGGACGCCGTTCGGTTCGCTGCGCCCCGCCGGCATGGCGGACTCGAGCTGGGTTCTCCTCCGCGAGAAGTGAGGCCGTGGCCACCCCGGGGGAGTCCAGCTGCCCAGCCCTGTGCGTCTCCTCGGAGGCGACCCTGACCTGAGAGCCAACAGTCAACCATCAACCGCCGCCACCACCTCCATAGCCACGGGCCAGCAAGGCATCCTCCATAGCCAATCAGCGCCCGGCTTGCGGCGGCCAATCAGCACACAGAGTAAAGGAGGACGGCGACAGGCTGGTACCTTGGCCTGAGAAGGAGGGCGGAGGGGGCGGAGAAAGAAGACAGCGAGCGAGGGAACCTATTGGCTCAGAGGCCGCGTTACCGTGGTAACCACCTCTCTCCCTGCAGGGACCTGGGAGCTTGCTGCCCCCACCCAGTTCCTGTAGACCAGCTGAAAATCGCGTGCTTGTAACCTCATTGCACCTGACTTTTAGAAAGAGGGGAACGGTTTATTTTTTTTCTCCATTGTTTGTGACCCACAGGAGGTGATAATGCCCTTTCCCGTCTCCCCCGAGAACACTTTCCCCAGGAGTTTTGGAAGGAAGACGCTCCCCCTCTAAAGGCTGGAGAAGAGAAGAACAGTCACTCAGAGGAGGACAGGGACTGAGGCCCATTAACCAAGCTAATTGTCCATTACGGATCTAGTCCCTGGAGAGCCAGGGGAATATAGGAGCCATTGACCTGAACAGAGTTTGGAAAATCACGAGTAGTCATTTCATTTCTATCTAGATGTAAAAGTAGAAGGGACTTAGACAAGTTCAAATCTTTATCTAAGAATTCAATTTAACAAGCATTTATTTAGCCCTTATTATGTGTATAAGAAAGGGGCTGATGGAGACTGTTGTTTCATAAAACATACTGTTCCCTTCTGAGTCAGCAAACTCGACAGGGGTTCCTAACCTTTTTTGTGTCTTGAACTCCGTTGGCCGCCTAAACCTAATATTACTAGGACTTGTAACCTATATTCAGAATTTAAGCAAAGGCCAAATTTCAGTTGGAGATTAGTGAAAATAAAGATGCAATTTTTCCCCATCCAAGTTCACAGATTCTTTGAAATCTGTCCATGAACTCCAAATTAAGAATCCTTTATAAAGGAAACTTACATATTATCTAATATATATGAACCATTTGTAAGTGAACAATTCTTAAACATCATGCAAAGCTAATAATGTAAATAGCAAACATAAAGTCTTTAAGACTTGTAAAGTACTTTGCATATATTCTCTCATTTGATCCTTACATCAACCTTGTAAAATGGTTCTATTATTATCTCCATTTTTACAGATGAGGGCACTAACAGAAATCACCCAAACATAGACATCAAAGTGTATGAGTCCTATGAGGGAAGTTTGGGATTGCATTCCTGTAGGATAAAATATTTCTGTTTTTATCTTCACCAATATGATTAGGATAACATTATCCTTATATATCCTCAAATCCATTTCTTTATTCTTTATTTCTACCTAATTTCCTTTCCATCTAAACTCTGTCCCCACTTCTAATTCCTGATATGTAGTCTAGGGGTGGGGATGAGAGTAAGTATCAAGGAAGTTCGAACTAAGATACTTTTGAAAATAATTATCCTAAAGATGAATGGTGGAAGAGATGGGGGAAAACTGAGACACTAATACATTGTTGGTGGAGTTGTGAACTGATCTAATCATTTTAGAGAGCAATGTGGAACTATACTCAAAGGGCTATAAAACTGTACATACCCTTTGATCCAGCAGTGTCTCTACTGGACCTGTATTCCAAAGAGATCATAAAAAAGGGGAAATAACCCACATATGCAAAAATGTTTGTAGCAGCCCTTTTTGTAGCAACAAAGAAATAGAAACAGTGGATGTTTATTAGTTGGAGAGTAGCCTAAATAAATTATAGTATATGAATATAATGGAATATTATTGTTCTATAAGAAACAGCCAGTAGGCTGATTTCAGAGAGGCCTGAAAAGACTTACATGAACATATGCTAAGTGAAGTGAGTAGAACCAAGAGAACATTGTACATAGCAACAGCAAGATTATACGATGATCAATTCTAATGGACGAGGTTCTTTTCAACAATGAGGTGATTCAGAACAGTTCCAATGGTCTTCTGATGAAGAGAGCCATCTGCACCCAGAGAGAGGGCTGTGGGGACTAAGTGTGGATTACAAGATAGTATTTTCATTTTTGTTGTTGTTTGCTTGTATTTTATTTTCTTTTTTACTTTTTTCCTTTTTGATCTGATTTTTCTTGTGTAGCATAACAATTGCCGAAATCCATGTAGAAGAATTGAACCTGTTTAACATATATTGGATTACTTGCTGTCTAGGGAAGGGGATGGGGGAAGGGAAAAAATTTGGAACACAAGGTTTTGCAAGGGTGAATGTTGAAAATTATGCATATGAAAATAACTGTTTGGACATTTATACTTATATTGTATTTAATTTATACGTTAACATATTTAATATATATTGGACAACCTGCCATCTGGGGGAGGGGAGGGGGGAAAGGAGGGGAAAAATTGGAACAAAAGGTTTGGCAATTGTCAATGCTGTAAAATTACCCATGCATATAACTTGTAAATAAAAAACTATAATAAAAAAAAGAAAATGATGCATATGTTCTGAAAATAAAAAGCTTTAATTAAAAAATAATTATTCTTAAGGGCCACATAACAAAAGCACTACCAAAGAAAATTCTTTTAAAATAAGTAACAGGAAATGGTGTTAAAAGAGAGATTAAAGTGTCTTCTTACTTTAAGGGACTCTAGCTCTGAATTCACTAATAGAACAGATCCCTTTCTGAACTGGGGAAGCCTAGCCTCTAAGGAGAGGCACCTCTATTCCAGGTCCCCAGATAAAATCTCATAGAACTTAAATTTGTTGCATATCTAAGATCTCCTGAGAGTCCTTCCCACAGGGCAGAAACTACCAGTTGTTGGACTTATGCTGCTCAGACTTAAGAGACTACCTTTGAGACTGCAAACTTCCATCTCAGAATTGCTATTCAGTTACCTATATTTGAAGAAAGAAACACAAAGTAGGTGTCCAGGCTCTTGAGAACCTGATTCAGGCTCATATATTCATATAAAGATGAGCACATACTCTTTCTGACAGCTGTATCTCCTTTTCCTCTCCTACACCAAATGGAAATGTCAAAGAGAGAGTTCCATACCACAGATTCAGGAGAAAGGAAAGAAGTCACTTCTTTTCTGTTTTACTAAGTGGGCCCTGTAGTTAATTCTCTCTGCTACCATCAAAAGAAATTGCTTTGTGATTTCAAAGCACAATTTCTTTTAAATTGAATTACATGTATTACTAGAAGTGGCCAAGGAAGACCATTTTGGCTAAACTCAAAGTCTACAGAGGTAAAGCCAGAACAGTTTTAGGTCAATTATTACCTTCATTACAAAAACAATAGTTGGCAACAAAATTAATCAAATTTAAAATGGAACCTGCCTTTAACCATACCTACCTAAAGAGGGCCAAGAGACATGGTAGAAAGGAAAGTTAACAATTGGACAAACAATGGTACCCAGATTCCCTAGTCTAGTTTTCTTACCCCAATTTTTGGATAATAAGCTTCTAAGTAGGAGAATGAAAAAGCAAAAAGGAAGGGTGCAAGGTAGCCAACAAAAGGCTGCAATGAGAGGGTTAAAGGACTAGAAAGGAGATAGTGCAGATCAAGTTATAAGACTGCTTACTCAGAAAAATCAGCACTGAGGAAGCATAGTTGACCAATAGAAATCTAAAATGGACAGAGGACAATGCAATGGCAAGCAACAAATTTCCAAGCCACAACCCTTTCATTCACTCCCTCCCATCCATAAAGCAGGGTATTGCCTGAAATCATTCTTTTTTTCTTTCTCATAGTCAGTGAATATATCATTTGGGATTTTGTTGATTTCATTTTGCATTGCTTTATATACATTTTTCCATATTCCTTAAATATTACTTATCATTTTAAAGTATTTTTATTTGCTTGTTTCTTGTTAATTTATTTGCTTCTACTTTCTTTAATGCCAAGAGTTTGGGAAATTAGCTTAATACCAGGTTTGTTTAATTATTTGCTTTATTAATTATGTTGATAATTTTAAAAGAATGTTCTATACTATTATGTAGGAGAAAAAACATATTTTTAAAACCTTTAGTGCTGAAATTAATTTTAATAATTCTCATTCCCCTGTGATGTTTTATTATATGAAAGAAGCTTGCCAGGTACCTAAGTGAACAGCTTAACTTCATATCCTCAAGAAGCTTACTAGCCTTATTTTTTTATTTTTGGACCTAAGATTTCAAGTTTGGGGGATTCGAGGTATGGAAATTCTCGCCACCAATGCAGATTGGCTATTTGTCTATAATTATAGTCTTACTTGCTTTGGAGCCAGACAAGAACTTGCCCAAAGTAACATGGCTATTATTCATTCAGAGGTAGCACTTGAGTCCAAGCCAACCTACTATCTACTGTACCATGCTACTTTTTTACAATGTAGGTAGCAAGGCAGAATATATACACATATTTGTGTATAAGTATAACTATATGTTTATATCTATGTCATCTATAACTATATGTTGTCTCCTACTGAGCACAGTATACTTCCTGGGGAAATGCTGCTGAAGGCAAGCTGGGCATCTTCCATCTGCCCCACAACAATCATTTACATCTGTGTCAGCACAAAGCATCTTCTATCTTCAGTCTCTCAGCTGGCACGTGGAAAACTTCCAGTGGAAAGAACAACCTTTTTCTGACTTCAGGCCTCCCATTTCCTGCTATACTTGTCTTTACGAGGAGTGGAACTCTCCACTCAGTGATGAATATTCTCACACCTGCTCATATCTTTCACATTCCATCATCCAAACCCCATTCCTCACCCCTACCATTCATTTCCCATTCCCATTCCCCTTAAACTTCCTACCTTGAAGTTTCAAACTAATTCCATCCAGCCCTTCCACTGTGCTTTCTAGAATGCCTATTCCATAGGCAACAACTTCCCTTCATCTTAAATCTTTTCTTCTACTAGTTCTTACCAAAACTTGGTTTCTCCTGATGACAGATCCTCCCTGAAAACCCTTTCCAGCATTACATTCACCTTCATTCATTCTCCTGGCTTACTGATCAAGGGTGGAATACTATCACTCAGTAACCTCTCTTCCTTTAAGATTTATGCTGTTCAGGAATGAATTGAACCAGCTACATCCATCTGGGAGATGACTAAGAACTATTACATAGAATTCCCAATCCCTCTATTTTTGTCCACCTTCATTTTTAATTTCCTTCACAGGCTAATTGAACACCATTTCAGAGTCCGATTTTTTTGTACAGTAAAATAACTGTCTGGACATGTATACATATATTGTATTTAACTTCTACTTTAACATATTTAACATGTATTAGTCAACCTGCCATCTGGGAGAAGAAGGAGGGGAAGGAGGGGAAAAATTGGAACAAAAGGTTTGGCAATTGTCAATGCTATAAAATTACCCATGCATATAACTTCTAAATAAAAAGCTATGATTAAAAAAAAAAGATTTATGCTGTTCAAATCCATCACCCAATCAAAATTCTAGTAGCTGTTGTCTACAGATTTCCTGATGCTTTTCTTTCTTTCTCAATGAGTTTGATACCTACCTTGCAATTTTTTTCTCTTCCCCAACTCCTGCTCTCATACTAAAGGACTTTAATATACATATTGACTCTCTCTTAAATATACCAATCACTTAGTTTTTCAAGCTACTCTCCTCCCATGAGCTACTTTTCCATTTGGGCTGAGCCACACACAAAAATTATTCCTTGATCTTGCCATCACCCACAGATATAACATCACTATGTTCAAGAATTCTAAAATCCCTTTATCTCCTTATAATTGATTGGCAAATAATCTCTCTTTCTGCCTTTTCTTACTTAACCTAGTCTTCATCTACACTATAAACTCTAATCCTTTGACCCAAGCCCTCTCCTTTGCACTAGCCTTTTTTCTCCCCATCTTGACCCCTTGATAAATCAATTCAACTTTACACTGTCCTCTTCTCTTGAATAATCATCCTGATCATATCATCAATTATGCCTAGCTTTAACTTTGTCGTCTCCAGTCTACACATAAGCTACTGACAAAGGTAGAGAAAATCACACAATCATTCTGACTGTTCCACTAGAGATTTTGTTACTCAACTTCAACTGGGACCTCACTGCTGCTAAGCAATCATACTATATCACTCTCATCAGCTCACTCTCCTATTCTCCATAGGGATTGTTCCAAACCTTTTCATCTTTTAGCTGAGAACTTTGTTTCATATGTTAACAAAAAAAATTTGACACCTTTTCTCCCCTCTTTCTCATCTCCTATACCTCAGATGTCTTCTGATACTTTTTCCTCCTTCACCCAGTCTCATATGGTGAAGTGGACTTACTCCTTACCAAGGCTAATCCCTCTATTTGTTCAAGGGATCCCACTCCATCTTGTCTCCTCCAACAGATTGCTTCATGTACTATCCCCTCTCTTTCAATTCTTTTCAATCTCTCTATAGGATCATTTCCTCCTATCTACAAGAATGCCCCATCCTGAAAAAAAAATTCTCACTTTATCCTTCCATCCTTACTACATCTTTACTCTTCTGCTCTTTGTAGATAAACTCCTTGAAAAGGCTTTCTACAAGAGTTATCTCCACTTTCCTCTTGTTCTCTTTTTAACCCATTACAATTTGGTTTCTATGGGCAACTAAGTGGCCCAGTTATTAAAGTGCTGGACTTGGAGTCAAAAAGTCTCATCTTCCTGAGTTGAAATCAGCCATTTACTAACTGTGTGATTCTTGGCAAGTCACTTAACTTCGTTTGCCTCCATTCCCTCACCTTTAAAATGAGCTGGAGAAGGAAATGGCAAATCACTCCATTGTTTTTGCCAAGAAAACCTAAATGGGGTCACCAAGAATATGACATGATTAAAATAACCAAATAACAATAAATATCAACTTTCTCTCCTCTCTCTCTTTCTTCTCAATTCCTTACAATCTGACTTCTAACCTTATCATTCCATCAAGACTGCTCTTTCCAAAGTTATCAGTGATCTTAGTTGCCAAATTTAATGACTTTTTCTCAATTTGCTATGCTGATGATTCTGAAATCTAAATTTCCAGCTCACTTCCAATATCCTAACTCCAACTGTCTTTCAAACATCTACCGTGTTTCCCCGATAATAAGACACTGTCTTATTATTTTTTTGGACAGAAAAACACCAGAGGGCTTATTTTCAGGGGAGGGCTTATTTTAATGAACATTGACAGCAATTTTAATAAACAGGTAAATGTGAACAAAAAAAAGTACCTTTATTCAATAATGATCATGTCATCTTCTTCAACAACATCGTCATAAGTGTCCATACCCTGAATTCCGTCCTGGATGTCTTGCGCCTCTATTTCCTTCAGAAGAAGTGGACCCAATCTGTCATGTCCAGCAATATAGCTCTCTTTAAATGAACATGTCTTGTCCAGATAACCTGCTCATGGTGCCTTGGCGACACAGCTGTCAGTAATTTTATCCCATGACTTCTTCACCCAAGTCACGACTTCTTGCAGACAGGGCTTCACAAAGTTTCCACGCTGATTTCTTTCCATTCTATTTTCAATGTAGTCATTGACTTCCATGCGCAAATGGTCCTTGAATGGCTTGTTTATTGCAATATCAAGGGTCTGGAGATAGGCAGTCATTCCTGCAGGAATCATTACTTGATCTATTCTTCTTTCTGCAAGGAAGTTCTTCATTTCTTTAGCTCAGTGAGTGCTGGTTGAGTTCTTCTTTTATCCTCCATCATGCCCCCTGAGTTCTTCTTTTATCCTCCATCATGTCCCTTTTATCCTTCATCATGCCCCCTCACTCCCACTTACATACTGGGTTTTTATGTTGTCCTGCCTCAGCTCTCCTCCCCGGCACTGCTCTCAATGGTGCCAGCAAACAAATCACTGGAGAAGAACAGGATGATGTGCTCACTGCTGCAGCTCTGATTGGATGCAGCTCGGAGGGCGGCGTGCGATTCACGGGGTGGGGGGGGAAGGGGAACGGTACATACAGAGGGTACTGTAATGTAGTGTGTAGCGCAGGGGATCACCTTCACTACAGTAGCAATCTCAACAGGGCTTATTTTCGGGGGAGGGCTTATTTTAGAGGAATCTTACACAGGAAGGGGAGGGCTTATTTTCGGGATAGATCTTATTATCAGGGAAACACGGGTATATTTAAAACAGAACTCTATCTTTTCCTCTAAACCCTACTCCCCTCTCACCTTCCATACTGTCAAAGGAAACACCACCTTCCCAATCCCTTGGGTTCGAAACCTAGAAGTCATGCTTGTTTCCTCAGTATCTCTTACCATCTTACCATCACCTCCATATCCAGACCTTTGTCAAGGTCTGTCAATTTCAGTTTTTCAGCATCTCTCAAATATGTCTCCTTCTCTCTCCTGATATTTCCACCACTTTGGTATAGACCCTCATCACCTCACACCTGCACTATTACAATAGCCTGCTGGTGCATCTGACTGCCACAAATCTCTCCCTACCCCAATCCATCCTCCATTTAGCCACTAAAGTTATTTTCCTAAAGTTCAGCTCTGATCATCATACATACACACACAAACTCAGTAAACTCCAGTGGCTTCCCCCTCCCACCTTTCTGGTCTTCTTACAGCTTACTCACTGATGTGTACTTTTCCATTCAGTGATACTGGCTTCTGGGCTGCTCTGTGAACAAGACAGTGCATCTCTCAGCTTGGGCATTTTTTCTGACTGTCCTCCCATCCCTAGAATTCTCTCCCTTCTGGGTTTCAACTAGTGACCTCACTGGCTTTCTCTAAGTCCCATCTAAAATTCCACTTTCTATAGGAAGCCTTTCCCAGACCCTCCCTCTTAATTTTACTGTTTTCCCTCTGTTAATCATTTTCTATTTATCCTGTATATAGCTTGCGTTGGATATATTTGTTTGCTTGTTTTCTCCCCTGTGAGACTGTAAGTTCTTTGAGAGCAAGGGCTATCTTTTGCCTCTTTTTGTAATTCCAGCACTTAGCACAGTGCCTGGCACATAGCTGGTGCTTAATAAGTGTTTATTTGTTGATTGATGTTACAAATAGATAAATGTAGCAATAAGAACTAGTATTGGACTCAGTGGGACTAGGGTCTCTACCTCTACTAAAGGAGCTTTATGCTCATGATGAAAATCTTCTATATCGTAACCCCTAATTGTGGACATTCTCCAAAATACTGTCCCCAGCCTTCTCTCTCTCTACACTCTGTCTTGTGATCTCATCTATTCACAGAAATTTAATTATTTCTATCCTGATGACTTCCAGCTCCATATTTCTTATCCTAGTCTCTCTCTTGAGGCTCAGTCTGCATCATCAACTGCTTCCTAGACATTTTGAATGGAATGTCTCAAACACATCCAAATCTGAACCTATGAACTTTCCCGCAAAAATAATCTTCTTTTGGCCTTCCCTACTTTGATATAGGTATACTGTGTCAACATAATTTCCCTATTCTGCCATTTCATTTTTTATTAATGAATTTTATTTTGATATAGTAGACATTCACCTGACTCTTCTCACAAAATACAATTTTCAAAAGCAGTTGAACAAAACAGCATCAGGAATTTGAATTGAGAGTACCTAAGACCTTAAACTTTAGAAATTTGCCATTTATTAAAATAAAATTGAATACTTTCACTTTAAGAAGTTACTTCCAGTATTTTATATTGCTTTTGATTTTAATTTTGTTGCCATTTAAAGTCTTGGTCTGTACTAGTCAAGATGACTATGTGAAAGGTTTCAGGGGAGCCCAGCTTTCCCACATATACTCCACTAAGATATAAAAATAGCACTAGAGTGAATAATAATCAAGAAAACAAAAGATAAATTATAATAATTCATCTATTTAGCCCCAGATTTTATAAAAGTATAGACAAAAGTCTGAGAGAGTAACCAGGGAAAACAAAATGAGTGCAGATAAATAAAGTAGAAGCTTGCTGGTACTTGGACTATAGGGGCTCCTGAACCCTGCAGCTCAGATGCACTCACTCACGGGAGGGGAAGGATTGGGGGGAAAAAAAGAGAGTCTGGAGTGGTCCAGCTTAGAAACTCAAAGTATAATAAAAGAAACTTTCCCTCATTAAAATATTAGCACTAAATCATCCCACAATTACTTCAAATTTTCCAAACAAACTTACTTTCTCTGGAATCTTGGGTTTATATTCCCAAATTCCTACTCAGCACTGATCTTTTCTCAATAGGTAATTGAAAGTCTTATTTTCCATTAAAGGTTCATTTTTCACCATGAGCTTTGCAGGGTAAATTCTTCTTAATTGTAAGCCTATATCTTTGGCTTTTGGAATGTTGGGTTCCAAGATTTTCTCTCATTTTTAATAGAAGTGTGATTCTGACTATAGTTTCTTGGTACTTCAATTGCTTCTTTCTGGACATTTGAAGTCTTTTTCCTTCAACATAGGAATTCCAAATTTTGACTTTGGCATTTTTATGACTTTTTCCTTTTGCAGACTTTCAGAAAGTTAACAGTGCAAACTATCTCCTCTTTGTCTCCAGTTTTTAAAAGATCTGGGCAGTTTTAATTTATGATTTCTTAAAATATATCTAGGTTTCTCAAAATCATGTTTTTGAGGTGTGCAAAGGTTCTTAAATTATAATTAGCTGGGGTTTTTTATAGCAGATAACTTACCTTTTCTTCTTTTGTTCACTCTGGATTTTCTTCTACTATTTCTTTCTTTTTAATTGAATCGTTGTTTTCTGTTGGTACTAATCTAGTTTTCAGGAATTCTAGTTATTTAGTAAGACCTTCCATTTTCTCCCCTATTACATTCTTCCAATTCCTTCCTCAAAAGCTTTATTTCATCTTTTACTACAAGCTTTATTTCTTCTATGCATTCATGTAGTCTTTTGGAAAATCTATTTTTTTTTCCTTTGAGTCTCTGCCTGTAATTGTTATGGAATTAGATTTACAATATTTTGAATACTTTATTATCTTTTTTATTTTTTCATAAATCCACTTTTATTTATTGAATTGGGGTTTTGTGAGTGAATTCCTCTGCTTTGTGTAGAACTGTTAGTCCTGAACAATCTTGCCTTATATTTTTGTATCATTTGTGTTCTTGTTTGACATTTACCTACAATGGTGTGCTTCCTATTTGATATTTGAGGGTTCTGAACATTGGACCTTCAGAGCCTTCTCTTTGATCTTGGACAAATTGCTAGAGACCCAAGATCTTCTGGGACTGAGCAGTCCTAGTCTGAATATGACCTCTGCAGTATTGTATCAATGACCTAAAGCCAAGGGCCAACATTAACATGGTGGATAAAATCAGAGGCAAAACAAGGATATCTAATAATCACTATTATTTTAGATTGGTCTATAAATTTTATATATGTGTGTGCATGTATGTATAATATCAAAAAGAAATCAAAAGAATAAGAATAGGTGCTTTTTTGCCAATGATATTATAATTTACCCAGAGGAGCCTAGGAATTTAACTAAAAATTTTTTAAAAATCAACAAAATAGGTATAAAATAAATCCATTTAAAACATGGATTAATATTAATATTACAGATCTGGGCAGCTTCATTTACTTAATATTAATATTACAGAATATTGCTAATAAAATTTATCATAAAAAGAAAGAAAATTCCATTTAAAGTAACTTCAAATATGTAGAATATTTGAGAATCCATCTACCATAGAGAAACTATGCAAATATAACTACAAAAAATCTATTACAAATATAAATATAATAGGACTGCTTGCCATCTAGGGGAGGGGGTGTAAGGAGGGAGGGGAAAAATCAGAACAGAATCGAGTGCAAGGGATAATGTTGTAAAAAAATTATCCTGGCATGGGTTCTGTCAATAAAAAGTTATTATACAATAAAATTAAATTAAAAAAAACAAATACAGATATAGCTAAATAATTAAAGGGTAACTAGGTGGTACAGTAGATATAGTGTCAGGCTTGAAATCAGATGAACTTCTCTTCTTGAGTTAAAAATCTTTCCTCAGACACTTATTAGCCGTATGACCCTGTTCAATCCATTTGCCTCATTTTCCTCATCTGTAAAATGAATTGGAAAAAAAAATAGAAAATCATTCCAGTATCATTCCCAAGAAAAACCTAAATGAATCAAGAAGTTAGACATGATTGAAAATAATTGAACAATAAATAATTGAAAAGATATTAATTGCCCAATATTGAACCATGTTAATATAATTTTTAATGATACTTAAATTAATGATAAAAAAGAAAAGAGTTTTATTAAATTTATTTATCTGTATGCTTTTTTTCCTTTAAAGTACATAAGAGCTTTTTTTCTGATTGGTTTAAGCAAGGAAAAGATGGCATAAATCTTAGGCCTTTCTTACCAGTCACTTAATGTGATCTGTTCTTTGCTTCTTTGTGAAAAAGCATCAGACTAGAGAAAATCTAGTCCCTATAAGACCCTATAAATTTTGTAAGATCAGAATAGCAAATTATTTGAAGTTCAGGAGCTCTTGCTCACACCAAATTTGGAGATAGACCAATAAGAATGTAGTTCTTACAAGTATGAGTAGCATACTCTGTCTGATTCAATCCCTACATGTACCTGCACACATATATAGGTATTATTTCCAGTTAATTTGCCACTTAAAGAAAAAAAAAGTCTCAACTGCTTCCTAACCTGAAGATACTGAAAAAATGCTTTATTAGATGATTTGAATTCTCATTTCCACCTGGCTGGTTTAAGTGAAGAAGACATGCTGTAAGTCCCTGAATAAATAATGTTTTTTGGTTTTTGCCCTTTTGTTTGTTTCTTGCTTTTAGATGGCAAAGTACCAGACTGGGCTTCAATCTTTTAGGTCCAAAAGATCGGGCCCAAAAAATGCCAGATTCTTTTTTTTTTTTTTTTTTTGGATAACCAAATTCAGTGAAAAGGGAAGTCCCAAATAATTATTTGATCCAACATAAGAATGGAAAGAAGACAGATAGGAAAGATTCAAAGTGACATCACTTGGCTATGTCAAATTTAGCAGTAAACTTGGTGGGTCTAATGCTTTAGATTACTATAGTAACAAGGTGATTTAGAGAAGATTGTGGCCCAGAAGATGCTTTTAAATCTTTTTAACCTTTTCTTATGAAAATTTCTTCTTAAATATTATTTTATAAAAAGTTTTTTTAAATGAAAGAAAACAGAGAGACTTAGATAAGCAGGAAAGTTTAGAAATGTGTTAAAATTATCATATGTCTATATGTATATTGGTGTGGCTGTGAAAAAATATATGTATATTCACATATATGTATATATAAATATACCCATGTTTAACTGGATAGCCTGCTTGGGGGAGGCCAGGGTGATGAAATATGAAAAAAAGAATAAAGTAAAAAGTGCACAGCAAAGAACAAAATTAGTTACAAGGAAGCAAAGATAGATAGTCATGAATATATAATCTCTTCTATTACAACATGTGCTTTCTTGAAATAGAAATTTGTTGTATATCTTGAATCCTCTCCCATGTTCTGCTGGGCATGACTATTTTGTTTGAGATTTTTTTTAATTTTCTTTTTTTCTCTTTCTATGTTGTTTTT
This sequence comes from Antechinus flavipes, assembly GCF_016432865.1. Lineage (NCBI taxonomy): Eukaryota > Metazoa > Chordata > Mammalia > Dasyuromorphia > Dasyuridae > Antechinus > Antechinus flavipes. The sequence goes on from NC_067402.1 coordinate 226,234,951, forward strand.
TTCTTATTTTTTATTTTTTATTTCTTATTTTTCTTATTTCTTATTATATTTTTTATAATTTTAAATAAAAAGGGGGGAAGAAAATGTGTTTGTCAAATTCAGAGTAACAAAAATTAAATTAAAAAATGAAAATGTTGATTCATTTAATCCTTTCAAAAAATAAAGAGAAGTCAGTTCAGTATGCTTTGTTGTTAATTAATTCATTTTGACCTCGAGACCATCACTTTTATTTTTAAGGGAATGTATGCATATGGCATCCTTTTAATACCCAACAAGCTCTAGAACTCAGTGATTAGAACAGATTTTGCACTATCTAATCTGCAGCTACTGTTGCTGGCTTTGTGGTACTGCTGGTGATAGGGGTAAGAGCAAAAACATCTTGTTGTTTTTGCCTAGCTAGCTATATGGTTCTAAGAAACTAGATACCAGGCTATGAGATCTGGGCAGCTTAATTTACTTAATGCCATTATAAGCCAAGGATCTTAGCATTTTAGAGCTTGCAGATTCTCCCATGTCTAAGAGCTATAGTCACTTTGCTGATCACATTTAATGATCGAAAATTTGATTTGTTATAGGAAAAGGAATAAGCCTCTGACTTTTTAAAAGCATAGCCTTAGGATAAATTATATGCATTTAAGCTATCCATTTCCTGACAAAGGCTAGAATATTTCATGTCACCCTACTAACTGCAGTTAAAAATTGCCTTTCAGCTCTCCTATAATTCTCAATATCTTCTCAAACTCTCCTATTTTCCATTTATAGCTAGCTGGTCTTAGAGAAACCCTGGATAGTGCTTCTCAAATATCCCCAACCTAGGATTTAGGGAAAGGAGCATAGAAGGAGAACGAAGGAAGAGAAGCAGGTTTCCCGGGCTGCATGCTGCATACTTTCCTTTGGAAGATTCCACACAGCCTTCTTTATTTTATCATTAAAAATATTTTATTAATCATTTAATTTTATTTAACGCCATACAATGAGACCTATATAGGCAGTTACGTGACCTCCAGGAACTTATAAAACAGACAACACTAATGATGCATGACCTAGGGAAACAGAAGCAATAATAATAAACCAGTACATGGAAAGGGAAGAGAATTTGAAAAAAAAATATTGTCTCATAACCCACAACCTTACTTATAAATTCAAGTTGAAAATATGAGTACTTGAAAGTAAAAATGTTCTAATACGTGCATAATGTAAATTAGAGAGTATTAGTAAACTCCTGGGGACCTGCTTTACTGTATAGCAACAATTATTTCACACAGCCTTTCACAAAACTTTACTTGCTATATCAATTTCTCTGAAGGGCAGATTTCCTATACTTCATTCCTCCCACCCTATTATTGTTTGTTGTCCTACTGGAGAAGCTGATAAAAGATCCAGAGCTGCCTCTGCTGTTCAACTTCTATTTCTTGCGTTCACTGAGTTTTAGTTCCTTTCCATATTTTCTTCCTGCTTTTGTGATGGGAAAATCCCTCTTACTTCAATGTTAATAATAGTCATGACCCACATATGGAATGAGGCTCACATGTGAGGAGGGGCTATTGTGTGACACAGAGAGAAGAATTGACATCTCTAGTGTCTTCTCCCACCAAGGGAGACTTTAATTCCTACTAAGGAAGGAAAAGACCAAGATGCTTTCTTCTGAGAAAGGGTAAATCTAGCTAAGAGACTCCCTTAAACATTATTTGTCTAGGGCCCAGCTTCTTAAACTGTGAATCCCAACCCCATATAGGGTCTTATAATTGAATGTGGGAGTCATGAAATTATGATCTATTTTCAGTAAATGTTTGTATACCTATATCCCTGGGGTTACATAAAAATTTCTCAGGCAACAAGGGGTCGCAAGTAGAAAAAATTTTAAAAGCCCTGGTGGAAGATATGATCGGGTTCCATCTATCTTTTTTTTAAATAGTATTTTATTTTTCCAAATATACTCAAAGATAGTTTTCAACATTCACCTTTTCGAAATCTTGTGTTCCAAATTTTTCTCCCTATTTCTTCCCTTTCTCCCCAAGACAGCAAAGAATCTGACATAGGTTAAATATGTGCAATTTTTCTAAACATTTTTCCATATTTGTCATGCTGCACAAGAAAAATCCAATCTGCAAGGGAAAAAAACACAAGAAAGAAAAAATGAGCAAACAATAACAACAAAATGTGAAAATATTATGATTTGATCCACAGTCCATCTCCATAGTTCTCTCTCTGAATGCATCCATCTATCTTTTGATTTCCTTATCATTTTAGAAGGAAGAAGCCCAACTTGTATAACCAAGTTTTGACCCCTTCCCCACTTAATATCAGTTCCACACAAAACACACATAAAAAATAATAAAGAACTCATTTATCCAAAGAATAGCAAAACAGAAATCAGAACAGGTATAACATACACCAAACAACGCAGAATGAAGGAGCTCTCCCAAAGGGAGGAAGATAACTCAACTCATAAACAGGACAGGGCTTTCCTTTCCACCAATAAAAAAAAGGCTTTAGGAACAGGGTTATATTAAAATGGATATTCAAAAGTATTGACAAAATAACCCCCTCCCCCCCAAAAAGGAGACTTTTAGCAGAACTTTGGTAGAGTAATACTTCTTGAAGTGCATCTTTGTGGTTAGGGGCTTTTAAAATTATATAAAAGCTCACTGACTAACTTTAACTGGTGTAAGCCACTGGGGATAGCCTCTCTCTTTTTAAATCATAGAATTTTAGAGTTCAAAGGGATCTCAGAGATTATATGAAGTATCAGAATCCCTCTACAACATCCCCATCATTCAGCCTCCATGTGTGTATTTCATTCACATAATAAGGAGCTTACTATCATTTGAGACAGTCTGTTCCACCTTTAGACAACTTTAATTATTAGGAAGTTTCTTCCTTATTAGTTCTGAAACTTCCTTTATGCCCCTTTGATTCCTCGGAAGGCAGAAGCAATGAATTTAGACAAGAAAATCAATCTTCAGACTCTTTGTCTCCAATCCTGATCCCAGTTTTGCTCCTTATTGATGAAAATTTTCTACAACAAATCTGATCCAAATCTACCATGCTGCCTGTTGTCCTTCAGACATCATTATGTCATGCTTTCTACCTCTATTCTTGGAACAATAATAAAATCAAAACTATTTCTAGAAAGGATGTGTCAATAACTGTCCCATGGTACCAATTACTCCTCAAGCCAAATCACTGTTTCCTGGCTACCACTCCCTTATAAATGTTGTCTTCACCTTAGAATATATATATATATATATATATATTCCTTAAGGTCAGGAGCAATCTTTTCTTTTCTTTTTTTAAATTTAAATCTTCCAATTGCACATATTTAATCTATATCTGATTGTGTCTTGGGAAGGGAGGAGGGAAGGGAAAGAATTTAGAACACAAATTCTTACAAAAATGAATGTTGAGAACTATATTTAGATGCTTTGGAAAAAACAGTATTTAAAAATTAAAATAAAATAAAGGTTGGTCAAATCAATATAATAATAATAATAATAATAATAAAATAGCTTCAACATAGTGTCTTGGCCACTACCTTAGTGCAGTGACTGGCAAATAGGTGCCTTTTCATTTATTCATTCATTTGGATTCAAATTCTAATTCACTTCAACAAGCGTTTGAAAAGAACTTACTATGTACTAAGCTAAGCCTGAGGACACAAAAATAGCCCTTGTGCCCAAGGAGTTTATATTCTAATTACATGCAATATTGTTGTATTACAAGATAAATAAAGAATGCATTAGACATAATAATAAGATTGAGGGGGAAAGGGAAAAACTTCTTGTAGAAGAAAGAATTTTAGATTAGACTCAAAGGAATCTAGGTAGACAGGAGATGGAGAAGAGGAAAGAGTATTGAGGAAATGGAGGTAGACTGTGCAAAGGTAAGAAGATAGGCAGATAGCTTGAAGAAATTAGATCTCTGAGGGACAGCTAGGTGACACAGTGAGTAGAGCACCAGCCCTGAAGTCAGGAGGATCTGACTTCAAATTGGCATCAGACATATAATACTTCCTAGCTGTGTGATCCTGGGCAACTCAATTAGCATCTCTAAGAGTACATGGAAAGGAATAAAGTGTGAGAAAATATGAAAGATAGGAAGGGGCCAGCTTATGAAGGACTTTAAAAGTTAAAAAGAGAATTTGATATTTAATCATGGAAGTCAAATAGGACATTACTTGAGGAATGGACTGGAACAAGGGGAGACTTAAGGCAGGATGACATACTAGAAATGCAGATCTGAGGTGATTAGACCTTGTACCAGGATGAGAGCTTCTCTAATAGCTCTCTAATTGCTGCTATGGCCATAGGCAGTCTCAGATGGATGCCGATACCCTCACTGGAAAAATAAAGATAACACCTACTTTACAGGTTATTAAGAATAAAATTCTGCATTGGTGCTAATTGGTATTATTATTCCTCTTAGTTTGCCCTCTGGCACCAATTAAAAAAAGTTTCATTCTGACATAAACTGAGATCTTTTGAGGGGTGTGAGATGTAAACTATATCCTCTTAGAGGGACTCTCAGACCCTGGGAAAAGCCTGTAAACTACCAGTTAAGTGGTTTCATTCAATTGGAGATCTTAGTCAATCAACCTCTTTTGAATTGCCACAAACAACTCTCAGAGGCTCAAAACTCCTAGTTAAATAATCTCATTCAATTTCAAATTGAATTGAAAATCTGTCTCTCAGGAGTTGGCTCCCCATCTCCAGGCCAAAGATCAAAGCAAGCCCCAATATATCTAGGGCTACATGCCCAGATATTTTTTGCAGATGTCTTAACAGACCATGTCCACTAGTGAAGATATTCTCTTCTCAGCATTAACCTTTGTCACCTCCCTAATAGGACCTTTTGCTCACTAAGAAGTCTGTCTTCCTAGAAAGTTGGCTTCTCAGTGCTAATAAATCCCTTTTTGCCACACAGATTTCAGCTTTGCAAATTCTTTCATATAGGACCTGTGCCTACCAGAGGGGATCCCCCACTCCAGTTCTCATACCTCATCATAACTACCACTAACCTCATCATTTGCACTTCACCAATTCCTCTTCCAGATGTCCTTCAAATACTCAACCTTTTTTTAAAGTATGTAGTTGTTACTCCCCATAAGAAGGGTTAGATAGTTAGTCATCTGCACCAATAAAATCATTTATCCCACTAAGTACTGAAGAGTATGGTAGTTTTAAACCTGAGATGATTTAAGCACACTTTCCTAGTAGCAGGCAAATAGATAAAGTAACCTGCCAAAATCCCTTCCCACTCTAATATTCTGCCTCTGGAGAAACAAGTGCCTCCAAATTAGATGGCTGATTAGCCTGAGGACTCAAAGTTATGTTTAAGGAATAGATTTAGCCAAAGTAAATTCTCTGAATAATTCGTTTCCTGAACACACAGTACACATGCAGGTGTTGATTATTCGGTGTGAAGCCTGTTCTGAGATTCTTTTGTTTGTTCTAAGATTCAAAATTTTGTAGTTGCTACCTTCCCCAGTGAGTTCATCCCACTCACGTCATCCCTCTTAGCCCATGTCGGGTCCTACCGAGAGTGTGGGGTCTATTTTTATGCCTTACAATTTCTTTTTCTTTTTTTAATAGTATTCTATTCTTCCAAATACATGCAAAGATAGCTTTCAACATTCACCTTTGCAAAACCTTATGTTCCAAATTTTTCTCCCTCTTTCTTCTTCTCCTCTCCCCAAGACAGCAAGCAATGAGATATAGGTTAAATAAGTACAATTCTTCTAAATATATTTCTATATTTGTCATGCTATGCAAGAAAAATCAAATCAAAAGGGAAAAAAACTCGAGAAAAAAAAAAACAAGTAAACAAACAACAACAGCAACAAAAGGTAAAAATGATGAGGTTCGGCTCCCCTCAATTCCCAGTCAGAAAGCCAAATGTTGAGGTTTGGCACAGGGCAGGGTGGGAACTCCATTCTGGAGGCACAGGTCCTTAGTAAATGAATTTACGAACCCGAAAAGTTAAACTGGCAAAAGAAGTTTATTATTGAATTCAGCCTTTGCTAGAAAGACTAAATTCCTGGTGGCAAGGTTCCCAACAGAGGGATATAAAGTTTTTAGCAGAAAAATCCTATCCTAGCAGAGAAATCCCAGCAGGAAGGTAACAAAGGTATAGTCCTCTTAGGGAAATAGGTGAGAAAGATAAAGAGGTTATAACGCTGAAAGAGAATATTATTTCAGAGGGCAGAGGTTGTAGCTTATGCCAAAGGAAGAAAGAGATTCCTTGGCATGGCATGTTAGGTCTTCTACCAGGAGATGGGTTGAAGGAAACTAGTTTTATGGGCACCAATAAAACAAGTGGGGGCTGGGAGCAGTTTAAGTTGAAATCAAAATAGAGAATCTTGGAATTGAATGAGAAATCCTAGCCTAATTTTTAGCGCAATAGAGAGCGCAATCGAGAGCGCAATCAGCAGTGAGGGTTATCAATGGGGGTGGTGCCAGTCTCTCAGGATAACAGAATGAAGCTACTTATCCTGTTTCCCTCCGCCAGGTCTTTTACAAGAGGCAAGAATTCAAGGAGACTATCTCCTTGAAGGAGTTTCAGAGAGAGAAAGTTTCAGGTTCCCCCCTTCAGTTTCAGGGTTCTCACGTCAAAAATCCTATGCTTTGATCCACATTCAGTCTCCATAGTTCTCTCTCTGGATTCCAATGGCACTTTCCATCATAAGTCTGGATCACCTCATTCTTGAAAAGAGCCAAGTCCAACATAGTTTATCATCATGTCATCTTGTTTTTACTGTGTACAGGGTTCTCTTGGTTTTTCTCACTTCACTTAGCAACAATTCATGTAAATTTTTCCAGATTTTTTTGAAATCAGTCTGCTCATCATTTTTATAGATGGATTTACCTAATCATGAATAGGTTGAGGACAAAAAAACTTTTCTTGGGGAAATAAATTAAGGATGGTACATTAAGACAGAGTAACTCTTGTTCTGTTCACACTATTGCCTCCTCATCATCAGAAGTGATCAGTCTAGGGAGCATTTTTCTCCATAGGAGTGAAATATAGATAGAAGGGAAGAGAGCTTTTTGTTTAACTTTAGGGGTCTTGGTTGGAATGGGATTTTGGAATATTGACCCAGACTTTATCTTAGCATATTATAATCTATTCCTTGTTCAAGATTCCTATAAATGTAACCTGAATTCATCTTGGGGCATCCTTGGAGAGGATAGAGAATTATAATGATTTGTACATTCAAGTTGGAAATGGATTAGAGAAGGGTTAATGATAAATTAAATAAAATTATTTCTGGCAGTCTTGAGACCAAAACCTCAGAGTTCAGTACATTGCTTTTTTTTTTTCTTCAATAATGGTGAACTGTGCTCCTCCACAAACTACCATGTATCCATGAACATATGATATTTCTGGAGATGGAATTGTGTGGGTCAGAAACCATTTAACAAAAAAAGACTGGAGAGATCTCTAGAAGCAAAGCAAAGTTTATTATACGTTCTGGAGAACGGCTTCCCACCCATTGAGCAGACAATCAAAGGGAGGAAGTACCATAGGGGGCAGGGTAAAGGCTTTTAATCCCTAAAGCAAATTCTCCCTTCCACCACTGACCCTCATCCTTATTGGCTGAGGATCTTACATTCTAAACAGGCAAACTATCCAAGAAATTGAACTTGACCAATAAGTACACAATTGCCCATATTTGGTCGAAATAGGGAGGATAACAAGAAAGGGACTTATGCCCTTAGGGAGATAAGTGTGCCCTTAGGAGAACAGCAGGGAGGAGACACTTTAAGTATGCCCTTGACTTAATGCTTAAAGTCCTTCAGGCCTACTCAAACTTTGAAATAGATGAAGCCTTACTTGATTTTCACAATTGTCTTGAAAGATCTCACCTTATCTCCTTCAGAATTATCCAGGTGAGTACTGGAGATCCAGGAGAGGCTCCCCTGGCAACTGAATTTGGTAGGATTAACCAGTGGATTTGCAATGGCTGTAGATGGATGTGCAAAAGGAGGCAGAGGAATATAGCAGCGGGTATTAGAGAATGTGGCCTTGAAAACAGAGACACTCATACTCAGAGTCAAGAAGGGAATGGCACATAAGAGAGGACCCCACAAAAGGAAAAATGGACTTCCCAGGCCAGGAGTCAGGAAGTATCTCTAGGCTATATTCTTTATGTGCACAAGAACATTACCAATGTATTTTAGGTGGAACCTATTCACTCTAAGAACCTTCTGTACACAAAGCCCCAGCTTAAAGGGAAACAGACTGTTCTGTACCAAATGTTCATGCTAAACCTTCTCATTAAATCCCATAGTGTTAGAAATGCCAGCCCCTCAGAGTTACCCATAGAACTTTCAAGCCAGTGATAGGTTCCCTCTGGGGACCCAACTGCCAGTGCTGGTGGGGGTTGAGCTCAAAGGGAATTTTAAACAGCATAATCTCAAGAACAAAGACTTTTTTAAACTAAGAAGTGACATAAGCTGTTTCTCATTTCTATAGAACAAGAAAATGGACTGGAACTACCAGGAAAGGGATTTATAAGGAAGACTTTACAACAGAATTTCTTGAACTTTTCCCACTCACAACCCCTTATTGTCTGAGAAATTTTTACATGATCTCGAGGATATAGATATATCAAATAGGTTTACAAATCAAACATTTACTGATAATAAATTATATTTTTGTGACCCTCCACATTTAGTTATAAGACCCCATATGGGGTTACAACCCACAGTTTAAGATATTAATATTAATATTAAGATATATTGCTTTACAGTCTATGTCCAATATATGTCAGGCACTGTGCTAGGTGCTGGGGGTGCAAAGAAAGGCAAAAAGTAATTTCTACTCTCAAGGAAATTGAGTTTACTCAGTTTAATAGGGAGACAATATGAAATAATTATGTACAAAAAATCTGTACATTTGGTAAATTAGAGGTCATCTTGTTGCAAGGCATTAAGATTAAAGAGGGCTAGGAAAGATTTCTTGTCAAAGATAGTATTCTATATGAAACCTGAAGGACATTAAGCAAGTCTGGAGTTGGGGTGAGGAAAGAAAAGGGAAACCCAGTAAAAATGCCTAAAGTGGGGAAATGGAATGTTGGGTTCTAGGAACAGTAAAGAGGATAGAGTCACTGCATCACTGAATGATGTGGAGGGAACAGTGTAAAAAAGAATGAAAATGTACAAGGAAGTTAGTTTATTAAGGACTTTAAAAGCCAAACAGAAAATTTTATATAAAGATACTGAAGATACTGGAAGAAGTTATGCTAGTACTCTGAACAGCTTGAAGGGCAGGCGAATCTCAGTTATTTAAAAAGAGAATGGGGAAGAGAAATTAGATAGGATCAGAGATATGGCACAGTTAGTTCTTATAAGAGCCCATTGTTCAATTTTCAACACTAGAATTTATGCCTTGGAAATTGGGAAATGGTACAAATCAGGTCTTGGCTAATTTTTTTGTTGATTGCCTAGACTTAATAAAATTATAGAAAAAATGTTAATAATGCAGATTAAATTTAAAAGTGTGTATTGGTGGAATTGTGAACAAATCCAGCCATTCTGGAGAGCAATTTGGAACTATGCTCAAAAAGTTATCAAACTGTGCATACCATTTGATCCAGCAGTGTTTCTACTGGGCTTATACCCCAAAGAGATACTAAAGAAGGAAAAGGGACCTGTATGTGCATGAATGTTTGTGGCAGCTCTGTTTGTAGTGGCCAGAAACTGGAAACTGAGTAGATGCCCATCAATTGGAGAATGGCTAAAAAAGTTGTGGTATATGAATGTTATGGAATATTATTATTCTGTAAGAAATGACCAACAGGATGATTTCAGAAAGGCCTGGAGAGACTTACATGAACTGATATTGAGTGAAATGAGCAGGACCAGGAGATCATTAAATACTTCAACAACAATACTATATGAGGATCAATTCTGATGGAAGTGGCTCTCTTCAACAATGAGATGAACCAAATCAGTTGCATTTGTTCAATAATGAAGAGAATCAGCTACACCCAGCGAAAGAACTCTGGGAAATGAATGTGAACCACAATATAGCATTTCCACTCCCTCTGTTTTTGTCTGCTTGCATTTTTGATTTCCTTCTCAGGTTATTTTTACCTTATTTCTAAGTCCGATTTTTCTTATGCAGCAAAATAACTGTATGGATATGTATACATATATAGTATTTAACATATACTTTAACATATTTAACATGTATTGGTCTACCTGCCATCTAGGGGAGGGGGTGGGGGGAAGGAAGGGAAAAGTTGGAACAGAAGGTTTTGTAAGGGACAATGCTGAAAAATTACCCATGCATATATCTTGTAAATAAAAAGCTATAATAAAAAAGTGTGTAATGAGAATATTTTTGGGTTTTTATGTGTTTCAGAGAGCCGATTGTTAAATATTTACTCCTATATCCCTGGATAGATAGGACTTACTTGGAGATGAAAAGTTAGAGACAGTGACTTCTCCAATTCCTCTCTTTTTAGAGTTTTATGATTATGTTTCTACATTTTTGAGAATCCCAGTTACTTCAGAGAAACTAAGCAAATTTGTCATTTATGAACAATTCTGCAGCTACATTTTTTCCCAAGCTAAATAATACACAATTCATTTTGCCCTTTCATTCTTTCAATGTAGTAAAGGATGCCCTCTGCTGGCCAGAAACCTATTTCATGGGTCTAGGAAGACTAGGAATATAATAATTTTAAAGAGATCTGGAGGTAAAAGATCTAGACAGACCTGGAAGCTTTGGGGGCTGGGATTCTCCTACCTATTCAGAATTCTATGGCATCTTTACATCAGTTTCCTGATTTCTTGGTCATACTACTCAAGGCTTTGCGGAGACAGTATGGAAAGGATAATAACTTTCTCTTTCTCCATTACCCCATAGCTATACAAAAGACTTGAAAAAGTCTAGCTACTTTTGTTTTGATTTAATTGAGCAGGAATCTAAGAACAAAGAGTTCCATTTTGAATCAGTCCTTTCCACTGAGGATTTTTGTGTTCATCTCTCCTCTCTAACCCTGTCTTTGCATCATATGGACCATCCCTATAGAATAAGATGAGTTAACCCTCAGAGAAACTGCTCTAGATCCATCAAGACCCAAATACATTTAGCATATAGATCTAACGAGGGGACTGTGTACGATTTGAACAAATTCCTTTGTCTTAGGGATGTCTTTTCTGTCTGACTAGAGTTAAATGCATCAGTGGGAGCTTGAGAACTGTTAAAACAGTGGATTCACAGAGCACCTTCACTTAAGGTAGTCATCCTTCCAGAAGGCCTTTTTCAGGAAGCCTTTCTCAGTCCCTCTTAATTCTAGTGTATTTCCTCTCTCTATGTTATATATTTGTTTTTGTATTTATGCTATACTTAGATTATTTGCTACATATTTGTTTTATATTTTTGCTATGTGTAGATTATTTGTTATATATTTGATTTTGAATTTAGGTTATGTATATATTATTTGTTATATGTTTGTTTTGTATTTATCTATGTATAAATTATTTACTATATATTTGTTTTTATATTTATGCTATGTATAGATTATTTGTTATGTATTTGTTTTTGTATAGATTATTTGATATATATTTGTTTTACATTTATGCTATGTATAGATTGTTATATGTTTTTGTATTTATGCTGTGTATAGATTATTATATATTTGTTTTTGTATTTATGTTGTGTATAGATTATTTGTTACATATTTGTTTTTGTATTTATGCTATGGATAGATTATTTGCTATATATTTGTTTTATATTTATGCTATGTGTAGATTATTTGTTTTTTTTTTGTATAAATTATTTGGTACATGTGTTTTATGTTTATGTCATGTGTAGATTATTTGTTATACATTTGGTTATGTATATATTTGCTTATTTCCTCTGTTAGATTGTAAACTCCTTAACGGCAGGGACTACTTTTTGACTCTTTTTGTATCCCCAGTGCTTAGAACAGTGCCTGGCACATAGTAGTCACTTAATAAATGTTGACTGATTGATTGATTGACCTGATCTGCAATTACAAGTTGGGAGGGTACTGTAGAAGAATCACTGTCTGTGTAAAGCACTTTGTAAACCATAAAATGCTACATAAATATATCAGTTATTGATATTATTAAGAATTCAGTCTGTAACATACTGAATTTCCTGTGACCCTAAGGGGATATTCTTGGGTTGGGGAGAGCAAGAAGGAGAAGCTTTAATTCCAGAATACCTACAAACCACTCTGGAGCATATACCTTTCTCCCTTCAATTATTTTTTCCCTCTGCTAATATGACAAATGTTAAGGAACATTCCTTTTTCCCTTCTACTTGTCTCAGTCTAAGACTGAGTAAAATAAGAGACAGAATTGAGTTCTTTCAGAAGTCACCTTCCCTCTTATAGTGCCTCAATCCCCTGACAGATCCCAGAAATTTAGTACAGTGCCCAGTTCCAAGGGTCAATCTGAAGCAGCTACTCTCTATTTCTTAGGGCCTTCACATCCATGAATAGAAGACTGGTCATACTTCCTGTTTGGCAATGTGAATATTTCATATTTTATAAACACAGACCTGACTTTGAGCAAAGAATGTGCATTTTGGGTAAATCTGATGTTCAAATTTATGCAAGCAATATGATATCTGGAGGAGGTGGGGAGGAACCTGGTAGAATGAGTTCAGAAATAACTTTCCAGTGCCATCACTTTGGAAAAAAAAAACAAGCCACAGCCACAGAATTCTAGTCTTGGGAAACAGCTGAAGTGTCTTGAAAGTATAATTTTGGAAAGTCTCCCTGCGCAAAAGGAAGATAGGGATGGGAGAGGAAGCTGTGGAGGAAGATGAATTCTGTAGATAGGCCTGCAGAAGGGAAAAAGAAATGACTTTGGATTCAATAGAAAAGATTGGAAGAAAATGACAAGAAACAAGAGATAATCATTTGGCAAAGATATTTTCTTAAATTCTCCTTGTTGGCTGAAAATTGGCCTGTCCCCTCCTTCTTGGACACACCTGTTCCTTGGGGTTGTGTTAATAGATGACATTGAGTCCATTATCTGGGAACTGGAACAAACATAATTTCTTCCTGTCAACCAGTTTAATTCAGTTCAACAAATGCATCTCAAATGGTTATCATGTGCAAAACACCGTATTCTGGAAGTAGATGACTTGGAAAAAACAAAAAGAAATGAACTTGGCTACAGAGGGATACTTTGGGTCTATGCTGAGTTGAGGGTGGGGTAAGCCCTACCCTAGACGTTTACCACCACCTGGGTTTATAGCATAAAAGGGTATGAGGAAATTGGAAGGTGATCAAGGACTGTCAGTCAGAGGCTCTGAAAAGTGTTTGAATATGAATAAAATTTTTAGGTCTCTCAGCCAGAATTGGTATGGGACAACACCTAGGATCTTGTCATGTGATTTCTTTGTCTCTCATCTAGCTAGTTAACCTTTTTTTTTTTCTTCTGATACCAGACAAAAATTTTGTCAAGTTTTGTGCAAAAAGAACATTTATTAATAAACTTCTTTCCTGTTATGGCTCATAACAGATATCTGGTTCCATTTCAAAATCTTAATTGCCAAATGTTTGTAGGCAGCCCTTAAAAGGAATTGTAAATTGAGTGGATGTCCCTCAGTTGAGGAATGGCTAAATAAGTTATGGCATATGAATATAATGGAATATTATTGTTTTATAAGATATGATGAGCAGGATGATTTCAGATAAGCCTGGAGAGACTTACATGAAATGGTGCTTAGTGAAGTTAGCAGAACCAAGAGAACACTATACACTGCAACAACAAGATTGTTTGATAAATGGATTTGGTTCTTTTCAACAATGAGGTGATTCAAGGCAATTCCAATAGACTTATGATGGAAAGCGCTATCCACTTGCAGAGAACAATGGAGACTGAATGTGGATCAAAGCACAGTATTTTCACTTTTTGTTGTTGTTTGTTTGCTTGTTTTTCTCATGCTTTTTTTTCCCTTTTTGACCTGATGGGGTTTTTTTGCACAGCAGACAAATATGGAAATATGTTTAGAAGAATTGTACATGTTTAATCTATATTGGATTGTTTGCTGTCTTGGGAAGAGAAGAGGGAGAAGAAAGGGAGAAAAATTTGGAACACAAGGTTTTGCAAGTGTGAATGTTGAAAACTATCTTCTTATGTATTTGGAAAAATAAAATACTATAAAAAATTTTTTAAAAATTGTTAATTGCCTGCAAAGATCTAGAAAAAAAAAAAACAGCTAAGGTCAAAAGTTTACTTAGTAAACATAGGGGAATTTCCATGAAGACGGACAACTTAAATCTGGCATAATGAAAAACAATGCCTGGGCTCCAGCTCTCTCAATTTACTGAGTGATCTTGGACAAGACATTTTACTTTTTGAAGGCTATTTCCTCATTTCTAAAATGAGGATAATTTGATATTCATCACCTATCTTCCAGGTTGTTATGTAAATGAGATAAAAATCTATGTATGTTAAATCTCAAAGTGAATGTAAACTACTCTTAATCTGACTTTCTTTCTCAATTTGGACATTTCTCTTGGAGGAGGAGGAAGGAGGAGAGAAAAAGAAGAAAGAGAAAAAGGAAGGGGAGGAGGAGAAGAAGGAAGAAGAAAAGGAGAAGGAGGAGAAGGAGAACAAGAACAAGAAAATGAGTGAAAATTAATAGGAGCTAAGGAAGTCTACCAAATATCAGAGGGAAGAAATGGAGTAGATTAGTCAAGGAAGGCTTCCTGGGACAGGTGAATTTAAAAGGTCTCATTGAATTTATTTATTTATTTATTTATTTTCGCTGAGGCATCTGGGATTAAGTAACTTGCCCAGGGTCACATAGCTAGGAAGAGTTAAGTGTTTGAGATCGGATTTGAACTCAGGTCCTCCTAACTTTAGAGCTGGCGCTCTATCCACTGTGCCACCTAGTTGCCCCAGGCTCACTGAATTCTAAGCTATTCATGACGATCTTCCTGAAGTCCAATGAAGATTATACTTTCCCAGCAGTTGTTAGAACTACTGGGGTAGAATTCCACTCAATTTAATTGTAAACTTTTTCAGAAATGGGACAGTTTGCCTTTTGTACCTTCAGTACTTAGTACAGTGTTTGGCACATGGAAGATGCTTAATGTATGCTTGTTGATTGAGTAAACATTTATTAATCTCCTACTATGTGATAAACACTGGGGGGTACACAAACAAAAATGAAATACTCCTTGATCTAAAGTAGCTTACATTTTACTGAAGCCACAGAGGTGTGCTGGAGCCAGTTCCAACCACTCACAGGAACTGATCATTAGATTTTCATTGGCAAACACCACAAATTAGGACACTATACATTATTTGGTTGATTATTTAGACATAAGAAAGTGATGAAAAAATATTTATAATATAGATTAAACTTAAAAGTGTGTGAGAAACATTTACAAGCCCACCGACTGAAGGGATTACAAAATGTACAGTATATAGTAATTGGGTAAGAACAAGGTAATATTGGAGGAAAAAAAAGAGGCCACTAATAACTGAGTAATGCTGGAAATTTTCTCATAAGTAAGAGGACTTTAAATGAATATAAGAATACTAAGGGACAAAGAACAGAGACATTGGGGATGTTCCATGGGAAGGCGAGGAGATGAAACACCAATTTGGGGGGAACAGCTAATAGGATGCTTTGGTATGAACAGAAAGAAAATGAGAAAAACCTGGAGGGACAGTACAAAGAGAATTATGGTCTGAGAGTCAAGAAAACCTGAGTTTGGGTTGTGCTTCTGACCTGGGCTAGCCTGATCACTTCACCTCTCAGTGCACAAAGTCACTTTCTAAGGCTAATGACATGCTGACCTATGGTGTTGCAGTGAGTTTTCATACCAAAGAAGCTTGTAATTGAAGAAATTACAAGTCTTGTACATTGACTGGTTAAGACTAGAAATAAAGGTAGAAGCCAGGATATGAATATTATAGAATATTATTGTTCTACAAAAAAAAAAAAAATCAGCAGGATCATTTCAGAGAGGCCTGGAGAGACCTGAACTGATGCTAAGTGAAGTAAGCAGAACCAGGAGATCATTGTACACGGCAACATCAATATTATATGATGATCAATGCTGATGGACATGGCTCTTTTCAACAGCGACATGATTCAAGACTGTTCCAATGTTCTTGTGATGGAGAAAGCCATCTGTGCCCAGAGAGTGCACTTTGGGGACTGAGTGTGGATCACAACATAGTATTTTCACTTCTTTGTTCTTGTTTGCTTGCATTTTGTTTTCTTTCTCATTTTTTTTTCCTTTTTGATCTAATTTTTCTGGTGCAGCATGATAAATGCAGAAATATATATAGAAGAATTGTATATGTTTAACATATATTGGATTACTTGCCATCTAGGGGAGGGGTGGAGAGAAAGGAAGGAAAAAAATTTGGAACACAAGATTTTGCAAGGGTGAGTGTTGAAAATTCTTTATGCATATGTTTTGAAAATAAAAAGCTTTAACAAAAAAAATAATAAAACAAGGAGGGATGATGAATTGGTATTTTATTCTAGAGACCATCTATTCCTTAGCCCAGAGTATATTTGTCTCTATCCCTCTACAATCTTCAACTGCATTTCCACAGAGACTCCATAAAAGCTCTGAGCAAAGTTTCTTAAACTGTGGGTCATGCTCGCATATGGGAGCATGTAACTGAATGTGGATATCATGAAATTATGATTTATTAGTAGTAAATGTTTGATTTCTATACCTATTTTATGTGCCGATACCTGGGATCATGTAAAAATGTCTCAGGTGAAAGGGGGTTCAAAGTGGAAAAAGTTTAAGAAGCCCTGCTCTAGAGAGACTTGGGATATGAGCTTTGGGGTAAACTGAGGACAAATAAGCTCCCCATGAAAGAAGAGAAACATGATGGCATTTCCAGGGGTGTTAGGAACAGTGAAGTTGCATCCCTGTCCTGAGAACAACCTCAGGCATGTAATATTGGCCCATGTACTGGGATGAGAGAGCCAGAAAGAAAAGGAAAGGATAGCCTCTGCTCTTCAGTGAGCCTGATCTGATAGGATGTGAGATTCATACCATATCCACCCACAGACAGACTAGAATTACTTGGTTTGTAAGAATTACAGACATCAAGACTGGGAGATGGGAAGAGAATTGAGGGCACAGATTAACCAAGGAAAGTTTACAGAAAGAGATATGTAGATTAATAATAATAATAACATAAAACTTTTTATGTTTATAAAGTTATAAATGTTTCATATAGTACTTTAAAACATGAGACATTTTATATGTATTATCTCATTTAATTCTCATAACATCCTTTTGAGGTAAATGTTATAATCTCCATTTTACAGATGAAGAAACTGAGTGTTGGAGATGATTAAATGACTAGTACCCAGGATCACAAAGCTAATATCTAAAAATAGCATTTGAACTTATAGTTTACAGTGTCTATCTGTAAACATTGAAGGGACGTGAAATAGGAGAATGATTGGCACAGAACCTGTGCATTTAAAATAAGGATTACTTATTCCACTTATTCACAAGGTTTGTTTCTAAAATATAAATATGTAACTTCAGTGCATGGCTATATTAAGGTTACCACCTCATGTTCAGTACCCTGGAGTCAGATAGAGATGCCATGTGGGAAAGGCAGCCTGAGCAAGGACTTCTGAGTTCTTCAAAAAAAAAGAAAAAAAAAAAAGCATTTGTAAAACCTTAGAGGTTCAGAGAGATATCCAATCAATTTAAGGCTCAATGATAGTTATCCAGAATAAAATGACCAGTATTGTTTTCGATGAAGATTTTTTATTTTTTATTTTATTTTTCCAAATATATGTAAAGATAGTTTTCAATATTCATTTTTGTAAAACTTTTGCATTCTAAATTTTTCTTCCTCTCTCTTTCACTTTCCTCCTCCTCAAGACAGCAAGCAATCTATGTTAAATATGTGCAATTCTTTTAAACATATTTCCTTATTGGTCATGTTGTATAAGAAAAAATAAACAGACTAAAAGGGGGAGAGGGAACCATGAGAAAGCAAAAAACAACTAAAAGGTGAAAATACTATGCTTCAGTCCAATTCAGTCTCCATAGTTTACTCTCTGGATGCAATTGGTATTTTCCATCCCAAGTTTATTGGAAAAGCCTTGAATCACCATTGCTGATAAGAGCCAAGTCCATCATAATTGAGCATCGCATAATCTTGTTACAGTATACAAAGTTCTCATGTTTCTGCTCACTTTACTCACCTCAATGAAGATTTCTGTTCACAAACAGATTGAACTAGATGGTTCCTATAGTTCCTTCTAACTCCAAGATCCCATGATTCTGTGAATATGCAAACCTCAAATCTGACTATGACTAAATCATAGTTATAGAGGAGGCCTTGGAGATCATGGCAGCTTTCCCTCCTTGTGCAGTGACTTGCTGAAGGTCACACAGCTAGTTAAAGACCTGGGACCTAGCACCTGCCCGCATGTGTACATACATGTCTCCCCTCTTGCTTATGCTATATCCCCAAATACTTGGCAACTATGGGTTTGATCAGTTCTAATTAATAATCTTAAGATTCTTCAGATGAAATGTACTCGAAAGGTCCCTTGAGAATGAGACATTTGTCCTTATCATTATCTTCAATCATTGACAATTATTTATTATGCACTTACTATATGCTAGACTTTATACTAAGCTGTGAGGAGACAATGGCAAAAGCAAGGACTTTTCCCTTAAGGAGCTTACATTCTAATGAAGGAGACAACATAAAAACAGCTATGTATATAGGAGATATGTACAGATCATTTGAAAAGTAGTGTCATGAAGTAATACTGAGTGAAGCAAGCAGAACCGAGAGAACATTATATACAGTAACAGCAAGATTAATGATGATCAATTGTGATGGACTTGGCTCTTCTCAGCAATGCGAGGGATGATTCAAGGCAATTTCAATAGACTTGGATTAGACAATGCCATTCATATCTAAAAAGAGAACTATGGAGACTGAATATGGATTGAAGCATAATATTTTCATTTTTTGTTTGTTTTATCCTTTTGTATTTTTACTCTTTTGGACTGATTTTTCTTGCAGATAACAAATATGGAAATATGTTTTAAAGAATTGCACTGTATCAGATTATTTACTGGGAGGGAGAAGATAAGGAGGAAGGGAGAAAATTTTGGAACTCAAAGTCTTATAAAAATGAGTGTTGAAAACTACCTTTACATGTATTTGAAAAATAAAAGACTATTGAAAATTTTAAAAGACAAAAAAGAAAAAAAATGTCAAAGAATAGGTATAGTTGAGTGGTATTGCTGGCTCTATACCCAGTTTAGTGACCAGAAAATGCCTCTTTGATTTAAATTTTGAAGTCAAAGAATCCAAAATGTGAAAGTATGAAAAAAATATTAAAATTTATCAAAATATTAATACTGTATTCTTCAATGTAAGTTACAGTCTGCCAGAAACAGTTTTATTTAATTGATCTATAACAAGGTGTCTTTTTTTTCATCTGCTAGCCAAAAGCAGGAAGTCTAACTCTCTAAGTGATCAAACTGTCATTATGTTCTAGGATCTAGTGAAGTTGTCCCTTACATAGAACTGTACTCTGAGATTAATTTGTACCTTCTGGGATCTGAGAAAGAAATATTCTATATAAGCATGGTCCTTTTGGGGGCATTGTAACACAATCCAACCTATTCCATGGGTTATCCGTGGCAGTACCTAACATATAGAAGTTGCTCAACTAAAAAGTTTTTTTGAGTATTTAGAATTTTGATAAACCATGATTCCAGAACTCATGTTGAAGTTGAAACATGCCATTCATTAGAGAAGTGATGACCTTAAATTTCAGAAACATTTATTTTGGAATATGGCCAAAGTGAGAATTTGTTTTGTTGGGCCATGTGTGCTTTTGATAAAGCTTTATTTTTCATGGTTTGTTTTTTGAAGGAGCAATAAGAGATACCGATTATAAATGCATATAAAAATAAATATACTTTTAAAACAATAAATGCTTATCAATTGATCCTATTTTTATTCAAATACTCAAATGTTAACTGCAATATTAGCTATAAGAAGATGGTCACTGTGAGCAGAACACCAAACTGAGCACTAGGAAATGTGCGTGAGACACAGTTTCCTCTTGGAAATTAAAGTTCTTGAAACTTGAAACTTAAAATGGTTCCTGCTCTTGGTCTGATAAATATGATAGGCATCAAGGACAGACAGGAAGACAAATATGCATAGAGATCTATCATATATAAACAGACTATACCACTGGGATGGGAGAAATGAGTCAGTGGATAAGTCAGGAAAGATCCCTTATAAGAGGAAAATATAGTACAGAGCTGAAAGGAAAAGAGAGGGTCTGCCCAAGAACTAAATGAAAACTGTGAACTGTGGTAAGTTCAAGATTAAGTTCAAAAGTAACTCAAAGATCATTGTACACAGTAACACTAATGTTATACGAAGATCAATTCTGATGGACATGACTCTTTCCAACAATGAGATGATTCAGGCCAGTTAAAATGATCTTGCCATCTATACCCAGAGAGAAGTCTGTGGGAACTGAGTGTGGATCACAACATAACATTTTCATTCTTTTTGTTGTTGTTTGCTTGCATTTTATTTTATTTCTCATTTTTTCCCTTTTTGATCTGTTTCTTCTTCTGCAACAAGATAATTATATAAATATGTTTACATCTATTGGATTTCACATATATTTTAATATGTATAACATATATTAGATTACTTGCCTCCTATGGGGAGGGAGTGGGAGTAAGGAGGGGAAATTTTCAAGCACAGAGTTTTGCAAGGGTCAATATTAAAAAATTATACATGGGGACAGCTAGGTGATGTAGTGGATAGAGCACCAGCTCTGAAGTCAAGAGGATCTGAGTTCAAATCTGGCCTCAGACACTTAACATTTCCTAGCTGTGGGACCCTGGGCAAGTCACTTAACCCCAATTGTCTCAGAAGAAAGAAAGAAAGAAAGAAAGAAAGAAAGAAAGAAAGAAAGAAAGAAAGAAAGAAAGAAAGAAAGAAAGAAAGAAAGAAAGAAAGAAAGAAAGAAAGAAAGGAAGGAAGGAAGGAAGGAAGGAAGGAAGGAAGGAAGGAAGGAAGGAAGGAAGGAAGGAAGGAAGGAAGGAAGGAAGGAAGGAAGAAGAAAAAGAAAAATTATACATGCATGTTTTGAAAATAAAAAGCTTTAATTAAAAAAAAAAAGTAACTCAGAGACTATTCAGACCAGTTCCAATGGTCTTGGATGAAGAGAGCCATCTACACCCAGAGAGAGGTCTGTGGGAACTGAGTGTGGACCACAACATAATATTTTCGGGGCAGCTAGATGGTAGAGTGGATAGAGCACCAGCCTTGGAGTCAGAAGTTCACATCTGGTCTCAGACACTTAACCCTTCCTAGCTGTGTGACCCTAGGCAAGTCACTTAACCCCAATTGCTTCAGCCAAAACAAACAAAGAACAACAAAAAAAATTTTCACTTCTTTTGTTGTTGTTTGTTTGAATTTTATTTTCTTTCTTATTTTTTTCCTTTTTGATTTGATATTTTTTATGCAGCAAGATAATTGTATAAATATATATACCTATATTGGATTTACGTTTTTTTTAAATAACTCAGAGATGAACTTGCCATGTGTTTGGTGATCTCCCCATGGCCATATTCTGCAAACATTGCTACCTCAGCAGAAACATAGAACCCCGAGTTCTTTAACCCTGACAGGTGAATCTTTACCTTATCTTGACTGGCCCAGGATTCCCTGACACTTTCTGAGAGTCTAATATGATTCCTTGCTCTTCTTTCCCACATTCCTTCTCCCCACTTCTATCTCCCTCCCTTTCCACTACTGATTTATATAATGTCTTCCTTCATTAAAATACATGTGTCTTGAGGTGAGGGAGTGCTTGCTTGAATTTGTTTCCAAATTATTAAGCAAGTTCACAGCACATAACAAACACTTAAGACATGTTCTATAACCTATTTAATTATCTATTTGTCTGGCTGATTATCCACCCATTTTCCTTCATGAAAATTCTAAAAGCAATCCAACTCAAATGCCATCTCTTCATTTCATTTCCTGACACCTCCAGGTAATAATGACCTTACACACTTTACTTTATTTTACAACTTACTAATATATTTAATATGTAATGTTGTACTCTCTCTGTATCTTTATCTCCCTGCTCTAAGATCCATGAAGATAAATCCATATTTTATCTAAACTTTGTGTCTCTCCCAGTACCACACATAATAGGTCCTAACTACATATTTATTAAGTAAACTAATTACTTTTTAAATCTCCTTCCTTTTTCTCTTTCACAGTCACTTATTTTTCTGTAACTGTCTCTCCCACTTTTCCTTCATTTCCCCTGGCTGTCTCTTACAAATAAACTAAGGTAGAAATCTCTGCTCTGTCACCCTCAAGTCCTCTTATTCATGCTACCTATATTCTGTACCTTTTCTTTATATTCTTGTACAGACATGCTTTTTCTCATATTCCTCCTTTCTGGTTCTGCCTTTCTTTGTTAAGAGCCACAAAATCATAGAATCTTAGATTTGATCACCTAATTCAACATTCTAATCCATACACAAATCCCTTCTATCCCTTGCCAGGATAATTTGATAGAGACCTGGAGAGACTTACATGAACTGATGCTAAGTGAAGTAAATAGAACCAAAAGAACATTGTACACAGCAACAAGATTATATGATGATCAACTCAGCTCTTTTCAACAATGAGGTTATTCAAGCCAGTTCCAATGGTCTTGTGATGCCATCTGCATCCAAAGAGAGAACTATGTATGTGAATATGGATCACAACATAGCATTTTCACTTTTTGTTATTGTTGTTTGCTTGCATTTTGTATTCTTTCTCATTTTTTCCTTTTTGATCTGATGTTTCTTGTGCAGCATGATAATTGTGAAAATATGTACAGCAGAATTGCACATGTTTAACATATATTGGATTACTTCCCATCTAGAGGGGGTAGGGGAAAAGGGAAAAAATTTGGAACACAAGGTTTTGCAAGGGTGAATGTTGAAAATTATTTATGCATATGTTTTTGAAAATAAAAAGTTTTAATAAAAAAATAATATCCTTGTCAGGTGGTCGGCCACTTTTTATGTAAATGTTTCTAGTGACAGTGATCTCACTATTTTTGGACTTGTAGTTAGAAAGTTCTTTGATGTTGTTGTTGTTGTTGTGACATTCAGTCATGTCTCGCTCTTTGTGATCCCATGGATCGTATGGTTTCAGCTCCTTCTATTCTCCATTATCTCTCAAAATCTGTCCAAGTTCATATTCATTTTTCCACGACACTTTATCCATCTCATCCTCCGCCATCCCCTTTTCCTTCAAATTTCCCCAACATCTAGGTCTTTTCCAATGAGTCCTATCTTTTCATTATATGACCAAAGTATTTAAGCTTCAGTTTCAGTATGTGATCTTTCACTGAATAGCATGAATTAATTTCCTGTAAATAGAGCCTGATTTGATCCCATTGTTGTTGTCCAAAGGACTCTCAAAAGTCTTCTCCAGAACCACATTTCAAAAAAAGTTGGTTCTGTGGCTCCCAGTTTTCATTATACTCCAATTCTCATGGCTATACATTGCTACTGGACAAACCATAGCTTTGTCTATGATTTTTGTCAGCAACATGGTGCCCGCTTTTTAATAAGCTGTTCAGATTTGTCAAGATTTTCTTTTCAAGGAGCAAGCATCTTTTAATTTCATAGCTACAGTGACTATCTGCAGTGGTCTTGGGGGCCAAGAACATAAAATCTAACACTGTTTCCATTTCTTTTCCATCAGAAAGTGATGGGAACAGTAACCAAGAGCTTAGTTTAGTTTTTTGTTTTATTTTATGTTAAACTTCATGGTAGCTTTTACACTCTCTTCATTCACCTTCAACAAGAGTCTTCTTAATCCTTCTTCATTTTCTTCCACCAAAATGGTATGATTTGCAAATTTGAGATTGTTGATATTTCTCCCAATTTGGCTAAAATCTCTCCTCATTGGTCCTAATTGTGTCCTGCATATAGAATGTCAAATTCTATCTCCACCTGACTAACTTGATATATATGAAGGCAGTTTTCATGTTGCCCCAATCTTCTAGGCCAAAAATTCCCAGTTCCTTCTGATATTCCTCATCTTAAAAGTCCTACAACCTATCTATATGGCCTGCAGTCTGTTGATGTTTCTGTTAAATTAGACCCAGAAGTGGACATGTAAACCAGGGTTCAAGCATTACATAAAGAGTTCCTCAACTAGGTGGTATAATAGAGGAAATGCCAGGCCTAGAGGCCTATTTAAATCCAGCCGCAGACACATGTATCAGCTGTTTGACCTGGGCAAATCATTTAACCCTGTTTGCCTCAATTTCCTCATCTATAAAATGAGCTAGAGAAGGAAATTACAGACCACTCCAGTATTTTTATTTATTTAATGTTTTTTCTCCAGTTACATTTAAAACAATTTTTTTTACATTTGTTTTTTTTTTTTATTTTTAAGTTCTAAGTTTTTTCCTTTATCCCCACCCACAATTAAGAAACCACATGTGAAATTGACTCCAATATTTTTGCCAAGAAAATCCCCAAAATGAATCATAAATCGTCATACACGACTGAAAATGACTTAAAAACAACAATTCCTCATTGGTGATGAGAACAACTACTCAATGTTTTGTGCTTGTAGAAGGGGTTAGAGATAGTATGAGAAATTGGGACAGGGTGAGTCCTAGACATTTCAATGTGTTCCTGATTTTCAATTTATCTCCCTAGAGATTTCCAGAATTTCCCCCAAGTGAGATTGGAGAGGAACTCTTGGTTCTGCTCAGATAGCTTACTCTCATTGAAAGAGCACATTCATTCTGGGTATTGTCTGGTATATTCTTCTCTGCAGAATCGCTCTGATTTTTGTTTGCTATATACTTGAATAAATAGATTTATTCCCCCATTTGTTTTTCTGATGGTCTTTTTTTTAAAGACTTCAAAACATAGAACTTTTATTCATGCAATAAATTCTTTATTTAGTTTATTTAGTGCATAAAGGACTAACCAAACATAAAGAGAGTCAAGAATCACATTTTCTTTAGTATCCATTCATCTAATTACACATCTATCTTGCAAGCTTTTCATTTCTTTTTATATTTTTAGAATTTTTTTAGGTTAGACATGTACAATTATATTAAATATATTTCTACATTAGTCATGTTATGAAAGAAGAATCAGGGAAAAAGGGAAAAGTCATAAGAAAGAAAAAAAATAAAATACTATGCGTTGATCTACAATCAGACTCCTAGCTCTTTCTCTGGATGTGGATAACCTTTTCCATCATGAGTCTTTTGGAATTGTCTCGGGTCATTATATTACTTGAGAAGAGCTAAGCCTATCATAGTTGATTATTATACAATGTTGCTGTCATTGCATATAATGTTCTGGTTCTGCTCACTTCACTGTCATGGTCTTTTGGGCAACTAACAATTGATGGGAAGGAGATCAAGTCTTCTGGTATAAATCTGATGCATACATACTTCCCCTCTAAAGGATAGCAACCAGGAAAGCATCTTGAATCTAAAAATCATTTTCCCTAGACTGACAATATTTAGGTGAGCACTATTCCAGAGACAACAATTCACATCTCCCTGAAAACCATATTTAGATAAATTTATGTATGCATAAAACATAACAAAACTGGCAACACAAACACGTTACAGAGAAAATATGCCAGATCTGGTTGGAACAATCTATTATTTTAGGAATATGTTTACTCCCATAATGACATCTCTTTTTTTTTTCTTTCCCTATTTCCCTTCTTCCTTCCTTCTTCTTTCCCTTCCTTTCTCCTTTCTCCCTCTCTTCCTTCTTTCATTTTTTCCTTCTTCTTTACTTCCTCTGTCTCTTCCTTCTTTCTTTCCTTCTTCCCTCCCTTTTTCCTTCCCTTTTTCTTTCTTTCTTTCTTTTTCACTCTCTCCCTCCCATTTTTCTTTCCTTCTTTATTTGCTTTCTTCCTTCCTCCCTCTTTCTTTCTTTTTTCTTTTCATTTCTTCCTTTCCTTCCTCCTTCTCTCCCTCTTTCCCTCTCTCTCTTTTTCTTTCTTTCTTGCCATCCAAAAAATGGTCGAAGAATTAAATTCTTTAAGTATTTATTAAGTATCTACTATGTAGACTATATTATGCTAGGTGCTAGAGACACAAAGAAGAAACAAGGCAAAAGGAACCTTCATACAATCTATTAGTAGGAGTAAGACAAGGCAGCAGAGTACCTGTGCTAATTTTGGAGGCAGAGGACCTGAATTCAAATTGTGATTGCCATTTATTCCCTAGGTGATTTTGAACAAATCATTTGACTTTACTAGACCTCAGTGTCCTCATCTATAAAGTGGGGAGTTAAACCAGATGACTTCTGAGGTCCCTTTCAGCTCTAAATCTATGATCCTATGACAAATATCTAAGTAATTACATGAATTTCAGTAAGATAAGAGAATAGGAAAGATCCAATACCTGACAATTTTTAAAGGGAAGCAATAATTATACATAGGGATTGGATATGGGAAACAAGGATCAGGGAAGATTTCATGGAAGATGTGGGCTTTGTAGAAATGGAAGCATTTTTTTTTTATTTTTTGCGAGGCATTTAGGGTTAAGTGACTTGCCCAGAGTCACACAGCTAGTAATTTGAGGTTGCATTTAAACTCAGATCCTCCTGACTTCAAGACTAGTCTTCTATCCACTGCGTCATCTAATTGCCCCCAGAATGGAAGCATTTCAACAAACAGTGATGTAGGCAAGATCTTTCCTGTATAGTAAATAGTAAGTGAAAAGACATAGAGAGGGTAATATACAAATCAGGGAATAATAGCAACAATCCAGTTAGGCTTAAATGTTAAATGCATAATTTAGAGTCTTATTCCCTTCCTGATCCATTGCTACTATTTGGGAGGAATAGTGAGGAGAGCAATGTCACTTAAGTATATTTTGGAGTGAGGTGGGGGGATAAGAAGATTAGAAAGGAAGGGATCAGGTTAAGGAGGACTTTAAAAACCAAATGGAAAACTTTATATTTGGTCTGAGAGGTTATAGAAAGCCACTGGCATTTATTCAGTGGGAGATGTGGGATGAAATAATTAAACCTGAATTTTAACAAGATTTATTTGATAGCTGAGTGAAGCAATGCTTACACCTGCCAATGCTCACTTTTTCCTCACATCATTTGGAGAAGTTGTAATCCTACAATCAATCAAATTAGGAGGCATTTATTCATTACTTTAAGGAACTTTAGTTTCATTTCTGCTCTTATATGCCAAGAAGAAGATGCAAGGAAAAAAATCTAAATATGTGGGTCAAGAATTGAAACAGGAAGGACTGGTGATATTAGCAATTTCAAATGTCTTTCCCACTATCCATAGAACCAGGGATTGATTATGGTGAAGATTCTCTATACTGTCATGCAGCAATTACCAGGCTTGACCCTACTTGGGACACAAAGGAAACCCACTTCCTATAAAAAAGGGATAGGGAAACACTGACTGGGACCCCAGGGCATTCTATTCTTTCAGGGTCATTGCCTTGCCTATCACTTGCCACAAAACCCACATCCTGTGACACTTTGGGGCCCTAAGTTATCCAGAGCGCCATGAATTTCCTCTGTGTCTTTAAGATGCTGCTTGAGGGGAAAACATCTTTACAATTAAAGGTTCTGATAAAGGCCTCATTTCCAAAATATATAGAGAACTGACTCAAATTTATAAAAAATCAAGCCATTCTCCAATTGATAAATGGTCAAAGGATATGAACAGACAATTTTCAGATAATGAAATTGAAACTATTACCACTCACATGAAAGAGTGTTCCAAATCACTATTGATCAGAGAAATGCAAATTAAGACAACTCTGAGATATCACTACACACCTGTCAGATTGGCTAAGATGACAGGAAAAAATAATGATGAATGTTGGAGGGGATGCGGGAAAACGGGGACACTGATGCATTGTTGGTGGAGTTGTGAACGAATCCAACCATTCTGGAGAGCAGTCTGGAATTATGCCCAAAAAGTTATCAAACTGTGCATACCCTTTGATCCAGCAGTGTTTCTATTGGGCTTATACCCCAAAGAGATACTAAAAAAGGGAAAGGAACCTGTATGTGCCAAAATGTTTGTAGCAGCCCTGTTTGTAGTGGCTAGAAACTGGAAAATGAATGGATGCCCATCAATTGGAGAATGGCTGGGTAAATTGTGGTATATGAATGTTATGGAATATTATTGCTCTGTAAGAAATGACCAGCAGGATGAATACAGAGAGGCTTGGAGAGACCTACATGGACTGATGCTAAGTGAGATGAGCAGAACCAGGAGATCATTATACACTTCGACAACGATATTGTATGAGGATGTATTCTGATGGAAGTGGATTTCTATGACAAAGAGACCTAACTGAGTTTCAATGGATAAATGATGGACAGAAACAGCTACACCCAAAGAAGGAACACTGGGAAACAAATATGAACTATTTGCATTTTTGATTTTCTTCCCGAGTTATTTTTACCTTCTGAATCCAATTCTCCCTGTGCAATGTTCTGCAAACATATATTGTATCTAGGATATACTGCAACATATTTAACATATATAGGACTGCTTGCCATCTTGGGGGGGGGTGGAGGGAGGGAGGGAAAAAAACGAAACATAAGCGAGTGTAAGGAATAATGTTGTAAAAAATTACCCTGGCATGGATTCTGTCAATACAAAGTTTATTATTAAATAAAATAAAATTAAAAAAAAAAAAAACAAAAAAGATGCTGCTTGAGGTAAGCAGCCCTCATCACTTACACTGAAAAAGATCAGGCTGAAGATGCTATATAAAAAAATTACAGAATGTGGAAATATGTATAGAAGAATTACACATGTTTAACATATATTGAATTATTTGTTGCCAAGGGGCGGGGAGGGGAGGAAGGGGAGAAAATTTATAGCATAAGATTTTGCAAGAGTGAATGTTGAAAATTATCTTTGCACGTATTTTTATTTTTAAAAAATAAAAATCTATTATTGTTAAAAAAAAAAAAAAAACTTAAAATAAATAAAAAGTTACAGAAATGGGTTTGGGACCTTCCCCAGAATTTTCCAGAATTTTGATCCCAAAAGAGAGAGGGTATTGGACTGCTGATCTCTTTTCCTCTAAGCCAGTGCATAGAAGGTAAAGGATTACACAGGCTCAGTCATTCTTGATCTACAACACCCTGGGTGAAGAAAAATCTTATAGCAGCATCCAGCTACTTTTCTAGGCAGTCAATAAACATTTATTAAGTGCCTACTATAAATGTTTAATTTACTTAAAATAAATGAAACTGATTTCCTTCACAGGCTAATTGTACACCATTTCAAAATCTGACTCTTTTGTACAGCAAAATAACTGTTTGGATATGTATACATATATTGTATTTAATTTATACTTTAATATATTTAACATGTATTTGTCAACCTGCCATCTCGGGAAGGGGTGGGAGAAAAAAAGTTGGAACAAAAGGATTTGTAACTGTCAATGCTGAAAAATTACCTATGCAAATATCTTGTAAATAAAAAGCTATAATAAAAAATAAAACAAATGAAACTGTGCTGAGAATACATAGAAAAGCAAAATATAGTCCCCGCCTTTGTGACATTCACAGTCTAATGGGAAGATGAAATCCAAACAACTCTATACAAATAAGCTAGATACAGGATGAATAGAAAATAGTTTACAAAGGGAAGGCACTAGAATTAAGAGAAATTTTAAAAGGCTTCCTATAAAAGGTGGAATTTTAGCTGGGATTTGAAGAAATTCAGGGAAACCAGGAAGTAGAGATGAATTGGGGGAGTTTCAGATAGAACTGCCAGCAAGCCAAATGTCTAAACTTGGGTTATATAGTGATATTTGGAAGGAATAGCCAGAGGAGCAGTGTCACTGGAACCAAGAGTTTACTTTGGGGTGAGGAATGGGAATAAGAATACTAAAAGGAAGGGACCAGGCTAAGACAGGCTTTAAAAAAACAAACTGAAAACTTTATAGTTGATCTGAGAGATAATAGAAAGCCATTAGTGTTTATTGAGTGGGAAATAGGAGATGAAATGGTTAAACCTGAATTTTAAGGAGATTCATTTGATCATCTGAAGTGAAGCTGAATGAAGGATCACCCGAAGTAAGGAGGGACTTGTGCCAGGGAGACCCACTAACAAAACCCACAACAGTCAAGGTCTGAATTGATAAAGATATATCCCAGGATGATGTCAGTATCACAGGACAGGAGGCAGAAAACAAGATCTGTCAGCTTAGTGGACATGGGGGTGAGGAGTCAAGAATGATACCTAGATTGTGAGCCTGGGTGACTGAAAGAAAATTTTCCCCTAACCAATAGGGAAGTTAAGAAGATGGGATAGGTAGCTGTAGAAAAATAGTGAGTTTAGTTTTGGATATGCTAAGTTTAAGATATCCAGGATAATTAGTTTATATGTCCTAGTTCAATATGCTCTAATTAGAGATAATAAGTTTGGTATTTAAGACATAGACTGGACTGGATAAATAGACCTTAGCATAATCAACATAGGAATGATAATTGAATCCATAGGGGCCAAAAAGATAAGTAAATGAAGTAATAATAATAAGAGAAAAAAGAGAATCCCAAAATAGAGCCTGGGGAGACATCTATAATTAGTTGGTGTGGCCTGGATGAAGATCCAGCAAAGGAAACTTAAATGACTTTCAGAAAGATAGTTAGGAAGAGAATCAGGCAAACATAATGACATGGAAACCTAGAGACAAGGGAATACCAAGAAGAGGATGATCAACAGTGTTGAAAGTTTCAGGGACATCAAGAAGGATCAGGACCATAAAAAGGTTATTCAATTTGGCAATTAAGAGATCATTGGCAATTTTGGAGAAAGCAGTTTCCAAAGAATGATGAAGTCAGAAGTCAGAATATAAAAGGTTAAGAAGAGAATGAGACTACAAATCTCTCAGATTGACTAAAATGACAGGAAAAGATAATGATGAATGTTAGAGGGGATGTGGGAAAACTGGGACATTCATACATTTTTGGTGTAACTGTGACCTGATTCAGCCATTTTGGAGAGCAATTTGGAACTATGTCCAAAGGCTATCAATCTGTGCATATCCTTTGGCCCAAGCAGTGTTTCTGCTGGAGTTATATCCCAAAGAGATCTTCAGGAGGGAAAGACACTCACATGTGCAAGAATGTTTGTGGCAGCCCTTTTTGTAGTGGCTAGAAACTGGAAATTGAGTGGATGCCCAACAATTGGAGAATGGCTGAATAAGTTATGGTATATGAATATTATGGAGTATTATTGTTCCATAAAAAATGATCAGTAGGCTGATAACAGAGAGGCCTGGAGAGACTTATACGAATTGATTCTGAGTGAAGTGAGTAGAAGCAGAAGAACATTATTCATGGCAATAACAAGATTATGTGATGATGAACTGTGATGGACATGGCTCTTTTCAACAATGATTGAGGCCAGTTCTAATGATCTTGTGATGAAGAGAGCTACCTACACCCAGAGAGAGGACTGTGGGAACTGAGTGTGGATCAAACATAACATTCTCACTCTTTTTGTTGTTGTTCACTTGCATTTTTGTTTTCTTTTTCATTTTTTTTCTTTTTTGATCTGATTTTTCTTGTGCGGCACAATAATTATATAAACATGTATACATATATTGGATTTAACATATATATTTTTTAACATGTTTAACATAAATTGGATTACTTGTCATCTAGGGAAGAAGATTGAGGAAAAGGAGGGAGGAATTTGGAGCACAAGGTTTTGCAAAGGTCAGTGTTGAAAAATTATCCATGCATATGTTTTGAAAATAAAAAGCTTTAATAAAAAAAAAAGGAGAGAGTGAGAGGAATATAGCCCCACCCATGACTCAAAAACTAAGACATGATACCTGTGTGCAAAAGATGAAGCAAGCTCTTATGGTGGAAAGAACACTAGATTTGGAATCAGAAAGCTTGGTTTTAGATCTCACCTTTTTAAGAAAGCAAAATATTAGGATCTTCCAATTTAGAGATAATGTGTAAATTTTAGTTTGATTTACAAGGCCTCTGAATATCAAAAGCTACTAGTTGCTCAAGACAAAATCAGAAGTGCAGATTGTAGCATGCACTCTAAGATATACAAAGATACAATTTTATATTACTAGATAGATATTGAATCAAAAATCAACTTGCAATATTTTTATCTTGTCTTAGAAGTCCTTGAGAAATCCTGTAAGATACTCTGTTAAAATGTAACATTGCAAATTATATCTTTGATTTGTCTTCTGTTTATTGTTTGTCAAACATTCTGTTCTCAATTTGTAACTTAAATGCAAGCATGTGGCAATTTCTAGAACTTTTTGGAAGAATCTTCCCAAGAGTCAAAAAAGATCCAGACTCTTTATATCAAAATGAGGACATTTGGTTGAGAGAGATTTCTTTATAACATTGGGCCTCAATGGGCTGTGGTGAAGGTTACATGAGATAATTCGCTATAAAAGGCTTTTATAAAAACATCTTAAATGCTCCATCAGTGTAAGCTATTTTTATTTTTAAAATGTGGGAGTTGGATTTCCAGTACTAAGATTCAAAGCTATATTGACTCCTGCACTTCTCTGAGATAAGTCTCCATACCCCAGCCTCTTACAACCCTGAAACAGGATGTCTGGAGGCACAGATAATCCAAAATAATGAAAAACTGTTTAAAGTCATTTAGTTTTGTCTTTGGAATACTGACAGAAACCCCTTCACTTCATATGCCATGTTTAGGCCCTGGGTGTTAATCATCAGTGTGAGGGAGGAAGCTTCCTGTCACTACAAATTACTTATGTTCTGAGTCTTCCTACAAAAAATGTCCTATTTTTCTCACTCCCTTACCTCTCCCACCCCCCAAAAAAAAATCTTCTCTACTTAATGTACAGAATTCTTACTATCGGAAATACCTTTTATATTATAATCAGGGGCAAGTCTTAAGATTCCGATGTCCCCAGGTAAGAAAAGAAAATTATTTCGATCTATTCCAAAAAGTCTATAGCTGATATTAGGAAAGAAAATACTGAAATCACACTTCTGGGCCCACCCTGAGCTTTCAGATAATTCTAACTTAACTGTGCTGGAGATGATCTAGTTTTCCTACCTACAAATTAATTCAGTCCCCTCTGTTTATCTCTGTATAGTGTTTTTACAATTTACAAAGGACTTTGCTTAGAATACTTGCATCTATGATGGTGCAAGTATGAATATCTCATTTTTTACTGATGAAGACATTGAGAATCAGGAAAGTAATGATTTGCCTATTAAAGACAGGCACTGTGCAAATGTTATAAAACATCTAGTATTATTTTCTTATAAGTCTTCTCTTCCTCAGGCTAAACATATCCATCTCCTTCACAGTGTCCTGATCTATCATGTACTACAGGCCTTTCATCCTTCTGGCTGCCTTCCTCTGAGAAGCAAGACATTACAACTAATCTCTTCAATAGACAATTCCTAAAATCCTAAAATTGGTCCAATCAACAACAACATTTCAAAAAATTTTATGATAAGTGTACTTGTGCTTGATGTAAGGAGAGGCAATATAATATAGGGAAAAGGCTGCTGCTACTTGTCCTTAGGAGATCTGGGATCAAGCCTGGCCATTTGCTGGCTATGTGATCTTGGGCAAGTCAACCTTTGACCCTCATGTTGGTTCTTTAGCTACCATATGAAAATATTTATATAGTTTGTATGATTTTCCCTAAAGAATTGTAACAATCAATGGATATGTGGCCAAATTTCAGAACTATCAGACTAAAGAAAAAATATTACAAGCAGCCAGGACAAAACAATTCAAATACCGAGGTGCCACAATAAGGATCACTCAAGATCTGGCTGCCTCAACATTAAAGGATCGAAGGGCCTGGAATCTGATATTCCAAAATGCAAAAGAACTTGGAATGCAGCCAAGAATAAACTACCCAGCAAAGCCGAACATTTTCTTCCATGGAAGAAGATGGACATTTAATGAAACAGAGGAATCCCATTTGTTTCTAAGGAAAAAGCCAGAATTAAACAAAAAATTTGATTTCCAACCATAGGACTCAAGAGAAATAGAAAAAGATAAAAGGAATTCTTGAGAACTGTATTTCTGTTGTGGATATACAAAAAAAAAATGTATAATTTGATTTTACTGATATAACATTAAAAAAAGGGAAATAGAAATGGAAAGGAGATAGTGCCAGAAAAAGGGAAAAGGGGAGATAAAAAGAGGGAAACTACATCCCACGATGAGGCAAAGGAAACCTATCATATCTGAGGGAACTTAGAGAGGGGGAGGAACATCGTGTGAATTTTACTCTCATCAGAGTCAGCTCAAAGAGAAAATAATTGACATTTATTTTACAGAAAATCTTCTCTCACCTCATTAAAAAGTAGGAGAGGAAGGAAAAAGAGTAATAAGGGAAAGGTACAAGAAAGGGGAAGAGATTCAAAGGGAGGAGGGAAGAATCCTAAAGAAGGAGAGCTGTGTGATACAAGTGGGGCTCATAAGTTTAATAGTAGGGAAGGGGGTAAGAGGGGGAAAGAAAAAGAAAAGCACAATCTGGGGATATTTTGATGGCAGGAAATACAGAATTAGTAATTCTTAACATGTATTGGTCAACCTGCCATTGTGGGGAGGGGATGGGGGAAGGAGGAAAAAAATTGGAACAAAAGGTTTGGCAATTGTCAATGCTGTAAAATTACCCATGCATATAACTTGTAAATAAAAAGCTATAATAAAAAAATAAAGTTGAAGTTAAAAAGACCTTAAAAAAAAAAAAGAATCAATGGATAGAATGTCATTTTCATAAAAGACATAAGAACTTGTACAAAAGTGGGAGAAGGGTCAGAATACAAGGAATGTTATATCATTTCACCAAACTCAAAGTCATTTATTTAACAATTACCCAAACCAAAATAAAATTAGAGAAATAAATACTGTGACTTTGTCAGATAAATAAAATAATGCATCCCAAAGCCAAACAGGCAGTATGACAGAGATTTGGCCTGTATGACCTTAGACAAGCCACTTATGCTTGTTTGCCTCAGTTTCCTCATCTGTAAAATGAGCTAGAAAAGTAAATGAAAAATCACTCCAATATCTTTGCCAAGAAAATCATAAATGGGGATTACAAAGAATTGGATGAAGCTGAAACAACTGACCATCAATGTGGCAGAAAGGAGAGGGTAATGAAATAGAAGTGGTGAAATAATTCAAATAAGCCACGAGGTGGCACTGGTGATCAAGGCTGGCTAAGCCACTTACAACCTACCCAGCAACAAATTACTTCAACCGGCAAAAGTGATCATTCAAATGCAATGGATGGATGTTTACAAAAATACAAAGCTCACATTAACAGAATGAGGAAGAAAATGGGTATTCATTTAATAAGAAGTGACTGAACAACTTTTTGAATGATGAATACAATGAAATATTATTATGCTGGTAGAAACAACAAAAGGGATTCTGGGGAGATAGTGAAGTGAGCAGAACAAGAAGAACAGTTTATAAAAATGACCACAACATGGCAAAGGAAAGCACCTTGAAAAGCATGAGAACTCTGGCTGATGCAATAACCAAATAGAATTCCAGAGGACTAATGAATCATGCTTGCCAACTCTTGGCAGAGAGGTGATGAGGTAAAGGTTCAGACAGAAATATGTGAACCTGTTTTTGGTTTACTATATTCACTTGTAATCAGAAGACTTATTTTATTTTATTTTATTTTACTCTTTGGAGGTGGGAGAGTTATGAAAGTGATAGTGCAGCAAAAATAAATAAAAATCACACAAGGAAGAAAGCAGAAAAGAGTCCAGAAAGGGACACAGACAAGTAAGC
This sequence comes from Antechinus flavipes, assembly GCF_016432865.1. Lineage (NCBI taxonomy): Eukaryota > Metazoa > Chordata > Mammalia > Dasyuromorphia > Dasyuridae > Antechinus > Antechinus flavipes. The sequence goes on from NC_067402.1 coordinate 226,270,803, forward strand.
ATGTTGAAATTGCTATGAGACTGCATTTCTACTCTCCTCCTCCCCCTCACCAACACAATCACAATAACCAACAATAATAATCTGGCTGGTATGAAACACCAATGAGATCCATAATTGATGTGTACTTTTTTCTTTTCAAAGAAATCACAATTGAGGGGTGTAGTCTACAATTTCAAGTCTGCTGTGCAGCTGAAACCTTTTATATGTGTTCTCTCTCCCATTAGAAGGCCCACAGATAGTACTCTATTTGCAACCCGAATATGTAGCACGGTGCTTTGCACACAGTAAGATTAATGAATGCTTTATTCATACATTCATTTTTTCATATTGAAGAGTGGTCTCTGTTAGGACCAATATCATAGTTGAAAATTCTGCAATGTTGTGCTAAAGTAACGACTGGCCAGCATGTGTTTGATCTTGTTCTCCTTCCAGTAGTCTCCATCCTTCAAGAATGGCATATCCTAGTGCCCCATCAGAGTAAGCCTCTGGTTCTAGACTTGAGAGAGGTTCCATTGCCCTCTCTGCCAAGTACTCATATCCTTTTCCCCCATAGCAAAGTTGAGCTGATGACAACCCAAGAGAGGTAAGAAAAGAAATATATAAGAAAACCAGCAGACCCAGAATTAGACCTGAACTCCAGTGGGGCAACAATGACAAGTATCTATTAGAACCCTACTGTCTGCAGATTACAGAGCCTAGATAAATCTCCATCCTTAACTCTGAACCCAGGAAAGAATGGCATCAATTTAAAGAAGGGTTTCTTAAACTTTTTTCACTCATGACCTCTTTTTGCCCAAGAAAATTTTACGTGCCCCTGGATACATAGGCATAAAAAAGGTATAGAAACCAGACATTTACTAATAATAAATCATAATTGTCTGACCCCCCACATTGAGTTATGAGTCTAAATATGGGGTCATGACCCACAGTTTTTAAAAAGCTGTGACATAGGGAACTATAACATCCAATTTCTTTTTTTTAATTTTAATATCTTTTTATTGATAGAACATCTGCATTTTTACAGCATTATCCCTTGCATTCACTTCTGTTCCGATTTTTCCCCTCCCTCCCTCCACCCCTTCCCCCAGATGGCAAGCAATCCTTTACATGTTGAATAGGTTACACTATATCCTGGATACAATATATGTGTGCAGAACCGAACAGTTTTCTTGTTGCACAGGGAGAATTGAATTCAGAAGGTATAAATAACCCGGGAAGAAAAACAAAAAATGCAAGCAGTATAACATCCAATTTCAAAGACATTGCTGATTGGCATATGACTTAAACTTTCTTGATTCATTTCTTCATCTACTACCTGAGGATAAAAATACTTCCACTAACTATACTACGATTGTTTTCAGGATCAAATGGCAAGGATTTGTTAAAAAATTTTATATAAATATCAGGTAGTTTATGATATTGCCCAAAGTATCACTTGACTAATTTTCATTGACTTTCAGGTTGATTCTGCCTGTCTTTTACACACATTACAATTCTGCTTCTAAGAAAGGAGAAAGGAGAAGGTAGACATTGAGCTTCTGGGCACTAGAAGGTGACATAATAAGGACAGGAAAAGCTATTCTGTTCTTATCTCTAATTTTACCATCACATATTTCTGGCAGGTGTGTCACTGTGGGAGTTGACTAGAAATCATCACCTAATCCATGATAGCACATATGCTCTTCCCCAAACCGATTTCTTTCCAAGGAGCATCCATATCATAAGTGCCTATTCCATGGTGAAAGGACTTCTCCAAGTCTAACTCCTCAGAAAAACACTTCAGCAAAGTTTTTAAAGAGCACTAGATGAAACAATGATAAATAAAACTGATGAGAAACACTAATAGATTCCAATAACCAACAAGTTTACTAAATTGCACATGCCCTCTGTCCATTAATAGTCCTATGCCTTCAAAAAAGAAGCAAAAAGTAAAAATAAAAATATTTACAGCAGGTGTTTTTGTACTAGCAAAGAACTAGAGACTCAGGCAGTATCTATCAATTAGGAATGACAAATTATGGTAAATGAATACTATTTCTTTTGTTATTATTTGTCCTTCATTTTTGAAGAGGACCACTGACATCATGATGTCTTGAGTTGAGGGTGAATTGATTTAAGTGAGACATAGTTGCACAAAGTCACCAGATTCCCAGTGGCAAGACAAAAGTCAAGAGGACTGGCAGTGGTCCAAGATGTAGTAGATGACCTTGGCCTCTTTGCCAAGCTCTACGTGATCCACAGCACCCTTCACGGCTGTTGAAACAAATTATTTTCATCCACCTATTTAACAAAGGGAAGTAAATCTTCAAATGCTTTCAGTAGACTTCCATTCACGGATGCCTTTAAGGTGTACAAAATACTATGTTCACAATTGGTCTCATAACTAATTGGTCACGGTGCGCCAGGCACAGTGTTAAACCATAGGGTTGCAAAGAAAGGCAAAAGCCAGTTCCTGCTGTCAAGAGCTCACAATTTAATGAGGAAGACAATACACAAACAGCTATGTACAAACAAAATGTATTTAGAGGAAATTGGAGATAATCAACAGAAGAAAGGGACTAGCATTAAAAAGGATTGAAAAAGGCTTCTTGTTAAAGATGTGATTTTTAGCTGGGACTTGAAGGAAGCCAGGAGGCAGAGAGATGAGGAAACTAAAACTCAAAAAATTTAAATAAATGCTTTGCCTAGGACCCTATAATTAGTAAATAGCAGAGTCAGAACTCAGGAATTCAAACGTAGGTGTCCAGTGGTTTTACACCACAATGCCCAAAATATTATAATATTCTGACACCCAAAATAGAGATCTGAAAGAGAAAAATCTTTTTTAAAAAGGACAATGAGAGTCTAAGTGTCACTAGTCCATAAAGTGTTGTATTTACATATACATTTTCTCATTTATTCCTTCCTTTTAATCCTTCTTTAAAATCCTTATTTTGTGCTAGTGGCAACCATAAGGTTTCTAGGATAGATTTGGTAAAATAGAATAGTATCCAAGCATTGGAAGCAAAACAATGTTATCTCCTACCCTAATCACATGGTTTGGGAGGAGATGAGAAGAGAGTGAGAAAATTGCCACCTGCCTACCCATTTCCTTCCCCCTTGGTCTTTCCCATCTTCCCATCCTTGACTCCAGTGATGGGCTAACTGCCATCAAGCCAGAAACCACAGGAGCTGCCAACCTTGTAGAGAGAGAATTGCCCTCATGGAAAGATCATGTAGAAAAATGCCCTCCTTTTACAGAAGAAAAAAATAAGGATGAAAAAGGGAAAACTTGCCTAAAGTTGAATAGAAAGTTAGCAGCAAAGCCAAGCCAAGCTTTAGAACGAAGGTCTCCTGCCTCCCAACCTTTCTGCCTCAACATGTCATACCTCTCCGGGCACAGAAATCAATGACAAACCTGACAGGAGAAGATTAAGAGATGCTTCCCCAAAGCATTTGCAAAGATTTTCAAGGTTAACTTACTGAGGTTCCCTGTACCAGGTTTAGATATCTTCTAAATCAAGGGGCAAAGATTTTATTACTCTGCTAAGAGTGGGCTAAATCCATAACAGATTTTAGCAAGGAAAGAGGGTTTTAGCAATTAATAAGGGGAAAGACAAGTTCCCTAATTGAGACATGACGAGTGGGGATTATGCAGCTATAAAAGGAGTTTAGGGTTCCAATAGGTATTAGCTTAGCAAATGGACAAGTCCCAAAAAGAAATTGGGGAGAGGGGGATTATACCATTGATTGGCAGGCTAATGCTAAAAGAGATTTAGTACCCCAAAAGATTTAGCAATAACAAGGAGAAAGACACCATGAAGTAGGAATAGGCAATTGATAATAGATTAACCCTAAAAAAGAATTAGAGATCTATGGAATAAGTAGTTTTGGCAATACATAAGATTCAGCTAAAATAGGCATCTGAGGTAATAATGTCCACTTTAAACAAAAGGCTCACTTAAAGTGGAGTTGTTCCTATCAGTGTCCTCCCTGCGTGCCCATTGTATTCCATAATTTGGGCTTTCTCTTGCCAACATCCCCCTAGCTACTCAGAGCTCCATCAAACCGTAATCAATAACCAAAGACATCATCGGGCTAAAGTATACTCATCCTCCTACTGTACCAACTTTTACCTTTGAAACAGAGGTCCAAAATGAGAAGACTTTCTTGCTCTGCAATAGAGCAATCATCATGGAATTAGAGAACGAGATGAAAGATCTTCACCCACAACTCCATTAAATGGCTATTATCTTAAGCTTTTTCCACTTGAGGGTGCCATTAACCATTAAAATGTTTTTTCTTTAAAATGTTAATTCAATTGAGGGAAAGAGGATTAGTCTGTGAGTCACAAAGAAAGACCTGGAGAGGAAAGTTTGTTTTGTGAAATTCTCCCTAAAGAAAAAGTTGTAGAAAAATCTTAACCAGGAAAGAACTCTGGGATAAACAATATGGACACAGGATCTAAACAAACAAACAAAAAAGAATTGGTGAGTTTCAAAAAGGAGGTTTTTGCTTTTGGATAGATTCTTTCTCTGGAAGACTTTTGCCAAAGTAAACTCAGATTACAAAGAATTCACTTTCCCTTGGAATCTTTACTCCATATGTCATCCCTAACTCTACTATTGTTACTAGCCCTAATCCTACCTCTGCTTCTAATTTTCCCTTCTTTATTATTATTCACTGGTGTTTGAATCTTTGTGACCACATTTGGGGTTTCCTTCCTTCTCCAGTTTACTTTATTATATTAAGGTTATTATATTATATATATATTATATATATATGTCACATTATTCAAATTCCAACAGCATATCTCCACTGGGCCAGAAATAGTGACATATTTTACACAATTATGGTAAATAGTTCCCAAAACACAATAAAATTTTAAATTATTACATTAAAAAGCATAACAAAAATCCTAAATATTAGATTCATTATTCATATTCATTGAAACCTAGAAGTATTTCCTCAGAAATTCAGAAGAATGAACAGGCAAACAGGACAGTCTAGAAAATAACATGTTTGGAAAAACTTGGAAAGATTTATGTGAGCTGATGCAAAGTGAAGTGAGCAAAACTATGAAAACCTTGCACACAGCACCAATGTTATAATGATAATTCACTGAGAAAGACTCAGCTACTCTGATCCACAAGGGGCTCATGATGCTATCCACCTCCAGAAAGAGAACAGATGGACTCTGAGGGCAGTTTGAAGCATATTTTTTTCTTGCTCCCCCAAAGATATCTGCAACATGGCTAATCTGGAAATGAGTTTTGTGTGACTTTATATATATAAATGGACATTATATTTCTTGCCTCCTCAATAAATGGGGGAGGGACTGAAAGGAAGAAGAGAATTTGGAACTGAGAATAAAAATCAATTTAGAAAATATTTTTTTAAAAAGCAACAGAATTTATCATTGACTTTTTTTTTAAGCAAGTAATATGGGATGGAGACTCACAGTTTCTCATAAAATCTCTATTTATGGTCTATATATAGAGTTCCAAACCTGGAATCAGAAAAATCTGAGTTTAAATTCACCCTTATACACTTAGTGACTACACAACCCTGGACAAGTCACTTAACCCTGTTTGCTTCAGTTTCCTAATCTGGAAAATGAGCTAGAGAAGTACATGGCAAACCACTTTAGTGTCTTTGCCAAGAAAATCCCATATGGAGTCAGGAAGAATCAGACATGACTGGACAACAACATTTTAAAAATGAACCTCCTGAAGAGATTTAACATGCAATGATGCTATTGAATTGGGTAGAGTCAAGAAAACATTGTACACAGCTACTAGATTATGTGATGATTAATTCTGATGGAGTTGACTCTTTTCAATAATGAATTGATTCTGGTCAATTTAAGTAGATTTAGGTTGTGGATCCCAGAGATCCACAGAGAGGACTATGGGGACTGAATGTGGATCACAACACAGTATTTATTTTCACCTTTTTTGTTATTGTTGTTGATGTTTCCTTGCTTTTTTTTTCTCAATTTTTTTTTCCTTTTTAATCTGATTTTTCTTGTGCAGCATGATAAATGTGAAAATATGTTTAGAAAAATTGCACATGTTTAACCTATATTGGATTACTTGCTGTCTAGGGGAGAGGCGTGGGAGTAAGGGAGGGAGAAAATTTTGGAACACAAAGTTTTGCAAGTGTGAATGTTGAAAACTATCTTTGCATGTATTTTGAAAATAAAAAGCTATCATAAAAATAAATAAAACCTTTTAAAAATGAGCCTCTCTAGAGGCATAGAGCACTGAGTCCGGAATTATGAGGGATCTGAGTTCAAAACTGACTCCAAACACTTCCTAGATGTGTGAATCTGAATAAATCGTACTTTTAACTTATGTCTGCCTCAGTTTCCCTACCTGTAAAATGGGAGTACTGTCTATCTCCTAGGGTTGTTGTAAATGTAAAATGATATATTTGTAAACCAGCTTTATGCCTTAAAGTGCTATATAAATACATGTTAATGCTATTCTTCTGGATATGTTTTTCCCCAGTTTAACAGGCCTAGAGAATTTTCCCCAAAATAATTTGCTTAAGAATCCAGCATAGCAAATATTCTCTGGGTCCCTTTGCTCTGGGGGGCACTCTGCAGGGCAGAGGTCTCTCCTTTAATGCTACTAGTGGTGTTTGCTCCAGGGTATTTGTTTAAAGATGTAGCAAGAACAAATGTATATTTCTGCCTCACTACTTCTGAGGCACACTCTTTTGTCAAACTCAAAAAAAAAAGTGATCCCATAAACCATGCATAAGGATCTCTGCAGCTGCAGACTTACTTAGAAAGTCACATATTAACACTATATTCTTTTGTATTTTTATTTGGTTTGTTAAATGTTCCCCTCTTACATTTCCATCTGGTTTCCATCTTCACTGGCCATGACTTGAACACATCTCCTCTTGCCACTTCAGTCTCTGGAATAGTAGGCACAAAACTTAGATCAGTTCCTACACAGTGTTGATCCCACCAAGTTCACATCCCAAGGAGGCAATACTGCCTGATGACCTTGCACATCAGCTAGTGCTGGACAATAGTTCCCAAGGTCAGTAACAAAGCTCCTCAAAACTTTAATGCTATAATTCCAATAGACTTGAAATGGAAAAAGCCATCTGTATCCAGAGGGAAACCTATGGAGACCAAGTGTGAAATATAGCATTTTCATCTTTTGTTGTTTGCTTGCTTGTTTTTTGTCTTTTTTCCCTTTTGATCTGATGAATCAGATGATGAATATGGAAATATGTTTAGAAGAATTGCACATCTTTAACCTCTACCAGATTGCTTGCTGTTTAAGGGAGGAGGGAAGGGCAGAAGAGAGAGGAAGAAAAATTTGGAAAGTTTTGTAAAGGTGAATGTTGAAAACGATCTTTGCATGTATTTGGAAAAATGAAATACCATTCTCAAAAAATAAAATGCTAATTTCAAAAAAATTTCAATGTTGTACTGGTTGCATTCCTGTAGGAACTTCTGTTTGTCTCACTTTCCTCATTGTTAAAATGAGAATAATCTTAATACCCAGGCTTGTTGTCAGGGTAAAATAAAACCATATTTGTCAAATACTTTGTTAATCAGCTGCGGTATTGCGGCATCTTCAGCAGGCAGTCAAAGAGCTTTCTTTTCAACACGTGGTTAGCCAGCTAAAAGCAGCCTGGGATGCAAGCTCTCCACAGCAGGTTTTCCACATGGAAATGCTGTCTTATATACTTTGTGCATGGGCTAGACCCCATTACGCCACAATTTAAATGTAAGTCAGTGACGAGACTTTCCCTAAGGAAAATGAGATAATATTTGTAAAATGCTTAGCTCCTTAATAAATGCTTGTTCCCAAACATATATATACAAAAAAGGTATATAATTATTCATCTGTAGTTTGATCCCTCTTGTTAACTTCAATGCTGACTGAGCACTGTCTACCCTCACAGAAAAAGATTTGTATTGAGAGACTTCCTATGATGATCACAGACACCATCCCATTTGTAAGATGGCTTGTTGTTGTTATACAGTAATTTCAGTAGGCCTGATCTTCATTGACCCTATTTGGGGTTTTCTTGGCAAAGATACCAGAATGGCTTTCCATTTCCTTTCCTTTTTTTATCAGGATCAGGCTTTTTTTTTTATCATGATCAGTCATCTTTACTCTAGATCCAGCACCTAGTTCCGACCATGGAAGATAGTGTATCCAACATATTCCCAAGTTTGTTAGTTTCCTACTTACCAGTAACCCAAATCCTGGGGTTCTGGAAAGAAAGTCTATCCAGAATATGATGATGGCTTCAAAGGTAAACAAAGGTGAACTTCAAAGGTGTCCTAAGATCTTTTCTTGAGCATCCCATCTTTCATTCACTTATTCATTATGCAATTATTAAATCCTATTTTGTTCTAAACACTTTGCTAGCTGATGTGTGCTGATACAAAGACAAAAAATGACAGCCCCTGTTCTCAGGTTTACCCTTTATCAAAGGAAGCCTCGAGAGTTCATACAAGAAGTCTGTTGAAGGCTTGCATCTCAATCACTTCCAAAAGGAAATGTCCCTTGATCTCTTGATAAAGGGTATATGCAATCAGATGCTTCTGGTTGATCCCCATGTATTGGGAAGGGGAAAGAAAGAATATATCAAAAACTCTTGGCCATTGAGTAGAAAGAATCTCCCATTCTGTGGACCTTAAAAGGAGAGATTACTTCTACTTTCATTGTCTTCTTTCTCTTTTTTTAATAGATGGCTAAAGACTGATGGTTCTCTCTTGAGCTTCTCCTGGTGAGAATGGGGGTTGGGAATGGATTTTTTTCTTTCCTTTCTCAATATCAGCTATGAAACCTGCTCTTACATAACAGCAATGTATATATGATGGGTTTTTTGTTTTTTTTTTTTTCCCTAGGCAAACTTGAAACTGGGTCTCAAGGTCCTTATTACCTAACACTTTCTGTTTCTTTCCCTTAGTACAGTTTTTCAAAAAACAATCCTGAAAAAAACTATGACAATTGTTGAGGGGATGTGGGAAAACCGAGACACTAATACATTATTGGTGGAGTTGTGAAGTGAGCCAACCATTCTGAAGAACACTTAGAACTATGCCCAAGGGACTATCACATTGTGCATACTCTTTGATCCAGCAGTGTTTCTATTGGGCTTGTATCCCAAAGAGATCTTAAAAGAGGGAAAGGGATGTGCCAAAATGTTTGTGGCAGCCCTGTTTGTAGTGGCTAGAAACTGGAAAATGAATGGATGCCCATCAATTGGAGAATGGTTGAGTAAATTGTGGTATATGAACGTTATGGAATATTATTGTTCTGTAAGAAATGACCAGCAGGAAGATTTCAGAAAGGCCTGGAGAGACTTACATAAACTGACGCTGAGGGAAATGAGCAGGACCAGGAGATCACTATGATAAGAAGATTATACAATGATCAATTCTGATGGACATGGCTCTTTCCAACAATGAGATAATTCAGGTCAATTCCAATGATCTTGTGAAGAGAACCATTTACACCCAGAGAGAGGACTGTGGGAACTGAATGTGGACCACAACATAGCATTTTCACTTCTTTTTACTGTTGTTTTCTTGCATTTTATTTTCTTTCTCATTTTTTTCCTTTTTGATTTAATTTTTCTTGTGCAGCAAAATAATTGTGTAAATATGTATGCATATGTTGGATTAAACATATATTTTATCATGTCTAACATATATTGGATTACTTGCTATCTAGGAAAAGGGGAGAAAATTAGAACACAAGATTTTGCAAGGATTAATATTGAAAAATTATCCATGCATATTTTTTGAAAATTAAAAAGCTTTAATAAAACAAAAAAGCAAACAAACAAAAAACAACCTTGATATTATATTTCCCATCATGTCAGTGATCTCATTAATTCAAGAGGTCCAAGTCTGCTTCTTTAAGGTACTATAGCACTTCTCAGAGAAGACATGGATCTTTAGTGAATGACAATTAAGAACCAAATTGACTGTGAGATGAATGGACATCTGTTGAATGGACAACAGCCCCATAAAGTATTTTATATTTTAATTATCTACTTTCCTAAAAAGCAAAAATAGGAGTGATAACTTACTGTTTCTGGTTTTATACATTTTGTTGTTATGCTTATAAATATTTTGTGTTGTAAGCATTTCTGTTTGATAAAGGAAATATATAGCTGTCCTATGTCTGATACAATTTGAATACTGAAGAAAGACAGAAAGAGTAAGAGAAAGACAGAGAAACAGAAAAAAGAGACAGACAGAGGCAGAGAGAGCTCCTAATAATACCTTTGAGAAGCTCCTAGACATGAAAGGCAAAAAGCAACTAAATGTAGTCTGTGGGAGTGGGTGCCCCAAAACTCTGGGTCAGTGGATCTGTTACATGAATAAATACAAAGTAATGGGGTGGAGGAAAGTACATATAAACAACTGGAGGATCAGAAAGGCCTGTCTAGGAGGTCTCCCTTCCACATTGATGGAAGCTAGGAATTCAAAGAGAAAACAATGAAAAAGAAGTGCATTCCTAGAATGTTATTTAGGGAGAAAAGCAAATAAGCCAGATTAGCTGGCCAGATCAGCATATTTGTGAAAGGGAGTAATGTGCAATCAGCCTAGAAAGTGTAGTCTGGAGCCAAACTCTGTAGTTAAGGTCATCTGCTTTCTCTGTATAGAATACAGGAAGGTAAGAGAAGCCAAGGTATAGTTAAGTCCTCACTCTCAAGTTATGTGCAGTTGTCATGAGATGAGAGGAGATAGAAAAGGGATAATGGAATATCTCTCCCAAATCACTGGAAGCAGAAAAACCAAATGCACACAAAAACTGTGGAGATGGTATCCCATGGTTTTTCTCCACTTAGCCTTTATAAGTACCTTTCCATCCCTCTTTTCAAAACTTAGACTCTTGGCTGTGGGTAAATTGATATTGTTGTTTGTCCTTCATTCTGGAAGAGGACCATGACATCAGGGAAGTGATGCCATGATGTGCAAGTGAATTGCATTTAAGGGAGGAAGGGCTATGCAAGGTCACCTGCCTCACTTTCCCCTCCATTTGAATCTAGTGACCAGATATAGGCCAGGAGGACTGGAGATGGTCCTGGATGCAATGGGAGACCTGGGTCTTGTTAAGTTAAGGTCTTCAACAAGTCTCAGTTTGACTGAGGCCATACCTGTAGTTCTCATTGGAAATATGAAACACCAGCTGCTTACAATGACAACCTGGCATTTAATCCCTCCTTGATTCACTACTTAACCTGCTTTTCTGCCATTCCCTGATATAATTTAACATGACCTCCAAAATCAATTTCATAAAGTCTTATTCTGCCCATCACTCCCCAACTCAAGGATATGTAATGGCTCCCATCACTTTCACGTCCAATCCAAACTGCAAGCAGCACAGAGTAGTAGAAAGGGTAATAAACTTGGAGTCAAAAAGACTTGGATTCAAATGTACAAACAGATTGTTATTATGTGATCCAAAGTAAGTAATTTAAACTTTCTATTTTCTCAGTTTCATCACCTGTAAAATGATTGATGATCTTTAAAGGTCCTTCTAGTTCTTTTTTTTTTTTTTTCATAATTATAGCGTTATATTGACAGAATCCATGCCTGGGTAATTTTTTACAACATTATCCCTGGCACTCACTTCTGTTCCGACTTTTCCCTTCCCTCCCTCCATCCCCTCCCCAAGATGGCAAGCAGTCCTATACATGTTAAATATGTTACAGTATATCCTAGATACAATATATGTGTGCAGCACCGAACAATTCTCTTGTTGCACAGGAAGAACTGGATTCAGAAGGTAAAAATAACCCGGGAAGAAAAACAAAAATGCAAGCAGTTTATATTCATTTCCCAGTGCTCTTTCTTTGGGTGTTGCTGTTTCTGTACCTCATTATCAATTGAAAATGAGTTAGATCTTCTCTTTGTCAAAGAAATCCACTTCCATCAGGATACATCCTCATACAGTATCATTGTTGAGGTATATAATAATCTCCTGGTTCTGCTCATTTCACTTAGCATCAGTTCATGTAAGTCTCGCCAATTCTCTCCGTATTCATCCTGCTGGTCATTTCTTACAGAACAATAGTATTCCATAATATTCATATACCACAATTTATTCAGCCATTCTCCAATTGATGGGCATCCATTCAGTTTCCAGCTGCTAGCCACTACCAACAGGGCTGCCACCAACATTTTGGCACAGACAGGTCCCTTTCCCTTCTTTAGTATTTCTTTGGGGTATAAGCCCAGAAGTAACACTGCTGGATCAAAGGGTATGCACAGTTTGATAATTTTTGGGGCATAATTCCAGATTGTTCTCCAGAATGGTTGGATTCGTTCACAACTTCACCAACAATGCATCAGTGACCCCGTTTTCCCACATCAGGTCCTTCTAATTCTAAATCTAAGTCTCCTTTACCAGATCTTTGGGACAATCCATCTGGGTCTCTCTTTAGACCCTACTTCCCATTTTTTTCCATCTCTTAATCTAAAAACCTCCAGCCTCAGCCCTATTTGTAGTGGCTAGAAACTGGAAAATGAATGAATGCCCATCAATTGGAGAATGGCTGAATAAATTGTGGTATATGAATATTATGGAATACTATTGTTCTGTAAGGAATGACCAGCAGGATGAATACAGAGAGGACTGGCGAGACTTACATGAACTGATGCTGAGTGAAATGAGCAGAACCAGAAGATCATTATATACCTCAACAACGATACTGTTTGAGGATGTATTCTGATGGAAGTGGTTCTCTTCGATAAAGAGAGCTAATTCAGTTTCAATTGATCAAAGATGGGCAGAAGCAGCTACACCCAAAGAAAGAACACTGGGAAATGAATATAAACTGCTTGCCTTTTTGTTTTTCTTCCCGGGTTATTTATACCTTCTGAATCCAATTCTCCCTGTGCAACAAGAAAACTGTTCGGTTCTGCAAACGTATATTGTATCCAGGATATACTGTAACCTATTCAACATGTAAAGGATTGCTTGCCATCTGGGGGAGGGGGTGGAGGAAGGGAGGGGAAAAATCGGAACAGAAGTGAATGCAAGGGATAATACTGTAAAAAATTACCTGGCATGAGTTCTATCAATAAAAAGTTATTTTAAAAAATAAAAAATAAAAAAAACTAAAAATAAAAATAAACTTCCAGCCTCTTCTGTTACCTCCTTCCCTAATTTACACTCCCCCAAATTCAACCTAGTTCTCTTACACAGAAGTTTAGAGCTCTGTCCATTTACTTCCTTTATTCCATTTCCTTTACTTCCATTATTGTAGTTCTCTACCTCCATACTGTTCTATGTATATGTTCTGTCTTCCCCATCAGATGGGGAACTCCATGAAGATGAGGAGTATGTGTCCCCTCCAGCTGGATCTTTATTCCCTTAATACCCAGCAAAAGACTCACAGAATGACTCAAAGTGGGGAGCTAAGGAGGGCCACCATCTCATTTCTGAGGGTTTTTTCCTCTAATGAAGTTGCCAAAGCTTATCAATTAAGTGCAATTTAAAATTGTAGCTTTAACCTTGGGTTGTCTTTGAACAGAAGACAAATGAGTTTACTTGAAGAGGTATCTATACATCATTTGTATTTCCACAGTCACCTGCAATTTTTCCTCTCATCACATGATTTTTGTCAACTAGTAAGGAGTGATAAGGGTCCTATAAAGAAGGGCTGGAAATTAGTGGTCTGAAAGTAACTTCAGCACCATGCTCCAGATCCTGATCTTCGCTGCCCTTGTCCTTTATGGTAAGTTTGACCTATTTTGTTCAGTCAGGCAGGATCAGCAGTCTCCTCAAGCCCTGAGTCTGCTTCTTGAGTTAAAATAAAATTCAGGCCCTATCTTGACTACTAGTCTACTACCTGGATCAGCTTTCCTTCCTTGGTACTTCCAATAGCAGAGCTTGTTGTACCCTGCTAAGAGTCACCAACCATTGATAGGTCTTTGTACCTGTCAACTGAAAATGAGTCTCCCCTAGAAGTCTGAGGGGAACCCAATGGGAAGTCCTTAGGCTAGAGACACCCTCAGCAAAAGAGGCTAATTAGATTGCAAATGGTATCCCTTTAGGGAATTCTGGCTTTTGGATGAGTCAGGTAATTCTAAATAGAATTTTTGTGCGATTCTAGGTGAATCAGTCAACAAGCATTTATCAAGCATTTGGTATACACCAGGCATTGAGCAAGTCCCCCGTTCAGTTCTCTCCAGCCTAATTTCCCCCCCACATACCTTGATAGAAGGGATCTTTGAAGTGGTCAAGAGCTCCTAATTTAAAGAAGTCATGTGTGGCTCTTTTCAACAATGAGGTGATTCAGGCCAGTTCCAATAGACTTGTGATGGAGAGAGCCATTTGCATCCAGAAAGAGACTATGGGGACTGAATGTGGATTACAACATAGTATTTTCACCTTTTTTGTTATTGTTTGCTTGCTTGATTTTTGTTTTCTTTCGTATTTCTTTTCTTTTTTTGATCTGATTTTTCTTGTGCAGCATGATAAATGTGGAAATATGTGCGGAGGAATTGCACATGTTTAACATATATATTGGATTACTTGCTGTCTAGAGGAGAGAGTAAGAGAAAGGGAAGGAGAAAATATTTCAAACACAGGGTTTTACAGAGATGAATGTTGAAAACTATCTTTGTATGTATTTTCAAAATAAAAAGCTATTATTTTTTTAAAAATAAGGAGGTTATGGTCTCCCCCTTGTAATTCAGCTGCATGAGAGCCAGAATTACCTGACTCATCCAAAAGCCCATGACAGAATTTCCTGGGGGGATACCCAGTGTTCTAGCAATAACTACAGGATGGTCATAGAACTCATAATTTTTCTATGAATTGAGACTCAAGTAAGTTCTCTAGTCTGGGGATAGGGGGTACACATCTTGTTTGTATATGCTGCAATTCCACATGGCATTCCTTAGCTCTCCATACCCCTTCTAACCGAAGTTGCCCAGTCATAGCTCACTCTTTTTCCTTTCTCAAAGGACATGGCTTGGAGGACACCCCAGATACCAATGCCCGAGTTGTAGGGGGAACCAGTGCCCAAAGAAATTCCTGGCCTTCCCAGGTAAGTATGACTATATAACACTGACTTACCTCAAACCCAGAATTCCCCTTTAAGTCTTGAACAGAACTCAAGTTCTGCTAGTTTTCCTAACTGCAGAAGGGCTGGAAATTTGGAAACACAATATGGCCTCATACCTCCCTTCCAGATATATACCAAACTTGAGAGGTACTTGAATGCATCCCATTTATACTTAGAAGAGTAGGTAGGGATGTAGTAGATAGAAGGTAGAGTTGGAGTCAGGAACACATGAATTTAAAATTTGCTTAGCTGTATGATTCTGAGCAAGTCACTTATCTTCTTTGTGCCTCAGTTTCTACATTTATAAAATGAAGGAGTTGAATCTGATGACTTTTGAGATTCAGAACTAAACTTTCAGATACCTAACCAACCCATCACACTATAAAACCTACTACAGTATTCGACTAAAAGTCATAAGATTTGATTTCCTTCTTAAATAGTGACTTTATGTTATGTTGTATTATATTATGTTATTATTTTGTCTCATACTTCGTTGTATTATTATATCTTATATCATATCATGTATTATGTCATGTTTTATATTATGTCATTCTATCAACCATATCACATATTATTCATTAGCTTCTCAAAGCCTCAATTTCCCTTTCTTTAAAATATAGAAGTTGAATAAATTGATCTTCAATGATCTCTTTCCAGCTTTGATATTCTAGATCACAAACACACCTCTAAACTCACAGCTCTCATCTTCCATGTACACTCCAGCTTATATACTCATCTCTTTTATATACACTCCACACATGCTCATAATTTCATTGCTCTGAAGGCATTTTCCCACTCTCAAGTCAACAGAGCCATACTTCAATTGAAGCATATCGGATAAGTGAATGTATGATATAGTTAAAACCATGATGTCTGCAGTCATGGCCTAGCTTTATAATCACAAATCTCTCTGAGCCTGCTTCTTTATCTGAAAAATGGGAGTGATAATTCACTACATATCTGGCAGTGATGAAAGGAACATGATTTTTAAATTTTCAAGGACTAAATGAAATTTTTTATGATTATACTAATTTACCAAATTGACTCATTAAGAAGTTATTATGCCCATTGCAAAAGTATTTACTGCAGAATTCCCCTATTCTTTATTTCTTTGATTACATTGAGAATCTCATTTTTAAATGTTTTATTGATACTTATTTTTAACATCTTTATTACTTCCCAATGACTTCCCCTTTAGTTCTTTGATAACACTGAGAACATAACTTTATTTTTTTAAAGTTTTGTTGACACTTTTTTTTAACATCTTTGTCATTTTCTCTTTTTTTCTAAACATTCTCACATTTATTATGCTGTACAAGAAAAATCAGATAAAAATGGGAAAAAATAAAACATGCAAACAAACGAACAACAAGTTCCATGCTGTGTCCACATTCAGTCTCCATAGCTTTTTCTCTCGATGTGGATAGCTCTTTCCATCACAAGTCTATTGAAATTGCCTTGAATCACCTCGTTGTTGAAAAGAGCCAATACATTACAATTGATCAACACATAATCTTGTTGTTACTGTGTATCATATTTTCTTGGTTCTACTTCACAGTGGTTATTTTTTTTTATTTAAACATATGCATGGGTAATTTTTCAACATTGACCCTTGCAAACACTTCTGTTCCAACTTTTCTCTTCCTTCCCTCCATTCCTTCCCCTACTAGATGGCAGGCAGTCTCATACATGTTAAAAATCTTAAGTATATCTTAAATACAATATATGTGTACACATTTATACAGTTCTCTTGTTGCACAAGAAAAATCGGATTTAGAAAGGTTAAAAAAAAATTTAGAAAGGTAAAAAAAAAATTAAAAATAAGAAAAAAAAACAAAAATGCAAGCAAACAATAACAGAAAGAATGCACATGCTATGTTGTGGTCCATACTCATTTCCCAGAGTTCTTTCACTGGTTCTGTTCATTACTGATCAATTGGATCAGTAGTAACACTGCTGGATCAAAGGGTATGCACAGTTTGATAACTTTTTGAGTATAGTTCCAAATTGCTCTCCAGAATGGCTGGATGTATTCACAATTCCACCAACAATGCATCAGTGTCTCAGTTTTCCCACATCCCCTGCAACATTCATCATTATCTTTTCCTGTCATCTTAGCCAATCTGACAGGTGGGTAGTGATATCTCAGAGTTGTCTTAATTTGCATTTCTCTGCTCAATAGTGATTTGGAACACTCTTTCATATGAGTAGAAATGGTTTCAATTTCGTTATCTGAAAATTGTCTGTTCATATCCTTTGACCATTTATTAATTGGAGAAATCTTTGTCATTTTCTAATGACTTCCTCCCCACAACAGAATTGCCTGCTGTAATGAAAAAAAGTATAGTTAAGCAAACAAATCAACATTTCTGGCATTATATGCCTCATTCTATGCCCATAGCTCATCTTGCTGAGAGGAATACTTTACTATGTAACTGAAATTACACTTGCACATTGCATTGATTCGAATTGTGATGTTTCTCAATACTTTTTTCTTTACAATATTTGTCATCACATAAATAGTTCTCCAAGTTCTTTTTTTCCCACTCTGTTCATTATTAAATTTCTCAGAGTTATAGTTTGATTTGCTAAAAAAAAAAAAAAAATTCCATTTCCTCCCGGATTTTCAAGCTCAGGGTTTGTTTGAATGGTAGATCTATCCATAATATTTGGGGTGAAGGTCATAAACTAATAAAGAAGATCTAGCTCACAATTTTTAGGTTGCAGACATTTAGACTGGTTTCCTAAAATCAAAGAAGGGAGTATATCTCCAGAATATTTTAAGAGATTTATGCAGAATCCAAAACTATGCAACTCTGCACAGCTGTCTGATGCCAAATCTCCTCTGAAGAAGAGGATACTATTATTCCCATCTCAAATAGCCTCATCCTCTTTTGATTGTGAGGAAATATGAAACTTTGAGAGTAGTAAGAAAAAGAGGGAAGAAAACCAACCACAACCACTGATTTCTTTTTTTTCTTCCAACATTCCTTCTAGATTTCTCTCCAATATTCATCTGGAGGCTCATGGTATCACACATGTGGAGGAACTCTCATTACCCAGAACTGGGTGATGACAGCAGCTCACTGTGTGGATAGGTAAGGAAAAAGGAGATATTAGTTTCTCTGCGGGCCACTCTGGAAGTGGTGTGGGAAAGCCATTAAGATTCTGGACTTGTCTGAATATTTAAATCTTGTCTCGAACACTTTTTCTAGCTGTGTCACTTTTTTTAAAAGTCTCTTAATCTCTCTGTCTCTGTCTTTCTCTCATGGCATGTTTCTTCATCTGTAAAATGGAGAAAAATTATGCCTACCTCCAAGAATTATGAGTATTAGATGAAATAATATCTGTAGAATGTATTACAAGTCTTAAAATGTTATATAAATATAAAGTATTATTATTAGTTAGGAGGAAGTGAGGTTTGAGTGTCCAGAGTCTGTGAGTGAGTTCTGTGTGCATTGTCCATCCTAAAGTGTAGTCAGGAGAGGAAAGTCCAAAATCCTAAGCAAGAATCTGGGACATTAATAAGGGGATCTACATATCAAATCCCTTCTAGAAGAAGCCCTGAGTATATATGGGAAGGGGAAGGGTTTGTACTGAAACAAACTCTTTATGGGAACCATATCTACATTCTAATGTTATCTTTACAACTCTCCTATCTAGACTGGTTTGACCACAGACCCAAGCTATTGAAACAAGAAAGTGAAAAGCACTACAGATGAAATACTGATCTTTATTTTGGAGTCTTTAAACAGAGGCATGTCATCTGCTGAGGCTGGATGATATGTGCTGATTTAGCAGATAGACCATGAATGCCTGCTTTAAGTATTTTGGAGCTTTTCTGACTCCCATTGGTCCCACCTGTGACCCGAGGATAATAATAGAATTTAACCTCTCTGACACTGGTGTGAAGAAGGATCAAATGCAATCATGGACCTCCCAGAAACCTTAAGCACTAGATAAATGTGAATTGTTATTATTTTCTAATGTGAAATAAGGCTATCTTGCCAATTATTTTCATACCAAAGGAGATATGACATGGTAGATAGAGTTAGGGACCTGAGCTGTGATAGATCACCTATGGCTGCTTTTTTCTCCTTCCAGCAACATGAATTTCCGAGTCGTCCTTGGTGATCACAACCTGTCCCAGAATGATGGTACCGAACAGTATCTTGGTGTCAGCAAAATTGTGAAACATGAGTACTGGAACCCCAACAACGTGGCTGGCGGGTGAGTGACAGTGACTTCTGGGAGGCCAACTGAATGCAGTGTGTACATGGATTGATATAGTGGCTCTTGTCTTTATTTTTTTTTAAATAACTTTTTATTGATAGAACGCATGCCAGGGTAATTTTTTACAGCATTATGCCTTGCATTCACTTCTGTTCTGATTTTTCCCCTCCTTCCTTCTACCCCCTCCCCCAGATGGCAAGCAGTCCTTTACATGTCGAATAGGTTACAATATATCCTGGATACAATATACGTGTGCAGAACCGAGCAGTTTTCTTGTTGTACAGGGAGAATTGAATTCAGAAGGTATAAATAACCTGGGAAGAAAAACAAAAATGCAAGCAGTTTATATTCATTTCCCAGTGTTCTTTCTCTGGGTATAGCTGCTTCTGTCCATCTTTGATCAATTAAGGCTCTCTTTATCGAAGAGATCCACTTCCATCAGAATACATCCTCAAACAGTATCACTGTTGAGGTATATAATGATCTCCTGGTTCTGCTCATTTCACTTAGCATCAGTTCATGTAAATCTCTTGGCTCTTGTCTTAAACATATTTTCCTAGGGGACCAGGAAGTAGTCCTTTTGGAATTTTCTTGGCAAAGATACTAGATTGGTTTGCCATTTTCTTCTCCAATTCATTTGACAGATGAGGAACCGAGACAAGCAGGATTAGATGACTTGAACCCAGGATCACACAGCTATTACGTATCTGTGATCAGATTTGAACCCAGGTTTTACTGACTCCAGGACCAACATTCTACCCTCCATCCCACTTAGCTGCCCTAAGCAGCTATAAGGTGAATAGTTGCACCTGGGAAACTGGCAAACGCTAAGATGATAATTGATTATTTTGTTTGTTGTCCAGATTTAAGAAAATGATGGAGAAGAGATTTATAATGTCAATTAAATTAAAAAGTATTCCCTACCTTTTAGAAGAACTGGTTGTTAAACATTTACCAGCACATTCCTGAGAGGTATATAACTTGGACAAATATTCAGAGGCAGAAAGCAGCCAAGCATTTTTTAAATGGACAGAGTCCATCTTTGGCACACGAATGATCCATCTCCCTTCCATCCACAGCTATGACATCGCCCTGCTCCGTCTGAGCCAGAGTGCCACCCTCAACAGATACGTCCAACTGGGCACCCTACCCCCACGTGGTCAGATCTTGGCCAACAACAACCCCTGTTATATCACAGGCTGGGGCAGGACCAGGAGTAAGTCATGAAACCTGCCATCTCTCCGGGAAGCTTGGATGAACCATTTCTCTGTGCTGAGAAATGTCACGTGGTCCATGCTCTCAGAGGGTTCATTATGTGTAACATATACTACTACACAGTAAGAAGAATACACACACTCAGATCAGAATGGTCCATGAGGGGCTTATTTACACTCTTGTGACAGCCATAGAGTTTTGGAACAGAAAGGAATAGGAGTCATTTATCTGATCTAACCCCCTCACTGTACACATGAGATCTGGCAAAGGGGTAAAGCAATTTACCCGAGATCCCACATCTAATTAGTGGCAGAATTAAGATTAGAATTCTTTGCCTTAGCATCCAGTACCCTCACCATTAATTCCACTGCTGCCATAGAAAGGACAGGTAGAGTAGTTATATCATTAGAGTATGGGTATAAGAGGATGGAACTGGGACAATTCCATGTTTGGAGAGAAAGGATCAAGAAAAACTATCAGTTTTTCTCAGATAACCTCAGAAGATTTCCCAGAAGTAAAGGGCTTTAAATAACTCTTAAATGATTGTTGACAAGATGACAGTCTGTTAGGTTATAGAAGGGTGTTCCAGGTTCCAGGTCGGTCAAATGTTCAGAGGTAGGAGAGAGACAAGTGCTATTAAAGGAATTTAAAATTATATTAATCAGATTATATTATATCTATAAATGTAATTAACAATAATATAATAATATATTAATAAATAATATAATATATAATATAGTTAACATAGGGTCAAGAATAGACAGTTTCTGTTCTTTGGGAGTTTAGAGTATAACAGGAAAAAAAGGAAAAATAACCATGATGTTAACATATAGTAATGTCCAAAACACGTTGAAAGAAAAGGGTCTGGGAGGTGTGGAGCAGAATGTTTAGAAGGGTGGTTGGGGCCTGGCCAGCTAAGGATGTACTTCACATGTGTCGATGGACTTCGCACTCAGACCCCTAGTTTATCCCTGGTATTTTTTATGTCATATGTAGCCAATGGGCAGCTGGCTGAGACCCTACAGCAGGCCTACCTACCAGTAGTGGATTATGCAACCTGCTCCAGCAGCTCCTACTGGGGATCTACCGTCAAAAATACCATGGTGTGTGCAGGAGGTGACGGCGTGAGATCTGGATGTCAGGTAGGAAAACAAAGCCATGGCAAGACCCCCTGACAGGTGGGGAGGGCAAACTGGGAGACTGATTCCCCCAACTTCATCTTCCTCTTCTCAGAGGTTTCATTGACTCCTTTCTCCTCTCCCTCCCTTTTCTTCATTCTCTCACAAATCAAACCCAACTACAGACTTCTTTTTTCTCATCTACTCATCTCTCTCGTGTATGATTATCTTCATAAACATAGATGGGCCTTCTGCCTTTCCTCATTTCCTGACCATTATAGTACAGAATACACACCTGCACAAGAATTCACGACTGATATGCTTGGTTGTCACTTATCTTGTCTCCCTTACCCTCCCATAGACCAGCTCCTAAAATCCAATCCTGTGGGTTACCATTTTTTCTTGCTAATCTCTCCCATTTTGTCTAAATCTGTGAGAAAATCTAATCCTGGTCTTTAGACCTCACCTCTCTCAGTCAATTAGGATCCTGAAGACCTTTGCATTTGGTCTCAAGGTTTTATTTTTATCACTTTATAAATCTTGTATATCACTGTGTCCCAATGGGAAGCACTGAACTTCCTGGACTTTCCTGGTTTCTGAACCTATGTGATTCTCCAAGTTCATGGACCAGATTCAACCCTACTTCTGTCCATAAAGCTATTTTATATGAATGCTCAATTTTGACCACCATCATCCCTTCTTAACCTTGCTTACCATTTGTTCCAGATCATAAGAGCATGTTTTTAGGGTTTATGTACAGGAAAAAAAAAGAGAGAGAGAGATGTAGATACAGAAGTTATGTTGCAGAATAAGGTAATTAGGTTAAAAGAAAAATTACCAATTTCAAATTGGATGACACTTAAATGACAATGTATTCTAGTGATCCATACATAGTCCCTTAAGGACAGTTTAGCCCAAGATTCTCTAGTCTGGAAACATCATATCTACTACTTCAGAGACACAAAAAAAAAAAAACAAAACAAAACAAAAAAAAAAAACCTGCCTATCTATTTGGGATTTCTCAGATCGGAATCTAAATTCATTTTGATCCAGATCATTGACTCAATCTCTAATGTATTCTAATTTGTTCTT
The DNA here is from genome assembly GCF_016432865.1 of Antechinus flavipes. Classification (NCBI taxonomy): domain Eukaryota; kingdom Metazoa; phylum Chordata; class Mammalia; order Dasyuromorphia; family Dasyuridae; genus Antechinus; species Antechinus flavipes. The sequence goes on from NC_067402.1 coordinate 226,293,512, forward strand.
CAGCCATTCAGGATATCTTTTGATCCTGTGGTTGATTTTTGGAACGTTCTCCTCATATTCCTATCTACTCAATATTTATTAAATTTCTGTCTTCTCTCCTTTCCTTTAGGAAACAGGGAAATATGAAACTGTATTTCCATCTCCTCTAAATTAGGAGAATTCTACCTTATATGTAGGGCTATTCCCTAGTAAAGTTCACAAAAGATAATCCCTTTACTCATAAATTAAATTCAAACATTACATACCTACTGAATGTAAAGCATTGTGATAGACTCTGGATATACAAAAACAAAAACAGTTAATGTTTTTATAGTACTTTGACAGCCATGATTTCACTGCTAACATTATTTTATTTTATCTCAATTATGACTGGATGAAGTAAATTCTACCTTGAGATAAAGAAACCAGAGGCTGAAGAAATAGACAAACACAGCTAGAAAATCAGGATTGGGATTCAAATACATTCTGTCCTGATTCCTATGTCTCTCAAACTTACTATCTTATAAGGGTGATGAAGGGATGGCAAACAGATTTAACTCTAATATAAAACAGTGCACTATGGATGTGCGTAATAGATGTATTATGTACAGAATTAGGAAGGAAAGGCCATTACTGAGTGAGTGGATTAGGGAAAACTTGATGAAGGAAATAATCCTTAAATAAAGCTGAAAGTATATTTTCTCAGTCTCTGAAGAAGCAACATGCTTTTCTTCCTGTGCCTCTCCTAAAACTGACTCATTAATGTCTTTTCTGGTAAAATTTCTTGAATTAGCTTCTCTGTGCTAGTGTAAAAGAAATCATCAATTAGATACATAGAATGTGATTAGATAGAAATTATAGGCTCTTTCTATTGTATAATTCATATGTTAGATAGAAATTCATGTAATATAAATTATACAATAGAAAGAGAAAATGGACTAGTCATGTAAGGAGGGCAAAGGATAACAGGTAGACAGCCAGAGAAATTAAGGAAAAGTTCTAGAATATTAAGGTGAACCCCTGATGGAAAACTTTGAAAGAACATAGACAAAAGGCATATAGGTGAGTAGGTATGGATGGATTGTGAGCCTCATGTTTGGAGAAAATACCCCAAACTATGAAGTCATAGATCCATTTTGGAATATTCTGGTGCTTTAAAGCCTTTCTTGTTCTTGTCTCTCCAACTATTTCTGGCCTTTTAATGCTTTTCTTTGGTTTTTGTTACGTTCATTCTTCAGACTTTTCACTTCATTTCCAAATAGACAGCACTCTTTTTAAGGAAGTTCCCTGGCCAGCTCTCCTTTTAGCCACAACAGAGGGGAAAGCTCATCTAGAAAAGAATGAAACTTTTTTCTCTTTGCCCTAGTACTCCTTACTCAGTCTCCGGTGCCAAGGACCTTCCCCCAATACATATTTTATTTTATGAATAAGGCTGATAAGTGGCTGGCAAGCCCCCAAATGAATTTTGGAAAATGGATTTTTTTTTAAACTGGAGATGAAATAATATGATGAAAAAAATACTGATCCTAGAGCCATGAGAAACCTGCTTCAAATATCAACTCTGATACTTACAAACTGTGAGATTTATTTCAGGTACTCTTTGATTCTCAATTTCCCTATATGTAAAATGGGGCTAATAGCACCCATCGCAGCTTAAACTCTATACAAATATATTAGCTACTATTATATTATTGCTACAGTGATCAAAAGATTTCTCAAGAAGCAAACGAGATTAAGTGACTCTGCTTCATCTTTCAGAGCAGGAGTTTATGGTATTTTTTGTGTGTGTCATAGATTTTTGGGGGGTTCTGATGAAGTCTATGAACCACTTCTTGAATTAATGATTTTAAATACATAAAATAAAACATGTAAGATTACGAAGGAAAGCAATTTTAATGAAAATTAAAATTTAATTTTTTTTTCTTAACCAAATTCACAGACTACCCTGAAATCTATCCATAGTCAATGGATTCCAGATTAAGAAATCTTCTTTAAAGGAATTGCTTATAATTTAAACATTTGTGGATTCATTCCAAGTTTTTGGATACAAATCATTTGTCACTTTTTCTTTTAGTAATTTTTTCTCAATCAACAAACATTTATTTGCTCCCCTTTCTACCTCTCCTCCTAGCAATGAGGGAGAAAAAACGAAAGTAAAATGTGAAAGTAAAAAAGAAAAATGAAATCAAGTTTCATGCCATAAAATATTCTAGATTGCTTATATCTAAAAACATATGCCTCATGCAGCATCCAGGATGTTGGCAAATGGGCAGCATGTTTCATCAACTGGTCCTCTGGAATCATGGCTGGCTATTATATTGATCAGAGAGATCTTTCACCTTTATCCCCTTTTTCAAAAAGCACAGAAACACAAATAAATCCTTGCCTTCTCTCTACCAGGATAGATCAGGGGATTCCCAGATTGCCAGAGCCTTCCCTAACAGGATGAGCATCAGCTTCTCCAAGAAATAGGAAAGTAGAGAAAGATATTTTTATGTCATTGAATTGGAGCAGCAGAAGAAACAAAATCTTCAAGAATGATGACCTTATCCACAGCCCACTTCTTTTCTTGAATGTCAACCTTTTGGGAATTTTAGTGATTTTGTCAGAATCGAGCAAACCACCCAAAGGTCCTTTGCAGAATCAGAGAGGGATCTTTGATGGGCCCTTCCTGGCTTCTGGAATCTCTAAGCCTGCTTCTAAGATGTGTCTTTTTTTTTCCTACAGGGAGATTCTGGGGGTCCTCTTCACTGCCAGGTTAATGGCCAGTATGTTGTCCATGGAGTGACCAGTTTTGTGTCCAGCCAGGGCTGTAACGTTGCCAGGAAACCCACCGTCTTCACCAGAGTCTCCAATTATATCACTTGGATCAATAATGTAAGTCAGCCAGTTGCTGGGCACTATACTATGGGTGTACATACAAGCATGGACTAAGAAAATGGTTGGAATAGAAAAGAAATGGAGCCAGGGAGGAGGAGCTAGGACAGAGCACTATCCTCTTCCCACTCACACACACTCCTTAAATTTTAATTTTACATAGCCAGATACAATCTTCGTCATCCTGATCATTACAGAGTGAGATACTGTGAAATATTGGGGAAACTTATATTGATGTCAGAAGAAAACCTATATTTAACTTTTGGGTCAACTACTAGTTATTTATTTTGGACAAATCACTCCTCTTTGGGTCTTAATTGCCTCATCATTAAATGACCTAGTTGGACTAATTGGCCTATGAAGCAGTTATACATATAAACCTATTTCAAGTGGATATCTTGAAGATATGCAGTAGGAAGACTGGGCATTTCCCTGGACAAGAGAAGAAAATATTTCTTGAATAGCTGCCAGGCTTTCTAATAGAAGGGAAACTTCTACTTGGTAGGGAGGTTGTCTCACTGCAGATGATGCTGTCCATTCACATTAGCTATTTGGAAAAGGCTTATTGACTTGATCTATAGAAATATTCTTCCCACATTGTTCTTTGGCTATGCTGACAGCTCCATAGTTGGCCAAATCCTATTCTGAAGGTATATTCCATCTTCTTCATTAAAGCAGGTATTTCTTAGGACATAAGGCTCTCTACCCTCCTGCCTTTGCATTTCTTCTCTTTCCCCACTCTCTTTACCTAGGGACTAAATAGAAAGAACAAATAAACAATGCTCTGAGTGCAATTTTCTTTTTTTCAGGTTATTGCTTACAACTGAAGGTTTCCCTGAGACCAAAGCTCTGCCATCTTGGAAGGGCCTCAACTCCTCTGCATAAGTTGAAATCATGGAGAAAATTCAGGACAAGGGCATGCTGTGCCAAATGTAGACATATATACCAAATAAAATCAAATTATCAAAATATCAAATGTCACTCCTCCTTCCATCTAGAATTAAACCAACTTATTGAAAGTATTATTTACATAAAGAAGAACTACACATGTTTAACAGGTATTGGATTACTTGCTGCCTAGGAGAAGGGATGGGAAGAAGGGAGGGGGAAAAATTTGGAACACTAGGTTTTACAAAGGTAAAAGTTGAAAACTATATATATATTTTGAAAATAAAAAGCTATTATTTAGAAAAAAGAAAAATATTATAAAAAATACTTCTTTAGGTGGAAATCATAGAACTTGGGTTGGAAAGAACCTCACAGGCCATCAAATCTTTTCATGTTAGGATTGAGGAAACTGAACCCTAGTGATATTAAATGACTTGACTATGATTACACAAATAAGATAAAAGTAGGAATCAATTGTCCAATTGGGCGAAATAAGGCTAGAAAGTAAGATAGGAGCCCAATAGCAAAAGGGTTTAAATGCCAGGCAATTTGTCCAGGGCCCAGTTGAAATTAAATGAAATAAATTTCACAGTTACAAAATCTCAGAATTGGGAAAGATCTTATAAATCATCTAATCCAAGTCATATCAGTATAAGAATTGTCCCTACAAATATATACTTTATCAATCAATCAATATTTATTAAGCCTCTACTATGTGTGCTAAGAGCTGGAGATATAAAAAGAGGCAAATGATAATTTCTGCCCACAAGAAGCTTACAATCCAATGAAAGAAACAAAATGTAAACAAATATATACAAAGCAAGATAAATAGGAAGCAATTAAAAGAATTAAAAGGGATTGGGAAAATTTCCAGTAAAATGTCATATAGTTTTTTTCTTAAAAACTAGCTAGGGCCAATCCACAACCTCCTCCGGCAACTCATTTAATTTGGGAATAGAATTAATTGTTATAACTTTTTTTTTTCTGAATAGTATTTTATTTTTCCAGTTACATGTAAAGTTAGTTTTCAACACTCATTTTTGTAGAATTCTATGTTCTACAATTTTTTTCCCTCCCTCTTTGACCTCTTCCATCCTCAATAGCAAACAATCTGATATAGGTTGTACATGAACAATCATTTTTTTAAATTGAGGCAATTGGAGTTAAGTGACTTGCCTAGGGTCATACAACTATGAAGTGTTAAATGTCTGAGACCAGATTTGAACTCAGGTCCTCTTGACTTCAGGGCTGGTGCTCTAACTACTACGCCACTTAGCTGTCTCATGTACAATCATTTTAAATATATTTCCATATTATTCATATTGTGAAAGAAAAATTAGAACAAAAAAGAAAAATCACAAGGAAAAAAAAGCAACCAGAAAAAAGGTGAAAATACTATGCTTCAATCCACATTCAGTCTCCATAGCTCTCCCTCTAGATCAGAGGTTCTCAAACTTTTGTTCTCAGTATCTTCATGTTAAAAAACTATTGAGAATCTGCTCAAAGAGTTTTTGTTCACATGGGTTATATTTATAGCTATTTACTATGTTAGAAATAAAAAATAATTTTGAATTTGTAGACCCTCTGAAAGAGTTTCAGAGACCCCAGCAATTCTTTGGACTACACTTTGAGGATCACTGCTCTAGATGAAAATGGCATTGTCCATCTCAAATATGTCATTTTTTCTTAAGTAGCATTGAAAAAATAAAATACTATTAAGTGGGGCAGGGGAGAGGAGGGAAAAAGAAAAGAGAAAAAATGCGACAGAAGCCAGAAGAGTGATTAGAGATGTAGCTTAGAAGGGGCTCCTATAATCAATGAAGTGGGAGATTGGAAGTCAGAGACTCTGAAGAGCAGAAGCAGGGGAAATGGAAAGAACAAGAATAAAACAACTAAATCCAAATGCTGCAAAATGGTAATGACTAAGCTTAGTTTCAAAGAAGAGATGTGGGTAAGTATTTCCCTTGGTTCTTGACAGAAGCATATAGAGATATAGGGATATAGGGATGGAACATTTCATACCCTGTCAAGACTTTTTGGTAAATTGGTTAGTTTTGCTGAACCAGTTTTTTTTTTTTTCTTATTCTTTTAATGGATACTCTCCAAAATGGGTAAGTGTAATGTCTGGGGCTAGCTTTTTGGAGGGCCTTGGGACCAGTCTTGGTCTCAGCAGAATAAGCACACATGAATAGTCAGGAATGAAGTCCAAAGCCTATTGTCTCCTTCAGTCTCCCAGTCTGCACCAGCAGTCTCAGTCATTCAGCCAGTCTATAGTCTCTCATCTCTTCCGATCATCCAGTGAGCCAGTCAGCAGTCTGCACATCACAGAAGTCTCTGACTTCTGTCTGATTCTGACCTCTTAAATACTCTATTACAATTACATCAATTCATCATACTGAGTATAAGCCAATCATTATATCACTAGGGAACCATTATCTATCAAATTCCATTGAGTTAATATCTTGTACGATTACATCAATCATACTGAGTCTTAAGTATACCTTTTCAGAGTTCCTGCCCTCTACAGCATCAATATGATTCATTGTGGTTTTACTGATCTGTATGTGTCCTTACATAAATTCAGGGGACAGAGAAGAAGGGAAAATGACTAAGAAGAAAGAGAAATTCATTTTACAAATGAGATATCTAGTTTGCCAGAGAAATTCTCTGTTTGGGGCCAAAATGAAAGAGAAAAAAAATTGTCATATGCACAACAAAATAGGAGGATTAAAAATAAGAGACAATAAATTTCCATTTCAAAAAAGCCTATATATAAAAATAAAAAAACCACTATATATTGTGTTCAGAACTGTCCATCTTTGCTTCTTGTAGGTTTTCGTTTGTTCTCAGCTATGCACTTTTTTCTTTATTCTTTTCCTCTTTTCCTCCCTACCACCTCCCCTAAGAAGGCTAAAATTTAAGTGTAGATATATTTATGTATACCATATATATATACACATATATATACAAGCATATAAACACACATATATACATCAATATTTATAATCATATACATATACGTTCATATTTCTCTATGTAAGGCTACACTGCATTTGTCCTCTGTTTCTCTAAAGGTAGATTGCATCATCTTTCATGGAAAGAGAATTATTCATTCACTACTTATTATTTTCCAAAGCAAGGCGAGAAGTTTGGACACATACCTTTATGAGTAAATGTGTCAACAGCTTTGGCTGCAGGAAGCTATGAGAACTCAGATCTGGCAGAGAGAGGGTGGATGCATTTCCCCTATTATTATTTTCTCCAATTAGATTAAAACCACTCTCCAGAAGGAACCAAGGAAGAAGCCTTAGAGAAAGTGGTTGCCTAAGAACAAGAGCTGAGGGAGTCCCTGAGAAGGAGTAAGGTTATTCACTTCAGGTGCAGAGGATGGCCTTTGGAAGGGACTACTATCCCTTTACCAGCTTAACCTCGTGCCATTCATACATACTGGACCCTAATCCTGCACTCCAGACTAGTTGATGAGAATGACTAACATAAATATTTTCTAAAATCACTAAGAAGTGTGTTTAGACATTTGCCCTGCAAATTGTTGCTTGAACTCAGGTAAGCTAATTGAACATTAGTATGTTTAAACTTAGTAAGCCCATAGAAGAAATACTTGCTATTCTTTGAACTCAGGTAACCAAGTTGCTGTTTTGACTATTTTTAATATATCCTGTGGCTAAGCTTCTACCTGAAAAAGATTCTGTTTTTAGCAGCCTTAGTATTCCTAACATGGCTTCGAGCCAAAATTTTGGTATAAAAGCTTTCTTTCCCCTGACCCTAATTGCTAATTAGTTGCCCATGCTATTTGGTCTGCCTGCTTTGGCAAAATGAAGTTTAAAGAGAATCTCGTGTGAATGATCTTATTCCTACTTCAAATCTTCTCCTGGAACTGTACCACATCATTGCTGTATTTATTTAAGGAAATCCTGGAGCAATGCAGTTCCTTCTGATAGCCATTCCTAGATTTAATTTTTTATCCTATCTTAATAGTAATAGCTAAGAAAGAGGAAGTGAATTGAATAACAACTAACATACTTATCATTTAAAGTTTGCAAAATAATGTATATGGGTTATCTCATTTGATCCCCAGAACAACCCTTGAGGTAAGTGCTATCATTATCTTTATTTTATAGATAAGGAAATTCAAAGAGAAAAAATAAATATCTGAAGCAGGATTTGAACTTAAAGTATTCCTGACATCAAGTCCATTGTTCTTACCAACTGCAATACCTAGATGCCTCCTCTGGACTCTCTAAATTCCTGTTAAAGGTCAGGCCTAAAGTGTTAAAAATGGCTATCAACTAATCAGCCATCTGAATAGATACATTGGGTCGGTAAATACCTTGGGCAGAGCCTTCACATCCCACTGCAAAGGCCTCATCATTTCATCTTATTAGCTTGATTAATAAAGTGTCACCCCGGATTTAGCTCTTCCTGGGCATACTCTCTGCCTAGTGTGTATGTGTTCTCCAGTGCCCAAAGGCCATATCAGCAGGACAAAAGCCTTCCTTACATCCTTTTCCTCTGTACCTTTACAGTGGCTACATCTCAAAACCTGTATTCCTCACCTTTCCCTCTTAGATCTTTAGTTTCTTTCAAGACTCAGCACAAGTTTCACCTGTTCTATGAAGCTGGAACTTTGGGAAAACTTCAGGTGTCCGTAAGATGACAGGCTATCCTTTTCTTGTCTGAAGTCCAACTTAGCTAATTTTAGAGACACTTGCCACTAGGTTATAATTAATCAATAATCAACATTTATTAAGCACTTTTTATGTGCCAAACACTGTTCTAAATGCTAAGGATATAAAAAGAGGCCAAAAAAAAAAAAAAAAAAAAAAGATAATCACTGCCCTCAAGAAGCTCACCAAAGTGATGAAATTTTAGGCCATAGAAATTCTTGGATCCATCTATTAAGTCAAAGAAAGCTTTTGATCCATGTTACTATTCTTCACACTATTTTCCATGTCTAGACCTATGTCCTAGCTTGGGTGGGAGGAGGGGCAGCATCCCCAACCCTTATGTGTAGAATGCTCTCTTTCATCTCCATCTCTTGGTTTCTTTGCCTTACTTCAAGATTCACCTTGAATTCCACTTTATGTAGGAGGGTTTACCTGGTCTCCCTAGCTGCTAGCACCTTTCCCTCTGAGATTACCCTTCAATCATCTTTGTATACAATTCTTTTTTTTTTCTTTTCTTTTTATTTCTTTATTTTTTATTTTGTTAAAGCTTTTTATTTTCAAAATACATGCATGGATAATTTTTCAATGTTGACCCTTGCAAAACCTTATGTTCCTTTTCCCCTCGTTCCTTTTCCCCTCGTTCCGTTCACCTCCTTCCCTAGATGGCAAGTAATCCAATATTGCATACAAATCTTATGTCCAAAATTTCCTCCCCTAGATGGCAAGTAATCCAATATTGTACACAATTCTTATATGCAACTAAGCAATGCAGGATGGCATGACCAGGCTGGAATCAAAAAGACCTGAATTCAAATGTGACCTCAGATACTTACTTAACTGTATGTCTCTGGATACCTCTCTTTGCCTCAGTTTCTTTAACTGTAAAATGGGGGTAAGAATAGCCAGGGTTGTTATAGAGTGCTTAATGCCTGAAATATATTAAGTGCCACATTGATGTTAGCTATTACATTAGTTTCATGTTGCCTCCCCATTAGAATGTGAACTCATTAAGATGAAGGATTATCTTTGCCTTTCTTTGTATCCAGGGCACAGTAGGACAACATCTAGAACGTAGTAAAAAAGTAATAAATGCTTATTAATTGACTAACACACCATTGGTGAAGGGAGGATTCATAGTGAATCCTTCATAATGAAGTACAATACATTCAGTTGATATTCACTGAGTATTCATTGAATGTGTGATGTGTGATAAATTGAAATCAGAGCCATAACTGGGCTGATAGATATATGTTAGCAAACAGAGAGGGGAAAAGTAAAGAGAGATATGAAAAAAGAAAAGAGAGAGGAAGATGGGAATGGAAGAATTAGGAAAACAGAAGAAAGATGGAGAAAAGAGAAAAAAGGGGAGAGCAGAGAGAAAAGTGGGTGTGGAAATGTAGAAAAAAAGATGACAGAGAGAGAGGAACTGGCTGAGAGAAGAAAGCAAAGAGTTAAGAGCCAATTTAGAGAAGAAGAAAAAAGAAGACTAGAAATGGGGTGGGGAGGATGGGAAGACTGGAGGAAGGGAGTCAAAAATAGAGGACCACAAACTGAATATGAATCAGCAAAACAAGACTAGAACTAAAATTAGGCAACAGGATCTTGCCGCTATGAATAAGAGGAGCAGGCCTTAGGAAGGTCAGTGGGTTCCATTTTGAGCCAACCACGGAAGGACAATATGGAAAACTTGAAGACAAGATAATTCATCAGAAGAAAAGGCTGAAGGATGAATGAAAACAGGAGATGATAAAAAGAGTGGTGACATATAAGGGAAAATAATGAACTCACAGCTATCTGGGGAATTCTCTACTTCAATCTCTGATGAAGTAGGTTTTCTCCTTGACAGGTTCAACTCTTCTATCTATATATCATTAATTCCATCACTCTTCTGTCTTCTCCAGCAAATTGCCTCCTCAAAAAACTTGTTTTCTCTACCCTTAAAAAACAAAACAAAACCCTCTCTAGACTTTTATCATTCCTTGAAGCAATCATCCTCTATCTCACCTCTCAAACTTCTAGAAAAAGTTGTCTACACTTAGTGGTCTCTTCTTCCTCTCCTCTCATTCGCTCCTCAGCTCTTTGCATTCTGGCTTTTGACCTTTTTATTCAACTAAAACTGGCTTCTCCAACATTACCACTGTTCTCAGTTGCTAGATTGAAAGGCCTTTTCCCACTTCTCATCCTTCTTGCCCTCTCTCTAGCTTCTGACTCTCTTCCTTGAGACTGTTTCCTATGTGGGCTTTCATGACCCTGCTCTCCCCTGATTCTCCCCTTACCTGTCCATTACATTTGTCTCCTTTACTGGACCATTATCCATACCCCAAATTGTGAGTGATACTAAAGGCTCTATCTCTGGTTCCTCCTCCACTTTTACAGCATCTTACTTGGTGACCACATCAACTCATGTGGATTTAGTTATCGTCTCTGTATAGATGAGATTCAGCTCTAAATAACTAATAATAATAGTAGCTAGCATTTTTACAGTGATTGAAGGTTTGCAAAGCAATTAAAAGACATTGTCTCATTTTGTCTTTTTTACAACCCTGGGGGTAAGTGCTATTATTGTCCCCATTTTACAGATGAGGAAACTTAGATTTACTGAGGTTAAGTTACACAGCTGATAAGCATCAGAGTCTAGATTTGCCTCAAGTCTTACTGATGCTAAGTCCAGTGCTTTATTTGTTAACCCACCTATCTGCCTTATTTAAGCCAATCTCTCTCCTTAGCCCCGATTGCACATCACCATAAATATCTATTGAGCATTTTGAACTGGAAGTCAAACTCAGCCAGTAAAAAACAGAACTATTGTATCTTTCCCTTCTCTCAACCTAACTCTCCCACTTCCCTATTTCTCTCAAGAATGCCATCATCCCATATTGTGCATATATAACTCATATTAGATTACTTGCTGTCTTGGGGAGGGGGGAAATAAGGGGAAAAGAGAAAGAATTTGGAATACAAAGTCTTGCAAAAATGAATGTTGAAAACTATCTTTACATGTATTCAGAAAAATAAAATACTATTGAGTGAATACTACCATCTTTTCATGAACACAAGTTTAAAATTTTAGCATCATCCTTGACTCCTCATTCTTTCTTATCTCACATACCTAATCACTTGCCAAACCTTATAATTTATAGTTCTATAATATCTCTCCACCTCTCATCTCCCCTCATATGGCCACTACTCAAGGTCAGGTCTTTATTATCTCTTGTCTGGACTTTTGGAATAACTTCCTAATTGGCCTTGCTTGCTCAAGTCTCTCCCCTCTATACAACTGCAAAGTTATTTTTCCTAATGTACAGGTCTGAACATGTTAGTCATTTACTCAAGAAATTTTGAAAGACAAAAATAACTATATGTACACAAATTAAATATTTAAAGCAGCCTTTTTTTTTTTTTTTTTTGGTAATGGCAAAGAATTGGAAATTGAGGGGATGCCCATCCAATGGGAAATGACTAAATCAAGCTGTGGTATATGATTGTGATGGAATACTAATTTATTATTGTAGAAATGACAAGCACTAAAGGATATTTAACAGACAATTTTCAGATGAAGAAATTAAAACCATTTCTAGTCATATGAAAAAATGCTCTAAATCACTATTGATCAGAGAAATGCAAATTAAGACAACCACACACCTCTCAGATTGGCTCCACACACCTCTCAGATTGGCTATGACAAGAAAAGACAATGACAAATGTTGGAAGGGATGTGGGAAAATTGGGACACTGATACATTATTGGTGGAGTTGTGAAGTGATCCAACCATTCTGGAGAGCAATTTGGAACCATGCCCAAAGGGTTATCAAACTGTGTATATCCTTTGATCCAGCAGTGTCTCTACTGGGCTTGTATCCTAAAGAGATCATTAAAAAGGGAAAAGGACCCACATGTACAAAAATGTTTGTGGCAGCCCTCTTTGTTGTGGCCAGAAACTGGAAAATGAATGGATGCCCATCAATTGGAGAATGACTGAATAAATTGTGGTATATGAATATTATGGAATATTATTGTTCTGTAAGAAACAATCAGCAGGATGATTTCAGAGAGGCCTGGAGAGACTTACACAAACTGATGCTAAGTGAAGTGAGCAGAAGCAAGAGATCATTATACATAGCAACAGCAGTATTATACAATGTTGATGCGGGTCTTCAACAATGAAATGATTGAGGCCAGTTTCAGTGATCTGGTGATGAAGAGAGCCATCTAGAGAAAGGACTGTGGGAACTGAATATGGATCACAACATAGCATTTTCACTCTTTTTGTTGTTGTTTGCTTGCATTTTATTTTCTTTCTCATTTGTTTTTCCTTTTTGGTTTGATTTTTCTTCTGCAGCAATATAATTTACACACACATATATACATACATATATATGCATATATTGAATTTAACATATATTTTTAGTTTAACATATATTGGATTAATTGCTATCTAAGGGAAGGATGAGGGGAAGAGGGGGAAATTGCAAAAGTAAATGTTAAAAAAAATTATCCATGCATCTCTTTTGAAAATTAAAAAGCTTTAATTAAAAAAAAAATGACAAGCAGAATACTTTTAGAAAATCCTGGAAAGGTATAGATAAACTGATGAAAAGTGAAATTAGCAGAACCAGGAGAACATTGTATACAGTAACAGCAACATTATATAATGATCACATATGAATGACAGCTATTTTCAGTAATACAATGATCTAAGAAAATTCCATAGAACTTTTGATGAAAAATGTTATCTGTCTCCAGAGGAAGAAATGATGGAATCTGAATGCAAATCAAAACATATTTTTTCTTGTTTTCTTCACAATATGACTAACGTGGAAATTTGTTTTGCATGATTGCATATATTTATCATATATCGAGTTACTTACTTTCTCAAAGAGGGAGGAGGGAAAGAAAAGGGGGCGGATTTGGAATTCAAATTTTTCAAAATAAATGTTTAAATTGTTTTCACATGTGACATGGACAAAGGACTGGCCTCTCCTCCCCTCCTTCAGTCTTAGGTTAAAGGGCCTGGGGCTCGAAGAGAAAGATCTGCTCAGCCAGATTAAAGGAGATGTTTTGCATTTCAAAGTGCCTGTTCAACAATGAAGGGTATCGGTTAGATAACCCTGACCTATAAACTATGTTAAACATCTGCCATTGTATCTTTCATCCAGTAAAGTCGAGTCACTGTCAAAATGTGCCAGCAAGGGTGAACAAGAATGCTTATAAGGCTGTCCCTACTTCAGTTACGCACGGAACTATGCCAGAATCCTACTGGAGGTCCGCCCAGGCCAGTTACAAATAAATTATTTCTAAATTATGAATTACTATGGGCGTCTTGAATTTTATTGCCTGGGCTATTTCACACATGTAATGGGAAAATAAAATATATTTTTTAAATAAAATAAATTCCAACAAGTGAATATAAGCTTTTCTGTTGAGCATTTATAGTCCTTCACAACCATGCCCCATTTTAACACCTTATCTTGTAACACATTATCTAGTTAAACTGGAGTTCTTAATGTTTCCCACCCAAGACATTCCTAGACCAAGACAGACCTAGGCCTGTAACATACTTTCCTCAGACCTCTGCATCTAAGAATCATTAGCTTCTTTAAAGTCAATCAACAAGCATTTATTTAGTACCAACCATGTGCCAGTTACTTTGCTAAACCCTGCAAATACTGAGGCGCAAAAACAAACATACAAACAAACAAACCACTGTCATGCTCTGAAGGAGCTCTCAGTGTAATCAGAGCTACAACCTTCAAACAATATGTATAAATAAGATATATACAGAATAAATTGGAGCTATTCTCAGGGTTTCAAGGCTCAGTTCAAGTGCTGTCTTCTATTTGAAGTTTTTTTTTTTTCATCTCTTCTCCTCCCCATCTCCCTCCTACTCCCCACCAAGCTAGTACCTTCCCCATGAAATTATTTTGTATTTGTCTCTATTTTGTATATGCCTATTTATGCATGTACATATATGTATGCATGCATGTTTCTCGTTGGCTAAATTGTAAGCTCTTGGAGGACAAAGGACTGTTTCATTTTTATGTTTATGCCCCTAGGTACATTGCTTAGCACTTAGTAGGTGTTTAATAAATATTTGTGGGTTAATTGATTGATTGATTCCTTATGCTTCTGAAGAGTGAATGCCTAAAGAATAAAGAAGTTTTTTCTACTTACTCCGAAGGCAGGAGGACAAAGGGGAACTAACGTTCCCATTGCAATAATAAAAAATTAACCTTAGACGGGCCCTCTTATTCATAGATTACTGTGTCACAAATAGCCTATATTGAGAAATGCACCGGGATGACAACTAGAATACTAACGGAGAAATGGGGAGGGTCTGAGGAGAGTGGGGGGCAGTGGAAGGTAAGTCCTTCAGTTATCTCTGGATGCTTCTCTGCAGTCCTTCTCTGGGAATATCTCGGTATTGACCAAAGAGTATTCTTTGTACCCCATCTCCTATTGCTATTTTAACCACCTTAGTGTCTCCTTGAGATACCAACACGCCATCCCCTCCTCTAAGACCTGAAGTCCTCATATCATTGGTCTGATTCTTTCTTTCCATCCCCATAGCTATGATCCTGATCTGAGGTCTCATCATCACAAGCCTAGTCAACTGTGACAGCTTCCTTCTGCCAAGTTATCAATTAAACAGATATTTATTGATGATTTACTAGTAGTTGCCAGGTGCTGTGGTAGGCCCTGAAATATTAGTACACATAAAAATTAATAGGCAAATAGACACTCCCTCCAGGAGTATATTATTATCTACTGGAATTAGGGTAGGGCTGTTTGGACCTGCAGGAAGAATTGAAGGAAGCCAGGGAAACCAGTGGTTGAAGATGAGGGAGCTCCATTTGGGCTGCAGGATGTTCCAGTCAGTGGAAAACGCCCCAATGTTAGGGGATTAGGTGTTTAGAAAGCAGATTGGGGGGGGAGTAAGGTATAAAAGATGTAAAAAAAAAAAAAATTAACTATGAACTGGAGATATGTAGAAAAGCAAAAGTGGCCTTTACTCTATAGAAGCTCACACTCAAATGGAGGAGGCCGCAATGCAAAACAAGGTAGATGGGTTAAACTAGAGATAAGTAAAAGAGAGAAGACGATGACATGAAGGGGATCAGGAAAGGCATTTCCAGAGGGAGATGAGACATTTTCAGGTACCATCTCCCTTGTTCTTAGAAGACTGGGTTTTTATTTGCAACTTGCTATCCCTCCCTTCAAAGTGTGCCCCTCAGAACTCTTCCCCAGCCCCCAGGATAAGGCCTGAGCTGGAGAGGGAGCACAGAAGGAAAGAAGGAATGGAAGGAAAGACAAGAGGAAATCCGAAAGGCCCTGGGTATTCTGACCTCTTCTCACTCTGCTGTACCCTAAGCCTGCAGCTCTGAGGGATAGGTCTGATGGCCCCAGTTCCACACCAGGGTGAAGCCTTGGAGTGGCTGGGTCTGGGTTTGGATCCAGGAGACCCTTTACTCCTCCAGTATGAGTCCCAGGGTGACCAAGTCTGGGCCTGGTTTGGACCCCCGTCCCAGAGTGACTATTTGGGGTGACCGGGTCTGGGCCTGGTCTGGACCCCCGCCCCAGGGTGACTATTTGGGGGGACCAGGTCTGGGCCTGGTCTGGACCCCACCTCAGGGTGACTATTTGGGGGGACCCCCGCCCCTTGGTGACTATTTGGGGTGACCAAGTCTGGCCTGGTCTGGACCCAGGATCCCTGGGGGATGGGGGTGATTATTTGAGAGCAGAGCAACCTCTCCTGCTTGCTCCCATTCTCAGGGTGCAGAGTGACAAGTGCAGCCCAGCCCGGGAGTCCCCGGGAATACCTGCCCGAAACCAGAATCCTGCCTGCTGGTGGGGGGTGGGGGTGGGTAATTAGGAAGGAGAGCAGGAGCCCCCCCCCACCCCCCCCAGGATGCAAGGCATGCTGGGAGCCGGCACTTCCTTCTCAGGCAGCCCTGGAGGAAAACCACAGGCTGCCTGAGGCTGCTCCTGGGGCCCGCGGTGGGACGGGCCAGGCGAGGCTGGTCAGCCGGCAGGACGGGGATGGCGGAGCGCTCGGGCAGCGGTGCGGGCCTCCTGGCCAAGCAGATGCAGAAGAAATTCAGCCGGGCCCAGGAGAAGGTAGGTGGGACTAGGCCTCCACGTCTGCCCGGAGGAGCCGGGAAGGGAGGGGGAGGAGGGGACCCCCGGGGGGCGCCTCCACCCTGA
Source organism: Antechinus flavipes (assembly GCF_016432865.1). Taxonomy (NCBI): domain Eukaryota; kingdom Metazoa; phylum Chordata; class Mammalia; order Dasyuromorphia; family Dasyuridae; genus Antechinus; species Antechinus flavipes. The sequence goes on from NC_067402.1 coordinate 226,310,143, forward strand.
CCCTGACCCTCTGCTGTGTTCCCTACGGCTTTTCGCAGATTGGAGGCTAGAAGGGGCCTTCCCTTAACACCCCCTCCCCATTATTTTACCCATAAGAACCCTGAAGCCGGGAGGGCAAAAATTTGCCCAAGGGGAACGGGAACATCTCCTTAAGGTCCTTTTTTTCCTACCGGAGATCCAACCCCCAAGGGAAGGGGGAGTAGATGGAGTAGGGTTCAAACAAAGCACCCATCCCCCACGCAAATCGGGATTCGAACCCAGGGTCTCAGACTCCGCGAACCACGGCCCCTCTGGCCCTTCCAGAAAGAAATCTGGGCCAAGGTTTCCCGACGCGATCTCCTTTGATGAACGGATGATCCTAAGGGGAAAAGGGGGAGGCGGGACCGAAAATGTCCAGTGTTGGAGAGCTGGGAAAGACCTTTAGGTTGGTCTAGTCCAACTTTCCCATTTTGCAGGCGAGGGGACCGTGACCAGCACAGAAGCTCTGGTAGATTTTCAACTAGACAGTGACAGCCGGTCACAGTGTGGTCCAGGAAGCCCCCGGCGCTCCCGAGTCCCTTTCAGGGCATCCTTGAGCTTATAGAAACACTAAGGGGTTTTCATTTCTGTGGGGTTCTACTGATGTATCTCTCCGACCTACACAAAAGCGCCTCTCTAGCATTTTTAAGATTGTAAAGGAAACCTGTGTTGGATTACTTGCTGTCTAGGGGAGCGGAGTGGGGGGGAGGGAGGGAGAAAAATTTGGAACACAAGGTTTTTGCAAAGGGGAATGCTGAAAATTGGCTTTGTATGTATTTGGAAAATAAAAAGCTATTACTAAAAAAATTTTTTAAAGAAAGGGAAAAAATTCTAAAGGGGTCCTGATTTCCATTAGGGTAAATACTGATAGGTATGATCCACCTAGTTTTTAAGAATGTAAAAGGGCTGTAATTTCACTTAGGATCAATATCAGTATATATGACCCACCTAAATAGAAACTTTTCACTTTTTTTTTAGAGTATAAAGAAATCCTAATTCGGATTAGGGTCAATATTGATAGGTATGACCAATACTACTCCCAAAACAAAAGCTATTCTCAAAAACTTCTAAGAGTATAAAGGGGCCCTCATTTTAAATGAGGTCATTATCAACAGATGGTTGTCTACTTAACTGATCAACAGATGAGTCTATCTAAACAAAAGCTCTTCTGAATCATTAAGAGCGTAAAAGGCTCTTAATTTCATTTGGTGTCAATATCAATAGCTATGACCCACCTAAACAGAAACTTTTCAATTATTTTTTTAGAGTAAAGGGGTCCCAATTGATAGGTATGATTAGCACCACTCCCAAAACAGAAGCTGTTCCCAGTTACTTTTAAGAGTATAAAGGGGCCCTCATTTTAAATGAGGTAAATATCAGATGGTTCTACCTAAACAAAACTTTTCTTAAATCATTAAGAGGCTAAAAAGGTCTTAATTTTAAATAGAGTATCAATAGATATGATCCACCTAAACAGAAGCTCTTTTCAGCAAAGGAGTCTGGAGATCAAAAAAGTTGAGAAATGATGATCTAGTCCAACTCCTTCATATTAAAAAAGAGGAAACTGAGAATCAGAAGATCAGGTAAGCGACTTGTCTCATTTCAAATCATCCCCACTCTTGCCCCAGTCTGCAGGAGGATTCAGTGAGACGTTTGGAAGGAACCTTCTGAAGGGGGTAGTGAAGTAGACAGGAGAAGCTCTCCACAAATAAGCATTAGGTCTAATTGTGCTTAGATGGGCACCCAGAAAATAAGTCGGAAGTTAGCAATGGGCATGTTCCTGATGCAGCTATCAGCCCCTCCCTGTGCCCTTCTTATGACATAAGAAGTTCCGGGGATGAGGAAAGAAAATAGCATCTCTTCTTAGGTGGTGGGTCAATCATCTAGTTTCCATCTGTTTGCATAAAGCAATTTGTTATTGAAATACTTTTTGCATAGGTTTATAAAAGGTCATTTAACCTCTTCTCTGGTGATTTTAAACACTTCTTGGGGAAAAAAAAAAAGACCTGGATTCAAATCCTACTTCTGATATTTACTATGTGATGTTGGGCAAGTTTCTTTCAGCTCAGAAATCTATGATCTGCAGATTATGGCCTCTTGATTTTTTTTCTTCTTTGTTCCTTTGTCTCATCTAAATATCACAAAAGATAAAGCGGTTGAGATTGGGGGTGGGTGAGTGGAGTTATGAGTTAATGTGTTAAAGTGGTTCTGGTTTAGTAGTTCTTAAAGAGCTTGTGTAACCCAAGGGAGAGCAGATTCATTCTTGGAAAATCATTAGATGTTTTGGAAAATCATTTCTGGTAACTTAATCTTAATGATTAAAAAGAGCTTTTGTTTATATAGACTCATCTGTTAATAGTTATCTCATTTAAAATAAGGGCCCTTTCTACTGTTAAAAAGGCTTTGATGTCCAGGCTGGTTATCACACATATCTTCTTTGACCCTGCTTTAACAATCCTATCAGCCCTTTCCACTGAAAGCAAGCTCCGTCTGAGAACTCAGCTGGGAACAGAAAGGTGGGATTTATTCCTGCCTGAAGTGGGTCAGGGGGCAGGATGTGGGCTGGGAGGCTGTACCTGACAGATCTCAGAGCACTCTTTCTCTATGTCTGTCAACAAACATATGCTTACTGTATACCAGGCACTGTGCTAAACATTGGAGCTACAGAGAGCCTGGGATTTCCTTCACATAGGGTGTAATTCTCAAAGGGTCATCCTAGGACTCTCAGATTCTTTCAGGGGTCCTCGAGATCAAAACTATTTTCATAATACTAAGATGTTATGTGTATAACCCACATAAAGAAAACCTTCTTGAGAAATTCTTAATAATTTTAAGAATAAAAAAGAGTTCTGAGACTAAAAACAACTGCTGGCATTCCCAGATGAGGAAAGTCCCTCCACCTATGCAAGTCAGCATCTTCTCTGCAATTTAGTTTCAGAGAATTGCCTAGAACAGAGCTTCTTAAACTTGTGATCCCTTTTTCAATTGGGAAATTTTTATACATTCCAGCACATATAGGTATACAAATGAAACATTTACTGATAATAAATCGGTTTCACTACTCCCATTCAATTACAGAACCAGATGATGACCCCCCACTTTAAGAAGCTTTGACCTAGAGCAGTGGTGTCCAACTCAGGGGCTCACTAAATCTGTGCATATAAGAATCCTTTCAGGCTACATGTTGACTTAGAAAACTGTATTATCTATGTTTTTTAGCTTTTTTTTTTGTTGTTGTTGTTGTTGCCCTGTTTGAGAGAAACCTGACATCAGAAGAAAAAAAACAGAGTGACAACCAAACTCCCTTACAATCAGAGCCGTCCAAAAGTTGAACAGACTGCCTTTAGAGGTAGTAGGTTTCCCAGGGGAATGACCTTCTTAATAATATATGAGGTGGGGATTCCTTTTAGGGATGAATGGGAGGAGATGGCTGCTGAAAGACCTCCCAACCCACAAATTCTGGGATTCTATAAATCTTTACTCATGGAGTAAACTTTGGCTTTCTCTCTTCCAGCAGTATTTTGCATACTGAAGATAATATTTATCAAGAATGCAAGTTGAAGCATAATTTGTTTTACTTTATTTTTCTTGGTCTTTTTTTTTTTTTGGAAATATTGTTTTGCATGATTTCACATATTTAATTAATATACTGCTTACTTTCCCGATAAGTAGGGGAGAAGCAAGAAGGAGGGAGAGAATTTAGGACTCAAAATTTTAAAAACAATGTTAAAAACCATATATATATATATATATATATATATATATATATACACATATATATATGTTTAAATTTATCAAGCTCCTATACATTAAAAAACAAATATTTTAACCAATTCCTCTACTCTGTGTTCTATACAGACTATTAACTAGAATTTCTTGTATAATTGTGGTGAAAAGGGCACAGAATTTGGAGTCAAATGACTCAATGTGTGTACTGCTTATTTTTGGCTATTTATCTGTACAACTGGTCCTGTTTCCTTATATATAAAATCAGGATGCTGGACTCTAAATCTTGATTTAATTACCTGAATTCTAGTCCTGACTACACTTACTAGTGCTATGAACTTAGGCAAGTCGATTAGCATCTCTATGTCTCAGTTTTCTCTATCTTTAAATTGGGGATAAAAATACTTGACTACTAAACTCTACACAGGATTATGTTGGGGGGAGAGAGTTGATAGATAAATGTGAGTTTAATGTCCATTCCTTTCCTAAGCTTTGCCTGAGAAGGGGAGAAGGACCTGACCTTCTGATAGAGGTATGAGAAGGAAGAGGTTTTACCACCTACCTCTCATGCAGAAGGCCAGACACCAAACTGTCACTTGAAGATGATTTCCTGTGCTTAGCTCTTTAATTCTACTAGGGTGGAGCAAGACTTCTTTTATTTATTTATTTAATAAAATTTAATTACATTAAAAAACATTTTTACATTTGTTTTTAAGATTTTTGAGTTCTAGGTTCTCTTCCCCCTTTGGGGGGGGGTTGTAATCCACAGTTTAAGAAGCTTTGGGATAGAGCATATATGGGGTATACCTAAGACACAAATATGGCAGGAGGAGAAGGGCTTAGTTGGCACAAGATTTCCCTCCTCCTTCCTCCCTGGGAATCTGTAGTTTCCTAAATTTTGAAAGAAGTGTTTTCTTGAGGGGTTTTCCAGTTTTATCTCCAGGGGGATAAGCAGCCTAAATCTGCTGGAGAGAAGCCCATCTCCCTTGCCTTTCTCCTTGGCTGCCTTTGGTTCTTCTGGTGTCTTATGACTTTCCCTATATTTTCCTTGATCAGCATTCTTATATTTACCATAATTCTGTCTCAAAAAAAGAGAGAAGCCATTTAGTTTTTTGTTCCTCTTCTGTCCCTTGAAAGAAATCCCCCTGGCCTGATGTGAACTAAAGCCAATCTTCAAGTGTCTGTCCTGATTTCAAGGAGAAGAAAAGCTGAGATCCTTGCGTCCATATAATTCAAAGATTCTTTTTTCTAAAATTAAATGTTTTAATAGAAACAATTAAACATTAATAAACCACACTTGCTTAATAAGCATTTACATTTTAAAATTTATTAATTTCAATGGTGCAAAAATCATCAAACTTTTTCAGTTTCTCTTTTTCAGTCCCCATCAGGATTCTCTGTCTATTCTCATTCGTGGCATCAGAATTAATGTCTAGTCCATAATCTTCCTTGTCCAAAGACTAAGAGTAGCGATGCCTTTCTACTCCTGGGCTTGGAACTTGGTCTCATGATTGGTCGGGGCCAAAGAGGCCTTGATTTATAAGGGATGTTGGGAGGAGGGAGAGACTTTTCTCCCCGGTCTCCAGGTTGAGATGGGCCCCAGCTCTATCAGAGGAAGAGAAGGGTGGAGTTAGGGGAAGGAAGTCTGCCACACCTCTCACTTCACAGAAGAGTTTTGCCACAGTGTGTTGGAGGAAGTGTATGATATATTGGGTGAGAGAAGCTGAGGAAGCCCTAGACTCAGGACTGTATGGCAATCTAGTTGCAGCACGTAACAAAAGCAGAGAAAAAAAGACAGGGTAAGGAGGAAGCTAAAATTCTGATAAAAGAACCAAAAATTCAAGTTTTAAAGGATTGACCAGGCAAAGCTTATAATAAAGCTCAGATCACAGGAAGAATTGTAGAGATAACTTACATTTTCATGATGCTAAATCCATTTAAGTCCATTATTTCACAAACATCCCTTGAGATAGGTAGTATATTATCCCCATTTCATAGATGATGAAAAGAAAACTTAGGGAAATTGATTTGCCTTAGACAGGACTTTAGCCTGGTTTAATCTTCGGGTTGAGGAATTTCTCCACCATTGGTAGTCAAAAAACATGGAGTAAATGTCTAGAGAGTACAAAAGTGCCATACTACCACATCTGAAAGCATACTCCAAATGGACTCACATTTACAATGCATGACTGATTCTAAAATGCTTTCCAATTTCATGGCAGGATTATCTATAATAATAAAAACTAGGAAGCAAACCTAAAGGTTCACAATAGGGGAATGTTTAATTATGATACATTAGTGTAATGGAATTTTTATTGCTACTCATTTGTTTCAGTCATGTCCAATTTTGAACTCACAAAAATGAGACTTCCTGACTCCAGATCTGGCGTTCTATCTGTTGCAACACCTAGCTGCCCCATGTAATGAAATATTATGATGCAATTAAGATCATCAAATAGGGGAAATACAAAGAAATTTCAGAAGACCTTTATGAAAATACTACTTGGAGGAGGGGTGGAACAGACTCCAGAGACTAGTACACACTAACTACAATTATAGGAGAATAATAAATAGAATAAGGAGTTCCTGATGAGGACCAGAGCAAGGATTTTTAAACCTTTTTTGTTGACATGGACCCTGTTGGCAATTTGGTAAAATCCATGGATCTCTTATTAGAATAATGCTTGTAAATAACAGAAGAAAATTTAAACTTCAATTAGAGGTTAGTGAAAATTGAGATGGAATTTTTTTCCTATTTAAGTTCACAAATATTACTCCATCTTAAATTTGTCTGTTATATTAACCCATAGATTGAGGACCTCTGAGTTTGAGGAGTGACTTCTGACACTTTATTCACTTATATTAATTAAAGTGCAAATGATTACTAAGCAATTAGTTACTTTTATAGACCTTCAATTAAAAAAAAACAGTAAAAACAAAGTTTTGGGGTTTTTTTTCTGCACAACAAGCCTGTGAAATATGGTAGTGTAAATCCTGTTGTCCTTCAACTTGGCATATATTAATTAAGCATTTGCAGTTTGCAAGGCCTTGTGCTAGGTGGGGGCACAAGGAGTAGAGATGGAAAATAACACAATTACTTCTCTCAAAAAGGGACGAAAAGGCAAATATGCAAATAAAGATGCTAACTATGACTGGAGTAAAGAGCAAAGTGTACTAAGAAATGTGAGAATGTTACTTGATCACCTGACCAATGTGGTGAAGTAAAAAGAAAACTGATAAAAGAAAAAAAGAACATTAGAGGACTTGGATTCAGGTGACAACAATCATTCATATCTATGGTCCTGTATAATAATATATAATACGTAGGTCCTTCTATAATACATCTGACTATCTAGGATCCTCACTACAATCCTGTGAATTAGAGAGGGTTAGAAATTATCTCCTTGTGCAAATGAGGGAATTGGATGTCGAGGAGGGGAAGTTCAGAAAAGTGTCATCAGGATTCAATTCTAGGTCTCCTAGGTTCAAATGCATTGGGGGATTTCCCCCTCCCCCTTTCTAGTGCAATAGAAAGATGTCATAGAGATGGATGGCATAAGAGAAAAAAGATGGCAGATGAAAATATAGAGGAAATATTCTTCACGAATAAAGGAGTATAGATGGCCACAGGTAGACGAGTGAGTGGGACTGGAGAGTCCAGCGTGGCTAGAGTAGGAAGAACCTGAGTGTGGAGAAAGGCTGGAAAGGTGGGTTGGGGCCAGATTGTGGAAGGCCTTACAGCCTGAAGCATTTGTATTTAGAGAGAAATGAACAAGAGAATACCATAGTCTGGTTTATACTTTAGGAAGGTGGTTTTGCCTGATGCGTGATGTAGTAAATTAGAGAGGAGAGTGTGAATCAGAGGTTCTAGAGATAGATATCCCTCAGGAAATTAGGGAATCATTTGCATAGAAGGGATCTTTGGAGTCTTAGGAATAGCCTCCAAGTAAGAGTCGCAAGTAAGAGTAGGAAGAGAAGCTGGCCGGGAATGAGTTTGGGGGGAAACCGACAGATGAAAGAAACCTAGAAGTGGCCAGCCTGGGAGGAGGAAAGACAGACCAGGCCAGATACAGCTGTCACCGGCCCAAAGCGGATATGAGAATGGAGGCTCTGGTCAACAATGCTAAAGGCTGAAGAGAAGTCAGGAAGACTGAGAAATGAAGATTCCGGGATGATAGAAGATTAAGTCAGAAAGCTTTCCACTCTCCAAATTTCCTCTACATAAAAAGATGCAACATTGTCTGAGAGCAGCAGAAATAAACCTGGGATAAAGCAGCTGTCCTAAGACACTTTGAGGAGCCCCCCGGCTCCAGGGCAGAATGAAGTGCAAACACCTCCGGGCCAACTAGAATCAACTGACAACTATCAAGAGATAAAAAGAGAAATTCCATTAAAATAACTGTCGATAGTATAAAATATTTGGGAATCTATCTACCAAGGGAAAGTCAGGAACTATATGAGCAAAACTGCAAAAAATTTTCCACACAAATAAAGTCAGAACTAAGCAATTGGAAAAATATCAAGTGCTCTTGGATAGGTCGAGCAAATATAATAAAGATGACAATACTCCCTAAACTAAACTATTTATTTAGGGCTATACCAATCAAACTTCCAAAAAAACTATTTTACTGACTTAGAAGAATAACAACAAAATTCATCTGGAAGAACAAAAGGTCAAGAATATCAAGGGAATTAATGAAAAAAAAAGCAAATGAAGGTGGCCTAGCTGTACCAGATCTAAAACTATATTATAAAGGAGCGGTCATCAAAACCATTTGGTACTGGCTAAGAAATAAGAGCAGTTGACCAATGGAATAAGGTAGGTTCACAGGACAAATAGCCAGTGACTATAGTAACCTAGTGTTTGACAAACCCAAAAACCCACTATTTGACAAAAACTGCTGGGAAAATTGGAAACTAATATGGCAAAAACTAGGCATTGACCCACACCTAATACCATATACCAAGATAAGGTCGAAATGGGTTCATGATCTAGACAAAGAATGATGTTATAAACAAATTAGAAGAACATAGGATAGTTTATCTCTCAAACCTATTGAGGAGGAAGGAATTTGTGACCAAAGAAGAACTAGAGATCATTATAGATCACAAAATAGATAAATTTGATTGTATTAAATTAAAAAGATTTTGTACAAACAAAACTAATGCAGATAAGATTAGAAGGGAAGCAATAAACTGGAAAGCATTTTTACATCCAAAGGATCTGATAAAGGCCTCATTTCTAAAATATATAGAGAATTGATTCTAATTTATAAGAATTCAAGCCAATTTCCAATTGATAAATGGTCAAAGGATATAAACAATTTTCAGATAAAGAAATTGAAACTATTTCTAGTCATATGAAAAGGTGCTCCAAATCACTATTGATCAGAAAAAGGCAAATTAAGACAACTCTGAGATACCACTACACACCTCTCAGACTGTCTAGGATGACAGGAAAAGATAATGATGAGAAATTTGGAACTATGGCCAAAAAGTTATCAAACTGTGCATGCTCTTTAACTTAGCAACAACTGGGCTTATATCCCAAAGAGATCTTAAAGAAGGGAAAGGGACCTGTATGTGCCAAAATGTTTGTGGCAGCCCTGTTTGTAGTGGCAAGAAACTGGAAACTGAGTGGATGCCCATCAATTAGAGAATTGCTGAATAAATTGTGGTATATGAATATTGTAGAATATTATTGTTCGGTAAGAAATGATCAGCAGGATGATTTCAGAAAGGTCTGGAGAGACTTACATGAACTGATGCTAAGTAAAATGAGCAGGACCAGGAGATCATTATACACAGCAACAACGAAATTATAAGATGATCAGTTCTGATGGACGTGGCTCTCTTCATCAATGAGATGATTCAAACCAGTTCCAATTGTTCAGTGATGAAGAGAACCATCTATACCCAGAGAGAGAGGCCTATGGGAATTGAATGTGAACCACAACATAGCATTTTCATTCTTTCCATTATTGCTTTCTTGCATCATCATCATCTTTTTCTTTTTCTTCTTCTAAGTTTGATTTGATTTTTCTCATGCAGTACAATAATTGTATAAATATGTATGTACATATTGAATGTAACATATAGTTCTACTATGTTTAACATATATTGGGCTACTTGCTATTTAGGGGAGGGCATGGGGGAAGGGAGGGAAAATTGGAACCCAAAGTTTTTCTTTTCTTTTTTTTTTTTAATTAAAGCTTTTTATTTTTCAAAACATATGCCTGGACAATTCTTTAACATTAGCCCTTGCAAAACTTTCAGTTTCGGTAAAAAGCTTTAATTAATTCCCCCATGCCCTCCCCCAAATGGCATGTAATTCAATATATGTTAAACATGGTAAAAAAAAATATATATATATAAAATCCAATATAGATATGCATATTTATACAATTATCTTGGTACACAAGAAAAATCAAATCAAAAAGTTAAAAAAAAAAAAAAAGGAGAAAGAAAATAAAATTTTGGCAAACCACAATAAAAAGGATGAAAATGCTTTGTTGTGATCCACACTTAGTTCCTACAGTCCTCTCTAGGTACAAATGGCTCAGAACTTGTTTTTCTTCACAAGTTATTTTTACCTTCTTTCCAAATCCGATTTTTCTTGTGTAGCAAGACAACTATATAAATATGTATACATATATTGTATCTAGCATAAACTTTTTTTTTCCCTTGGAAGTTTTGTTTTTGTTTTTATAGCTTTTTATTTACAAGATATATGCATGGCTAATTTTTCACATTGATAATTGCAAAATCTTTTGTTCCAATTTTTCCCCTCCTTCCCCCCACCTCTTCCCCCAGATGGCAGGTTGACCAATACATGTAAAATGTTAAAGTATAAGTTAAATACAATATATGTATACATGTCCATACATTAACATATACTTTTAACATATTTAGTATGTATGGGACTACCTGCCATCTAGGGGAGGGAGTAAAGGGAAGGAGGGGAAAAGATGGAGAAGTTTTTGCAAGGGTCAATGTTGAAAAATTATCCATGCATGTGTTTTGTTAATAAAAACCTATAATAATAATAAAAAAAATGAGAAAGAAAACAAAGTGCAAACAAACAACCAAAGTGAAACTACTATGTTGTGATCCACACTCATTCCCCTCAGTTCTTTTACAAGGCCATTAGAACAAAAAAAACTTATACAAGGATAACAGAGCACAATGAAGAAAAGCAAACTTGACAGACATAAGAAGCATCATCAAAGCAACAACCAACCACATCTCTACAGGACCCATGATGGAGCACTGTGCCCATTCTCCTGACAAAGGGAGATAGAACTATCTTTGAGATTATCCAGTTTGCAATTGTATGCAGGCTCCTTTAAAAGAATTGAAGTGAAGAATTCAAGATAGAGAAGGAGACATACATTTTTAGCCATGGTCACTGTGTAGAAATGTTTTATGAACTAGTCTTATTTGTTACAAGAGCCTTTTCCCCCATGTCCTCAGATGATTTCAGAGGGGGTGAGGGAGTTAGAGGCTTATCAGTAGTGATGACAAAGGGAAAATAGGTACACAATTAAAAAAATTAAAAATTAGAAATAGTGAGGCCAAAAAAAAAAAAAAAAGACCACTGAAATGTTTCTAAAAATGTGCAGAAGAAAACAGGAAGTTGAGAAGGAAACAGAAAAACAGGACAATTTTGAAAATAGTATTTGAAATTTGTTATTTACTTTGAAAAGAAAAGCAAATTACATGAATTAGAGATAATTTCATGTAGAATTCTCTGTCTTCTGTGGGTATAGACATGCCTTTTTGGTGTCTAAATTTAAAAAATAAAATTGAAAAAAAATGCTGACCTCAGGGAAAACATGTTCAATAAAATCAAGGAAGAGATAGAAGTCTGATTGTAAGGGTCTTAGGCAATGAGGAAGAAGAAGCACAGAATATAGATCACTCATTTTACAACTTTAGCCGTAAGGAGGAAGATCCATTGGACATAATAGAGCCAACAAAAGGCTTTTTTTAATGATAGAGAAACTCTGAATCTATTTGTAGACCAAAGAGGAAGAGCCAATAAAAAGGAAGGTGGTCAAGAGGCATGAGAATGTAGAAGTGGTCAAAAGGATCTATTTAGGAGATGAAGCTGCATCAGATGAAGGGCTCTGACTTGAAGCCTTGGCCAAAAAGAGGACTAATTTATCCCAGAGATCACAGAGAAGATAAATAGAATAATATCATAAATAATATTTACATAGGCTTTAAATTTTGGAAATTTTACATGTTGTATTCTCATTGAGATATAAAGGGAGAAAAGATGAAGGAACTTAAAACAGATAACCTTAATCTTCTGAAAGAAGCAGGCAATAAGATATCTGCTTAAAATAATGTTGTTTGGGCAAAAGTTGACTTGAAAGTAGACATTTGGCACAGCTTCTAGAGGGAAGATGACACGGAATCAGAGATGAATAGAAGGATTTTCATGTAGTTATGATAGACATAGTTAAAGTGCTATAGAATAAATTTGTGGTAGGCCCCAATTGCTCAGCTTAGAGCTTCTAGTTGTACACAGATGCTCTGGAGTAGGGATGGAGAAGGTAAAAAGTGGCAGTAACTCAGTTCCAAGAATATCTTGAGCATTAAAGATGCCATGGTGGACAGTGAATTATTAAAATTCTACAAGACTGAAGAAAAGGCTCTCAAACTTGGGGAGGAGAAAGAAATTTGTGACCAAAGATGAACTAGAGACCATTACTGATCACAAAATAGAAAATTTTGTTTACATCAAATTAAAAAGCCTTTGTACAAACAAAACTAATGCAAACAAGATTAGAAGGGAAGCAACAAACTGGGAAAACATCTTCACAGTTAAAGGTTCTGATAAAGGCTTCATTTCCAAAATATATAGAGAACTGACTCAAATTTATAAGAAATCAAGCCATTCTCCAATTGATAAATGGTCAAAGGATATGAACAGACAATTTTCAGAGGATGAAATTGAAACTATTACCACTCATATGAAAGAGTGTTCCAAATCACTATTGATCAGAGAAATGCAAATTAAGACAACTCTGAAATACCACTACACACCTGTCAGAGTGGCTAAGATGACAGGAAAAAATAATGATGAATGTTGGAGGGGATGCCGGAAAACTGGGACACTAATGCATTGTTGGTGGAGTTGTGAACGAATCCAACCATTCTGGAGAGCAATCTGGAATTATGCCCAAAAAGTTATCAAATTGTGCATACCCTTTGACCCAGCAGTGTTTCTATTGGGCTTATATCCCAAAGAAATACTAAAGAAGGGAAAGGGACCTGTATGTGCCAAAATGTATGTAGCAGCCCTGTTTGTAGTGGCTAGAAACTGGAAAATGAATGGATGCCCATCAATTGGAGAATGGCTGGGTAAATTGTGGTATATGAATGTTATGGAATATTATTGTTCTGTAAGAAATGACCAGCAGGATGAATACAGAGAGGACTGGCGAGACTTACATGAACTGATGCTAAGTGAAATGAGCAGAACCAGGAGATCATTATACACTTCAACAACGATATTGTATGAGAACATATTTTGATGGAAGTGGATTTCTTTGACAAAGAGACCTGAATTTCAATTGATAAATGACGGACAAAAGCAGCTACACCCAAAGAAAGAACACTGGGAAATGAATGTGAACTATCTACATTTTTGTTTTTCTTCTCGGGTTATTTATACCTTCTGAATCCAATTCTCCCTGTGCAACAAGAGAACTGTTCGGTTCTGCAAACATATATTGTATCTAGGATATACTGCAACATATCCAACATATATAGGACTGCTTGCCATCTAGGGGAGAGGGGAGAGGGAGGGAGGGGAAAAATCGGAACAGAAATGAGTGCAAGGGATAATGTTGTAAAAAAATTACCCTGGCATGGATTCTGTCAATATAAAGTAATTATTAAATAAAAATTTAAAATAGAAAAAAAAAAAGACTGAAGAAAAGGGAGTGAAGATGGAACAAAGATCTGGACTAAGAAATCAAGGAAATCAATATGAAGGCAAACTGTAAGGACACAGAAGAAACAAAAGGATTAGTGTTTATAGTAATACTTCTATAGTACTTTTAAGTTTGCAAACCAGTTTACAGACATTATTTCATTCAGTCTTTACAATTCTGAAAGGCAAATGCTATTATTTTCCCCACTCTATAGATAAAGAAACTAATATTTAGAGAGTCTCCCATGTTTCTGCACTCAGAATAAAAAGTTCTTTCTCCTAATGTCACTGTGTCTTTCAAAGTAAGATGATTATGGTCATGTAATTAGTAAATGGAAAAATCTGGATTTTGCATCTTCTCTTTTCCTGCTCTTATTACTCTGAACCGCGAGAATGAGTCATCACTCCCATATTCATCCTAGCCCATTCCCTTCAATCTGCTTCTGGAGGCCATACTGATTAAGCCCTCCCAATAAAGTCTTTTAGGCTTGTGGATGAAAACTTTCACATAAAGATAATGCACTATTTAACATGTATAGGACAGCTTGCCATCTGGAGGTGGGGGTAGAGGGAGGGAGGAGAAAAGTCGGAACAGAAGTGAGTGCAAAGGATAATGTTGTAAAAAATTACCCAGGCATGGATTCGTCAATAATATGTTATAATTTTAAAAAATTTAAAAAATAAAAAATAAAGATAATGCACCCTGAATCTATATGATTAAATCAAAATATTTTTATCCTTTTCTATGGAAGTAATTATGGCATAATGAAAAGTACACTAGATTTGAAGTTATGAGAACAAGATTTGTGCGTTGTCTGCAACATTTACTAGTTATGTGAGTCAAATTAGGAAAGCCAGCATGGTGTTGTGGAATTTGGTACCCCACAGAGTTCAAAAAAAAAAAAAAGAAAAGGAACTATATGTACAAAATATAGCAGCAATTCTTGTGGTGGCAAAGAATTGGAAATTAAGGAATGCTTATCAATTAAGGAATGGCTGAACATATGATTGTGATGGCATTCTATTGTGTTATAAAAAATTATAAAGGCAGTGGTTTTGGAAAAAATATGAACTGATGCAAAGTAAAGTGAGAAGTACTGTGAAAGATTATTGTGCTCAGTAACAGCAAAATTGCAATAATGGTCAACTGCCAGCAAAGACAACTATTCTAATCAATATAATACTCTGATCCAAGACAATTCCAAAAGATCCACGAAGTATAGATTTCTTGTTTTATTTATTTATTTTTTTTTTTTGCCTTAAAAAAAAAAAGATATTGCAAAATGGATAAGAGTTTATGGCCTGAAGTCAGGAACATTCATCTTACTGTGTTCAAATCTGGCTTCAGACATTTATTGACTGTATGACCCTAGGTAAATCACTTAACTCTGCCTCAGTTTCTTCATCTATAAAATGCGCTGGAGAAGGACATGGAAAACTACCTCAGTATCTTTGCCAAGAAAACCCAAAATGGGGTCAAAGAGTTAGATATGACAAACATAAATAATATGGAAATGTGTTTTACATGATTTCACATATCAAAATTGATGTATTATTTGCCTTCTCAGTGGAGGAAGGAAAAGAACGTCGAACTCAGCATGTAAAAAGGAAAGAGGAAGAAAGAAAGGAATAAACACTAGACTTTAAATTGTAAGACATGGCTCAAATTCCAACTTTGCTACCTTGTCAGACCTCAGTTTCCTCCTCTGCAAAATAAGATTGGACCATCACTAAGGCCCTTTGTAGTTCTAAATTGGCAATCCTATGGTCTTTAAAATGAGTAAGTATGAGTTTTTTTTTTTTTTTCTCGAACAAGTAAGTCATTTTATAAATGAAGACTCAAAAGCCAATAAATGTCTCCAACAGGAGAAAAGTGAAACTAAGCCTGAGTGAACTAAACCATCCACCAACAGAATTCTCATCTCCTTAATAATGGAGAATAGTCTATAAAAGTGAGAAGTCTGATCATAGAATGAAGAAAGATTGAAGTCAACCAGTCAGTTCTCTTTATTTAAATTTTTTGTTGATATCTTTTGTTTTTATATCACCTTCATTTTTATACATATCCCTTTCCTTTCCTCTTTCCAGAGAGCCATCTCTTATAATAAAGAATAAAAAAGAAACCCTCAAATAAGGCAGTTCAGCTAAATCAATATAGCCACTGAGCCTGACACTATACGTAATATTCTTTCATATTTTTCCGTCTCCTCAAGTGAAGAAAGAAGTACATTTTCCTATCTCGTCTTAGGGATTAAGCTTGGTCATCGCTCAGTTTCTTTATTATTGCTGTCAATTTTTTATTCAAATTGATAGTCATTTTATATATTTTTTCCTAGTTCTATTTACTTCACTTTGATCAGTTCATATAAGTCTTCCTATACTGTTCTGTAATCTTTTAGTAGTTTGTTTCTTTCAGTGCAGGAATATTCTATTGCATCCATGAAGTACAGTTTGTATAGACTTTCCTCAGTCATCTGCTTTGTTTCTTTGTCACTTCAAAGAGTTGTACTATAAATATTTTGGTGTATATAGGATCCTTTTTTTCTATCTTTGTACATAAGCCTAGCTGGGTAATCTCAGGTTCCTAGGGTATGGATGTTTTGGTTTATTTCTTAGCACAATTACAAATCACTTTCTAGAATGGAATAATAGACAGCCTAAACAACAATAGCAACAGAGTTGTGTTTTGTTTTGTTTTTAATCATTCCACATTCTTTTCAATGTGGACTATTCCCACTTTTGTTATCTTTGCCAAATGTGAGTTATTTTGATTTCTATCATGATTATATTATGATTTACACTAATATATATTTACACTATATATATTTACATTTGTGATTTGGAGCAACTTTTATATAGTTGTTAATAGCTTGCACTTCCTTTGGGATCCTTTGATCGCTAATCTTTCAGGGAATGGCTCATGGTCTTATATATTTTGTTAGATCCTTATGTATCAGATATCAGACCCAAATCAGATATTTGATATACAGTTGTGTTGCTTTGTTTTGTTTTTTTCCCATTTGACAGCTTACTTTTCAATCCTAGTTTCTTTAATTTTGGTCATACAAAAACTCTCAACTCTTTTAAACACAATTCCAAACTGGATAATCTAAAAGCTATTTCTAGTTGATTTTGAAATGTGTCATGTGAGGAGGAAACAGCATATCTACCTTCCTGATTCCATCAAGCTCAAGCACATATTGAACTGGTGTGAATAACACAGCTGGGGCAGTGAACTATGGATAGCCACAGAAAGAAATCTAGCTGGATAGGGGTCATTCACCATCCAGCTGGTTCATGATTAAGAGACAGGAAGAGACATTAAATCATTTCACATTTTTCCAGGTGCTTCAGAAACTGGGGAAAATAGCAGAAACCAAAGATGAACGTTTTGAACAGGCTGCTCAAAACTTCTACCAGCAGCAGGTAAGTGATGATCAGAGGGAAAAGAAGGCCATTCCATTGGCCACGTGTAGCAGGTGGGGATCCTGGATGAAGAACGGCAACTCTTATTTTCACAAACAGGGATCATGTCTGTTAAGACTTGTTCTCCAGGGTGACTCCTGACATTATTTAGAAACAAGAGGAACTTCCTAGGAGCATAGATTTAATCGGTCAACAAGTACTTAAGTGTCCCCTCTCTGCCAGGTACTGGGTTGGGTGTTAGGTATTCAAGTACAAAGAATGAAACATCCCTGACTCCTAAGGAGCTTATTCTAATATTTAAAGCTATGGGTGATCTAGTCCCACTCCCTTCTTTCATAGAGATGGAAACTGAGGTACAGATAGCATGTGACTGGTCCAGGGTCTCAGATCTACACATACAGCCCTAACTTCTCTGCTGCCCTCCAGTTTCCTATATCCAACTATCTATGTCCCCTAGACATCTTGAATTCAATATGTTCAAAAAAAAGGTAGGGAGTGAGTGTTCCATCTTTAGATTTCAGAGCTATCATCATGGGAAGCACTGAAGACAAGGGCACCAGGATTACATTTGGAACTTAAATTTGACTATAGTCTCATTTGCTTCTGAGCAAAGTCATTTAACCTTTCTGTGCCTCAGTTTTCCTCATCTGTATAATGGAAATAAACCATATATTGTATTTAACTTATGCTTTAACATGTTTAACATGTATTGGACAACCTGCCATGTGGGGAGGGGGTGAGGGGAAAGAGGGGAAAAATTGGAACAAAGGGTTTTGCAATTGTCAATGCTGAAAAATTACCCATCTTGTAAATAAAAAGCTATATAAAAAAAAATGGAGATAAAAGTAACACCTTGTAGGGAGGTTGTAAGGATTGAATGAGAATATTTGTAGAGCACTGTGCAAACCTTAAAGAGCTCTAGATAGACTTAGCTATTACTGTTACTGCTCTTTCCATTACTGAAACCTGCCCTAGGGATAGGTTCACTGTCCTCCTCTCACTAAGGGATTCCAAGTCTCCTTATCTCCCTGGACCATCCATCCCAACAATATTCTGTCTGGGCCCTTCCTAACAAACTGGTTGCCCTCATGCTGCCCAAACAGCAGCCAATCCAAGCCCTCCTCTTCCCAATTCTGGTACCTTTGGAACCTCAATTCACTTATTAGGATTAGTGGGAAAGTAATTCAGATCTTACTGTGAATGAGGAATAGCCGTAAGAATGAATAGGCCTCCAAGGCAGAAGTTATTTATATTATAAATGAAAGTGTTTATAATTGGATTCATGCCAAGTAAGTGTTTTGCTGAGTACCACTAAATGAGCAGAGGCATATTTCATGTTTTTTACTAGTGGATTAAAGGTTTTTTTCAATTAATAAAAATCAATCTTCTTTCCCTCTCACTTTCTTCTACCTCCATTGGAAAAGTGAAAAAGAAAAAAACAAAACTGTTGTGACAAATATGCATAGGCAAGCAAATTCTGGCATCAGCCATGTACTTTCTGGACATCTAGTTTTGATTAGACTAGTTGTCTGGTTTTGAGTTCTGCCTCTGTCAGGGCATGGGTAGCATGTTTCATCTCTAGTCTTCTGGAATTATGGTTGGTCACTGCATTGATAAAGCTGTTTTTGAAAGTTGTCTAATTTTACACTTAGTTGTTATGGTATAAATTGTCCTCCTTGTTCTACTCTGGATCAGTTCATACAAGTCTTCCAAGTTTCTCTGAACCTATTTCTTCATCATTTCTTAGAGCACAATAATATACCATTCTATTCATATACCATAATTGATTCAATCATTCCCTACTTGATGGACATACCTCTTATTTTCCCTTTTGCCACTATGAAAAGAACATCCAATTCAGCTAAAACTTCTTTCTACAAAATTGTGACGACCGCACTAGCACCCAGGACACCCCAGAATCAGCCAGAGTCAGGATAAGCAAAAGTCCTTAGTCTTTATTCTGGGCAGGATTGAACAGGATGGAAGCAGAATCTCCGCAACCACCTTCTCCCTGGTCTACCAAGTATGTCTCTGGCTAGTCTTACTCCACCCCCTAGTCCCTTTTACAATCCAATCATTGAGCCAGCACAGGATAGTGGGAAGGGCCATTTTCCAAACATATGCCCATAGAGTATTGTCCAATCGGTAGTTAGCCTCAAGTGCTCGGCAGTCCTGACCTCAGTGCATCAACTCAAGAGTTTCAGCCCTCTACACAAAGTCATTAATGATCTCTTGCTCTTTTTTTTTTAATAGCTTTTTATTTACAAGATATATGCATGGGTAATTTTACAGTAGTAACAACTGCAAAACCTTTTGTTATAATTTTCCCCCTCTTTCTCCCCATCCCCTCCCCCAGAAAGCAGGTTGACCAATACATGTTAAATATGTTAAAATATATGTTAAATACAATATATGTATACATGTCCATACATTTATTTTGCTTCTCAAAAAGAATTGGACTTTGAAATACTGTACAATTAACCTATGAAGGAAATCAAAAATGCAGGTGGACAAAAATAGAGGGATTGGGAATTCTATGAAGTGGTTCATACTCATTTCCCTGAGTTCTCTCTATGGGTGTGGCTGGTTCAAACTAATGAACTCTTAACTGCCAAATCTATGAGCCTTTTTTCAGTCCTCATCCTTGTCCTCTCTGCAACCTTTGACATCATTAATCACTCTCTTCTCCCTAGGTTTTTGGGAAACCCCTCTATTTTGGTTCTCTTCCTTTGATTGGTCCTTCTTAGCATCCATTACTAAATCTTTGTCCAGGTCAGGACCAACAACTATGGCTGTCCCTGTCCTAAAGGACAGGGGGCACCAACCTGGTCCCTCTTCTCCCCCAGTGCAACTTCATTTGGTGAAGTCCCCTGAATTCAATTTTCAACTCCATCCTGGATAATTCTCAGATCTATACATCCAGCCCTAACTTCTCTGCTGCCTTTCAGTTTCCTATATCCAACTGTCTATATCCCCTAGACGTCTTGAATTCAGTATGTCCAAAATTAAACTCCCTTAAAACCCTCCCCACTCTCCAGCCTTCCCTAGAGAGAGCCAGCACCCTCCCAATCACCCAGACAAGGTGCCATTCTCTGCTCTTCCCTCTGACACCTCCCACCTAAGTCCTATCTATTGCCAAGACCTGTTGATTTTCCCTTTGCATTATCTCTTGTCTAAAGGCCAGATTCCAGGCCCTCACATCAGTCTTGGATGATTTCAAAGCCTCAGATTCAGTTATCTCTCTATTTTCTGACCTTGTCAGGTCCCTTCTCAGTCAGTGCTAGTGGCTCCCCTCCCCCCAGGATCAAACACAAAGCCCTCCATAGCTCCCCAGCACATTCTTCTCTCTCACAGCCCACTACTCCATGCAGTGCAGTGAGGCCGGCCCCCCTTGCTCTGCCTGCTACGAGACCCTCTCCCAGCACTCAAGGCTCTCTGGCCATCTCTCCAGTTTGGATTGCTCTGCCCTCTCTCCTTGTCTGGCTCCTGGCTTCCTGCCAGGAGACTAATAAGTGTATTGACTGACTGACTTGCCTAGAGCTGAACAGTTTCTCTACCAAAATTCTCCTCATTTGAGATTCATACATACTGGGAAGGTTAAGCCTATCAGTCATTGGCACCCAAGTCTAAATTGATTTTTGTTTGCTAAAGGTCAGACACTCAGGAATGGGAAATTTCCAACTTAAGGGATTATCTCCTTGTCTCTTTTTGAATAGAGGGTTTTGAGCCAAAGGATGGCTTGACCCTGCCACTTATTCTCTTTGGGCCAATCATTTCTCTAGGCCTCAGCTCCCTCATCTGTCAGATGAAAAGCCCAGACCAACAGAGGAGTTCCTGTCTTAGGGTCTGTGACCTTATTAAAAAATTTAAGTGTCTATATTTAAATTTCAGTTTATTTTTCTTTTGAAAGTCAGAATATTTTGGATATTTTGGATAATCTTGAAAATACAAATCTACTGTTGAAAAAAATCTTTTGGAGATGTTTACTGTGTTTTCCAAAAACTGTCATAATTATGGATATTTTTTGCCAGATCAGGTATCTCTGTTCCTGTTGGGTTCCTGTTGAATAATTTAACATTAACCCTAATTTAAAAAAAAATAAACCAAAACTAAAAACCTGCCCAACAATTTTAATTATTTTTTAAAATTATTTATTTTTAAAAATATTTGGGAGCAGCTAGATGGCACAGTGATTAGAGAACCAACCCTGAAGTCAGGAGGACCTGAGTTCAAATGTGGCCTCAGACACTTAATACTTCCGAGCTGTGTGACTGTAGGCAAGTCACTTAATCCCAATTGTCTCAGCAAAATAAATAAATAATTGATAGATATATTTCTGTATACTTGGTTTTCTTTGTAAGCCTACATATTTTATGCATTTAAAAACATTATTCTGAAAGAAGTTTTTGGACTTCACTGGATTGTCATGACGGTTACAAGTTTAAGAACTCTTGACCAAAAACAAAACAAAACAAAACTCCTGTCCTTGAGATTCTCTTGTCTTGCCAAGACAAGGATCTATAGTCAGAAATCAGTAATTCTTCTCTAATTTCTTACTTAAGAATCATTTTAATTATGATAAGTATGACAGCTCCCAAATTGTCTAATTATTTTCTGATTTCCTAAATATTCCTTGAAACTCTCTAATAGCTTCTTTTTCCTGAGGAAGTATTTTTAAATATTGCATAGAGTATAGAGCAAAAAAAAAAAAAAAAAAAAAAAAAAGGAAAAAAGTCAAAATAAAGTCATCAGAGCATTCACATAGGTGAAGGGAAACCATAAGAAGCCCCATCTATCTAAAGAAGGGCCTCAATAAGTATATTAGTTATAGCAATAGCTTTTATGAAGGTTAATTTAATACAATTGTTTAGCCAGAGCTGCTTCTGACCCTAGCAAATCTACATGTTCATTATTGCGCTGTTTTGTAAATTAGATCAATCCTAAGGATCCTTGTACCCACCCTGCCTCATCCTCCAGAAGCAGAGACCCCAAAT
Organism: Antechinus flavipes; assembly: GCF_016432865.1. Lineage (NCBI taxonomy): Eukaryota > Metazoa > Chordata > Mammalia > Dasyuromorphia > Dasyuridae > Antechinus > Antechinus flavipes. The sequence goes on from NC_067402.1 coordinate 226,332,253, forward strand.
GGGAAGGGACCTTGGAAAGCCATTGAGGCCAACCCCTTCATTTTATAAATGAGAAAACTGATCTTAAGAAAGACTGGAGTGCCTAGAATCACACCAGATAGTAAGGGCCTAAGGCAGGATTTGAATTCAGGTCTTCCAAGTCCAAAACTACTCCACCTAACCACTTTCCTTCAGTGTCCTCACCATAGATCTTTACATTTTCTAAACCTAATTGGTTTATTTGTGACTTGTTTCACTATGTTTCTGCTTTCTGGAGCTGTGTCCTATCTCATTCAGCAAATGTCCTCAGTCATACTACAAGCCCCCAAGGTCTCCAGTTTCCTCTAGGCAATCTCTCCCCATAGAACAAAATTGTGCACCTCACAAGTTAGCCCCAGGGAAGTGTGACTGGGTGGTCCGCCAAAGGCCCGGCCGTATTTATATAAGGGGTGGGGAAGGCTGTCTCCAGCTGGCCTCTGAGGGGTGTGGCGCCTTTGGCAAAGCTCAGAGATCAGAGATCACACTGTTTTAGAGCTGAGTGGGACACGAGATACAGATTGTCTAAGCCCAAGCTATTCCTTTTAAGAGATGAAGAAACAAGCCCAGAAGGAAGTAGGAACTTTCCTCGTGTCACATTGCTTGTTAGCATCTAACTTCCTCAGCCCAGGAATCGGAGCAGTGAGGCCAGAAGAAAGGAGCTGGGAAGTTCCTCTATTAGAAATGAAAAGGCTGAGAGATAGGAGACAAGGAACAAAAGGTCACCCAGTAATGTCTCTCTTGATGACAAATTAAGGGTTTTACACTGAAGCATGAGGGAATCAGGTTAGGGTTTGGGAGGAATTTTGTCATTGAAGTGATTATGAGATATAATTAAGCTTCTCTTTTGATGGAGAGGCAGAGACTTTTTTTCCTAGAGGATTCACAACAGTTTGGGCTGAGGTAAGAGAGTACCTAAGAGGAGATGGTAATCAGCAGTGCCAGATGCAGCAGATCTATTTAGTTCTGTCTTCTAGAACAGGAAATGAATTAAATCATTTTCCTTTTTTACTTTTAATTTATAATAATATCTCTTGTTTTACAAAATACCATCAAATATTTGTGGAAATATGTATAAAGGAATTTGCGTATGTTTAACATATATTGGATCACTTATCGATTGGGGGAGGGGAGGAAGGGAGAAAAAAATTAGAACAGAGGGTTTTGTAGGGGTGAGTATCAAAAATTATCCATGTATATATTTTGAAAATAAAAAGCTATAATTAAAAAAAAATACCATCAAAGTCCCAAGGTCTCTGGCCCTGTTTTTAGGAAGCTATTTGCATTCCCTCTGATAGGGCCTTTCCTCACATGTTAAGCCCATGTTTGTTGGGACCTTGACTTTGTACTTGATTAGTAATAAATAGCAATATAATAAAAGCTCCTATTGCTCTGGGCACTGAATTTGGGATTGGAAGAGCAGGGTTCCATGGAACCCTTCCCTGCCATTTACCAGCAGTTTGACTTGGAGCAAGTTACTTTTATCTTCAAATTTTGGCTTCCTTGTCTATATAATGGGATAATAATGCCTGCTCTGTTTAGCTCGAAGTAAGATCAAAGAAGATAATTTCTATAAAGTGTCATTTAAAATGTTAGCTATTATCATTCTCATTCTCTATCAATATTTCCTCCTTATTCTTAATGTTTTATAATTTGAGTACCAGAAGATACAGAGAGAGAAGGGAATGGCATGGCTTAGATAGGGAAGATTACTAGGAAAAACTGAATACAGACACAGTATCTGAAGAATGTTAAGATAAGGAATAGAAGAAGGCTGGACAGGGTTCAGGAAAAAGTCCTGAAGTAAGGAAAGGATGTTTGAAGATTCAGAGGAAGATTAGAGTTACGTGCCTGTGGAGAGTTACCTAGTTCACATCTCCCACTTTCCTGTGGGGTTCCTGGGGAACTGAAACCATGATCCTTCGTAGAAGACCAAATAGTGATGGTCTAGGAACACCTTAATTTTTTTGTTGCTATTTAGTCATTTTTCACTCATATCTAACTCTTTGTGACCCCATTTGGGGTTTTATTGGCAAAGAGAATGGAATCGTTTGTCATCTCTTTCTCCAGTTCCTTTGACAGATGAGAAAACTGAGGCAAACAGGATTAAATTACTTGCCCAGGGTCACAGAGCTAGTATCTGAGGCTGGATTTGAAGTTGGGTCTTCCAGAATCCAGGGCCAAAATTCTATCCCCTGAGCCATATAGCCTCTTGTGGTTTTCTTTTTCTTTTTTATAATATAAGATGGTTCTCTCTGAGAGCAAGTTTCTTGGGGAGGTTTTCTGGAGGCAGCTTAGTTTCACTTCAGAGTAATAATCACTCCAAATACAGCCAGGTGTTAAAAGGTGTCAAATCTTTTATTATCTCCAGTTTCTGAATCTTCTTCCTGGGGCCCAGTTAGCTTTCTTAGAGGCCTATCTGTCCTTGGCTCCAAGAGCTCTTGCCGCTAATCTTTTGCCTCTGCCAGCTTCTGCTTCTCTTCTTCCAAAGGTCTCCAGCCAGCACCAAGGTGAAAGTTGGAATGAATCTGACTCCACCTCTAAGAGTGGGTTTGTGGACTTCCAATCTCCCAAAGTGCTCTGTGTCTGTCCCTAAGAGCTTCTTGCTTATATGAGCTCTCTAAACGTGTGAACACAAGCATTGTTTCTATCAGTTCCACTTAGTACCTTCTTTCAAGTTCTGGCCCATAACATCTTCTTGTAAGATCAGATCAATCATACTGAACCATGCTAAATTAGATAATTATTGTCTCTATCAACTCTAATGAGTTAACACTTTGTACATCTGCTGCTTTCTTTTGTTTTAAAACATAAGGTGGTCATGACCTCCCTGACTTCTCAAGAAGGTGAAAACCCCCAAAAAGAAGATGATCACATCACGCCTTCCCTGACTGATCTGAACCATGCTAAATTAGATAATTATTGTCTCTATCAACTCTAATGAGTTAACACTTTGTAAGGATTCCAACAACCTCTCCTTAATTTTGAAATGAATCTAAAAACTTCCCCCAGGAAGTCATCCTCTGTCCTTCCTTCCTCTTTACAAAGTCTTAGAAAATGTAGTCTCACCTATTGCTTCCACTTCCTTTCCTCTTCCAGTTCAGCACTTTATAATTTGACTTCTGACCTCATTCTTCAGCTCAATCTGTTCTTTCTGAGCTTATCTTTAACAATCTCCTACTAACCAGACTGAAGGCCCTTTCTAAGTGCTCATCCTTTGCACTGATCTGTTGCATCTGGCACTGTTGACTACCATCTCCTCTTAGATACTCTCTGCTTTCTGGGTTTTCATGATCCCACTCTCACCCTGTTCATCTCTCACCTGTCTTGTCCATTACATTTGCATCCTTATCCATCTCACTCCCCCTTAGTAGGAATATATCCAAAGGCTCTGTCATGGACCAGCTTTTCTTTTGACAGTGTCTCACATGGTGAGCACACCTGTTCACATGGGCCAAGCCATCTTTGTACTGTCTTCCACATCTATATAGCCATCCCTCCTCTGTCTTCTGAATTCTAGTCTACATCTCAAATTGCTTCTTGGATGTCCAAACTGAACCTCCTACAGACATTTCAAACCCAAGATATCCAAAAGAGAACTCATTCTCTTTGCCCCCAAATAGACATGGCTTTTGAACTTCCCTATTTCTCCCAAGGACCCACCATCTTTCTGCCCACCTAGATTTGCCAGCTTGGAGTCCTCAACTCTTCATTCTTGTACCGTATATCTCTAGTCATTTTCCAAGCCTTCACAACATCTCTCACTTCTGTCTCCTCCTACACAACTACTCCTTTCTCCTGGACTATTGAAATTACCTCCTAAGTGGTTTCCCTTCCTCAGGGTCCTTTTGTCTCTCCATCAAGCTCCATTTAACTGCCAAAGGGATTTTCCTAAATTGCAGGTTTGTCAATGTAATTTCCTTCACTCAATAAAGTCCAGTGGTCCTTTGTTGATTCTGGGATCAAATAGAAGCTTTTCTGTTTTATATTTTAAAACCCTTTGTAACCTTGCTCCTGCCTTTCCAGTCTTCTATTGCACACTCTATTGGCCTTCTGGGCTTTGCACAGGTTGCCCTCATGCCAGGTCTGCCTCTCCTAAGCTCAGTTCCAGCCCTGTTTTCCATGTGTAATACTTCTATATTTCATATATATACCTATATTCACATATATGTGTGTGTTTGTGTGTGTATACATGATGTGCATGTAATATACAAGGACAGCTAGCTAGGTGGGGCTACGATGGATAGAGTGTCAAATCTGGAGTCAGGAAACTCATCTTCCTGAGTTCAGATCCAGTCTCATAGACTCCCTAGCTGTGTGAACCTGGGCAAGTCACTTAACCCTATTTGCCTCAGTTTCCTCATCTGTAAAATGAGCTGGAGGAAATGGCAAACCACTTCAGTATCTTTGCCAAGAAAACCCCAGATGGGTTACAAGGAGTCAGACATGACTGAACAACAAATAACAACAAAATATAATATACATATCTCTCTGGATAGAATTGGGTCTTTGAGTGACTAAATCTGTCCCAATTTTTTTTAATCTGTGTATCCCCAATGTCTGTCATAGTCATTGGCCCTTTTAAATGTTTGATTAATTGACCACAACTCATCCATATCTTACTAGATAGTTTCATGAATTACTATGGCCAAAAACTAAAATAAAAATCTACATTTGGTGGCCAACATTGTGATGCTGAGCCTGAGACTACCTTTTGTCCCATAGGTGGAAGAGCCAGACATATCTGAAGCCTTTTCAATTAGACAGGACAAGAGGGAGCTTGTGTTATCTTCTATTAGCATATATTCTAACACAGTGGGCTGCCTCTGTGTTAAGCATGAAGAACACTTGTAGCCATCAGGACTTTCAATTGCTTGCTTAAATAAATAATAAAAGAGATTTCAGCCACAAAATGTCTTATCTATCTGATTCTATCTGATTCTAGCGGTATCTTCTCCTTTTTCTTTTCTCTTCATTCTGAATAGTCTTTCTAGTCATTTAACCAATTTAACTTCTCTTTTTAGACTGAAGGCCAAAAACTATACAAGGACTTGAAACATTTCCTTGATGCTGTCAAAGGTGTGTACCCCAATAGCTATGATCCCATACGGCACTGAGATCTACTCTGGATAGCTGGAGGAGAGGGCGGGTGAAAAAAGGA